>NC_135490.1:43737020-44449520 GCF_052094955.1 Ictidomys tridecemlineatus
AGCAGACTGAGGCTCTGGGGGGTACATAACAGTGAGCAGATGTCAGAGCTGGAACTTGAAAGAAGACTGTCCCCCTCCACGTCTACACAATTCTCACACACAGTGCCACCTCTGTCCTTCCTGACCACAGCTTTCTCTGTGCCTCAGTCTCTGTTGTCTCGGGAATGGTCCTTGAAGTGCAGGGACCCTCTTTGTTGCCTTCCAAGGATCCACACACCCCCTCATCTTTCTCACCAAAAGAATCCAGACTGATTCAGAAACCCATGTCTCCCTGCTCAGGGGAAAATAGCCCCACTCCCCAGACTGACCTAAGGATAATCCCATTCTCCTCAACAATGGAATGGGCCATGTGACCGCATTCTGGCTAATGAAAAGGGAGGCAGTCATCTGATAAGTTTCTGAAAAACCTCTCCTTTCTCTTAAAGGACTGAGGAAGAGACCTTGTCTTCCTCCGCTGGCCAGGACCTCTGCAGACATCTTGGTACCAGCCCAAACATGGAGCCAGCACTGAGGTCCCCTACTTCCTGAGCAGGGAGAGGACATGAGCCTGGGCTCACGCAGGGGTGTCCTTCCAATGTGTGGCAGTCAGAAGGGGCTTTCTCCTCGGGTCGTGGGAGCACCCTTACTGACTGGAATCAGGCTCTCAGCACACTGAGGCCTTCCTTGCTCACTCTACCGCTCTGCCTCCCTCCCTTGATCCAAAGACATAAACAAAGAGAGGAGCCTGAAGTAGAGAATAGACAGGGGCTCTGCCTAGCTCTGGACACATTCTTGTTAGAGTTGAGACAACTGACCGTTGTGTTTTAATTTGGAAATTACTTGTGTTAGCCCTAGAGACAGGCTGTGCTTAACAGCCAGAGGCGTGGGAGATGCTTTCACTTCTCCTATATGAGAATCACCCTGCCCACAGTCCATGCTGGGAACCTCTTTCTAACCAGGCCTCAGCTGACAGATCCAGACAGTAACATGACACTTGTGGGGCCAGTGGACTGTAAAGTGCAGCCACTCTTGACAGAAGAAAGATAAGCCAGTCAGACTTTTTTTCCATCTGAGGAATTTGAACTAAGGTCAAAGAAAAAGGGTTACCAGCCAGTGGAGGGACAGACCTAGACAGACCTGAGAGGAGGCGTGTGCAGTGGGGTCACGCTGTGTCACAGGCTACAATTGCAGCCGTGCAGAATTAAGAAGCTTTGCAAACCCTTCCTAGAACACTGGGAAGCTCTTTCACCTCTAAGTTTAGTAACCCCAAGCTCTCAGATGCCCTTTATCACCCCTTGCAATAACATCCTGTTATCTGAGAGGTTTCTCCTTGCAACTAGATACTGGCTTCCTGGCCAGACACATGTCCTCTTCCACATTCCTCCTAACTGAATCACCCCACTCTCCTCTGTGTGCCTCGGTTTTTTTTTTTTTTTTTGCATCAACCTTGTTTCACACTACTCTCTGTGTTTGAGATGCCCTTGCCTTTTGTCTGCCTGGTGAGAACATCTCCATGTTCCAGAACCCAACCCCAGCAGTTCCACAAGTCTTTTCCGTTGCTATTCCTTTGTAATCTTTCTCTTCTACACATTCCTTCAAAAAATACTGAGTTCATTTAGTGCCTACTGTGTTACTATGTTATTGCCAGGAAAGCAAAAGAAGATAAGGAGGAAGTGGTTGGTAGGGCTGGGATGGTGGCAGTGATGGCTAATTCAGCAAGGGCTACTGCGGAAGGTGTCTCTAAACAGAGATCTGAATATAGTGTGGGAATTACCCTTCGAAGTCCTGCGAGAAGAGTAATTCCCACACTATATTTAGATCTAACAGAGGGAAGGGCAGAGTTCTGGTGTAGGAACACATTCTGGTAGGAAAGGAAGCAAGCGTGACCAGGATGCAGTGAGCGGGGCTGAGAGTAATGGTCAGAAAATGGCCAGAGTCATGGTCAGGGGTAAAATTAAAGAGAGATTGTAGCCTTGGTGTGTTGAGAGCCACACACAAGTCGGAATGGCCCCTGGCATTTTTCCAGAAGTAATGGCTGAGAGGCAAGCCATTAAGATGATGTTAGATTGATTCAATTGTATATAGATCCCTGCTGTCTGCCTCAGGCGCCCGCTACTTTGGAGTTCTTGTGGGGATTTCCTGGGGAGTTCTTGTTGGTTGGTGAAGTTCCGGTAGAGGGAGTTCCGGTTGGTGTGGTGCCATAGAGGGGCCACATGGGTGGTGTTCAGGAGAGTTCCCGGGGAGTGTGCGTGGAGTGCTGTTGGGGTTCAGGCAATAAAGTTTCCTGTTTGAACATACAAGTGCTTTGTGGCAGCTCAGTGATTTGTGCCCAGCCAGACTGCAGCATTGGTGGGCCACTGAAAAGAATCTGGATTTGTTCTAAGTGTGTGTGTGTGTGTGTGTGTGTGTGTGTGTGTGTGTTTTGGTGAAGGGTGGCTTTGAGAGGAGCGGGTGTCATGATCTGATTTGCATTTTTGAAAGGTTAATATAGCTGCTGGATGGTGGGAGGGTAAGATAGAAACGGCATTCCAGGCAGGGCAGCGGCTGGTGAGGGATGGGGAGTGGCAGCCTGGGCCCCTCCTGTGGAGGTAGAGCCCACAGCACTTGTTGATAAGGTGGTCCTGAGAAGGGACGATGAAAAGAAGAGAGACTGCAAATTGGTGCGGCCAATATGGAAAGCAGTATGGAGATTTCTAGGAAAGTTGGGAATGGAACCACCATTTGACCCAGCTATTGCCCTTCTCGGACTATTCCCTGAAAACCTTAAAAGAGCGTACTACAGGGATACTGCCACATCGATGTTCATAGCAGCACAATTCACAATAACTAGACTGTGGAACCAACCCCGATGCCCCTCAATAGATAAATGGATTAAAAAAATGTGACATTTATACACAATGGAATACTACCAGCACTAAGAAATGACAAAATCATGGAATTTGCAGGGAAATGGATGGAATTAGAGCAGATTATGCTAAGTGAATCTAGCCAATCCCTAAAAAACAAATGCCAAACGTCTTCTTTGATATAATGAGAGCAATTAAGAACAGAGCAGGGAGGAAGAGCAAGAGGAAAAGATTAACATTAAACAGAGTTATGAGGTGGGAGGGAAAGGGAGAGAAAAGGGAAATTGCATGGAAATGGAAGGGGACCCTCATTGTTATACAAAATCACATATAAGAGATTGTGAGGGGAATGGGAAAAAACAAGGAGATAAATGAATTACAGTATATGGGGTAGAGAGAGAAGATGGGAGGGAGGGGAGGGGGGATAGTAGAGGATAGAAAAGGTAGCAGAATACAACAGTTACTAATATGGCATTATGTAAAAATGTGGATGTGTAACCGATGTGATTCTGCAATCTTTGTAATGTTTTGAATAACCAATAAAAAAAAGAAAAAAAAAGAAGAAAGATATTGAATTTCAGATTGGGTCCTGAACAATTTCGTAGATGGAGGCACCATTTATCCAGATAGAAACAACTGGAGGAGTGATTTTGAGGGTGGAGGTCCATAGCTGGGTTTGGACACAGCTCTGATTAGTCATATGGCAAGATTTTGCTACTGAACTCAGACTCCCTGAGGGGTGGACCCACACATTTTTTACAACTCTCTCTCCTACATAGCGCAAGGTCTCACAAATGGAGTGCACTTAGTCCATTATTGATTAATACTTTGATTTTAACAACGTCCTTATTCCTGAAAAATTGCATATGGCACCTGGATGTCCTTCCTTTCATGAGCTTGCTTGGTTACCACTAAGCCATTTTTTTCTTTTGTGGAACTGGAGATTGAACCCAGGATCCCCTGCATGCTAAGGAGCTACATCCCCAGACCTTCGTATTTTTTTTAATTAAAAAAAAATTTTTTTTGAGAAAGTTCTTGCTAAGTTGCTCTGGTTGGTGTCAAACTTGTGATCCGCCTGACTCGGACTCTCAAGTATTTAAGATTATCCATATGTGCCACTGTGTCCTGCTTATTTTTAGTTTTTGATGCCTTTTTGAAAGGCAATGACCATTGGCCTTTAATCACAAGTCAAGCTGACCTTCTCCCTTTCCCATCCCTTCCATCAATTCTTTCATTGGGAGGTAAAACATACCCCCAAATGAATACCAGGAAGGCTTCCAAGTTAAGCACTCTCCTCAATAGGTATTCTATTACCTTACCATGTCTTGGTTCTTGGGGTATTATCCGTTCCCACTGGGTTGTGGCAAATTGGCCAATCAATCACCACTCAGCTACTGAGCACTCTATAATAAACCCTTGTCTTTGCCTTCACTTTGTAGCTTACAAAGCATTTTTCTATAACCTCTCATTGGACTTGTGCAGTCAACCTCTGAATGACATGGCAGGTCTCTGGCTATTAAATTCCCTATTTCACTTAACTTCCATAACTTGAAACCAAGGGTCTTAACTAAGACCGTTCTTCACCTGAAGTGTCCTTGTTCTTCATGTTGGCCCGGGAAACTTCCACTGAAACTTCCAGAATCACCTTAAATGTGAAATGACCCTGACCTTCAGGCAGAATTAATTGCTTGTCCCTTCGCCCCTCATGTTAAAACCATATGGATATGTCCACTTTCTTAGCTGTTAATCTGTAAAAATACATAAAATGTATATTACATGTGTAAATAATCTGTCTCTCCAGTAGAAAATATTTTCTTTCAGGGATAGAAATTTCATTTATCACAGCATTCCAATGCCTGATATGTCCCTTTACATAAATTAACAATTAATAAATGAATGAGCATATGGATATTTTAAAAGCTTGAGGTGGGGGACTATGCATATTTTGCTAAGGAATATGGACCTCAGCCTGTAGGCATAAATGAGCCAATAGGAGCTTGATTTATATCACAAAAGGCAGATGGCAGCCTCATTTCATGAAATTTATTTCCCTGAAAATTGATGAGGTTTGATTTATGTCTTCCCTTGAAGGTCAGGTTATGGATTGTTCAACTCACTCTGTCTATCTCCCTAACAAGGACTTACTTAAGGATGGGATGTGGGTATGCTGTCAATCATGCAGTTTGTTGGATTTTCCTATATAGGGAGCTTCAGAAAATGTCATCTCAATTCATCAAACTTTCATGAAACATCTATTGTGTGCCTGGAACTGTGTACAATGCTGTGATAATAAGGCAAGGTGATTGAGAAGCTCCTTGGCCAAACCCCTAGAGGTTGGTCCTATGAGGCATGTAGAAGTGTGACATGTCTTGCAGCCTCATCCCGTGTCATTTTGATCTTCTTTCAGGAACTCGAAGCTCCAGACATCTGGGCTTGATTGGAAAGATTACAAGACCTGGATCTTGGGTCTGTGATTATTGAGCCCTGTCATACTGATGACACCATCATCTTAACCATTTCACCAGCATTCAGATGAGCTGGAAATACTGAGCTGATGGGATGGGCTCATACACAGTGAGGCAGTGGAGGGAAGCAGCAGCAAGAACAGATGTGTCAAAGCTGCTCACCAGCAGACTAAATTGACTTCCTTGGGCTTATATTTCTGCCATGAATTCATTCATCCATTCATCCATCCATCCATGCATCTGTCCATGCATGCATCCACTGATATGTTCATTGATTGATTCAGATCATTTCCTTTAAAGTACATGACTATGGGTATTCTTTGGTACATATCTGACCATTCATCTGTCAACCCATTCATCCTCCATTATCCATGAATCATGCATATATTCCCTGATTTGTTCATTTATCCATCTATCCCTTCATTCAGATCATTTTCTTTAAAGTACATATCTATTGTATTCATTGCTACATATCCATCCATCCATCCATCCACCCAACCATTTTCCACCATCTATGCAAGTAAGCATTCATTCATTTATGCATATCTCTATTTTTTAAAGTAAATGCCATTTCCTTGCTCAAAACCCCTGAGTGGCTCTCATGGGCCATAGCTAGAAGCAAAGTTATTTATCTTAACCTTCACCATTAGCCTTTATTTCTTCGTCATATACATTCAAGCCCTTCCTTTGTCAAATAAAGAGGGCAAGTTGGGTTTTTCCTGGCTCTCTTCTCTGTTCCTAAGTGCCCTCCATGTCACTCTTGTCCACTTCTTGCTTGTTGCTGTCCAGCTGTTCATTCATTTATGTCTTCACACCCTTGAGTGACTTTCCACTTTGTTTCTGCACTAGCTGCTTGTGTCCTGAGTGATCCATCCTTTCTCTGAACTCCTAAAGCTTTTAGCATCTGACCCACACTTTGGATACTGGACTTTTGTGTCCTTGTATTTGTCTTTATAAATATATTCCTTCTTCCCCAATAATCCCACTCTTAATTCTTGCTAAAGTCCTTTTCCTTGATTCTGTCCCACTTAGCCTTGATCTCCTTGGGACTCTAGGAAAGGAATTAGGAGGGAGACTTGGCACTTCAAGGCTGGTGCTCACAGTTCTAGATCTGAACCATAGGCAACTGTGAGCCCCTGACCTGAATCCACTATTTCAGACCCCCAGTACTTAGAGATAGGTACAGGGTGGGCTCACCAACAAGACAACATAGCTTTGACTCTGTGTCACTCTTCTGAGCACAAGCATTTGAATGGAATCTGTCTCACCCCAAATCTGATGAGTATTTTCCATGAACTGGCTGGTCTCAGACAACCCTGCCACTACCACCCCGTGTGTCTTTGAGTGTTACCACCTATCTCTGGTTACCTATGGCTGCCTAGCCATTTTTAAACTTGCTACTTCTCATGATCCTGTGGGTCAGCTACGTGTCCCAACTGCTGGTCTCCCCTAAGCTCATTTAGAAGAGTCAGTCTATCCTGAATGTCTCACCCATGTGCCTGGAGCCTCAGCTGGAATGTTAGGCTTGGCCTGGACTCTCATTTCACATTGTCTCTCATCTTCATGAGGTGAGAGGGGGCTTCTACAGAGTGTGAGCATCTCAGGTTTCCAGGAGTGTAAAATAGAAGTTGTATGGCCTGGGGAGGAACTCTCCCATATCTCCCTACCACATTCTCTTGGTCAAGGCCAGCCTGGGATCAAGGAATGGAGAATAGAGTTCATCTTTTGATGGAAGGAGCTCTAAAATATTGATTCCAGATTTTCAATCTACCCACCTTGTCTATATTGTTCCACACTGATCTCCCTTGGCCAGTGCACCACTACAGATCATGCCCCAGTTCAGTTCTGGAGATGATATGTAACACCCTGGCTAGTTCCATCCTTTTGCTCATGTAGGGCATCCCAACCACAGCACACTCTCTGTGCGAGCAGGACCTGTGCCTGAACCCAGCCTCTCTCTAGACCATTTCATTGCATACTTTTTAGAGCAGTTATATCTAAACCTACCTATTGTTTTTTGTCTGCCTATATATTGTATGTCTTCCAGTACCATAAGAGCTTCATTTTTGTTCTGTTCCCCCCTCCCCCACTATTACTACCACCTAGAGGTATATTAGAACAGAGTATGTGCTCAGTAAATATTTTCTGAGTGAATGAAATATTTATAATGACTCTGATTAGACCTCAAACTGTTTATAGCCCCTCTCTCATCTCCTGTTGGTAGAAGATGCCCATTTATGGTGATTACACCTGTTATTTGAGGATAATTCAGGCATTTATCACACATAGTGTAGAACGCTTTGGAGGCAACAGAGATTCTCTTTATACCCATTTGTGAAGGTTTCTAAGAGACTCTTATGTGTCCTGAGAGAGCTCTAGTCCTTGGAAGTGTATAACTTCCTTGGCAAGACAAAGCTTGAACATCTGGAAAGATAAGAGGATACTGTCTGATTCAACTAAATTCCTTCAAATAAATTCATACCAGCCATTCAGATGCGTGCTTGGTGGACACAAAGAGTGGGGGGGAAGCTCACCCCTGATGATCAGTCATCAAGGAAGGGGTTTACCAGTAATCCTTCAAGACATCCCTGGTTTTGTTCAGCTCTTTGTTGAGGTGACATCCCTGGTTATAGGAGACTTCATGTGGGAGAGAGTTCTGGGCTTTTCTCTTGCAAGGGGACTGCTCTCTGTTCCTTTTCCTAAGTCAGACAATCCAGTGTTCAGTCAACACTAGTCTGCTGACCACATTGAGCACAGTTTACTCTAGATGCTAAGGGAGGGATGGAGCTTCCATTCATATGTATTAGTAGGATTTTGGCTGGAAGGTACATGCCTTCCCCCATTGCATGTGGCTTCTTCACCCAGGAGGTTTGTGGAACCCCTCACCTCTACATCTCAGTGAGCAGAAGGCCTCTGAGAGAATCTATGTGATCACTCGGACACATCTCTTACTTTCTCAACAAAGAGACATTCACTTGAGGGTAGGGGTTTACACCTTCTTGGGACAGCTGATAGGTTTCCAGAAAACTAGCAGTGATGTCCACAGCCACCACCTGTCTGTGTCTCCATTCCAGTGTCCTGGCTGAGCTTGATTGGCCTTTGGAAACTTGGCCACACCTGCTCCCCCCAAATGTAATGAGGAATCCCATGAGCCCAGTGCCTCTACCACATCCTAACCTCTGGCCATAGGTTCAGTTCTCAAACTGAGAGTGGTGAGCTCCTGCCTCCAGGTCCAAGTGATGATCCACGACTATGAATCTCAGGCTTATCTACAAGTTGAATCTTCTTACACCAGGTCCAGCTGCTCACCTGAATCACAGCTGAGTCAGTGCCAGAGAACACCATCCGGGAGCACTCCCAAAGAGAACCCCAGGCCTCCCTGATGGGGTCAGCAGGTAAAAGTGGGCACTGTCTGCAGTACCTGCCCTGGGCTTCCCCCTGTTCCATGGTCTGGCTGAGCAGGAAGTACACAGCTGTCATGTCTGGGGTAACCCCATTCCCTGTCCCCTCCTTCCTTCACCTACCACACTGCGGATGCCCCATGAAGTGCTCACTCCACCTGTCACCTCTGCACCCAGAGACTATTACAAACACCTGCCTGTCAGACCTGGAAGGTGACATGGAATGGCCCAGGACCTTGACTGTTCTCTCTTCCAGAGAGAGAGAGAGAGAGAGAGAGAGAGAGAGAGAGAGAGAGAGAGAGAGAGAGAGAGAGAGAGACTGACTAATATTCTCAAGGTCCAGAACTGAGGTCCTTCAAAACACATATTTTAGTGTTGGGCCTCATCACAAGGGTGACACATGGACTTCCTGGTACAGATTTGCATAGATGAGTCACATTCCTACAAGGATTGAGTCAGATGCACAGTAGGTTCTTCCCTGAAGACATCTTACTCAGATCCTCTTCTCCAACCTGGGTTCAATGGGGCTACTAAACCATTTAGAGGAACCTGCTGAGTTTTGTGCCATTTTATTATATTTACATAAAATATGCAAACAAAATAGAGACTAATAAAATAAATATTAAGAAAATGAGACGCTAGAAATACAGCAGAAGCCCCGTGTGACCACTCTAAATGATATTCCCTACTATTTTCCTGCTTCGTAGATAACCACCATCCTGAAGTGGACATTCCTGTGCTAGATATTATGCTTCTAGTTCTTGCGCTAGATATTATTCTTCTGGTGAGAGCAAAACACAAACTCTGTCAACAGTTTCGTTGGCCTGGTTTAAATCTTCACCTCTGTAGACACTATCTTCAGGAGCCATTGTAACTTGATCCTTTGGAACTTTGTTTCCTCAACATCAAGTTTTGTTATGGAACCACATTGACACCTGTGGCTTATTCATTTCTTTATTTAATCACACACTTCCCTTTTGATGGACAGTTAGTTTGTTTCTAATCTCTCCCTACTGGTATGCTACCCTTAATTTTCTTTCTCCTGTCTCTTTCTGAGCCTGGAGAAGGATTTCTCAGGGGTAGATTTGCTCTATTTGTCTATATATATCTTTGATTTAACTAAATATGGCTAAATTGCTCTTCAGAGTGGTTGTCCTTGCCAGCATCCAAATTCTCATTGCTCTGCCACCCAACCAGCACATGCTGCTCTCAGAGTTTTAAATCCTTATTTATTGGATTCTGGAAAACAATGTGTTTTCTTGCTCTATTTTGCATCCCCCTTCTCGGCCAGTGCAGCAGGGTGTACTTCATGCTTATTGACCATTTTTGATTTCACTTCTTTATCTCAGTTCTCCATATCCTTTGTCTATTTTTCTATTGAATTGTTGATCTTTTTCTTATTGACTTACAGCAGGGTTTTTTTAAGCTTCACTATTGACCTTTTGGGCTGCATAACTCCTTGTAGGGTGGAGGGCTGTCCTGTGAGTGCAGTGTCTTTAGCAGCATCCCTGTCCTCATGCACTAGATGCCAGCAGCAAATCCCCCATTCTCACCCAAGCAAAAATTTCTGCCAGATATCCCCTGGGGAGTGAAACCAACCTGACTTACAGAAAAACCTTAATTGTCATGCATATTAATCCAGGCTTAGTTACATCGATTATATATATTCTGACAAAAATAGTCAAATATTTCAGTAAATGTGGGTCCTCTGTAGTTTGTTTGAAGAGAGGAAGAGAGAATGTATATTTACTGTGTCCAAGATGATAATTGGGGTACTCTCTCCCTATCTTTGCTGCCAAATCTACAGATCTTTGTAGAAAGCACACCTTAATACCTCTATCAAACAGATAAGGAAACACTCTGCTCATTTTCCCAAGGCCACTCAGCCAACAAACAGTGGCAGCCAGGTACAGATCAGGGCTGCCTGGCTGCATCAGCAGAGAGGAAGAAATATGGCATCAGTACTAAGGAGTATGGGTCTTAGTCCAGCTGGCTCTGTGATCAAGTCCTGCCCTTCATGTTAAATTGAGATGCCAGTTTTCTCATAGGAAGACAAAGAGGCTGGGCTTGAGATCTCAAATGTTCTGGCCCCTTCTACCAACAGAGTAAGGCAGTTATCTCTGCTGTTACCAAGTGTGTGACATATCTCTGTCCCTCCCCAGCCCTGTTTTCCCCAGCTGAGGATGGAAGTGCATGTTGTACTAAACTCTCAGGGCTTTAGGAAGAATTAGCAAGACGATCTATATAAAGCACTTGACACACAGAGAAAGCTCCATAGAATATCCTCTATTTCCACAAAGAGGAGACCAGTTAGTCTGGATGAGAAAGCTCTGAGAAATACTGATTATAATGTAAAGAAACAATATTTCACCACCTTGAGGTATAAATACTTGCACCCAGGAAGAGGAGTTCCATCAGTCAGCAACCTCCCTTAGGGGAAAAGGTGAAGAAAGCCGCTCTGTGATTCACTCCTAGCTTGAATGATTTCAGCACTTCAAAGTGGTAGTGAAGCCCAGCTAGGACTTGTCCTTTGCTCCCAAGAGCATTGCACATCCAGTGAAGATAGCACTTGGCAGCTGGGCAGGGCTAGCTGCAAAAACTCTACAAAGATACATTTTAGCCCACGAGGTCCCAGGGATCATGCCTGCCTTACTTTCCTCTCCATGAATATTGGACCTGAAAGGAGGGAATCAAGTTGCTGTGGACTCAGAGCTCTGGGCAGGCTGTCAGAGAGCAGCCCTCTTCCGCTTCCAAGAGGAAAGGCCAAGAGGCAAGGGACTCTTCAAACATGTATGCCAAGAGAGCAGGGGCCGCCACAGCTGATGGTGGTACAGACTCAGAGAGGGCCTGCATGCGAAGTGCACCAGTAATCAGTTGTTAAAATAATGTATTATTTATTTATTTACTTAGTTAGTTCTAATTAGTTATACATGGCAGTAGAAGGCACTTTGACACATCATACAGAAATGGAGCATACCTTCTCATTCTTCTGGTTGTACATGATGTAGATTCACACACGGTGTAATCCTATGTGCACATAGGGTAATAATGTCTGGTTCATTCTAGTATCCTTCCTACCCTATACCCCCTTCCCTCCCTTTGCTCCCCTCTGTCTAATACAAAGTACCTCTATTTTTCCCTAGCCCCTGCCTTACTGTGAATTAGCATTCACATATCAGAGAAAATATTCAGCCTTTGGTTTTGGGGGGTTGGCTTATTTCACTTAGCACGGTATTCTCCAGTTCCATTCATTTACCTGCAAATGCCATAATTTATTCTTCTTTGAGGCTGAGTAATAATCATTGTGAATATATACCCACATTTTCTTTATCCATTCATCTGCTAAAGAACACCTAGGTTGGTTCCAGTTCGGTTAATTATGAATTAAGCTTTTATAAACATCGATGTGGCTGCATCACTGTAGTATGCTGATTTTAAGTCCTTTGGGTATAAACCCCGAGGAGTGGGATAGCTGTGAGAATGGTCAAAGGGTGGTTCCATTCCAACTTTCCTGAGGAATATCATTATTTATTTATATCAATCCAATGCAAGAATTTTGGACACAGTTCCTAGTCAGAACCAAACCATCCATGTGCCCCCACATTTGCCTTCTCTGTCTCCTCTTCCAAGAAGCCCACCCAGACTAGACTGAGCTGCCTGAGCCCTCCCGCCTCAGGCTTTCAGGTTTTCCTTCTGCCCAGACTGTGGTGCCTGCAGGGCCACAGCTGGATCACACTGTTCTTCTGTGCCTTGTGTGTGACTTTGGCAAATGGAAAAAGACCATCGACTTCAGACAGAACCCAGTCCAAATCCTGGTTCTAGCATGTCAAAGCTGTATGACCCCAGGTACTACATTTTGGATGTGGAATGTCCCCCACAGTCTCCTGGGTTGAAATCTGGGTTCTCAATGCAGCAACATTCACAGGCGGGGCTTTTAGGAAGTGACTAGATCATGAAGGCTCCGACTCCATTGGTGCATTAATCCATGAGTAGCTGAATGGACTATTGGGAGGTGGTGGACACTGTAGACAGTGGGTCATGGTCAGAAGAAGTAGGTCAGTGAGGTTGTGCCCCAGAAGGGGTGTTTCTTGCCCCAGCCCCTTCCCCCCTCTCTCTCTCTCTCTGCTTCCTCGCTTCCTTGAGCTGAGCAGCTTTCCTCCACCATGCCTGTCCACCATGATGCTCTGCCTTATCTTGGGCCAGGAGCAATGCAGTTGGCCTACCATGGGCTGAAACCTCCAAAACTGTTTGAGCCCAAATAAGCTTTCCCTCCTTGAAGTTATTTGTCACAGCAACAAAAAGCTGACTAACACATGAAGCAAGCTGTTGAAATACAGATCTCACATGGAGATGGGCTACACTGAGCCCCTCACACAGCATTGGGCACAGACCAGGCTCCTCACTCCGTCCTGAACAAGGGTCACATCTTCCTTCCCCATGCTTTCTGAACCTATGGCAGGAAAATCAAGATAGCCTATGGAGTGCAGGTTGCGGTGATGACCACCTGGCTCCCCATCCTGCTCTGTGCCTCTCTAACCGTGTGGCTTTGGGTGACTGACCTGGTCTCCTGGTGCCTCCAATTCCTCAACTAGCAGATGAGAATGGTGGTGCTACCAACTCACTGGGTACTTGTGAGGGTCAAGTGAATGCTTAGTGACAACTCAACTCATCTCAGGGCTCTGGGTCCCAGCAGTGGTGGCATGGAGTAGCAGGGGATGGGTGTGTACCCCAGTCCTTTCTGTAAACTCCATTCTGGAGCCTGATGAGAAAGGAAGGGACACTTTTTCTTGGGTCTGGAAGACCTGAGCTGGGACCACACCAGTGCCCCCAGTTGAGTCCTGGGGAAGCTATAGAACTCCTCTGGGCTTCTGTTTCCTGCTCCACCGATCAAGGGTGACAATAGCACCTATTCCAGAGCATCGAGGGGTTACATGAGATGATACGTGTAATATGCTCAGGTGATAAGTGCCCGGAAGTTAGTATGCACTAGATTCTATTAATCATTATCCTTGGAATGATTCTGTGCCTTCCTTGTGGACTTTTGGAGCTGCTACATTTACCTTCTACCCTTTGCTTTTCCTTTCCACCACCCACCTGGTACCCAGGTGATAGGGCTGGAGAGAATGACAGTGAACACTGAGCCCTGTGTGTTTTATACACATCGCCCAAGGGAAGTCTCCTCTCAGTGATGCAATGGAGCAAAGTGAGCTGCGTTTTAGTTAAGAGAAGTCTGAGGTTTCAAGAGCTTTCTGCGCTCCCCTATTTGGCCCCAGGTCTAAGTGCAGCCCTTGAATCACTGTGCACCTGGAGGAAACAGAAGCATTTCCTATTGAGTAACAGCTTTGCTCTTTCTGCAGGGGAATTGAGGAGAGGGAGGGCATGGAGGAGGCATGGGGAGCGAGCCCACAAGAGACGGGATCCAAATGTTGCCAAGAGATCCTCCTGTGCCCTAGAGACAGCAGGGCCTAGCTCACTCGTGCCCTGGAATTCACTACCCACACTGGCTGTGCATCGGTTTTTCTTGGGCATCTCCCCGCATCAGTAAATCACACATTTCAGGGTGGTGGCCCTGAACCCAGAAATCTGAGTGCACCGTGAATCTGGGTGCAGTGTGAGAAACCAGCAGTGGAGAACCAGTTCCCTACAATGTACTCTTGTCAATGCCCCTGTTCCCCATCTAGGAACTAGGGCCTGAACTGAGAGATGCCCACCTACAAGCTAGCAGCAGGGCAGAGACCCTGCTCCATCTGCACATCATGCCCCAGCCTCTCCAGCACCAGCCCCTCTCCACTACTACTCCTGTGGTTCTGGCCCCAATCCCAGGAGATATCCACAGGGGAGAGGAGAATGGTCTGCAGGAGCAGCCATGGGTGTGCCTCTGGTCCCTGGGGTGTAAGATGAATGCATTTTTAAGCCCCCCCACCCCGCCCGGCATCCAGCCTGAACAGGCTCTGACCTGGGCTGCCAGCATCCACTCACAGCCTCACACAGAGAACACTCAGGACTAGGCTGGCTGCACGGTGCTGAATTTCTGCAGGAACATATATTCTGCCTCCTAAACAGCTGGCTTACAGGGGACCTCGGGAACCCACTCTGCTGGCAATGCAGAGGCCCCTGCACTCACTTTATATCTGAACCTTTTCCAGCCTGGTTGAGCTGTGTGCTCTGAGTCAGGTGTGGTGAGAAGTTCCAAATGCTCCTAGCTTTGTTCCCCATTGACAGATTATCACCAGCCAGTGACAGCACAGTGGATACATGTGGTTTAGTCCTGCAAGGTTTTTGAACCTGGCAGGGACTCAAACTAACCCTTAAATTCTGTCAAGCTCAATTTTTATGTCTATAGAATGGGTTGGGCTAGATAATCTCTAAACTTTCTTCTCACTCTGTTACTTTATTTTATTTTTAAAATTTTTTTAGTTGTAGATGGACACCATACCTTTATTTTATTCATTTATTTTTATGTGATATTGAGGATCAAACCCAGTGCCTCACACATTCTAGGCCAGCGCTCCACCACTGAGCCACAATCCTAGCCCCACACTTTATTTTTTATAAAAAAATTTTTTTGGTACCAGAGATTGAACTCAGAGGTGCTTAACCACTGAGCCACAAACCCAGGCCTTTTTACATTTTATTTTGAGGCAGGGTCTTTATAAGCTGCTTAGGGCTTCGCTAAATTGCTGAGGCTGGCTTTAAACCCGTGATCCTCTTGTCTCAGCCTCCCAAGTAGCTGGGATTACAGGAGTGCGCCACTGTACCAGGCCTGTTGCTTTACTTTAAAGACTCACTTACAATATTAGTAATTTATACCTTGAGTTTGAATGAAGACTTTGGACAAAGGGAAATGGATGAGAGGGAAAATGGGACTAACAGAAGGATGAAGGTCATAGACACAGTGCCTAAGGGACACCAAAGAAAAATTCAGACAGGTTTTGGGGGGCAGCCTTTACTCATTTTCAGACACAGTTTGGGTTCAGTCGATATTACTAGATTGGTCCCTTCTTTCATTTACCTCAATCCTCCCTCCTCTTCCATACCAGTACAACTTCACTACCTCAACTTCCCCGTATGGCCTTTCTGTGATGGCACTAGAGACTCCACAGGGCAGTCCTGTTTGGTAGGTGCCAACTTTGCATTATGCCAAGGTTGCCAGTGGTCAGAGCTAAAAGGACATCAGAATTCAAATAGTTTAGCACTTGGTAATTAAAGGAGTGGAGCTAGCACTGGGCCTGTGACCTGAAACAGGAACCACAGTAAACCATGCTGTGCATGTCACAGCAGAGAGGAGACAGGTGAGATCAGGATTCTCTAGCTTCTTCTTCATCCTCCCCTAGTCCTAGGATGACCTTAGAGATGGTTGCAGGATACAGGTGACTTGGGTGTTTGGCCCAGGGCATGCTGGGACCTCAGCTGCATAGCTCTGGAGTAGGAGGTAGAGAAGAGAGATATATCCAGGGCTATGGGGGATGTATCATTCCACCCTCAGAAGCCTATAAAGTTCTAGCCTGAACCCTGAGGTCAGTGTGCACAGGTGATAACTTGACCACCAGCCCACGTGACAGTATTTAAACTGACACAGAGAACTCAGCCTCTGTATAGATTAGTATTAATCCCAGCAGAATCCAACCAAGTGGGTGGGGCAAGCAGCAAGAGTGCAGTTGGCAGGTAAGGCTCAGAGTCAGGAGTGCAGCACTGCTGTGGCTTCAGGCTTGGGGTTCCATCAGAGCAGAGCTTGGACCATGGTCAGGAGAGAGGTACGTGCACATAGGGAGGGAAAGCGAGAGTTGCAGATCTGAGCAGAAACAGCTCCACAGATCTCATCCATGTCATAGAAGAATGAAAATGATGCTCCTGGTGGACACAGAGGGGCCAGGGTCCAGAGCAGGCAAATTGGACAGTAGGTCTGTTACACCAAGGATGGGTTGCATTAGCAAAGTGAGGTCGAGGGTCCTAATGGCTCCCTGACCCTCGAGGTCAAGCTCAGATTGGGAGTGAAACTATTTGAGTGAAACCATTGAGTGAAATCCATTGAGTAATCCCAGTTCGGCACTATTTCCTCTGGTGATCCTGGGGTACCCAGGAGCTTCTCCAGTTAGCTTTGAACTCTTGTTTCTTCTCAGATAATACTCCTTAAGTTGATAATAGTGTCTTCTGCTAGCTGCTCCTCAGGGTACAAAAAGGAACTCCAATATGGCTTAGGGGACTCTGAGTTACAAACCAGAGAGAGTGTCATCTGCATAAAGGTCACCTAGGTACCATCCATTTAATGTATATAGTTAGTAGAATCTAATGATGCCCTCATTTCTACAACCACACTCTAAGGCCCTCAAATAGGATGAGATTCATGCCCATAAATATGTTACATTCACCCCATATCGGACTTTACAGATAATTTAGGTTACCGATCAGTTGACCTTAAAATAGGGAGACTGTCCCAGATGACCTGCATGGCTTCTGTATGATTCCAGGTGTCTTTAAAAGCAGAAGAGGACTGAGGTGAAGGCAGAGACTCAGAGCACAAGGACTCTCTGCTCTTGGTATTAAAGATGGGGCTCTGGGCCAAGGAAGGAGGGCAGCCTCTTGAAGCTGAGAATGACCGCTGAGACCCTCTGTCCTCTAGCCACATAGAACAGAAACCTGCCAACAATCTCCATGATCCCTGAAATGGATTTTTTCCTAAAGACTTCAGAAAAGAACCAGGGCCAGCTGACTCCTTGACTTTACTCCGTGAGACTCTCAATAAAGAGCCCCGTCAAGACAGCTTGTACTCTGACCTCTGGAACTGTGAGTTCATAAATGGGTGTAGTTTTAAGCCCCGGAGTTTGCAGTGATTTCTTAACAGCAGTCATAAAAAATGACCATATTCTGAAAAAATAAAAAGTCACCACTTAGGAGAGGATTATGACTGCAGAAGCTGGGTGTTGCTTATTGGGAGCCCCGAGAATTGCATATGTAGTAAATGCTCAATAAATAAGTGAATGCATCAATGAATACACTTTAAAAGAATGAGCAAAAAAGCCAGAGTCAGGCCATGAATGAGTAACTTTTCAAGCACCAGAAGGTTCCAGAACCTGCTCAGCTGAGAGGCAGGCCAGCCCAGAAGTGTTTGTTGAAGAGCATGGCATCCAGAGCCTGAGGTCTAGTCTCAGTTTAGTCTGCCTAATATGTGACCCCAGCCAAGTTACTTAACCTCTCCATGCCTTTGTTCTGCCATCTGCAAAATGAAGTTACTAATAACAACAACCTTCTACGTTTTTTATAAGGGTGAAATAAGGAATCCATGTTAAGCTCTTAGAAGAGTGGCTTGCCCACAGTAATTATTCAGTAGCTACTTGCCAAGAGTTCACATCTAGAATCAGAATGCACTTCAATCTTCGTTTCTCTAACAACGTGCTTGACTGGTCTCCATGCTCCATCCCCCTCAGACACACCCCAGGCTTCTGTTTCCCCCTTTACAAAATAAGGAGATGAACTTTAAGAATATTTTACACTTTTAAAACTTCTCTGATGTTAAAAAAAAAGGCGCTGTTATTTTAATGGAGACAAATCCCTAGAGTTCTCACTACGGCTGGCTTTTCAAAGTGAAAGTCTTCAGCAAATTACACCACCAGTACTGGGAATGAGAGAGAGAGGCGTGGGGCTGGGGGTTGGCTGGCTTTCACCCCACTCCCATGTGGAAAGAGGATGGGGAATCCAGTAACTTCCACAAAGGCTGATTCTGAAGATGCAGTCTGCCCGTGGCTTGGTCTGAGACAAAGATTCTTTTCTGACCATCTCCTGGATTAGCCAAGCCTTGGGGAGAGGGGGCTTATAGTTTTGTTTTGCTATTGTTGTTTTTCTTCACTGGATTCAGTGCCTCATTTCATAAACTCATAAACTGGCGCTGCATCCTGTCTGTTCTTAATTATACAGGGACAGATGATTTGCATTACAAATTGTTCACAGTAGACCTCGCTCACAAATTATTGATGAGATTGGCACTTAGCCTGCCCAAGTCCACATGGGCACGGATAGCCTGGTTTCTTGCTGTGGACTTAGAAGGCCTTCTATTACGACTGCTTCTATGTGGGCACCAACAAGCCAAGTGCCTTTAGAGTGGGCACCATGCTAGCTCTCGATCACACTGAGCTTCTTCTACACCCCAGCCATGCCCTTCCTTCCAGGAGGGAAGAAGGTATCCCGCTTCTCATAGCCAAGTCCTCATTCAGCTCTAAGCATCAGGATTCGAACTCCAAGACAGTGCCTGTCCTGTTGAGGTCATGTGTTACATCAGTGGCGGAGGACAAGCTCTATAACAGACACTGCAGGACAGAGGACTCACTTATAGTCTGAGAGAACATGCCTGAGGGGTTTGGAAGCCCTGAGCTCCACAGTACCTGTATTCCAAGGGCAACTCATGCACCCCATGAAGCCCCCATCAATGATGCTCAGCTCACGTGTCCAGTTTCACCCCAGCTACATCACGGGCAACTCAGAATCCACTGCTTGGGATTTCTCTGTGGCTGAGAAAAGATGTGGATGAGACCCTGACTTGGAGATTAGGCTGTTATTACCAGTTGGGCATATTTTGGGCTTCCGGAGCCGTTGGTGGGCTTGGGTAAGCTCTGGTTTGGGTTTAGCCCAGTCAGAGCTATGAGAATTTGGACTTTTTCCTTTGCTGTGCCCCAGCCCTGAACCCGAGGTGAGGTGTGGGAATCTGTTTCTATAAAACCAATTTACTTCTCCATTTATTTGATTAATTGAAATTGCTAATACTCTGGCCTCTGGGTCATAAACACTGGGTAATAAAGCCCCCTTACGTCTGTCTGATGCTTTAGAGTTCACTAGGCGCTTTCACATCCATTATCTGATGTGACCCTTAGAACAGCCCTGAGAAGTAGGCGGGAAGGGCTGGCAGCCCTAAGTCTACAGAGAGGAAGATGTGTGTTGCCCGTGGTTACAGGTAGTACACAACCCAGCTGGGACCTGGAGCTGTATCTTATTTTCTAAATCTAGTTCTTGTGCAGCAGAACCAGCCATCCCAGTTTATCCAGGAGGGAAGAAGTTTCCAGAATCTGGGACTTTTAATCCTAACTGGGAAAACTGGGAGGAGTTGCTCTCCCTTCCTCAGGACCCCAGGCTGTTTCTTGTGACGTGCCTGTCAATCCATCAGGTTCAAGGGAGGAAGGTGGGCCGTGAACAGGTGAGGCAGGTGCTGTACCTGGATCAGCCAGCCAGAGCTGCTGGCTGAGCAGAGCCGGCTGGACCCTGTGGATCCTCAGAGACCTGCAGATGGTGCATGAAAACCAGGTCTTGGCCTGGAGATGGTGGGCTGTAGGGTGGCAGGTCTCATAGGGAGCGGCCTGTCCTGCTTGGGGAGACGGTGCACAACAGAAGGATTTTGAGAGCCCCGAGCCAGAAAGGAGAGACTGCTTGGTCAGAGTGACCCCAGAGAGACCCCTCCCAAAGGCCCAAAGACAAAAGCAGGGCAGAGGCTCAAGGAGGGCCCACAGGATGATGGAAGAAGGAGGGCAATGGTCAGAGAAGGATGGGCAGAGAGATGGGTATAGGGAGGTAATTGCCGATGAAGAAAAATTTTGTGGCTGTGTTGCCATGACAGTTATCTCTCCCCTTTGGGGACTGCAGACTGCCTTCCTCCAGCCTGGGGACTAACCCTCCCTGATAATCTAGCTGCCTTTACTGTGTTGAGGGGGCGCTGAGAAGAGAGGTGACTTGCCCAAAGTGACCAGAGCCTGAGCCGTGCACTGAGCTCCCTAGTCTGGGTTCAGGGACATGTAGCTTTGGATCGGAGCCAAAGCCAGTCTGGCCACCGCTGGCTGAATTTCATCCAGGTGCACCCTTGTTAGCTTCACTCCAGCCCTGACCCACTTCCGGGACCTCTGGCACCAGGAACTGAACTGCCTTCCCCCTCATCAATCTAGAATGCCATGGCAGGTCTGGGTTGCACTTGCCCTGCTCATTAGCATTTTGATTTTACTAATGGGAAAAGATTCAGATCTGATTGGGAAATCATTAAGCTAAACTGAGACGAGAACAAAGCAATTGAGTAGAAAATTGTGAAAATCAGCTGCCCTTTTCCCGCCCCCACCTCCCAGAATGGAGGAGACATTGTTCTTGTGATCACCACTGACTGAGGTGGGTGAAGATGGTGGTGCCCTCATCATGGCCACCTCCACCAGGCCTGGGGTTACCATGTGGCGCCCCAAAGGTTGGTTATGTATGGGAAGCTGTGTAAGCTGGAGGGAATACAAATAAGATCATAGGACTCAGGATCATCCTTTTTCTGTGGTGGCAGCTGGCAGGATGTAATGTAACCCACATTTTAGTTTTTCCTCTGTTGCCCTCTGGTCTTGATCTTTTATCTGATTTATATTTTCCTTAGTCTCGATATATTTAATTTATACCTTTCTATTTTGTTACCTGTGTTTCTCAAAAGCTATCTCAAATCCTCTGTAGAACAAAGTGAGGGATACATACACCATCCAGCCAGGGCTGCTCCCTCGACCCCTGCTAATGCCCTTTTTTGGTTGGGTGCTATGGAGTGAGACTTGGTAAGAGGGAAGCTGGATGGCACAATGGTCAGCGTATGGCTCACCACCCCTGCCTGAGGTGGCCTGCAGCCATCACTAAGCTGGGTCACCCTTTCCTCGACTCAGGAGAAGCAGGTGTGCTAGGGCTAGGGCAGAGAGTGCCCACCACAGCTCTTGACTCCTGGCACCAGGCAATACTGTTCCTAGACCTTATTAGACTATGGCCTCATGAGCATCCTCACAGAGAAGCCTGCCTGTCTGTCTGCAGTCTTTTTTCTGGCTCTTCTTGTTCCCAGGTTTTCCTCTCTTAGCTCCTGTCTACCATCCAATGGAGACCCACTGTCACCATAACTTGGCTGACTTAAGAAACTCCTAATAAAATTCTTGGGGTGTTGCAATAGCATCTCTCCTGTCACTGCTATTGACTCTCGCCCCACCCTATTTCATAATTGAAGATATTTACTATTTGAATCTTCACAGAAATATTGCTGACTTTGGGTGTAAACCATAAACCTGACCATGATTTAATCCATATGAACGAACAGCCATATTGGTGTTTTTAAAATATAAATCATTAGGGGACCATGGTGCACACCTATAACCCAGTGACATGGGAGGCCAAGGCAGTAGGATTGCAAGTTGGAGGCCAACCTCAGCAACTTAGTGAGGCCCTAAGCAATTTAGGGAGACCCCATCTCAAAATAAAAAAATAAAATAAACAGGCTGGGGATATGGCTCAGTGGTAAAGTATCCTTGGGTTCAATCCCCGGCAGGAAGAAAGAAAAGAAGAAAGAAAAAAGGAAATCTATTTTAAAAAAATCATCACTATGCCATCCTCCTATGTAGAACCCTGCAACATCGTAGCATGAAGTTCATATTTCTTCCCAGGATCCAGGATCCCACATGATTTGATCCCTGCCTTGCTTCTCTCCCTTTGGGTCCCCAAATAAGCCAAAGGCACTCCTGCCCTTAAGCCTTTGCATTTTCAATTCTAAGATCTTCCTGTTTCTTATATAACAAGTTCCTTCTCATTTTTAGGTCTCAAATGTCACCTTGTCAAAAGCACTTTTTCTCATGAGCCCATCTCTACCGGCTCCACCATCAACACTCTGCCTAACCTCCAAACTCCCCATCACAACAGGGTACTTCCACCCAGCATTTATGACAATCTGTAATTACCTTCTTTATTCATTTGTGTATTTCATGCCTCCCTGAGCAGCAGATAAGCTTTGGAAAGCAAAGACTTGATCTGTTTTGATCCCTGCTGTACCCCAGCACCTAGAGCTGCCATGGCATATAGGAAGCTCTTAATAAATATTTGTGACATGAACTACTGATGACTTAAACCAGAGGTTGGAAAATTATGGCCCATGGACCAAATCTTGTCTGCTGCCTATTTGTGTAAATAACACTTTCATTTACATGGATCGTCTATGGCTATTTTCAGCTGGCTAAATTGAGTACTTGTGACAGAGATCATAGAGCCCACAAAACTGAAGATATTTACCATCTGAATCTTCACAGAAATATGGCTGACTTTGGGTGTAAACCATAAACCTGACAATGATTTAATCCATATGAACATTAAGCATCTGACTTAACAAGAAACCATGTGACAGGAGATACCAGGGTCAGTTCAGTGGCTCAGTGATGTCACCATGAACTTGTAGTCTTCCTCTTCTGCCCTCCTCTGTGTGACAATATGGCTGCTATAGGCTATCTTTACAACTCAGGGACACAAGCAGGAAGGATCTTGGTGGGAGCAAACTCTGGCTTCCTTCTCACTCAGGAAGGAAATCTTCTTCCCAAAGACACTAGATAGGCATCTCTTTGTGTTCATTGGCTAGAACTGGATCACCTGTTCACGGCTGGAGCAGTCATTGACAGAAGAGAAGGGGACTGCCCTGCTGGATTAGGTCAGTCTTGTCTTTAGTACAGAGGCAACCGGAGAATGAAGCACACCCCATTCCTTCCTGCTTGACTTGGTTGTTAAAGACAGAAGGTTTGCATACTCTTTCTCCTTGACAGAATTAGGAACAGAGGTGCATATTATCACTCAGCGGTCCTTTTCTGGATATCAGATGGATCTTTAACCTTTTGCTCTTTCTATCATTATGTCCCCAACCTTGACCACATAATATAACTTCAAGCAAGCAGATCTTGTTTGATTTCATAACATTCCATCCCACTTGATTTAGATGTTTCCTAAGACAGTAGCTTGGTTTTATGGATCAGGATTGCAGGGACACCAAAAGGGACCGAAAAATACCTCCCATTCTATTCCCCACCCACCAAGTCCAGTGTTTAATGCATTGTCCCCAGAATGTCTCTGTTAAATTGAATGATACTTTCTAAAAGCCATATATGACGTGAGCTTATGGCTTCTTCTTGAAGGTATGATGTCATACATCCCCTGGAACAGGAGAAACCTTGACTTTGAGCAGAGCACGGAGCCTATGGTGTTGGAAAGGAGATAGCAATGAACCCGTGAACAGGGCTACCTGGATTCCAGTTCTTGTTTGTCTATTGCTTTGGGAAATTCAATTTTTTTCCCCTGGACTTCAACTTTCTCATCTCATTGATCAAAGATTTTTTTCTTTTTTTTTTTTTTTTTTTTTTTAAGAGTGAGTGAGAGAGAGAGGGGGACAGAGAGAGAGAGAGAGAGAGAGAGAGAGAGAGAGAGAGAGAGAGAATTTTAACATTTATTTATTTTTTCTTAGTTCTCGGCGGACACAACATCTTTGTTGGTATGTGGTGCTGCTGAGGATCGAACCCGGGCCGCACACATGCCAGGCAAGTGCGCTACCGCTTGAGCCACATCCCCAGCCCCAAAGATTTTTTTCAATAATTCCTATGTTTTAATTTGAAAAAATGATCTCTTAACTACTGTCTACCTGTCTGGTTTCTCCCTGTAATCAATAGAAACACAGGAATCTGACTTGGTATATGCTAAGATTCTAAATTGTGACATAAACTTGCCCCCAGCATCCCTGAACCAATCTAGGCCTCTGATCATAAATAAACAGGGCTATGAGTTCCCCTTAGGCTCAGCATGGCAAAGAGATGCCCCCTGGGCAATAATCCTCTCTCAGCAGGCAGGGCTAATCCGTCTGGGTAGCTTTTTGACCAAGCAGGGGATTGGCTTCTGCCCTTTTCTCTATGCAACGCTCTAGGCAGGGCCCACTGATTGGTGCAATTGATGTGAGGCATTCACAGTACGTGCTGGACAGTCTGGGACCACCCAGCTCTCCTTTTTCTTTTCTTTGGTACCAGGAATTGATCCCAGGGGCACTTAACCACTGATTCATGTCTCCAGCCCTTTTTATATTTTATTTAGTGACAAAATCTAGTTGAGTTGCTGAGGGCCTTGCTAAATTGCTGAGGCTGGCTTTGAACTCATGATCCTCCTACCTTAGTCTCCTGAGCCACTGGGATTACAGGCATGGGCCACCGTGCCCAGCAACCTGGCTCTCCTTTCTGAGCCATGCATTTTGTCCCCAGCTTCTGGGATTTGGGAGTTTCAAGCCTGCAATTGCATCTGTCTCCTGAGAACCGTTCTCTGCTGTCCCCAGTGGGAGCTGGTCCACTTAAAATGTCTTAGATGATATGGTTTAAAGGACATAGGGGGAGAAAAGAACAACTCATTTGTCTGAACGTGGGACCATCTGCAGTGCTATTTATCAAGTTGAGCATGGACCAGAGCCTTGCGGAGCTTCTCCTCCAGCTCTGGGCTGCTTCCCTCACATCCCCACAGGTGTTGTCTGACAGCAGACCTGCAATAAGCCACCCACACGACAATTCCCATCTCTGGGTCTGTTCCAAGGGAACGGGACCTAATCCAGGTCATTTGTCATACCTACCTCTGACCTTATACTCCAGAAGGAAAAATCAAGGACAAGGACAACTTGAGCTAATGTGTAGAACTTTCTACTTCCTCACTCCAGCACGGTCAATAGACAATCATCCCTCAAATGCTGTCTGAACGCTGGCCATGTGTCCATACTGAGCTGGCATGGAGGACATACTGGATAAGAGCAAGCAGGTCCTGTCCTCATGGTACTTCCATTCTAGCAGGGAGGGGTTGTTATGGTTTGGATGTGAGGTGTCCCCCAAAAGCTCACATGTAAGACAATGCAAGAAGGTTCCAAGGAGAAATGATTGGGTTGTGAGAGCCTTACCCCAATCCGTGATTTAATCCTCTGATAGGGATTAACTGAGTGTAACTGAAGTGCTAGGTTGTGGCTGGAGGAGGGGGAACTGGGTCGTGGCCTTGGGTATATATGTGTCTGCCGAGTGGAGTCTCTCTCCCAGCTTCCTGTTCGTCATGGGAGCTGCTTCCCTCTCCACCCTCTTCTGCCATGATGCTCCGGTTCACTTCGAGCCCTGAGGAATGGAGCTGGCCTTCTATGGACTAAGACCTCTGAAACCGTGGGCCCTCCAGTAAAGTCTTCCTCCACCACAGGTGTTCTGGTTGGATCCTTTAGTCACAGCAGTGGAAAAGCTGACCAAAACAGGGATATAGATGTGACCCGACTAGAGTGTGGACCTTCCAACCAAAGAGGAAAATCAGGGTAGGATGAAGGGAGTAGAAAAGGTTCTGAAGAATGTCTCAGGAGACAGAAGGTCAAGCAAAAGGGCCAAATACCTTCTATTTCCTAACCTGAAAGAGAAAATAGAGGAGAAAGCGTGGATGCCTGGATCCCAGTCCTGCTTGCCTATTGCTCTGTCACACACAGGTCTTTGGTACTTTTACTTGACTTTTTTTTTTGTCTTGATTCTTCAGAATTCTTTCCACTCCATTCTTCTCTGGCGTTCTCATTAGCTGGAGTAGAAGTTTCGCAATTTGAAGCTCATAGATCTCTAGAGATTTGTGCAAGAGCTTCAGAGTGTTCATAATCCCTTCCCCCCAGAAAGTGAAATGCACATCTATTTTTACTTGCAAAATGAGCTGAACCATTCACAAGATTCCAGGAGGCATCTATATGGGTACCCTAAAAGTCAAGAACTTCAGCTTAGATTGCATGGCCAGTAAATGCAAATGTCCCAGGAGTTTTGGATAATATAGAAACACCCAAGACTCATGCAGCAATTGTGGGTGTGGCATGGTTGTGATGGAACAGCTGGCTGGCAAATGAATTCTCCTCCTTCCTGTGACCTTGAATCACACCACGACTATATTGGGGCTGGATGCTTGCCCACTGCTGGGCACTTGAATGCCTCTCTTGGTTTCTTTATTGGAAACATGAGCACATCCAGCTAAGTTATCTTCAAGTTCCAGCTTGAACATAACTTGTGATTTGGTAAAGAGCCTCAGAAACCATCTATTACAGGATCTATCAAACAGGATGAAGAGCAGAGATTGGGGGTGGAACTCGGGTAGAGCCCTTGCCCAGAATGTGTGAGGCCCTGAGTTCCATTTGGAGCCCAGAAAAAAATAAATAAATAAAGCGGGGAGAAAAGAGTTCGTAGAGGGCATTAGTTAATGTGGGGTTCCGGAGCTAGCAAGCCAAGGACTGGATCTCAGCTTTTCCACATGGGTATGTTTTGTCTCTGGGCCTTTGTGGAACAGTGATGAAAATAATGGCACCTCTCCATTGGGTTCCTTTGAAGAGCAAAAGAATGAGCTGGTCATGTGAAGTGCTAGATCAGAGTCAGGCATACACTAGGTACACCATAAGTGTTGGCTTTTTCATAACTTGTTTATAGAAGGGAGAACTCAAGGGCCAGGAGTGATTTTTTGAAAGGTCAATAGAATGAGACAGAACGAGTCCAGGATTCTTGACTCCTGGTCCGAGCTCTCTCCCCTACACCTCCCTAATCACTACATCTGCTGGCACTCTTCATTTCTCAGAAGATTTATGATTTCTCAGTATTTTCAAGGCACAAATCACCATGGCCTCAGAAAACCTTGTATCTATGTCTTCTGATGACCCCAGTCAAGGAGCTCTGGAGCTTACTTTCCTAGTAGTAAGCTCCTGCTATTGTTAACCCTCATTCCCACCCCAGCCCAGCCAAGCCCTAGAAGTCCTGTCTCTGGGCTTTGTCCCATGAAGAAGCTCCGGGTTTTGCCTTAGATGCAAGACATCTTGAGAAACCCCAGGTCGCATTTCCCATGTGATTTGCACGATCTCTTCTCGTGTCTGGCTTCCAAGATGCCACTGGCTATCAGACATTCTTTCATATTCTGACACCTCTCCCTGCTCCCATTTGGAAGGAGGACATGGTCTTAACCTCAGTATTCACCAGTTGCCTATTTCCAGAGCCTTCTCTGGTGGGCTTTAATCTCAGGCCAATCCCCAACTCATACCGGGACATGTGTGGATTTTGAGAAGGACTGGCTCAGGCAGAAAGTGAGAGAAACCCAGAGCTGGCCAGCCTCACCTGTGATGAGCAAGAGTACATTCACTATACTATCACTAACAACCTTCTTTTGCATTCAGTGCTTGCCAATTTACAAAGCACATTTATGTTCACTCTATCCCATTTGCTTCTACAACCCTCTTAAAATAATGCAGATTTAATTATCTCTGTTTAAGTGGTTACTGAGCTCGGGCCTGGAGGAATTAAGTGACTTGCCTAAGACCACAAGTTGTTTTTTTTTTTTTTAAGGTAAAATTGAAAACCAGGTCTGTCTCACCTGAAGTCCATTTTTCTCCAGTTATGCCACAGATGGGACATCAGAGGGTCCGTGGGACAAGAGAATGTGGAAAGTGGAGAAAAGACAGGGTACAAGAGGGCTAGGTGGGGAGCCGGGGCTGTTCCAAGGACAAGGCACACATGAGGGGTCTGGCCTCCTGTCTCCCACCTAAGCAGCCTACCATGGCTAAAGTTAACAGTCTCAGCTCAGCTCCTCCTCTCTTCCTTTCCTGCCACAGCTCCCTAGGAGTTGAAGTGTCACGGAGACGAGCACAAGCTTTGAAACCAATCAGATCCTAGTTTAAATCTTGATTTTACTACAGAGAGATCATAGGCAAATTACTCAGCCTCCCTGAGCTTATATTTCTTCCTTTGCAAAAAAAAAAATCTGGAATCAACACATCTGCCTTGCAGGGTGGTTATGAAGATTAAATTAAAGAATTAAAGAATGTGTCGTTATGGAGACAACTTGGGGAGTAGCACCCCATAAAGAGCCTAACTACAGGGCCATCGAGAGCCTAGCAGCCTCCCTGCGGGGAGTCGAGCTGTGTCCTGCTTTCTCTGGGCTTCATTTATTTTCTGGATCCCCTTCTGTTGCAAGCTAAACAGTTCCTCCCCCTCACTGATGTTTGTGCCTTTCATGTGGCTACAGACTCCATAACGGTCCCTGCTTAGCAGTTGCTTAGCCGAGCTGGGCCAATTAAACTGCATTCCTCTAATTGTTTTGGTGGCTTTTCTCTGAACTCCCTCCAACTTGTCAACAAATCGGTTCTAAATTTAGACCCAAGCGCCAGATCCTGGAGCTCTGATTCTCTCCCTGCTCTAGCCCACCAAGCGTCTCTCTGTCTCTCTGGGGCTTTCATGGATTGCTTGTGAGTGGGGGGCTTCCCCCTCCTCCCTCTCCCTCTCCCCTCTCCTCCTTCTCCTAATAGAGCAGAGCCATACCAAGGACTTTGTGGCTTGATTTATTTTGTTTGCAGAGTTGAAGGTCCAGATTCAGTTTGAAAACAGGTTTTTCTTATTTAAATGTTCAGGAAAGAATTAAAGGGGGAGTAAAACCTAAGTGCACACATTCTTTTTTTGGTTCCTGGAAAGTACGTGGAGAAAACAAAATAACTTTGAAATAACAGGCAGGAGAGGAAAGTGCGTGGGGGCGCGAAGAGAGTGATTTGTTTGCGTTTTTTTATGATCCACCCACCCTCCACCTAATTCATCCTCCTAGTTTGCTTTCACTAAAATATTCTTCTCAAGCACGTTTGTGTCTAATGGTAAGGCCCTGCGGTGTGGTGTCTTCATTAGTAAATTGGGACCTTCCTAACTCGTGGGAGGCAGATTTCAAAAGGAGTTCTACTCTCTCTCTCTTCTTCTCTTCCTCCTCCATATCAATACCAAGTTCATGGTCACCAGTCATCTTTCATGCAAGAGAGCAGCTTATGCTCTTGAAAACACTTCTGTACCCATAGATGGTCCCAGGTGAGTTGTACAGCAGTCCTGTGCAGGGCCAACCCCACTTGACAGGTGAGGAAATCAAGCTCAAGGGAGCTACTTGCACAATGTCATATACCTCAGAGATGTTCTCTTGGAAAGACTCAGGACCTTCAGCCTCAGTCTTGGCCATAGTCGGTGCCCTATGGACATTCATGGGATGAGAGATTTCCAATTGCAGTGCTGGGCAAAGGATCAGAGGCATACAGCCAAAGGCTTAATGACAAGACTGGCAAGAGAGACCAGACTTGTGTTGCTTCAGAACCTCATTCCTATCGACCCAGAGGACACCTGTGGATTGTCCCCAGGAAACCATTATGGACGTGTCATTTTGTAATCATCAAGGTCCCCAAGAACTGTATGTGTGCATATCACAAATCTCACATGTCTTTGAGGATGCTCATGGGCTATTTCAGGAAGGAGATGTGATTACTGGCTGGGAGAAATACCTTGACAGGTGGCCAAAGGGATTTTTCACTTACTGTGGATTCCAGGTCTCTTTCTCATAGGGCCCCAAAGACATGTTACCTCATACATTTGAATCTGTCAACTCATGTTGGGATCTAATGACACTGTGTGTGCAGAGATAATGGTCCTGGTCCCCTGTACAGATGGCATGTCCCTGCTCTGTGAAATGATCTATCTCTTCTCCGTGCATAACTCTTGTCTTTTCCAATAAGAATCAGGTATATGGGTATAGAAAATGTGAACAAGGTTTGCAAAACAGAAATTTCTATATAAATATGCAGAACTCCTTTGTTGATGTGATTATAATAGCCAGAGGGGCAAACCTGGTCTGTCTTCCAGGCAGGTTGCCCAGTGCCTCATTTTGGGGTGAGAAAACTGATATCAGAAAAAAAGAAGCAATAATCCTGCAGGTCCACACAGTAGGTAAGAGGAAGGGCGGACTCCAGAACCTGGCCTCCCAGCTCGCTTCCCTCTGTTCCAGACACTTAACTCTAGCTGTTGTTTGTAATCTGCGTTTCTTTCCTTGACTTCTCCTTTTTTTTTCCTTTCTCAAAATCCAATGGCAAGATGCCTTCCAAATATTCCTTATCCACAGATATTCTTTTCTCCAAATATGTCTATTCTGTGTCTCATTAACTCAAAATTCTGTGTTGTGCCTTTTAAAAAAAACTGATTTATGAATCTGTTATAAATCTGTGTTGAGGGGTTACAAAAGAAGAAACCATGGTGAACAGGTGACCAACTGTGCCCCTCCACCTGGGACAACTTTCATTTCAACAGAGGCCTTCACAGACCTCAAAGAAAGAAAAATGACTATTAATGGAATTTTAAACTCTGTGGCGAGCCATTGGGGACTATAGTCAAATTGCCTATCGATCTGACTTGTTCTTGTGGTCAGGGTGCATATCTCACTGAGTCATCCTCACATTTCTCACCTTGAGATCGAATGTAGGTCTCCCATCCCTTGCAGTTCATTGCTCTAAATTTCCGAGTTCTGAGACCCTCTCCATTTCCACCAGTTCAACCAAGATGGTGTCCACCAGGAGGGCTGGGTTTCACATGGAGGGTTTGCAGGTTCTTGCTTATACTCTAGGCCAATGATGCAGCTAGAGCTTCCTTCAGTGCCTGCAGCAGGCAGGCCCTGGGGGTCCTGTGGATGTGAATGCAATAGAACAGCACATCTTCAGGTGGACTTGCTTCTTCTCCCTGAGTAGTTTCCACTCGCAAGTGCACACATTAGTTTCTACTTGGTATTGGTCATGTGTTCTCTTTTTTTCCTTTCTAGCTGGCTCATAGACTTTGCATCTTTTATTTCTTATATCCTCAGTGTCTGTTACAGACCCTGGAATTTCAGGGTTGGATGTACACCTGTGCTAAGCTGTGAGAGACCTTGGTGCCCATAGGACAAGGAAGAATGAAATTCAGAACACGTCAGCAATTTTGAAAACTATCTAGTTCCACCCCTCTCTGGAGCTTTGTCAGAAAGGCCAAGACTATCTACAGGGTGTGCAAGGGTGTGTTTGGCTGGAAATACACACCACCATTTGGACTATATTTGTGCATATCACAAAATCCACAGTCATGCCAGCGTATGTACATGTGACCATCTGCTCCACGGTGTGTGTGTCTGTGTGTGTGTGTGTGTGTGTGTGTGTGTGTGTGTGTGTGTTAGAGTCACAGAAACTCAGAACTGACAGCAATCACCAATCCCCTCTCTCTCTTTCTCTTTCTCTGTCTCTGTAGTGGGGATTAAACCCAGGGGTGTGCTCTACCACTAAGCTATATCCCCAGCCATTTTTATTTTTTATTTTGATATACAGTCTTGCTAAGTGGCTAAGTCTAACCTAGAACTTGAAATCCTCCTGCCTCAGCCTTCTCAGTAGCTGGAATTACAGGCATGTGCCACCATACCTGGCTCAGTTCAACTCTTCATAGAGGAAAAAACTGAAACCAGACAGTTTCCAAATGGGAGTCCTGACATCTGCTCTAATTATGGGAGGGGGTCAAGAAGATCGTGAATATAAATTCACTTTTGGACACATTTTAAAAAATTGGAAATATGAGTGAAACACCATCATGAGTGGGGTAGGTCCAGAATTAGAGGATGTTGTGCTTGCAAGGGGCAAGCTTGCCTGTCTGGGAAACAAATGAAGGGAAGGGCCATTCTCTAGACACCTCTGGGACCTCCTTACTCAACACACATGACCTGACACATAGGCAGTCCACAACCAGCTGGGCAGGGCACCCCCGGAGGCTGGTGAGTGAGGCTGACAAGGTAGAGACTGGAGCGGACATGTCTCCAAGTCAGTGTGAGGCTGCCTTATTCTGAGCACTCACCAGAATAACAGGGTTCCAAGGTCTCTAGCCAGAGCTGCTGAGGCCCAGGGTCCACATCCCTGGATGACAGCTGGCTCATGTGGAGGAGCTCTAGCATAGGTGTGGAAACATGCTGGGAGAGCGACAGACAGTTGGCTGAGGTCATGTGGTGGGATGTGTAAAGCACAGGGTTGGACACAGGCCAGCATGGCTCCAGATCCAGGGCTCTCCCCCCAGCAACACTCGAAGGAGTCACCGGTGAAGGGAAGACAGGTGTTCTGTACCCAGGAGGCTCGGAGCCTGGGGAGCAGGCCTTGCCTGTGCTCTGGGTGGAGAAGGTGCTGGCCCCTCATTGTCTCCTTCCTGATCTTCTACCACTCTTTCAGAAAAATGGCTCAGACTCCCTGCTCTTCCCTCATTTTGATCCTTTCTGTAGCTTCTCAGGCTGAAAATCTTCATACAACCTCTTATTCTCCTCTGTCCCTCCTGGTGGATTCCTCCTTTGAACTATGTCAGAATCTCACCAGTTCTTCAATGCCACCACCCTGTCCCAGCCCCAGCATCTCTCCTTAGGGCTCCTGCATCTCCCTGCTTCTCCCTTGCTGTTATCTGGTTTCTGCACAGGGGCCAGAGAAATCCTGCTCCTGGGTAAGTCAGACGCTGGCTTCTTTCTGAGGGAGACAGCTCGAATGGTCCCCGAGCTCCCACACTACAGAATCCTGTGTGAGCTGTGTCTCCCACCAAAGACCTCTCTGATCTCACCTCTTATACCTCCTACTGGCTGCTCACTGATTGCAGACAGATGAGCATCTCCTGACTCAGATCCTTTGAGGTGGGGGTCCCTCTGTCCAGGTGGGGATCCCTTCGTCCAGGTGTGGGATCCCTTTTGTCTCACTGCTATAGCCTACCAGTGGGGCTAATCCAGCCTTAAGGAAACAATGGTTAAATAAAAATTCAATGCTTCCTGCTCTATACTTCTATTCTGCACTTTTCATCTGCATTTTTCCTCCAAAGCTCACTTTAGAATCCTCAATGGAGCTCTAAGAGAAAGGTCTGAGTTCATTCCAGGGACTTTTTTTTTTTTTTTTTTTTTTTAGTTTTGCACAGAGGAGACGAAGGACATGAAGTGTGAGCACGACTTTTAAAATATCCCTCATCAGCCCTCCTCCTGGCCTGGCATTTCCTCACCCCTAGCTGTCTGTCTTCCTCCATGTGCCTGCTTTTCTCTGCCCTCCCAGCAGGAATGAAGTTACTGTTGTCATCATTCACTGTGACTGGTCATCATGGCAACGAGGACAACACAATTTCACAGGGGGCCTGGCCAGTGTGCTTCTGGAGTTTATCAAGCTAGCAGCAGCAGGTGGTGATGGGTAGGAATAGGGGTGTGGGTTGCTTGTATGGATTGTCCCAGGATGCAAGCATCTGAAGGGGAGAGGTGCCAGTCACCTCTCTCTCCTCCCTCCCATGGCTGATGAGCCTGATTAGGACTCCCAATAGTGGCTCCTGTGACTAAGCACTGCATGGAAGGAGCATGATCCTAACACAAAGGCACAATTAACTTTAGGTGAGTCTGCATAGGGGGCAGTGGTTGCGAATCCTGGAAAGAGGTACTCAGTGGGTATGGCCCACAGGTTCTGCCAGGGACTGAGCTGGCCTGGTTCAGCACTCAGCAAAGCAGATTCAGGGAGAAATGGACAAGAAAGAAAAGAAATGCATTGAAAAGTGAGGGGTTGGTCCATTCATATGTCTAACCATAGATATGGGTCCTGGTTAACTTCAAGTATTGCATCTAAATAAGGAGAAACCAGAACTGGATTCTAGATCCTTCCCTTGGGATAAAGGTCTGGCCTGACTGTCTATATGGGTTAGATATTAAAGCAATGATAGCTGTTATAAAAGATAAATTCCCAAATATTGGTGATTTAACTCAGTAAAAGTGTACTCCCCACTCTGCATAAAGTCTAATTAGCATTATTAAAGGTAAAGGGAATGAAGAAATGCTCAGGGACCCAGGCTGATAAAGGGTCTGTCTGGTGGCTTCCAGATCAATGTCAGCAAACACTGAAGAAGAGTAGAGGGTCACTTGGGGGCTTTTATGGCCAGATCTAGAAATAGGCTACAGCTCTCTGCCAGAACTGTCACATGACCTAGCTGACAGCAGATGGTTCTGGGAAATGTAGTCTAGCTTTGCAGCCAAGAAGAAGAGGAAGCCAGTGTGATGCATAGTCTGCAGCAGGCAGGTGGCAGGGTCTGAAGAAAGTGGGCTGGAGGTAGACAGCACCTCAGTCAGACAGAGCCCCCGGTGATAAACCCACTCAGAATTGGGGCGCTCATTGGCTTGACTCCAACCCCTTCGCTTCAAGCTTCTTCCCATAGGAGTTTCCTGGGTGCTAGAGGAAGGAGAAAGGAGGAAAGAGTGGGAGCAGATAGGGAAGAAGTGGAGTGGACTTGTTGAGCAGGTAATGACAAAACGTGTCTTCAGCCTAGACAGGGGACCCTCACCTGGCTCCTTGGGCATGGTGCAAGTGACGCCCATGTTTGCTATTCGTTAGATCAAGAAACTTTGTTCCCATCCTCTTTGGACCTAAAGGAGAACTCAGGTCAATGTGCAAAACAGCGGTGGATGGATGGTTGGGAAGTGCGGGGATGGATATAAATGACGTCACTCTGGAATCCAGCAGCGCTCAGTCCAGGGCACCCACCTGAGGGCTAGGGTGAGTTAGGGTCCTCGGGGAAGGAGGTGAGGTAGAGCACTTTCAGCTCTGGGGGTGGCTGGGGTCAGAGCAGGCTGGGAGATGAGGAGGTTGGGCACTGAGCAGCCTGAAGAGTGAGAGCCTGGAGGGGCCTTCAGGGTGGGAGGAGGCCCACATCAGAGCCACCTGGGACCTCTATAAAAAGACCCAGGCCCCACCCCAGGCCTTTGGAGTCATATTCTTCAGGGATGGGGCTCCAGTGAAAAAAAAAATCTCCTTCCCAAACCTATTCATTTCATAGATGGGATAAAGAGACTCACAGGAAGAGGAAGGAATGATTTTTGCAAAGCTACAAAACTAGTTCAAAGCAGAGCCTGTTCTAGAACTCTCAGCTCATATCTCCTGGAAAAGAGATGGCTGAACTCCTATAACTGTGTCCCCACCACCACCACATACACACACTCTCCTGAGAAACCCAGGTAGACTCAAAATTTCCAGCAGAAACACAACACTCTGATGGCTAGAAGCTGATTTAGCCGCATGTTCCCATAATTGATCCTGCGGCTTGCATAGATCTAATCCATATTTATCATCTCACACTGGGCAGTTGGTATCTTCTGTGCCTGCCCGCTTGGCCAGAGACTTAGCTGCAGTTCCCAAGGATAGTAATGGGTTTCTGCCCTGGGGGAGCCCAGGAGCAAAAGGCCTGTCATCTAAACAATAGCTTTTGAAAAGCCACTACATATGCAAACAGAGTCATATGCAAACAGAGTAGTGGTGGAGGTGCCTGGTCTGAGGGATATAAAGTCTGAATTGTAGAAAACTTTTAAAGATGACTTTTTTTTTAACTGCTTTCAAATTATTCAGCAATCAAATGCACAGAAAGGTAGCAAAACAAGCTTCATTAGAGGAATTTGAGGGGCTGCTTTAAGGAATAGAAAAAAAAATCCCATGTAATTAACATGCTTTATGCTGCTGAGCTGATATTCCATGTATTTAAAACCAACTTATTTTTTAACTTAAATATAGTGATAATTCAGCAGCAAGTAAAAAAAAAACTAGTATGTTCTTGCTTTGCATGCAAAACTTTTGATTTACATATAATAATAAAGCAAAGGCATAGACCATACTATCAATAACACTAATCAGTCAAGGAGATTCTCCATCCCCTGCAAACAGAGGACTCAGCATTCCCTGACTCAGGTCCCTTGCCTCCCCCTGGGATGGGAGGTAAATTGGAGTCTTCAGGGAAGGAAGCAAGGTACAATCTTTTTCAGCTCTGGGGGTGAATGGGGGCAGAGCAGGCTGGGAGACCAGCAGGTTGGTTGGGCACTGAGCAATGAGAGCCCAGACTGGTTCCCTGGCAGCCTTGACATGTGGTTGAGCCCATCCCTCCTGTCTCAGGCATAACACTCCTTCCCAGTATGCTGTGCTCCCTCTCTCCCCAGGCCTCTGAACTCGCCTCTCTCCCCTCCCCAGTGAGCAAGCAAGCAGCACAGGTATCAGTATTACACTAACAGCCGCAAGACTGCCATTGATTTCCTGCTCCCAGTCTCCACTTTAATCCATATTTTTATTAAACTTTTTTTTTTTTTGGTACAGGAAGGTACATTTAGGGAAAACCATGAAAGACTGTCAGGAGCTGTTATTATTCTTCCTGGCTCCCACCAATGAGCTGTTCCAGATCTGAAATATTTGCCATCAGTCAGTGGGCCTGGGGACCAGGTTGCAAGCATGAGCTGATCGGGCCAACAGAGGGAAGAATAAAAGTCAGCTCTTGAAACAGGCCATGAGGACAATGGCAGTCCTGGTTTCCAATGCATTTCAGTTCTATTGAATACTTTTTAGAATCAGACTCTCACATCTGGCAAGTTGGCAACAACCTTCTAGAATCACTGAGGCTTAGAGCTTGGGTGCAGAGAGCATGCGAGTCACTCCACACAGCTTTATTTGGGTCCTCCCTAGAGTGAGACTTGTGTGAAGAGCTGCGATATATACAGACATATGGCCAGCGGCACATATGTAGATCCCTACCCTCCCACTTGAGGTTAAGGCTGAGTTCTTAAAGATGCTTCCCACTGCTCCCCAACTTATCCTTAGTACAGTATTAATGCGGTCTGTATTGCTTCTCTTTCTAAACTCTGAAGTCCTTGAGGTTAAGGACTGTCTTAGTGCCCCATTTATCCCAGTATGTAGTAGAGTACTAGGCACATACTGGGCAGTTGAGAGGCACTTGCTGATGCAGGCATTCATGGTCAACCAGCAAGTGGCTAAGTCGACCACACTGAAACCGACCAGTTCCAGAGCACACGTTGAAACAGATGAGGAACCACCCCCAGGGAAGGTAAGCTGTCGCTGAAGGGGTGAAGCATACCCATGTAGGGTCTGGAGGTTCTGAGAACCTCTCTGCCAACTTCACATTTTCATCCAATCCCATCCTGTCCTCACAGAGCCTTCTAGGCTTATGCTGAGGGCCTGCACCTCCATCTCTTCTCCATGGTGTGTGGCACTATGCCGCAAAAGTGCCATTTGAGAGCAGCAGAGCTCTTCTGCAGATTCCAGGAGCATGTCCAGAAACACGGTCTTGGGTTCTGGTTTGGCCCAGTGGGGAAATGGCTGAGCATCCTACAGAAAACTAAGATGCTCCTGGAATGATAACCATCACAATACATTTTTATAATAGCAATAATCTCCTTCTTATCCTGACCTTAACTAGCTTTAAGTGCCTTGTTTACTTTCCCAATCCTATGGAGTTCAACTTCTAGGCCTTTTCTTAATTGACAATACTCTTCAATACTATTCTTTCTGTTGGAATGCTCTTAATTTCTAATATGTGTGATATATTCCTAAGCATTTGAGAAAACATTTAAAATGTCTCTCTCTCTCTCTCTCTCTCTCTCTCTCTCTCTCTCTCTCTCTCTCAGTCTCTCTCTCTCTCCCATAGACATACACACACATAACACCCACACACAACTAAAATGAGGTCACAAAATTCTTGAGCCTGGGGAAATGTGAAGTGTGAGACTGCAGTCCCATTGGTCACTGTGACCTGGAATATAGCAATTTTCTGTGATCCCATGATTCCATAAGAATAATAAATAACTTTGGTAAAAGCCTTTACCTTATTATTGTTACTCATACCTGGAATGAATAAGTAACCGGTTAACACTCTATGTCTTGTGTTTTCTTGACTTCCATGGCAAGGGAGTTGTTGTAACTTCCTTTGTTTTTATTTTGTTAGCTATAAAGCTTCAGACCCCTCAGATGTCATTTCAGAAGCACAAATTCTAGGATGATTAGATGGTTGTCTCCTTGGATGATCATCCTTATGTAGGCCTGAATAAACTCTTTATTCTCATACTCAGCATGCCTCACCTTGCCTTTCAGTTTGACACATCCATCAAAGCCTGGATGATGGTTAATCTTGGTTGTCAACTTGACTCAATTGAGAGATGCCTAAAGATTGGTAGAGCACAGTTTTGGGTGCTTATCTGAGGATGAATCTAGAGAAGATTGTCAAGGGGATCAGCAAGCTCAGTGCAAAGGCTCACCCACAGTGTATGGCACTATTCAGTGGGCTGGGAGCCTGGATGGAACAAAAAGCAGAAGAGGAGGAAACAAAATAGGGAGCATTTGTTGTGTGTTGCTGCTGCTGTGGTCCATGGATGGACATCAGATTCCAGATTCTTCAGCCTTTGAATGCAGACTTGCCCTAGTGACTTTCCAAGGAGGTTCCAAGTCTTCAGTCTCAAACTGAGGCTGCATCATTCATTCCTCTTGTTCTGAGACTCCAGCTTCTTGGCCTGGAAGCTACTGGGTCTTCTGGCTTTGCAGTCCACAGATGGCCACTGGGGACTATCCACAATCATATAAGGTGTCTAATAAATCCCATCTTCTAATATTACAGATCAATATAAATACAATTTTCTCTTTGAAATCATTACCTACTTCAAGGAGGAGTAGATTATTTCCTCCCTATTTTCTAAACAGATATTTATTCATAATTACTATATCAGGCATCAAATTTGTTCACAAAAATTACAGAAAAAAATAATGTGATATATTGATGATAAATTACCACCTAGATTTGAACCCTGTGACCTCACAGGTTTTTATATCAGATGATGGATAAGTAAGTCCCCAGCCTATTATATCTGTATATGAATGTGTTAAAGCCTTCTATGTCTCAATATGAAATGATAACCCAAAGATACACTTAAAATATTAAAAGCATATTAATTATAAATGAAAGAAAGGTTGCACAAGATGGGTTATGTATATGACTTGGTGTATTTATATGCTCAAAGTCAATCTCTATAAAGATTCCATATTCCATGGGCTGGGGTTTTAGCTCAGTGGTAGAGTGCTTGCCTAGCACATGTGCGGCACTGGGTTTGATCCTCAGCATCACATAAAAATAAACAAATGAAATAAAGGTGTTATGTCAATGTACACCTTTAGAAATGTATATTTAAAGACTCCATATATTTTCAATATGGCTGCAGAAAATTAAAACTATATCCCCTAATGACTTTTAAATGGATTTTTTATAAGTGGTAAGAATGATTCTTTTGTTTACACTTCTGAATCTTTGTTAAAAATATTTTTCTTCATTTTTACATTTTACCTTTTTTATTTTGGATCCAGTCTTTTTCAAAACCTCTGATTTTGAATAATAGTAAAGGATAAGTTATAAATCTAATAAAATATGTTTCTAGCTGAAGGAGTTCTGGTAATTTCCAAGAGAAACCCCCACAGGTTGCATGTTAAAATGAACCATAAAAGAAGTACAAAAGGGAGAATCAAAAGAGAAGATAAAACCCAACCCCTACATTCCCTACCACTAGTAATGAATAAGTCAACAAATCCAAAATAAGCAGGGGAAAAGAAAAACTAAAATAAGCCATGTCATCAAACTAAGCAGATTGATGGGTTACATGCCAAAATTACTGTTAATTTAGATATTCAAGATGATTTCTTCCACAGATCCAGACTATAATACACTCTTTGTGCAAATTATTTGAGTGTGTCTTTCCTAAACAGTTTAGGAAACTGTTACTCTGATTTGGATTGCTAACTTGTGTAGGCAGCAAAAATAAATTTTCTTTCCAAATCACCTATGAATTAGAGGCATATTATTAAAGCAGTTTTACTCAAAATAAATATCAGAAATCAGATTTTGGTTTCTGCAATAATTTTATGCTAAGGGAAAAGCTACAGAGTTTGTCTCATAATCACTGAGTAGTCCTGGTTAGAGCAGCAGTTTAGATTCATTATCTAAACACACAGATCTATACCAGCATATCTCAAATATATTTCTGGCTGTGGTGATTTAGAGGCTGTATTAAGTAGGTAAATTTTCTGCATCATTTATGATAAAATGTCCTCACAAACAGCATTGCAAATAGGGCCAAAATGAATGTGCACTTACATGTGTATCCTTTCCATGTTTGCAGCATTTAAAATTGATGACTTGTAAACCATTTAGGGAACACTTCCAATCCCAGATGGCTTCTTAATTTTTATCATGAATTTACTTGAAATTCTCAAACATTAACCAGTGATAAGGTATAGTGACAAAGATATATGTGATTGATTAAAATTGATGTTTTTAGCAGGTGGCCAAATTATATTAACCTGCTCTGCTGTGAAGCTGTATTAAAAACACCAATCATAAACATAACCTGCCATTTTAAGGAAACAGTTGGATCCAATCTACTAGCTGTTTATTTTTTAAAAACTTTACCATTTATGTGACTATGCCCTACCAATACACTAATATCCATCTGGGACATAATCCATAAAAATAATCCAAAGCTGTCAAATGGAATGATTATCAAACTCTCACTCAATCCCCCAAAATAGTAGGCAAAAACACTCCTAAAGTCGTATTTTCTTCTTTTTGTGTGTTTAATTTTATACTATTTAAGGAACTTGTGAGAAAAATGTCACAATTGCCATAAGAAACATCCAAGTTGTCTTTATGCTCTACTTGGATCTATTATACACTCAGTAAGATGGTGAATAATTAGCTTGAAGGAGATAAAGCTCATATAGGTCTGGTAACAGGTCCCTATCTCATTAGACAGGTAGAATATAGGACTTTGGGGAGAATTTGAACTGACTCCAAAATTCAAAGGAATTATAAGCAACAGTGCTAGCTAAGCTGACTTTGGACCTCAGGAGGTGTCCATGATCAAGTGACAGAGGTAAAAGAAGTCAATGCTGATTTACAGATATATCTACCAATAAACTTGTACTACCTTCTGAAATTTCAGTTCCACAATGTAATGACCCTTAAATAGGGCAAGAAAGGAAATCTTCCTAGTAGTCAGAACCATGTTCATTTTCTTTTCTTTTCCTTAAAAGACCTACACAATGGACAGTGGATAATGATTTTCCCATTTCTCAGAATTTTGAAAGTAACAAAAACTGAGGCATGGATAATAAGTTCTGAATAAGAAGCAATACACTTCTGGAAATGGCAAAAGTCTGAAAATATTTGTGTTCTAAGTTAGTACCCAACTGCAAAGCCTTTTTTTCAGTAGCAAAGTGGAGATGACAACCCTTTCTGTGACCATCAGTCAACCTTTCTCCAGTCACTTCAGCTTGAACAATGGGCTCATACACAAGACAATCAAGGCATCAGGTATAGAAGATAAACATGTGGTCATAAAGGATAGTTTTCCCTTCAACAAGACTATTCCAGCTGTCACTGTTGTTAAACATATAACATGCCATCAGTGGTGCTTGATAGTTACTCTTTGTGGCTCCATTCCCACTGGGATCTACCCGCCATGTTGACTATTTCCATGATGGAAGAAGGAACATCCTTCACCAGAACAGAGTAGATATAAATTGCCTTCCCTGAGTGCTCTGCTTTTTCAATAACTATGAACCATAGGCTAACAGTTACTATGGTTCTCTATAATGATACCTACACAACTCAGCTTCTGGCCAAAGAACATATTTACCAGCAAGAAATGAGGGAGAGGTTCACACCCATGGAACCTCTTAGCCCATACCACATCACCTCAGGTTGGCTTGCTTGAGACAGCAGTGAAATATCCTATTAAAGAGTTATAGTACTGGCTAAGTATTAATAATACCTCATTAGGGATGTACTGTCCTACAAGATTTGGTGTATTTTCTGAACCAGCAACAAGCATGATACTACCTTTTCCCATAGCCAGAATATATGCATCAGGGAACCAAGAGGTTGGAATGGACATGGTTCTTCTCTCCTGCTATCCTTAAGGGCCAGTCACAAAGCTTTGCATCCTGTTTTCCCCCTTTTGGCTCTGCAGGTTGAGAGGACTGAATTTCTGAGAAATAAATGCATCCATTAGAAGACCTAACAATGAGTCCATGGAACTTACCTAGTCACTTTGACTTCTTTATACTATCAAGGAAATGGGCAAAGGATTTGCATACTAACTGATGCATAATAGTAATATTGGCCTTATAATTCAGCCTTGAATTATTATATCTTTGGCATAATGATTCATAATAGTAACATCAGACTTATAACTCAGACTAAAGGTTTCACAATATTAATGGAGATTGGAACCAAGTCCAGAAGAAGAATGAATATCACTCAGAAACAGATGCAGTGGTTGACAGAATTTTGTATCCACCCCTCTGTGGAGAGGGTAAACTGGATGGCTATATAAGGCAGAGTTATCATATCCTGTGGAAGATGAAGTCTGGTGGTGGTTTTTGAAGCACGGAAGAATATAGGTGGATTCTGAGTTGACAAAATTAGGACCAGTTGAGATTTCAGTTCAAACTGATATCATTACTTTCCCTCTCATATTTTTGTGTGCTTCAAAGGCGAGAAACCTGAAAGTCCACTTTCCAGAGCTCTTTTAACTGGATGATTACAGAATTAGTCTGCAAATGACCAATAGGCATTATGATGCAGAAGGAAGCAAAAAAAAAAAAAAAAAAAACAAACTAAGAACATAGTATTGCAGCCTTCTCCCCTAAAGAAGGCAAAGAGTACATAAAATTGTAAAGTCTAGAAATCAAGAAAGAAAATTGTAGATTTCTTTTACAGGAAAAAGTATCAGTATTTAGTAAATTTTGATATCTCAAAGGAAACTTAAAATTTTTTTGATATTATTTGACACATAATAAGTAGTCTTTGGAGGTATTGCAGAGGAGACATGGAAAAGCACATAGAAACTATTCAAATGATTCATGAACTGAAGTTTGAGTTCCCAGATAAAGAGCTGAAATATATGTACATGTTTCCTATAAAGAAACTTCCAGAGACTGGTAAATACTGTTATTGTGTTTACTTGCAATTTGAAACTAAGAATGGAGGCTTCTACAATGCATTCAAGATGATAATTAAGTCATAAACTACCTCTTTATTTGCCCACCTTCGTCAGCTCTCCTTCTCAAAATGTCTTCCATGCTCAACTTTAGTTCATGAAATCTAGGATAACTTTCCCTGGTAACGTAAAGGGAAAAAAAACATGTAAATATAGGGTTTCTGTGTCTGTAGGTGACATGAGAGCAAACCAGAATCTTTTCAGTACCTGCACAAGTTTCAGCAACTCCATAGCCTTATTTGTATTTCATTGTTCTCTAAACCAAGGTAATCGGATTAGAGGATATCTACAAAATTTCCAGGCTGTCTTTTATGATTTTGTGCGTTGAGCTGTTAACCAAGGCTGACTCCAGGGATTAGTTTTCCATGGGAATGTCACCGACCATGTCATGTACCTTAATTTCAACTCTGGTTTATTTTGTTTTGGTATGAACTGCATCACTTTTGTAACAGAAACATCAATACCTATTTCTTTAAACTGATATTGTGATAACTGACATGATGGAATTTTGTTTCTTTGAAACCTCTCATGGAAACTACCCCCTAGGTGTGTTCTAGAAATAATGCCCTGTCCACACATTTTAAATACCTGGTAATGTCCTCTTTTCCTCCTTTAACAAAGGAGATCAGTTTCATTGGTCCTTTTCAATGAGGTAAATAAATACCTCATTCTTTCCAATCTCTCCTTTTCTTTCCCAACTTCATTTTATATATTTTAACAAGTGACTTTGCTGAGCCTCACACACTATGTGACCAAACTCAGTGTGACTTTAATGTCTGAAAAGAAAGCCCTTGCATTTCTCTTTTGATCATTTGAAGAGTATGTCAATCTTTTTCTTATTCTTGCAAGAATAAATCTGGTCACCACTGCCAGGTGATTATCAAATTTCTCTTGCTTTTGTAATAAGCGTTTGAGATTTCAGCTAACTGAGGGAGGGCTCCCTGAGACTCTTGCTGCAGCTGGATTCCCTGAATTATCTTCATCTGGCCCACATCTCAGTACCTCACTTGAGCTAAGGCCTGACAGCTAGATTATAATGTTGCCTTTGTGTAAAATAAAAAAGTTTCATATTTGTCTGTCAAATGTAAATTTACCAAGTCTGGCATCTACCAGAGAATTTTGAGAAAAGAATGCTTTTGGAGGTGGTCTCTTTTGAGTTTTGAAGCAGCAGAGGTTTTTTTTTTTTTTTGTTGTTGTTGTTTTATTTCCAAACCAGTAATATAATCCATTCCTTTAAAAAGAACTGTTGTTCAGGTCTAGCAAACTTAGTCTAGAAATTTCCTTTGTAATGGTCTCCATGTTGATAAACTATACCATAAATCCTGTTTACCATATTCCATATGATTTTGAAGAGTAATGCAGAATTTGGAGAAATAACGCCACAGACTATGGCCCAGGTTCCCACCTAGGACAGTAACCAGAAAACCATCTCATCTGGGTAGTTCAGTGGAATATGTTGACTGAAAGAGAGACAGGCACCTAGAGAGGATCCCCTCCCCTCACTTGCTCCCCCATCCCTCTCCTTCTCTGTGGCCTTATGATAGCAAGTGCTCTTACCTCTGTTCTGCTGACCTACCACCTCTGCAGACCTGCTCTTCAATACTGATTTTACCTCTCATCAAATTACAAGCACACTGTTTAGAAGTACTTCATCATAGCCAATCACACTGAGGATGTTCTCCAATGTAAGGGTTATTTTAATCACTGTATTCATTTGTCAGAACTGCCCTAAAACAAACTACCACAAACTTCTTTGCTTAAAATCACTGAAAGTTATTTCCTTACAGTTCTGAAATCCAGACATCATAAATCAACATGTCACAGACTATAGTCCCCAAGTCCCTGGTGTCCTGCTTCGCTTCTTCCACCTCTGGTGACTCCCAGCACATCTTGGCTTGGGAGCTCATCATTCCAATCTTTGCCTCTATCATCAGACCACTGCCTCTTCTTCTGTTTGGCTTCTTGTTGGTAGGTCTGCATGGAATCTCACTCTGCCTCTATTTGATAAGGACTCTTGCGACAGTATTAGAGTCCACCCAGGTAATCCAAGGTAATCTTTTCATCTCAAAATTTAGTCCATCTGCAAATGACCCTTTTTTCCAAATAAGGTTAAAATATAAAAATTCCAGAGCTTAGGACTTGATATTTGGTGCAGGAATAATTCAACCTACTATAGTTCAACAGAAGTTCAGGGCCATAAAAATTTTAGCTCTTAGGATCCTTAGGCAAAAAACAGAAACAAACAAAAAAAACCCGATTTACCTCCATGTTCACATATATCACACTATAAACTGTCCTCTTAATATTCTTTATTAACTCTGAATATTTGTCCCAAGATAGGACATTTATCCTATGAAATCCCCTACATCAAAGTAATCTCTGTATTTTATGTCATACCCACATCCTACTTATTTTCTGAAACACTCTTTAATATTTTGCTTAAGAAAAATATTGCTATATTAAAAACTATATATTTATTTTCAGGCAGGCAGGTTATCTGTCTGGCAATACTAGAGGTAACATTCTTTTCTTCATCAACTATTTCTTGAGTTCCTTACACCGTACCAAGGTCTCTGAGAGAAACTGCCTTTAATGCCCAAATCCCTTACTTTGAATTTACCAAGGTGTCCTAGGGATTCTTAGGAGAACATTCTGGTAGCCTGTATTACCAGAAAAGTCCTCAGTGGAGACAGGCATATTTGTAGTAAGGTGGAGCCAAGTTTTTGAGAAATGAGGCCCACTTGATGTACCCCTTTGACATCCCCAAATTTTAAATGACATTTGGGGCATTCAATATATTACTGGAAAGTCCTAACAGAATTCCTTCAGGAAAGCAGAAAGTCAGCCAGGGTGCCAGTGAGCAAATAAAGGTAGAATGGAATGATTTACATCTCCATCCCAGAATGTATTCAGATTGCCGCAGTCTGGCTGGGCACAAGATCACGAGCCACTCAACAGCTTTGTAGATTCAAACAGCAATTCTTTATTCCCGAACTCACACCGGCCCTGTACAAACACGTTCTGGGGGAAATCCAAGTTCTGCCGCAAAATACACGGACTCCACCAAAGTTTCCATAATAAAGTGTATGTCTAAAAAGTGTTACTAGGTGAAGTCTGCTTGCTGCCTTTTTCTGACAGAGTGCTTTCTGATGGTTAGAGCCAAAAACGCCACCAAAAACCTGAGAATTCTTTGTTTGTTTGATATTAGGGAATGAACCCAGGGGCACTCTGCCTCTGAGCTACATTCCCTGACCTTTACTTTTCAAATTTTTATTTTGAGAAGGGTTCTCACCAATTTGCTCAGGCTGACCTTGAACTTGCAATCCTCCTGCTTCAGCCTCCATAACAGCTGGAATTACAGGTATGTGCCATGACCTACCAAGACCTGAGACTTTTTACTGGGGTGAATTGAACAATTAAGATAGAAGGTGGGTCTACAGCATCTCCATAGGGTCCTGCACTGCCCACTCCAAAAAGAAGGAAAAATTCTCTTTATTTTTTCTAAGTCATTTTAGAAGTTTTTTTTTTTTTTAATCACATACAGTTGAATTAATTCTAACTAAAACAGTGGCTTTGAAAGTTTGCACATTTTTAAGGCTTCCTGTGTAAATTGCCAAATTTGAGTCCAAAAAGGGTGTGCTGATGAATATTCCTACCAATAATGTGTCAGTTGGGGTCCCATTCTCCATTTATCCAGGTAACACAAGGTCTTATAATTCTTTTTAAATTGTTGCCAATTTGGTAGTTGATAAATGATCTCTCTTTGTTTTAATTTGCATTTCCAGGATCATCCTTCTGAACCTTTTCCCCATTCTCTTTTATTCTCCCCTGATACAACCCTCCTTTTGATTAGAGATGCTGAGACATCATCCAGGTTAAAAACATGGCTCTGATGATGAACTACTTGGCTTTGTTGTCATTAATATCTTTCTGTCTCCCATTCAAGAAAGCAGGACAAATGCCCCCAAGGCTCTTGCCTTGCTTTTCACTGATGAATTTCCTTCTCTGACCTCCTGTTCTGGCTGGGTGCAGCAAGTTCAGCTGTTCATTTAAAGTGATCAGGCTGTTTTATAGCTTTAAGAGGAATATTGGGGTACAAGTAGCAGGTAAATTGAGCAAATCCCAAATACACAGAATTTCAGCATTCATGGTTGCATTTATTTCTCCTTGCCTCTTTTTGCCTTTGTCATCTCTTCCTCTCACTTATCTACCTGGCCAGCCTATGGTATCCTCTTATATATACCCTCTCTCTCTCTCTCTCTCTCTCTCTCTCTATATATATATATATATATATATATATATATATATATATATATATATATATTTGCAAAAAGTGTGATGTGTGATTTGAGAATTTCAAATGTGAGAATAATTGATTGGAACCTGTGATTGTCTAACTTTTGATTAACGTGTTGACCTAGGAGTATTCAGGGAACTGCCACTGAGGAAAATGTTCTGGCCTTTGAATTATTGTTATTCAACAAATTTTGACATCATGGAAAGACATAAACATGTTTGGTCTACCTTAATGACACAACTCACTAATGACACTGGAATAAGTTTTCTTCAGTGATCCATCAAAATTATTTTCTTTGCATTCAAAGAAAGAACCCCCATTGTATAGCCACTCTAGACTTTTCCCTTAAAACCCCCTTTCTTTTCCTATAATGATCATGACCATAAGGAAAAAAACTGATTAAAAGACAACAAAAAAAATAACAACTTCAAGAATAAATAATGCTTAAAAAGTAATAGAGAAAAAGTCCTAATACAAACTTTCCGACATTCATAATATATGTCACTCATCCTCTTCTCTCTCTCTCTCTCTCTCTCTCTCTCTCTCTCTCTCTCTCTCTGTCTCTCACCCTGGTTCTGTTTGTTTGTTTTCCCCAATAGCTATTCTTATCAGCTCTGCTTCCTTCCACATCCTCTTGTTGCAGATACATTTCCCTGGACAGGGTCATTTCTAAATGCACATCTGCACACTGATAGTCACTTCTTATTACCTGCATTGTCATAACATTAGCATCCAGAAAATTCAATTGAGTTTTGAGTAGCATGACCCTGACCCACATGAGCTTCTTCCAGATCCAGTTATGAGTTTTAGTAAAGGTAAGTAAAAATAGTGACATACTATTTTTTCCATTATCTCTCTCTTTACAATCATACCACTTAGGATTCCCTATTCCGTTATCTTCCCTAAAGATTTAAGAAACTGCTATGAGTTCATCCTGGAACTTAGGTTCCATCTTCCCTGTTTTACCTGACAGTCTTCATTTTTCTCCTTCTTTTTGGTACTGGGAATTAAATCAGGGGTACTTTACCACTGAGTTATATCCCCACATCTTTCTATTTCTTTCTTTCTTTCTTTCTTTCTTTCTTTCTTTCTTTCTTTCTTTCTTTCTTTCTTTTTCTTTCTCTTTCTTTCTTCCTTTCTTTCTTTCTTTTTCTTTCTTTCTTTCTTTTTTGGAGACAGGTTCTTGTTAAGCTATTGAGGATCTTGCTAAGTTGCCCAAGTTGGCCACAATTTGTAATCCTCCTGCCTCAGTCTCCTGAGTAGGTGGGTTATAGGCAGGTGTCAAGAGCCCTGCTGATAGTCTTCATTGATTTGCATTACTTCCTCTTAATGTAAGAAGTTATTTGGTATCCACTACCATACTCAATCACTTTGCATGGTCTAATTCTCAAGATAAATTTATGAGGCAAATGGTATTAGTAGCTCCATCTCTTGTCCCCGGTATTAGGGATTGAACTCAGGGGCACTAGACCACTGAGCCACATCCCCAGTCCTATTTTGTCCTTTATTTAAAGACAGGGTCTCACTGAGTTGTTGAGTACCTCATTTTTGCTGAGACTGGCTTTGAACTTGCAATCCTCCTGCCACAGCTTCTGGAGCTGTTGGGATTACAGGCATGCGCCATTGCTCCCACCAGTAGCCCATCTTAAAGGAGAGTACACTGAGTCTCAAACATCTGCCAGTAGGTGGTGGAAACAGGATTTAAATCCTGAAAACCTAAAATGGTTTGCATATCATCAATGAGACTCTTCTACCTCTTCCTAATTTCCTTCAGCTTTTCCTCTATGAGCCCATTATTCTTCATTTTCATATTGCTCTTTGCCAATCTGACACCTTTGTTGGAAAGACTTTCTGCTATCTACATATCAAATTGCATTAGACTGAACTCTTGACCAGTAAAATCCTGTAAGTTTAACATCAACAAAGCAACAATTTGGTCTTCTCATCCCTTAGGGCAGGTGAGAATCAATGGAGGCCTAAGTGGTATCAATTGCAATAAAAATCAAACTACAGAAGCAGGTTCTCCAAGAGTCTGCTTTTCTGATGATAATAGCTAACAATAAGTTGTTGTTAATAATGTTATCAGACTGTGCTGAGCTCTGGCCCTGCACCAAGAAGGCACCTTTACTGTTCCCATTTTACAATAAGAAAACTGAGATTAGAAGACTTTCAGTAAATTGCTCACCTAATACAATGAACACCTGGAATATCCATCATTTGAGACCCTGTCTGCTCAAATTCAGAACTTACTTTAACTACTTTACTACAATGTCTTCTCTTTTTAATAAACTTTATGATATCATTTGAAAATATCAGAATCCCATGGGAAAAAATACTCAACAATGTGTCCTAAATCAATTTTTTTTTCATTTATATCATCCAATACATGACTATGCTTATTTACACTACATAACATTATAAATTAAGTTATATTTTTTCTATATTTTTCATTAACATTCCATCAAGCATGCAACTCTGGCAATAAATTTGAAATCCTGAACAAACTGATGATTTCCTAGCAACATCAGTTGCCAAAATTGAACCAATAAGTATAAAATTTGAATGTCTAGTTATCAATGAAAAGAAAACAAAGGTACTAGGATTAGGTGGGTTTCCAACTGAGTTAAACTAATCTTTAAATAATTGGTATTTCTGTGTTATTCAAAAAATTCAGAGATAAAAAGATGGACATTTATCCATCCATTTATGTGTACATTTTAATACTAAAATATAACAAATATGCTATAGCAAAGAAAAGCATTGTATGTTCTTAGTACAATTGCAATATTAGAAAATTGATTCTTCAAAGTTATTAAAATAATAATACATTATAATCACAGAATTTTTATTCCAGGAAAATCAAGGTAGTGAATATCAAGAAATGTATTTGTACAATACACGATTTCAAGAAAATAAAGAATAAAGCATTTGCAAAATGCTGAACTTTTTGGAAATCTTAAGTAGAATTAAAGGTGAAAATAAACTACTAAACAAAGGAGAAAATATTCATTAAGTGGGTGATATTTAATATTTAAAGTAAAAAATGAGGCAGAAATTTTCTTGATTACTATTATAATTTAACATTAGCTTAGAGGTACTAACAAATAAAAAGACTCTAATACATAATTCTAAAAAAGAGAAAAAATTGTTTTTGTTTTCATTTTTGATTTTTGGTACCAGGGATTGAACCCAGGGGCACTTAATGACCATTCAATGACCACATCCTCAGACTTTTTTATTTTATTTTATTTTATTTTGAGATTGGGTCTTTCTGAGTTGCATAGGGCCTCACTAAGTTGCTGAAGACAACTTTGAATTTGTGATTCTCCTGCCTCAGTTTTCTTATCTGCTGTGTTTTCACTGAGGTATGCCACCACGCCTGGATGCAAATATTGATTTTTAAAGATTGTATATTCTTGCTTAAAAAAATTAAATTTACAATAGGACTTATAACTTAGGAATAGCCAACTATTCATAGAAATAGGAAGAAAATATCCCACACTAATAGAAAAAATAAATTGTAAAAGACTTTAGAAATAAATTGTTAAAATAACATTATATGAGCATGATAAATTATATAAATCTTATTATAATATGTAAACAAATGGAAGACATGCCATCTCTTTGGGTAGAAGACATAAGGTCACAAAATATAAAATCTCCCTAAATTAATAAATAGAATAACATTTCAGTTAAATGTCAAGAGCCTTTCTTATGATCATAAAAACTGATTCTTAAAGTTTATATGGAAAAAATAAGCTTGAGATACTAGTCAAAAATTAAAAAGAAGAAAAGAAATAGAAAGGAGAGCTGTTACTGGCCATGGGCATGACTCAGATGATTATAAAACTACAGTAAATAAATCAACATAACATTGGCCAGAAGAAATAATGACATTAAAAGAAGACAATAGAAAATCTAGGAATACATCGAAGTTCATATCAAAATCTTAGCTCAGTTGGAACAGAACACATTTTTAATAAATGGTATTAGAGCATTGGTTACCCATTTGGAATAAAATAAATTGGACCTTGACTTATATAATATATGAAACGCTTTCCAAGTAGATTTAAGACTTAAATGTGGAAAATGAAGTAATAGAACACTTAGAGGTTATCTTGAGGACAATTTTTACAATCCAGGGGCAGGAAAAGCCTTCTGACACAGGCTAGAAACTTCAAAGCTATAAAAGAAAATATAGTTGCATTTGACTACTGTCTTATACTACTGTCAGGTAAGCATGATTTTAATCTCCACTTGTCGAACAGACACAGACAAGTTATGTCACCCTGCCTTGGGTTCCTATATTGTAGGGCTGAGCTTCCAATTCAGCCTTCCAACTTCAGTATCTGAGCACTTAACCACTAACCCATGAAGCTGCATGATCCAAGGAAAGAATAAGCAAACAAAATATTATAAAAAAAATACGTGAGACTGGGTGATTTATGTTCATGGTTCTGGAGGCTGAGAAATCCAAGTTCAAGGTCCCAGCACATGCAGTGTCTGGTGTGGTCTCATTCCCATGGATGGCACCTTCTTGCTGTGTCCTCATGTGGCTGAAAAGGCAAACAAGCTTCCTCATGCAACTTTTATTAGGGCACTAATCCCATGTATGAAGGCTGTGGCTTTGTGGGTTAGCCACTTCTCAAAGTTCTCAGCTCTTAATACCAACAGATGGGAGATAAGAATTAAAAATATGAATTTTGGAGGAGCATTAACATTCAAACCATAGCAACTTTGTTAAAAATTGAGCTGGGCTTGGTGGCACACTCCTTTAATCTCAGTAGTTTGGGAGGCTGATGCAGGAAGATTGCAAGTTCAAATCCAGCCTCAGCAAAAGCAAGGTGCTAAGCAACTCAGTGAGACCCTGTCTTTAAATAAAATAGAAAATAGGGCTGGGGATGTGGCTCAGTGGTTGAGTGCTATTGAGTTTAATCCCTAGTAACTCCTCCAAAAAATTGATAGTTTTGAATGACAAATCATATCATTAAGTAAATAGACAAATATTAGATTTAGAGCCCCAAAGCTAAGATCCTCCTATAAATGACACTAGGGTTAAGCAACATGGGAATTCATAAGAATTTTAGCAGACAGTAAACCCCAAACCCAAAAAATTAGAAAAGATGTACAAACTCATTAATAGTCAGGAAATAAAAATTTAAGCAGCAAGCTGTCACTACATTATGGCAAAAAATGGGTTCGATCCTCAGCACCACATAAAAATAAACAAATAAAATAAAACAGATACAAACATTTTTTGGGGGGTAATCTAGGAAAAGAATAAAAATGGCCAAATCCTATAAATGAATATCTTTCTGAAGGAGAATAGTTGATTATGGTGCATCCACGTTGTACAATTTTTATAGCATTTTTTAAAAAAGATGAATTAGAGTTAGTCCAATTGACTTGGCTTTATTGATACATTCTTTGAAAATGCAAAAACTGAGCTCAAAATAACCTATATTTTTTAAAGTGAGAAAAGACAAAAACTCTGTATCTGTGATTATGACATAATCATGCAGAAAACTATGGAAGTGTACACATTATATTTTTAACAAGCGATAGGGGAGCATACAGGTGGAGGATTTTATTGACTAAACTGCAGGAAGAGAACAAGTGAGTAAGAGAATAAAAGATTCCACTAAGTTTATTATGTATACTAAGTTTATTTTATTTGTTTTTGTAAAAACTATGCCTATGGGTATATTTATAAAGAAAATATGTAAAGAAAGAATCAAAAATGTATAACACTGATATTTTCCTAACTTGATTTTACTACCATTTCTCTGTTGTGTTTGTATATATGTCTTAGTTCATTTTCTTTCTCCTTCCCAAATAGGTTAAAAACACTGATGGCCCTGAGTGTCAGTCATAATCATTCATCAACTACATTGTTATTTATCATAGTAAAAGTAGAAGAATTAAGACTATAGTCATATAAATTATTGACACTTGCATTATGAAATTGTTAATTTCCTTGAGTCATATCAATTTCAGGTATCTCTCTTTTAAGTGCTAAAAGTTTTTCTTATTAAAGTCACAGATCCTATTCCTGGTTTCCAAAAGATGTACCATAATATTTGTGAATGAGTAACTCTGAAAGAACCAAATATCAGAATCAAAGTTCAGTATTTGCCAAGCTTTAGAGTCAGGGTCCAGTGTTCTTCCTGATCCTGTCTAACTAGAGAGAAGGGAGTGGTGTGGTAGAAATCATTGCACCAGACCTCCAGTGCCAAGAGAGATCTCTTCACACACCAACCTCTTTGTGAGCGAACAGGACACCAGCCCCACCCAAAATACTGTTAACCATTGACTGTGTCCCAGAGGGGACACAGACATCCTGTCAATCTTCTAAAAGTGATATAAGGAGGGCTCATATGGACACTGCTCTTCTTATGCGCCAGGAACTGGGCTAAGTCTTTTACTTAATCAATTCATTGAATCCTCATGATGGCTCTGTCAGGTAAGTATGATTGTAATCTGCATCTGCAGAGGAGATATAGAGAAGTTATGTAATTCTGCCTTGGGTCCTACATGGTAGAGTTGAGCTTCCAACTCAGCCTTCCAACTTCAGTGTTTGGGCGCTTAACCCCAACCCATGCTGCTGTGTGATCCAAGGGAAGCATGAAGCAAAAAAAAGATGCAAGTTCAAAAGATGTTTATTTTCAGATGTAGGATGATTGGTTTGAAACATTGTAGCCTGTTTCAGTCCCCCAATGTCCAGCAGTAACTTCCTCCAAATAACTCAATATAACCATTCAGATGGATATTTACTTACCTGAGCAGACTCAGAATAATGAAAATTTGCCCTGTTTGGTGGAACAGATATTCTTTATAACTTTTATTTATTTTTGACATGCATGTATTGAATTGCACTCTTATGGTTTTATCTAATCCTTATTGGCTATAAAGCTGATTTTACCCACAGTAGATTTGTCAGACATGGTTCTCTTAGATTTGGTTGGAGTCATGGTAATGAGATTTCCCCAAAGTTTCTTCATCAGCATTGGTAGGAAAAGAAGAAATTCACTTGGCTGGTAACAAGCTGTGAGGAGCTTCAGGGGAGGTGCTGGAGATTGGAGAAAGAACAGGAAGTACCCCCATCTGTTCCTACACTACTGTGAGCTCCACTCAAGTAGAACAGATCCCTGTCCTGGGATGGAGTCCTTCCTATACACTCTCAGAATAGCCCTTCTCTCTTACCTTCATTTACATAAAATAAAATTGAGTTTTCACTGAGGCTTTCATAAGAGACACAGTAGAGACATATTTATAACACCACTCAGAATTTTACTTTTAAATAATTCACCCCTCAGATTTGTCTCTTCTTTCTCAAATTCTTCTCTGGACTTGTTTCTGGGTTTCATATCTTTCTGAAGATCTATCCCATTAGGCCACCTCCAGTTTCTTCCATGTTTCCAGAAACTTCTCCCTTCCACCACGTTTTCTCATTTCTTACACAGAGCCAACATTTCAGCAGTGAGGATAAGAAGCCATTATACAAAGGTTGGCTTTGAACTCCAAACAAAAGAGAACAAAGATATCCCAAAACTATTTGATTTCATCCTACCTAGAATATGGTAGGGCACAAATGTAATTTTTCCCCACCACAAAATGTATTTCTTGTCACTTTCTAAAAAATATTTATTTTGTTATAGTTATAGGTGGATACAATACATTTATTTTATTTTTATGTGGTGCTGAGGATCACACCCAGTGCCTCATGCATACTAGGTGAGCTCTACCGCTGAGCCATAATCCCAGCCCTTGTCATTTTTTTTAATCTTATAAGTATTCATTTATATGTGCTCAACTGGTGGGAAAATAAATTCTATGTGTACAGGTCTTCCACTGTAACTGATACTTTTCTTCAAAGCCCAAATTTTTGAAAAGTAGAATTATCTTAAGAACAGGCCTGATGAGATCTAGCCCCAATTATTATGCAAAGACTGTATCTTAAAGAAACAAATCATGTTTGGCTTCACCAAACTAATCATAATCCAGGCTTTTATTTCCCTGTTTCCTGGGAACATTGACCTGGTTTCAAAGAAAAGTTTCAAATATATTTTAAGTAATAACTACATCATTGCAATAAGTGTAGAGCCTTGGGTAAAGTCTTGATATGCACAACACAAATTTGGGTGTATAGATTTCTTTGTGCTTTTTAAAAACACCATCAGTCCTTTTAACTATGGTCACCCCTCAGAGGTTGCACATTCCCTATGGGCAGTGAAATTAAAGAAGAGGTAAAATACATCATCATTTGCTGTTTGGATTTAGAAGGGAACAGAGTAAAGAGTATAAAAGCATGTAAGTATTACCAGGAACAGAAAAAAATCATAAAAAAATTCACAGCCAATTAGGTGTCTGCATGCACACTAATTGCTATCTTCTAGAGGTGTGCCATCAAGAATGGCAGGCTTGTCTATGTGAATGGGGAAAGTGTGAATGAGTGAGTATGCTTGTTCATAGGTAGAACAAATTCTTATCTCACAGGTTCAAATTCTCCAGGCTCATGAATATGACACATTAATATTCATTAAGTGGAACACATTATCATTTTAGAAGGAGATTACTAAGGACTCACTATTTTCATTCCATCACATTTTCCAATTAGGAATCCCACTTTTGCAAATAATCAGCTTTCTGTTGCCAAGGGCTTTTCCACTGCTTTCTGGCAAGGGGGTTTGGAGCTAAGTTCAGCATCCATTTAAGAATGAGGAAAAAAACTGAATTACAATTATATGTTTTAATGACAGGTTAATCTTGCTGCTGGGAACCTGATCAGAGAAGAACCAAACTCAGAAAGGAAAAGGCATGAACTCCTTTTGAGGAAAAGGAGCACAGATAATGAAGCTTGAGGAGTTCACAGTTTTACTGGTCGCCTGCAGTTACAGAGAAAAAAAAATCACCCTGTAAAGATCTTGGAACTGTCATTGAGCCAGGAGAAGCCATGTAAAAGGAGACCTGGGGCTATGGAAATGAACCATGTTCAGGGTTGACAACCATCCCTGAAGGCTGATAACAGCAGGGAAGGAAACAATGAATGAATCTGTGCATTTCCTCCAGATTTGGAGGAAAATTAGACAATTTTGTTAGGCTTTATGATTTTGTTAATGAATTAACCAGAAGAAACAGTAGTCAAAGACCAATTTGATTTTGAAAAGAGCCAAATAAATTTGGGATAAACTGTTTTGATATATCAATGTTTATTAAGCTTTACCTGTAATTGAAACAAACTTTCTAGATAAAGTTACTTGATTTCTATTTAAACTACATGCTCAGGAATTCACTATGAAAAAATCTCTAAAATTCTTTTTCTGATGAAAAATAATCTTAGTTGTTCTACGTTTGTATATTTACAAAGAATTTTATATATATATATATATATATATATATATATATATATATATATATATATATATATATATGGCAAGAGGAAAATATATGTAAAAAAAGTAAGAAAAAAGTGAGTTTCCCCAATAGCCCCCTAGTTCCCAAGCCTCCTTCCCAGAAGCAACCACTTAACTAGTTTCTTGGGTCTTTTTTTCAGAAAGAGAATATGCACACATGAGCAGAAATATATTTGCTTCCTCCTACAAAATTGAGAGCAAGCTCTATGCACTCTGCTTCCATAATTCCACTAAGCATCTATTCTGGAATAACTCTATATCAACATTTATAATGACTCATTGCTGGGGAAATAGACTGCAGGAAGATAATCTAAAAAACATTCTAGTAAATAATAATAACAAGCCCAAAGAGGGATCAGAACTCAGAATCCAGAGTTTTCAAAAAATACTAGCTAAAATATTCAGTTTCCAACAAAAAGAATTTGAAACATGCAAAAAAAAAAACACACAGAAGTTTGACTTGTCCATAGGAAAAAAAACTACACAGTAGGTAGCATGAACTGAGTGAGTAGCTGTCAGATTTAACAGAAAATGGCCTAAAGAGAACTAGAAAAAACTGTGATTAAAGAAGTAAAAGAAAGTATGAGAGCAAAGTTTCATCAAGCAAGAAATAACAAAAGGAAATATAAGTCATATCTTAAATAATGAAATGGAAATTCCAGTTTTTAAAAAGTACTATATCTAAAATGAAAAGGCACAAAAGTGTATCTGAATAGTTGGAAAAGTTAATGAACTTGATTAAAGAAGCAGAAAAAAAAATTCCTTCAGAGAAATGCAGGACACCACACTATAGAGCAACATGCATAAACTGGGAATATTTATTTCATAAATACAGTAAAAATAAAGATATACTCAGGTAAAGAAAAATCTGAGATAATTTGCTGCTAGTGGACCAGCTTCACAACACATATTAAAGGAAGTTTTTCAAGCTGAAGTAACAAAGAAATTGAGGAAATTCACAAGTATATTAAACAACATACTCTGAAATAACCAATTGGTAAAAGATTAAATCGTGAAGGAAATTAGAAAATACTGTAGATGAGTGAAACAAAAACATAACACACACAAATTTATTGGATATAGCATTGAGAAGAAAATTTACAACTGTAAACAACTACATATTTAAAAAGGATACAATTCAATAACCTAATCTTCCACCTTGAGGATACTAGGAAAATAAAAGCAAATGAGTATTATAGCAAGAAGAAAGAAAACAATAAAGGTAAGAGCAGAAATAGAGAATAGAAAAGCAATGGATAAAGTCTGTGAATCCAAAAGTTTACCCTCTGAAAACATCAAATCAATTTTAGGAACAAGTACAACGGATATTGAGACAGAGAGGAAAGACTCAAATTACTAATATTTGAAATAAAAAGGGGACATTATTGCCAAATTTATAGAAATGAAGTGTTATAAGAGAATACTGTGAACAATTGTATGCCAACAAATTAAACAACTGAGATAAAATGAATTGAATCCTAAAAAGACACAAACTACTGAAACTATGTCAAGAAGAAGTAGAAAATCTGAGTAGACCTACAAAAAGTGACAAGCTTAAAAGAGTAATCAAAAACTACTTAGAAAGACAAACCCAGGCCTAGATTGTTGCTCTAATAAATTCTGGCAAATATTTTTAAAAGAATTAATATCAATTCCTTACAAACTTTTCTTAAAACACATGAGAGTGTCCTTCTCAATTGTTTCTAACATCAGTATTGCACTGATACCAAAATCAGACAAACATACTGCAAAAAAAATGTAGATGCACAGAAAAACACGGTCAAGAAAACACTAGAAAACCAAACCCAATCACCTATGACAAGGGTCATTACACTGTGTTTATGTGCATGAAATACAAAGATAGTTTAACATCCAAAGTCAATAAAATATAACATAGTAATAGAATAAAATATTAATAATGTATCATTATCTCCATAGATTTAGAAAGAAAAATTTAAAAACTTTAACAGACTTTCATAATAAAAGTATGAAATGCCCTTGAATTCCATAACTAACACCTTGTTCAATGGCAAAAGCCAAATACTTTTCTTTAAGATTAGTAACAAGGATAAGATGCTCATTCTTACCATTTTTTTCCAATACTGTATTTGGAGTTCCAACCAGACAAATGAAATAAGAAGAAATATTAGACATCCAAATTAAAAACAGAGATCTTATTCTCTCTATTCACAGATAATGTGTGTGTGTGTGTGTATATATATATTTGGAAAGAAATATAATATACATACATATATACACATAAAGAAGTATAATAAATATATGTGAAAAAAGGCATATATATGTATACACACCAACATATATATAAAGAAATGTAATAAATATATTTAAAGAATTCTTTGTCATTAAAAAATGAAAAGGAATCTATACATCCACATTTTGTGTGTGTGTGTGCATATATATATATATATATATATATATATATATATATATATATTCCATATATATATACATGGTTGTGTAGTTGTGTATGTATATCTGTATATACACACATACATATATACATGATATATTGTGTATGTATATATATATATATATATATATATATATTCATATTCTAAGGAATTAACGAAAGTCATAAAGGCATTCAATAACATAGAAGGATACAATATCAATAAACCCAAATTCATATTCTATATACTCTCAATAAAAAATCTAAAAATTAAATTAAGAAAACAATTACATTTAAAATAGCATCCAAAAGAATTAAATTTCAAAGGATAAATGTCACAAAATATATACTCTGAGAAATGCAAAAAATTTTGGAAGATATTTAAAATAGCTCAATAAATATAGTGGCATTATTGTTCATGAATCAAAAGACATAATATTGGTAAGATAGCAATATTTCTAGAATTGATCTCTACTTTGAACATAATATCTAAAAGAACCCCAGTTGACTTCTCTGTAGAATTCAGAAGCTGACCCCCAAATTTATGTGGAAACTCAAGCCCTCAGTTTAACAACAACAACAACAAAAACTCTTTTTTAAGAAGATAATATGAAGAACTCAGAGTTTTTGATTCCAAAAGCTACTGAAAGGTAATAATAAACAAGAAAATGTATTTCTGGCAATAATATTGACATATAGTTCAATAGATTAGAACTATAATTCTAAAATAAATCCAGATTATCTGTGCTCAATTGATTTTCAACATTTTATTATGTTAAGTGTGTTTAATGTGAAATGAATAGTAACTTCAATAAATGGCACTGGGTCAACTGCATATGCACACGGAAAAGAAGGATCTTACACCCCTACCTCACATTGTATAAAAGAGTTAACTCAAAATAGATCAAAGTTCTAAGTAAAAGAGCTAAAGCTATATAACTTTAGGATAAAGCACAGGGGTAAGTCCTCATGACATTTAATTTAGCAATAGATTCTTAGAAACATAACCAAATCACAACAAAAAATTTAAACAATAAACAAATTGGACTGCTTCAAACTCAATCTTTTTCTTTTACTTCAAAGGAAACCATCAAGAAAGTGAATACAATTCAAAGAATGAGAGAAAATATAAACCAAATCATATATTCAAATCAAAATCACCATAAGATATAACTTCATGTCCAGAGATGGTTATTATCAAAAAGACATTTGGCTTATATGTAGATAAATTAAAACTCTCACCAGTTGCTGGTGGAAATGTGAAATGGTGCAGACACTTAGGAAAAGTGATTAACAATTCCTCAAAAATTTAGATATAAAGCTTCCATTTAACCAAGAAATTCCACTTTCATATGTAAGAGAAGTCAAAACATACCTCTATACCAAAACTTGTACATGAATATTCCTATCAACATGATTTTTTTTTGGAGGGGAACCAGGGATTGAAGTCAGGGGCACTTGACCACTGAGCCATATCCCCAACCCTATTTTTTAAATTTTATCCTGCCTCAGCCTCCCAGCTCCTGTGATCACAGAACTGCGACATTGCACCTGCCTCAATGTGATTCTTAGTAGCCAAAAGATGGAAACAACCCACACATCCATCAATTGAACAATTAATAAAACATTGCTGAGTTGCTGAATTAATGAATTCATACCATTAAACATTATTCACCAATAAAAAGAACAAAGTCCTAATAAAATCTACAACATAGAAAAATCTTAAAAACATTATAGTAAGTGAAAAAAATCAATCACAAAAGACCACATGTTGTTTAATTTTATTTATACAAAAGATCCAGAACAGGGATCTACAGTTACAAATCATTAGTGGTTGCCCAGGACAGGGACAGATGGGGTAGAATGAGAAAGTGGGTGAATGTGGAGTTTCCTTTTGGAGTGATTAAAATGTTCTAAAACTGAATGTGATGTTTGTTGTAAAACTGTGAAATACACCAAAAACCATGATTATGTACTTAAATGATCAAATTTTATAGTATATGAATTATACTCCAATAAATGTTATACTAAGCATTTTTTGTGTATATATGTATAAATTTATGTTCATATGTTTATATAACACAAATAAATTTATGTTTATTGTATATACATGTATGTACTATAATATATATACACATACATACTATAATATATATACACACTATATATATATGCCTGCTCTATATGCAATTATATATTCTACATAATTCTAAATTGTGCAACTGATTATATAAAAGAGAGACTAAATGAATAAAGCACAAGGAAATAATATGTAGTATATAAAATATACATAAATATTTTATATTAAATATACAAATTATTATTATTATTATTATTATTATTAATAGTAGTAGTAGTAGTAGTAGTAGTAGTACCAGGAATTAATGCAGGGGCACTCACCATTGAGCCACATCCCCAGCCTTATTTTGTATTTTATTTGGAGACAGGGTCTCACTGAGTGACTTAGCACCTCACCATTGCTGTAGTTTGCTTTGAACTTGAAATCCTCCTGCCTCAGTCTTGCAAGCAACTGGATACAAATGATTTTTATTTCCAAATAGATTTTCCCCTTGTTAGAATAGTCTATAATTTTTAGCAAAAGCCTTCTTTTTAACTAGTGTAAGTTTTTATTGTGTGTGTGTATGTGTGTGTGTGTGTGTGTGTGTGTGTGTATGTATATATATATATATATATATTTAACTCTTCTCCACCCCAAATTTTCCATCTTTGATCTGCATTTGAATTTTGAGGAGAGAGATGAAATTATCAATTTCATAGAAGGGAAAAATGTCATTATGTGTACCTAGAAAATAATCACTCTTGCTTTCCACCAAATAATACCCTGAAGACATTTTTCCATTTGTTACCAAGTCCAGCACTGTGAATGAAGCTCATTTTAGTGAATGAAATCCTCTTTTTTTTTTTACTCTTTTAGACCTACATGTAAACACTAAGTAGGCTGAGGACACAACTCTAAATTACACAGCTGATTATTTAAGATGGTGTCTAAGTGAATAAAACACAAAGAAAGAATTACAACTATTTACACAGAATCCATCAAAGTTCCATTGGATAATTAAGAGTTTGCCTACTCCACTGTGGGGAAAGTTGATTAATAGAATCACAGAAAATTAGAGCTGGGAGAAACCCTAGAGATCATCCATTCCAAATGATTAATTTTAGAAAATGAAGATACCCAAAACAAGAAAGGGGCAATGTTCTGCTCAAGGTCATCTGAGCAAAGGTAGGCCACATTTTCAGACCTTTTTTTTCCCTGAGATATATTATACAGCTATTAGGTAAGATAAGTTCAAAATTATGTTGATTTAAAAAGGCTTTGGGGAAAGGATTAAAGACTATTCTAACATGGGGAAAAATCTACCTTCAAATAAAAAATCATCTCAATATTTAAAATACTGGCCCATTATTAACAGAAGCCAACTAATTAAATTGTCATTATGTTCTATACAGAATGTTTCAATTCATGTCCATGAAGAGTAGAACGGAAGGAAAAGAAACTTGGTATTAATGACTTTGGCAGGGGACACAGCTGAAACAGAGCCTGGAATATCTAGGGAAAAAAATCCCAATTTATCAAGGAGGTGGGAAGTAGCTCAGGGAAGTTGCCCAGTACCCAATTCTAATGATTAGGAAGGTTGTCCTTACACTGATGAAGAAAACTTATTTGTTGAAACTCTAGGCCATTAATTCTAGTTCTTCCTTCCGGATCAATGTAGAGTAAATTTGTTTCTTTTTCCACAGATTAGCCTTTAATATTTAAATAAAATTTCCTATATTCTTTCAATTGCATCTACTGATTTAATCAGCTCCAAGTCTGTGTATAAATCCTCATGTAGAAAGACTTTCAGAATATCCACAATTTCAGCCAACCTTCTGTGTTGAAAGAAATTTTTAGCCCATATCTTCCATCCCCTAATTTAAACTCTAAATACACAGACATAGAATCAATGATGTTTCTGATGGGCTTTTTGTTGTTGTTGTTGTTGTTTGGTAAATATAATAAGAAACATAATAAAACTAAAAGTGCTGTTTATTGCAATCCAAGGTCAATTTTCATATGACCAGTGTATGTTCTTTACTTCAGAAAGTCCCTGGAGAGAGAACTCTGGGATTATTCTATATCCTGCAATTATTTTAGCTTATTAGAATGGATTAGAATGAGTGTCTCATGTTTATGAACTGGATGTTCAGAAATGATAATGATCCTGTACATTTGAGGTATCTTGAGAATAACATGGCCATGGCTACTATGTTTCCAATATTAGATATAGAAACTATCAAGACAGAAGTGACAGAAATTGAGAAAAGAGGGAGTCTAAGAAGGTCATAGGGTACAAATTAGGGCTTACAAGGACAGGATCTTGTATGTATGATATTCACAATGGTGTCCTAACGCCAGATGGTTGTTCATGGGCTCTAATCTATGCTCACTTTACATCTGGTCTAACAATTATTTATGGCATAGATATTCTTTTGTCAGAGAATATTTAATTGCTGATAGATTCATAACTAACAGGGGCCAGACTAGGAGTCAAAGCAGCTCTATCTAACCCTAAAACATTACTCTTTCTCCAAGAACATAAGAGTGTCCAGGTACAGCCTCTACCTATATGTGTTAAGAGCATGAAACCATTCTAGGTGCTCTTCAACAGATGAAGGGATAAATAAAATGTGTTATATATACACAATGGAATATTACTTATCCTTAAAGAAGAATAAAATCACAGCATTTGCAGGTATGGATGGAGCTGGAGAATATCATGCTAAGCGAAATAAGCCAATCCCAAATAACCACAGGCCAAATGTTTTCTCTGGTATATGAATGCTAATTCACAATAAGGGGAGGTAGCTAGGGAAGAATAGAGTTACTTTAGATTAGGTAGAGGGGAGTGAAAGGAAAGAAGTGGGGACAGGGGTATCAAGGATAGTAGAATGAATCAGACATTATTAGTCTATGTACATATATGACTACATGATTTGTGTAATTCTACATCATATATAATCAGAAGAATGAGAAATTATACTCCATTTATGTGTAATGTATCAAAGTGCATTCTATGTCATTTAGAACTAATTAGAACAATAAGAATATAATACATTGATCCTGTATCTTTAGGACAATGGAGAGTTATGAATTACTCCCACCAGTGTGGGCTAGAGACACATTGAATCTAGGCATGAACCAGTTCTCCCACCACTTCTGTGGCATAAGACAACTATGGCTCTACCTAAAGCCATGGTGATTCCTTGAAGTTACTTTAAACTCACGTTTTGACTAGAAATGGAATGACTTAGTAATGGATCAATTTCATGCCCCTTCAATGAACTTTAAAAATAAACAAATCCCCAAGTCACATTAATAATTTAAGTTTATAATAGACATAGCACAGATAAACTCCTTATTTTTAGTTATGCAATGTTTGTTTGAAAAAAAATCAATGTATAATAGTGGGAATGGAAAAAAGAAAGAAAAGAAGAAGGAGAAAATAAAGGAGAGAGGAAGGGAGGGAAGCTAAAAGAAACTAGAGAAAAGACATTTCTGAGGGACCACACAGCAACCAGGACCTCAATATCATCCTCCTGTAAGTTCTGCACACCCATGGCCCATGGAAACACAGCCTTTCTATCCCTGAGTTTACAGAGATGTTATGGTGTGTGATAATTGATATTTGTATAGTATTTTACGATTTTGATTTTTAAAGGCATTTTCATATTATATGCTCCTCATGGAAATCCTGTAATAGGCAGAGTAAAGATTTTGATCCCTGCTTAAAATGTGAATCAGAGTCTCAGAAAGACCTTCTGTCTCTTTATCCTTCTCCCTCCTTCCCTCCCTCTCCTCCCCCCCCACCACACACATGCACACACATACATTAAACTGGCATGTACAGAAGGACAAAGACTCAAATCATTAGACTCTGACTCTGACTCTAGATTGACTCCCCTTACTATTCTATCCAGACAAGTTTTTTTTTGTTTGTTTTGAAGCATTATTTTTCTATCAGTCATTTATTCATACTTGGACAAATATGTATAAGGAGGTACAAGGTTCCAAGATTACTGTAGTGAAATGGATAAAGTCATTGCTCCATATGCAATAAGTCAGAAGTTAATAAATGTTCTGATGAAGGGGGGAAAAGCCAGATAAGGGGGACAACGAGAGCAGAGGTCTATAGGAAGATATCATTTTATATATCTAGAAGTAGAATCTAGTTTACACGTGGGTAGAATACAATCCCTTTAGTTGGGGAGAGGGTAGAGAAATTTCATTTTCAAGAACAACTTGTGTAATGAAAGAAACTCACATAGGCAGGGTGGGGTATGGTCCTACCATCCCTGCAAAAGGGGTGTGTATTCAGAATGGACCATAGAATTCCAAAGAGATCCTAATTCGGAAAGACCTGTTGCCTCTCTTTGCCTCATTTCTCAAACTTGAAAGAGTACATCAAAGATAAGGAATATCCCTGGAAACTAAGGTTATGTCTAGACAGAGCTTTACAGAGAGAAATAAATTGTACATAGAAGAAGTGCTTGTCATAAGAACAGCAGGCATGGGATTCTAGAACACACCCAGGTTGACATTACTACCATGGCTCCATGTATCATCTGTCACTTTGCAGAGGAAGACAGGCATCAGGGGGTGACAGATTATGGGCCTGGTGAAAGCCCTCCAGCTGACCAACATCATCACCCTCAGCCAGCTCTCAGCCATCCCTCAGTGTTCAGAAGCAGGCACCTTGGAGCCTGTGTGGCAGCTTGTTCAGAATGCCTCCCCGGCTTCATCCTGAGCAAGGCATGCTGAAGTCTTCATATGCCCAACAGAGAAGTAGAGAGGCTACTGACAACCATAGCCTATGAACACAGATGTAAGAGATTATATAATCTGGAAGTAAAAAAAGGAAAGGAGGGCTGGGATGTAGATCAGTGGCAAAGCGTTTGCCTTGCATTCGCAAAGCCCGGGTTCAACCCCCAGTTCCCCAAAAAAAAAAAAAATGAAAGAAAAAAGAACCCCACAAAAAAAGATTTTTAAAAAAGGAAAGGAAAAGCTATCTCTTTAAAAAGTACTCAACACATATTTATAAACAGTCCACTAAGCCCAAAAGCACCTACTATGCATTGCATCATCATCTAGATATTTATCACAGGCCTTCTCTACCTTATGACCCTTTAAGGTTGCATATGGCTTCTAAGTTTGTATTCACCAAAGAATTTTATCTTTTAAAACAGAAAAGGAAAATATGTTGTGTGCTCCTGTTGATAGTGATCGATCAATCATGCCTACCTGGAGTACCAGCTGGAAGAGCATCCAGGTGCATTGGGCTCTTTGGAAACTACCACCATGATTGATTAGCAATGTCTGCCATAGCCTCAGGAAAGAAAGGCTTCAGAACCAGCATTGTGATTTAGAAGCATGTTAGAGGAACAGCAACGAAACTGTGGATTCTCACATAGTTTCTAAAGGACTCAGAAACATAGTGGTAATCGTTCCATTTTGAATATGAAATCTAGTTTAGGATTCACAAATAAAGTCAAGATAAAACATCATACATTTGAGACATGAAAATAGTAACTCATCGGGTCATTTTGGTCAAACAGTCTTGGGTTCACATTCTCTTCCTGTACCTTCCTCTGGGTAACTTATTTACTGTCCACACTATTCAATTTACTCTTGTGCTGATAATAATGAAAATACGTACCCGTACTGTTGTGAAGATGAAACGAGGCCATGACTACAACTGAAATGTACAGACAGCACCTGGCAGAAGGTAGGAGGCCTAATAAATGGTAGCTATTACTACACTTAATCATAATTTAAGGCAAAACAAATCATTTTCTTTCTGGTGCTTTTAAAACACTGTTGAAAACTCTGCTGTGGAATTATTGCACTACATCGCGGTTGGGGTTTTTTTGTTTTGTTTTTTTGCTACTTGTCTTTCTTTTACTGTGAGCTTTATGGGATCAGGAATCATGGCTTGTTCATCATCGATCCTTGGGATATAATTCAGTGTCCAGCAGAGAGTAAGCAGCAAAAAGTGTTGGCCTATGAAAGGAAACAGCAACTGAAATGGGTAAACTATTATTTGCAAATGCATGTTCCTCATTTGCTAGAAAGTTTAACTGAAAAGTATAGCTCGGATACCGAAAGAATTCTTTATTAAGTTTCTTGTTTTTATTTGAAGCTATTCTAGCTGTGGCTGGGTAATGGAATAATCCTGCCACAGAGGAAAAAGTTAAAGCAAAGAGACAGATGTTTCAGGGATCCTGTTCCTATATTCCACTTATTGTCACACTGACCTACAAGTTATACTCTAGTTATGATGACCATATGCCCCTTACTTCCTTTGTCAAGCCTAACTTCCAATACTTTGTTGCAACATTGTATAAGTAAATATATACTTGTCGCATCCTAAGTTTCAGTCTTAAATTCTGAGTACCTGGTCATTGTAGCCATTTGCAAAGACCAGAGTCTAGGCCATTTGAATATTCTCTACCATCTGAAGCAGACCATATTCTGCCTGAAAGTGTTGAGTCATAGATCTTAGATATATGTATAATTTCTATATTTCATGCTGAGAAAGACATTTCTTTTTTCTTCTGTAAAATCCCTATTTGCTTCATTTGTTTTTAAATTTTCATTGTTTGTCTGAGTCATCTCCTGCATCTTCTTGTTATTATAATCTCTTTATTTTTTAGTTATCTTGGGTTATTTATTTATTTTTTTATAATTTCATTTTTTCAATGTTAGTGTGCAAAAATACAACGGATTTTTTTATTTAGATTTTTTTTCTTTTTTTATTGGTTGTTCAAAACATTACAAAGCTCATGACATATCATCTTTCATACATTTGATTCAAGTGAGTTATGAACTTCCATTTTTACCCCAAATACAAATTGCAGAATCACATCAGTTACACATTCACAAATTTTTACATAATGCTATATTAGTGACTGTTGGATTCTGCTACCTTTTCTATCCCCTACTATCCCCCCTCCCCTCCCCTCCCATCTTTCCTCTCTACCTCATCTGCTATTGTTCAATTCTCTCCCTTGTCCCCCACCCCTTTCCCCTCACAACCTCTTATATGTAATTTTGTGTTACATTGAGAATCTCCTACCATTTCCATATGCTTTCCCTTCTCTCTCCCTTTCTCTCCCCCACTGGTCTTCCCTGAGGATCTTAAAAGGGCGTACTATAGGGATACTGCCACATCAATGATCATAGCGGCACAATTCACAATAGCTAGACTGTGGAACCAACCTAGATGCCCTTCAATAGATGAATAGATAAAAAAATGTGGCATCTATACACAATGGAGTATTACACAGCACTAAAAAATGACAAAATCATAGAATTTGCAGGGAAATGGATGCCATTAGAACAGATTATGCTAAGCCAAGCTAGCCAATCCTTAAAAAACAAATGCCAAATGTCTTCTTTGATATAAAGAGAGCAACTAAGTACAGAACAGGGAGGAAGAGCATGAGGAAAAGATTAACATCTTGGGTTATTTAAATGGTCATTTAGTTGACTCTTCCAGTTCCCTGATGTCTCCATTCCTTATCTCCTTGTCTCCTGTGTCTCCCTTTCCTCTTCTCTGCTAGTCTTCAGTTCTCATGCATTATCTCTTAGACCTTGCTCATTCCCCTCCATTTCTTGATAATGAAATTCAGATAACCACATTTGTCCTATCTTCTTTCATTCAGATATAGTTTGGGTTGTATATGATTTGTCCCCTCCAAAAACTCAGGTGGAAGTTTAATTTTTATCATAAGGAATTAAGGGTATGGAAATTTAATTTAGCTCTAGTGCTTGGAGGTACAGTCTTTGGGAGATGATTAAACTAAAATGAAGTCTTTGGGATGGAACGGCCCAGATAGAATCCCAGTGGTCACATGAGAACAAGAGAGACCAGGGCTACACACACGGGTACACTCGGTATCTCTTGGCATGTGACACCCTATGCTACCTTGGAACTCTGCCAGCAAGAGGGCCATCACCTACTGCAAGCCCTCAACACTGGACCAGAACAGAGGGCCACAAAAAACCTTTGTTCTATTAGCAACAGGAAGCAAATGAAGACAAAATTCTTCCAATTATTCCCACAAGTAATTTTCTTTTTATCTCTCTCTCTTTTTTTTAAATTTATGAGAAAGTGCAGTTCTTTGACCTCTCCTCATTGTGCAAGTCTCTTTTCTTCCCTGTGCTTCCTATTTTGCTAAGAGTCCAAAGCACAGCAATTCCCATGCTTTTACCAATTTCCTAAGCTCCCTGTTCCCAGTGACTTTGGATCATGGAAGTCCGGCCATGGTTCTTCTGGATGCCATCAGCTGCCTTGAAGGTTCACCTCTGAACACAGGCAAATGCATGCTGCTGGAGAAAATTCCATGACTGAACACATAAGCATTTGTAGATGTATGGTCACCAATAACTGATGACACATGACGACCCGCTCTTCCCTTCCCACATAGCCTTATTTCTAAGCCTCCCACTCTCCCCAAGACAACCGTTTCCTCCTCCCTCTCATCCAGCAGACATCTTCAGCTGCTGTTGCACAGAGAAAAGACATAATTCCAGAAGAGACATTTAACTTCTCACCTCAACTCCTGTGCCAACACCTACTTTTCCTCCTTTATTCCTATGATAAAGGGAAGAGTTAGAGGCAATAAATTCAGCTGCATTTCTAGATCCTGTCAATTCTGATAACCCAGGGGATTTTACTCCTTTAGTTTTCCTTTCTCTTCTGTGATCCATGCCTCAAGCATTACTAGATCCTTCTCACAACCACAGAACCTGCACTAACTCACAACCACAGAACCTGCACTAATTCCTCCCACGCTCCTCTTAAGGTCCATCTACTGCTTCTTATGTTGCTAATTGGCTCTTCTCTTTTATGTAAATCTTACCATAAGGTAGGAAGTAGGAGGCTTAATAAATGGTAGCTATTACTACACTTAATCATAATTTAAAGCAAAATAAAAGGAATTGTCAGCAATTGTGGTTGTTTTGTTCCACCTCCCACTCACCTGTTGAGCAACTATATTTTACTGAGATCATCCACGACCAACGTGTGGGGGAAGCCTGATGCTCACAGTCCTATGCTGGTTGCTCCACAATGCCAGTGCTCTGTATTTCCATACAGAAATACTCCTTTCCCTTCTCTTCAGCGCTGCAAGATTTTGCTGGGTTTTCTTTCATGGTTCTGAGCATTCCTAAGGCTGTCTCTTTTGTGAGATCTTTTTCCCTAACCAGTATTCATATATCCTTGTTCTTTAATGTTTTAATCCTGGTCCTCCAAGAAGCAGATGGATGAGAATAAACATTTTAAAAATACATTTATTTTCAAAATTTTAAAAATAGGGTAGCAGGCTACAAAAAAAAATTAAGGAGGGAGCCAAGGGACAGAAATCCAAGTCTGACTTTGAGTGATCAGAAGAGGAAAGATAAAAAGAAAGGCAGTGGGGGAGGAAGAAAGACTGAGCAGAAGGGTTTAGGACTGTAGTATGCTTATAAGGAAGCTTGATAAAGGCATTGAAGGGTCTGCAGGTCAAAATCTTCTCTTAGAAGATTCCCACATCACCCAGAAATGGACATGCTTACGTGACCCTGCTGTCACTCATTGCCTGGATGCAGCCTAAGGGATCTGTGGCTTTGTACACCAAGCTATGGATTTCAGAGCACATCAGCAGAAGCCCTCAGCTTCCTGCAATCAGTGATCTGAGTGGTAGATTCACACGGTTTCCACACTCCAGAGTCGTACTAAGTCCTCGTTCATTTTTTATTTTAGAGCGATATGCAGAAAATTCAAGTAGTATGGCAACTTGTTGAATGTGACTAGGTGGGTAATAATTAAGTTATCATTTAAATTAAAATCTCAAGTCTTCACATAAGAGTTGAGGATAACAACAAGCTAAGAAACAAATATCAGGTACAAAACCTATATGATAAGAAGGAGTTTGATTGAACAAAATAATAATAATAATAATAATGCTAATTTTCTTAAATTATACTAAGCAAAAAAGTAAATGGTGTAGTCAGAGAAGAAAGCAGGTGCACAATACTAATGGCTTTAAATTCAGAATCAGAAGTTTGGACTGGATTTTACCAAAAATTTAACATATGAAAAGATGCTTAATACTTTTAGTGAGGATAATGGGATATTGGAGGCTCATATTTTTAAAATACCATTGAAAAATAGAAACAACATAAATATCCACAACTTTGTGACTTACAGATATATGCATTAGAATATTACACAACTGTTGAACAGATAAGGAGACTATTTACAATGATACAGACTTATCATCAAAATGATAATTTTGGTAGTAAGTAAAAAGTGTAAGATGCAAAATAGTTTGAATAAAGTCATATCACTTTTAAAAACATGAAACATGTATATGCTAACCTCAGAAAGTGGTAGAGGCAGGTAACATATTCTTATATTGGTAATATTCAGTATCTGGCCTGAAAGTGTTGAAAAGTGACTCGATTTTTGTGTACACTTTGTACTATTTGGATTTTGAAACCTTCATTTGTTAGTAGATCAATTAAAATTAAATACAATAGAGGAATACACTACTATTCAAGCAAAACACTGAGTCAATATCTCCAACTCAGAGTGATCTCCTAAGCTCAGGCATGTGGATCTGGCTGACTATGGAATATCTCCACTTGGATAATTTCATCAAGTCAATGTGACCGAAGCTGAACTCAGCCTCTCCTTTCCAGCCACCAGGCTTTGGCTTACACATTATCTATCCAAAGGCTTTCTCCCTGGCCTGATGTGTGCTCCTATCTCCTGGGAGGGCATGGCTCCAGTCTTCTGCCACGGGCCCACACATCCAACATGGTATCAAGCACAGCCCACCTGTTAACCACTGTATCCTCACTGGATAATGGAATCCATCTCCAGGATTATGCGTGATTTAATAAAGACGGTTCTTCACAACAATTACCTCCTAAGATGCCAAACACATCATTAACTGAACTAAAATACCACTTAGAGAAGCACATTTGTAGGTTTGCTACCTGTTGTGGAAAGTAATATAATATTTCCTTTCATTCATTCTTAAATGGCTTCTTTTGATTTTACGATCTGCTTCCTAATTCTGCTCTTCTGAGATCTTATGAACAAGCCATAATTACTGTTTCCATAATGCCAATTATTTTATGGATTTCAAAGTGAAAGATTAATATGGAGAAGTGATATGATTTAAGACACAAGGGATAGATATATATTTAATGTGGCTAAGAAGGAATTCCCCTTACTAGTTTAAATCATAAAACAATCAGCTAACTAAATTTTTGGATGAATAAATAGATACATGCATCTAAGCTATATATTTATGTATAGAAATAATCAAGCAATAAACAGACAGCTGAACCAACACTAAGAAAGGAAAATTCTCATGTTCCTAGTAAAAAGATCTAGTGAAAATCGAGTTGGGACACTGAGCAACTGCTGAATCTGGTGGTCACCTAACATCAGTGAATTTCCTTCTAATCTTGGGGATAGAACTATAGACTCTTGCGTACATGGAGCTGGAACTACTGAGGTACAAGAAACTGGCATTTACAATGTGTCAATGTCACACCTGAAACATGGCTAAGAAAATACACATGCACACACACTGATTTACATGACTTAGATAGGAGGTAGGGATATTTAAAATCTTATAGGAATTGTGCTTAAAAATAATTATCTGTAAAAAAAATGGAGTTAAAGATTACATATGTAACTTTGAGATTCAAATTTATGTTTTCCCCATGAGACGTAAACCTGAAGCAGATAAAGTAACTTAAAAAAATAGCTTAGGACTTAGAAATTCATAATCTCCTTTCAGTCTTCCACAGTTCACTACCCAAGACATGTAAGACTGACACAGAAAATAACTAAGGCCAGAACTGAGTGTACATTTACAAGCTTTGGTCGTCCATAATTAAAATAAAATAGAATTTTGCCCAAGTAGAATTTTTAGATAAGAAAAATATAATTGCATAATAAAATGAAACAAGGTTTCTGTGATCAATCTGAACAACAGACTAGAGGTAGTTGATGAAAGAAAAAGTGAAAAAACATCAAATTGCTAGACTAATCTGAGAAAATTACCCCGAATGTAAAACATTATCTTCATAAAATTTAAAAAAAGTCAAATATATTTTCAATTCTAATTCTCAAACTTAATAGATTTGTGATTCTAAAGATATGATCTCTTGTGTCTCTACTTCTCTCATCTCTAAAATTAGAATTCACAATACATGACTTCAAACTCACTGAGTCAAATTAAATGAGATTATGGTTGTGAATGTCATACTAAAGTGCACATAGAAAGCATTCCATTACTATTATCATAATCAATATGTGTATTAACACATACTTTTATGATACCCTTAATTCAGTTCCTTACTCTACTATAGACCGCCACTAAAAGTAAGATTTTTTAGTTCTTTATTTTTGTAGTTAATGTCTAGAACTTCTGGTTTTAGATTTTAAGGAATACACTAGACTTAGTTTTTAGAAAGATTATTTGTCTAATTTTAATACATGTTTTTGACCCCTTTTGTGCATACTTAGAAAACATTCTAAAATGACCTTCAGGATTTACATTCCCAAAATAGCTCATTTTTTTTTAATGTTTGAATAGTGCATTATAGTTATACCTAATCGTGGAGCTCATTTTGATATAATTCTAAGGTCCAGAATATAATTTGCTCGATTTCAGTCCCCAGTACTTCCCTTTTCTTTTCACCCCTTGTTTCTCTTCCTCTACCCTACTGGTCTTCCTATATTTATTTTTTTTTTAAATTGGTGATTTGTAGATATCCATAAAGGTGGAATTCACTGTGGCACATTTACAGATGTACACAGTGCAATTTTGTCAACTGATTTTGAATGACACAAATTTATGAGGAGGAGGATAGGGTGCAATATCATGTTGACTTTGTAGAGACATAGGAACATGTTTAGAAGGAGGCAGAAATAACAGAAGGAGTTCTCATTTTTTAAAAAATGGAAAAAATTTAAAATTTTTTTTTAAAAAATTAGTGCATTAGTGCACAAAATGTTTAATCAAGAAGTTTTCTAAATTCAATCTTCTGTGTACATTAGCATATTAAATTATCTGAAAATCTTTGCAGTAAAGACATTTTTTAAAGAAATTTTACCTCACTATTGTGCAAACTCATTGACCATTGGCCATTCTATAAAATGCTCACTTAACCTCTTTACAGGTTATCTTAGAAATCCCTAACTTGCAGTTTCTCTGTGCACATCGACCCCTCTCCATGGCTTGCTCTGTCTCAGTTCCACTTTTTTGTGTCCACCCTTTGACTTTGAGTGCAGTTAGTTATTCATCATTGTGGCTTGAAGTACAAAGTCCTGGGAAACGTGCCACTCCCTGAGCTGTCCTATTGGTTTTGGACATTGTTCTGAGGAGACCTAAGCCAAAAGGCTGCCCAGGGGTTGACTGAAAGCCACCTGTCATGTACAGCAAACGTCTTTCTTTGGTCATTAAATGCTAAAAAGCTTAAAAGTTTGTAGCAGTGTGTCAGTGGGCCAAGGGCAATCCACTCTTTTGTTTTATGTTTGGATTGTTAAGTGGGCGGATGGAAACTACCTTCATGCATGCACAAAGCGAAGGAACTTTTGTGTTAGACATCTAACGTTCAAACCTCCACTCTGGCCAAACACCAGTTTCCTGACACCTAGAAAGATAACTTCTAAGTGTCAGGTTCCTTTCCTGCAACACGAGAATGATACGTATTTCTTACACATTTCTGTGAAGCTTCAAGATAATGTAGAGTGGATTTTTTTTTTGGAAAATTTTTTTATTTAAAATAAATAGAAAGATATTAAGACATGTATTTGTATATCTTAGTTTCTGTGGGTCAGGAGTTCAGGCACTAGCATGCTATATAAGTCCCCTACAAGTCTGCAGTCAAGGTACTGGGAAGACTGTGGTCTCATTTGAAGGCTCGACTGAGAAAAGCTTCACTTCCGAGCTGCTGTGGTTGCTGGTTTACTTCCTGGCTATCACTTAATGGCTGCCCTCAGTTCCTTGCCATATAGACCATTTCATGTGGTAGCTTATCTCATTAAAGCCAGCAAGGGCAAGTCAACAGACAGAAGTCATAAATCATAAATGACATAATCATGGAAGTGAAATCTCATTACCTTTGTGATGTCTAATTGAAAGAAACAAGTCACAGTTCCACTTCTCAGGATAGAAGATTATACAAGATCAGAATCCCTTCAAAAAAGACCATAACTTGAGGGCCATAATAGAGTCAAATGAAATCAAATCACAAATATTGGGTTTTATTTGTATTTTTGCTTTTTATGCTGTGCTCCCTCCTCTTCCCACATTCCTCTAATTCCATCATCTCCCATTTCTACTCTCAGGTGATCAATTTAAACAAGCTGGTTCATATAATCTGATATTTTTTCTTCAATCAAATACAGAAAGGTAGAATAATTCACAGATGTATATATGAACATATATATGTGTGCATGTACATATTTGTGCATGTTATATATTTAGGGAAATATATAATTTTTCATTTAACAATGAGATTATATTATACCTACCTTTTTGCATCCTGCTTTTTTCACATCATGGGAATTGTTTCATGTCAAGTAATGTAGTACTAAGTTGCATAATGTTCTGTAATATTCTCTGTAGTCAACCATTCCTCTTCTAATCAAAATTCACTTAGCTTCCAGGTTTTCAAAACAAACAGTGATGCAATAAATATCCTTGAACATGCATCCTTATCTGCCAATACCTTTGTTTCTCTAGGACAGTTTCCCACAATGAAATGTGTGGGTCAATGGATAGTTTTAACTTAATAGATATTGCCAGATTTCTTTCCAAAAAAAAAGCTATAATAATGCACATTTTCACCAGCAATATATTAAAATAGCTCTTTCCTCTGTATCACCGCCAGCAGTAGGTGTTATTGCTCTGCTCAGTGCTTGCCAGTCTGATGTGCATAAAGGGATATCTCATTACTTTAATTTGCATTCACTGATGATTGGTAAGGTTGAGTATTTTAATGTTTGTTGGCCATTTGGAATTGCCTTTTTGTACACTGCTTCTATACAGTCTTTGCTAATTTTTCTATTGGGATGCTTGAAAGAGCTCTTTATATAAAATGGATGTTAATCCGTATCAGTTATATTAATATTTTCCTTCAGATTCATCATTGTTCTCTATTCACATATCTGTAGAATATTTTCACATGCAGAGTTTTTAAAAGTTTGTATGGTCCATAAACACATTTTTTTTTACACAAATGTTAAATAATACATGAGTGTCCTAAATATTCCTTTTCTAATGTACTATGGTTCTATTATTTTTTAAAATTAAATCAATACTCCTTTCAGTATTATTTTGGGTTTTAGGTAAGATAGAGATTAACTGTGTTTTCTTCTTCAGAGAGAGCTAATTATTTTACCACAATTTTTAAATAATTTATGCCTTTATACTGGTCCAAATATTACTTTTATCATGTATTAGAAACTTATTTCTCCTCAGTTCCAGTTCCAAGGTTTCCAGGATGTTTCACTAATGTGTCTAATTTTATGCCAATACTCTAATGAACTGATCTGGATGGATATGTCAGATGATCTTTTATGTGAGTCATTTTCCATTTCTGTTCTTTCTTTGCATGACTTTCTGGCATTATTTTTATCCATATAAATTCAGAATAATTTTATTCAATTTCAAAAGGAAAGGTATAGTGGAACTATAATTGGCATTATGTTAAGTAATATGCTGGTTTTAGAAGAATCAAAACTTTTAGAAAATTTATCGACCATTTAATGCCTTTCTCTTTGTTCAGAATTTGATTTATATCTTTTAATTTTGTAGAAATTTTACTTATAAAGCTTTTTATTACGTTATTATGTTTATTCCTAAGATTTTATTGTTCTCTTTTCTGTCATTATGAATATAATTTCGGTTCTATTTTAATTTCTAGGCCCTTGTTGTCATATCAGCCATTTTTTTCAAAATGTTATCATGTACAATTGTCTTTATCAATCAAAAGAGAACTTTGCTTTTATTTTAATTACAGGCTCATGGGTTTTCTAGGTATAAATAATTTTATCTAACAGATAAACATTTACCATTATTTTGATCATGCTTATATTATTCTAATTTCCTTATGCAAGAATTTTAAGAAAATATTGACTGACAATTGTGTTCTTACTCTTGGTTGAAATTGAAATGGTTTTAGTAATTTGTGATTGAAAATATTGGTAAAATTAGCAAATATTTTTATCCCTATTTTGCTTTCTAAGGAATAGCTAATGACTTTTATAATTTTATTTCCTAGAAGAAATGCTACTTCATGGAATATGTTGATACCTTCATGAAATCTATCAGTCTACTTTATTTAAGCCTTTTGCATGTACATTTATAAGAAATGGCATTGATTTTTCTTTTCTGATATCCATTTACTTTAATCAAAAGCACTTCAATGAGATACAATTTATATACTATAAAATTCACCTATTTGCAGCATACAATTCAATGATTTTTAGTAAATTTGCAGTCATACAACTGTGACCACAAAATATCCCTTGTTGGGTGAGATGTGGCTCTTGTGATGGAGTACTGGACTGTGACATGTGAGGCCCTGGGTTCCATCCCCAGCACAGTAGTGGTGGTAACAACAACAATATCCATTGTACCCACAAGTGGCAAATTCCTGCTTTCACCCAAACCTTAGGTTACCACTAATCTGTTTTCTCTGTTTATAGATTTGCTTTCTAGGAACATTTTATATAAATGAATCATATAATATGTGGTTTTTATGTCCTGATTCTTTCATTTGAGATACTATTTTGGGTATGTCATACATTTTGAGGTCATGCATTTTGTAACATATATCATTATTTCACTTTTTTTTTGTACCAGGGATTGAATCCAGGGGTGCCACACTCCAAGCCCTTTTTATTTTGAGGCAGGGCACAGATAAGCTGCTGAGGCTGTCTTTGAACCTGCGATCCTCATGCCCCAGCCTCCTGAGCCACTGGGATTACACCATGTCCAGCTATTTCACTCCTTCCTTCTAAAAGACATATATTTTAATTTAGAAATTAAAGTTAAAAAGACTTCTTAAAATGACTTGGAATTTTTTTTAATCTTTTTGATGCTCTATAAGTAATTTTATAATATTAAAATTAACTTTTCCTTAAAGAAAAGCTAGGATTTAACTGTGAACCCTTTGGTGAATTCCCCTATCAGATGTGTAATTGTTTTTCTATTTCATCAATCAATTTAGGTTTCTATTTCTTCCTGGATAAACTTTAATAAATTTATGGTTTGCTGGGAAATAATTTATTGTTTTCTAGGATTTCAAATGTTTGCTGTGTATTCTTTTATCTTTCTTACTTGTCCTTAACCAGTGTGTTTGTAACAATACTTCTTTTCTTGTCCTTAATCTTATATTTCATTTCTTCTTCTTCCTCTTTTTTTCCTCTCCCTCTTTCTCTGCTTTCCTTTCCATTTTCTCATAAGGCTCATAATGTAGTTTATGGTCTTTTCAAGTAATAGTTTATTTAATTTACGTAATCTTTTTACTAGTTTTAAATGAAGCTTAGCTTTTTTTTTTCTTTCTTCTAACACATTACAGTGTATATATTGATGGGATACCATGGGATGCCTTGACAAATGCATACATTGCATAATATTGAAATCAGGTACATATACACTCATCTCTTCTTGTGAACAGCTATCATTTCTTTGTGGTGCGAACACTCAATATCTTTTTCTCTAGGATGTGTGTGTGTGTGTGTGTGTGTGTGTGTGTGTGTGTGTGTGTGTGTGTGAGTATTTACAGCCTGGGGTGCTTAACCCCTAAGCCACTTCCCCAGTCCTTTTGTCAATTTTTATTTACTCTCAGTTACTTAAAGCCTTTCTAAGTTGCTGAATCTGGCTTTGAACTTGAAATCCTCTTGCCTCAGCCTCCTGAACTGCTGGGATTACATGCAAGTGCCACCATGCCTGGCTCTTCTAGCCTTTTTTGAAATATGCATTATTGTTATCAATAGTCACCCTCTCATGGAAAAACCCCCAGAAATTCTCTTATATAACTATGACTTAGTGCCTGTTGAAATACCTTTTCTGTTCCTCCCTCCCATCAGTTCTCCCCAGCTGCTGGTGACCACCCTGTTATTTTCAACTTCTCAGTGATCAACATTTGAGGTTCTTCATATGAATGGGATCAGGCAGTATTTGGCATTTCTTTTTTGTTTTTGATTTTTTCTGGCTAGTGTTTTTGTTTTTGTTGTTGTTGTTGTTTTGTTTGGGTAGTTGTTATTTTGCTGTTCTTTTGATATTCTAATATCATAATCTAAGTAATATCTACTACTTCCATTTTAATATCTTCATAAATCCACCCTAATGTAAATTGTGCATTATGCTAAGTTTTCTGGTTTTGGTAAATAGCCTTTTCATTTATTTCTGCATAGTTTTTATTATCAGGTTTGAATTACTCCACACCCTTAGCCCTACTAGCAATACTAGGAGTTGAATCCAAGGAGAATTTATTGCTGAGCTATAGCCTCAGTTCTTTTCATTTTTAATTCTTAATTAAATGCTTAATCACTAAACTTAAATGCTTAATCACTAAACTTCTGAGGCTAGCCTTGAAGGAGCAATCCTCCTGCCTCAGTCTCCAGAATCCCTGGGATTAAAGGCATGTGCTACTACACCTTCATTTTGATTTACTTTTTGATTCAAGGAATACCTATTATTTTTTTCACAATTCTAAGCAAAGAGATTATTGTATTAATTTTTTAAGGTTACATTTAATTTCATAGATTTTTAATCACAGAATGTGGTCCATCAAATCTTAAATTTGGCAAGGATTTACTTATTAAATATTATATGGATTCACAAAAATATATGTTATTTCTTTTAAAAATATTAAAGTCTGTTATTAAATAAAATAATTAATTGTATAACTAAATTCCTTCATGTCTTTAGTTATTCCTGCTTGCTGGATTAATTCAAAATAAATATAAGAAATCTTTTGCTATATTGGATACTTAATCAAATTCTCCTTGATTATCTAGTGGATTCATGTAAGATGTATATATTTATCTGTTGTGTTATTTAGTATGTATGGGTTTATGATAGTAGTAACTTCTACATTAGTTGAATCTATTATCATTATATTATGTACATTTCAATTTTTTTGTTTTTATTCTTAAACTGCACTTTGATTACATTAATGTTGTAGTTTCTTCTCTCATTTTTGCTCTTACTTGTTTAATATCTCTTTTTATCCTTTATTCCTTAAATTTTAAACACATTTTAAATGCACCTTAAAAAATAAATGGTGTGCATTAAACCAATATTTCATCCTTTCAGTCACTTCCAATGGAAAAATTTAATCCATTCCCAAATATGTATATTAATTTTATTTCTCCCATCTTTATATCTATTACTTAATGCTTCTGGTGACTTCCTAATATTTGGGGGGAGGAGGGTACTGGGGACTGAACTTAGGCCAACTTGACCACTGAGCCACATCCCCAGCCCTATTTTGTATTTTATTTAGAGACAGGGTCTCACTGTGTCTTAGCCTCTCACTTTTGCTGAGGCTGGTTTTGAAATCACAATCCCCCTGCTTCAGCCTCATGAGCTACTGGGATTACAGAAATGCTCCACATTGCCTGGCTTTTCCACCAGTTTGCTAAAGTTGGGATTGATTCCATTTCTCAACTTCTTAATTTGGATATTCCAGTACATTTTCCATATTCTGACTGAAAACCTTTCACTTCCAAAGACTCATAATCAGACTTCCCTAATTTACTAATAAGATTTCAAGTCTTTCCTAAGCCATATATCAATGAAGCTCCACCTCCTTGCCCTTTTTTGAGATGAGTCCTTAGAATACTTCCATCTTCCCTTTCTCCTTTTATTCTTTTCATTGTTCAACCCTCACTCAGATTGTGCCTTTCAAAAATTCCTTTTTCATTCCCTCTCCCACCTCTGATTTCACAGAGCTAATTAACTCAGTTCAGATGCAAGTTATTATAATTTTCATTGCAGATGCTCCTTCTGTTTTAATAAACCACATTAGTACTCTATTTCGTATTACCAGAGAATCTTTCATTGTTCATTTAGATATATGTGTGTACACCACGGTCCATTGCTCACCACATATTCCTCTCTTCTCCCATTTCTCCTACTTTGAGGTCTCTATTCTAATGGATCTGTTCATTGGAATTGGTCATTGAGTATTTTCTTCTGATGGAATAAGTGATCTACTCTGAATCTTAATGTCTTTGCAACTGTATTTCTTTTGTCCTGACAAACAAATAATAATTTGACTAAGCATTGAGTATTTCCATTCTAGCTCTTTTAAAAATTTTCAAATGTTTTCGTACCATCACCTAACCTCTGTTCTTACAGATAATAAGAGCGATGACAGTCTGATTATTTTTCATGATAGTAGAGTGCATTTTGGCATATTGTACATACAAGAAATATTATTTATTCTAATTGGGATTTGGTTCCTTTTCCATTTTAGGTAATGTTATGGACTACATTGTGCCCCACCCAAAATTTACATATTTAAGTCCTAATCCCAAAGTGATTGCACTTGAAGATAGTGTCATTAAAGGGGTACTTACTTGGAAGTGAGGTCATGAGGCTTAGCCATAATCCAAAAGGACTAGTGTTCCTATAAGAAAAGGAAGAGACACAAGAGATCTTCCTCTCAGCTCATCACCCAGAGGAAAAGAGAGGAGACAACTCAGCAGAGAAGTAGCTGTTACAAAACATGAGAGTCTCACCAGAAATTAACCCTGCTTGTACCTCGTCTGGACTTCAGTCACCAGAACTATGAAATAATAAATTTCCACCACTTCAGCCATCCAGTCTCAGGTATTCTGCTGTGATGGTCTCTTTTTCTTTTTATTTGAATGTTTATAAGATTGTCCCTTTAGCATTAGAGCTCTAGAATTTTGTCAGGATGAATCTAAGTGTGCATCTTTTTTCATCAACTCTGTCTGGAACTTGTATCATTTTAATTTCTGGATATATCCCTTACCTCCAACCCTCAGGGAATTTTTCTTTTTGATCACTTATTTCTGCTTTTCTTTCTTTTTTTCCCCTTTGTAAAATCCTATTATTTGCATGTTTGGTGAAGGAGATTTATTCTCCAACCCTTTTATCTTTCATCTCAAGGTGTTTGTTTGTTTTTAATCTATGATGATTTGAGATATTTCTTCTCACTAATATTCCAGTGAATGGATTTGGGTCTTAGTAATGGCTGACTATTCTCTCAATCATTTAATTTATTGCACTTTATTATTTCAAAAATTATGATTTAAGGTATCTAGACAAGTTTATGAGTATTGTGTTAGAATTTTTTTTTACCATTTGTTTTATTCAAGAAATTCTAACTTACCTGACAATTTTCTGCTCCCATTAAATAATTTACCTCTACATGATTGACATCATAATACTCGTACAGTCTTTACTGGAAAATGTCTGATGTCACTGCTATGGCCCAGGAAATCTGTGAATAGGCGTAAAGAACATAATTAAGAAAAAATCATTTTTCTTGGCGTGAAACCAAGAAAGCAGCACAGACACTGCCACGGCCAGGCCAAAAGCACCAGCCATGGAGGTCCCTCCGTGAGCATAGTGGAGGGTTAAGGGAATTAAAGGAACATGCATTTTTGGGGAAGCTGAAGGCTTGTCTGGGTACAGAGCATTTAGAGACCAAGGACATTGCCCAACAAACCTGAAAGATGTGCTGCATGATCTCCCTGTGCAGGGAAAGAAGCTGACATCTCTCAAGGCATCGAGCAGAGGGCAAAGGAAGGAAACATTTTGCAGCCTTGGCAAGGGGGCTGGCAGCCGAGGAAGCCAGTTCTTGGCAAATTCAAGTTTGGCCCAAAACACAGGCCCAATAAACACATACTACACAACATAAAGTGTGCTTAAATGATCAGAAGAAAAGTAAACATGGAGGGAGGTTTACAGAGGGCACAAATGGTCATAGAAACCCACCTGGCTCTATTGCCCCCCCTCAAATTTGATCTCTTGCAGGACCTGCTCAGATAGACACATCTGGCCAAGATCTCAGTGGGGCTGGAGTGGGAGAGATTGGACTGAACCCAAGACCAGGAAACAAGGGTGTGCAGGTAATGTAGGGGACTGAGAACTGGCTCACCACCACATGAGTGGAACCCAGGGGACATCACTAGGATAAAGTTTTCTAGTATGAAACAGCAAGTACTGGGCACTGGAGGTGTGCTGACGTAAACTCTTCAGACCAACTAGCATTCAGGGAAGAGACTGGAACCTGAATGAATACATTACTGGAAAAAAAGAGAAAAGCTCCAAGTAGAGTTTTCTCATAATAGCACAGAATAATACTTATAGAGAGACAAAGTCACCATGAGACCTGTACAAAAATTCCATAAAATTCAACAAAACTAGAAAACCAATGGATGAGCAAAGCTGAGCACATACTGGTATAAATATGGGAGATGTGAGCAAAAAGTAAGCAAAAAGTAAGCAGGCAGAGAACAACACAGGCTGTACTGTACATCCTGAATGAAGAAATACATTACACAAGATCTGGAATGTAACTACATGTTCTTTGGTTTTGCATTATATTACAAAATAAAAGTACTGTGCTGGCACAGGAGCTTTCTAAATTTCTTATATATGGATAGGATTTAAGCATTAAAATAGATTTTAAAACATAAGTAAATATTATAGAATTTCAAGCAAAATCAATTTGTAGAGATGGTAAGCATCATTTAGGGAATTTGCATACTCCTTCAGGAGCTCTGGGTCTCTCTCAATGCCCAAAAGCAACCCTCACTGCTGTCCTTCTCCCTGCTCAGTGCATGCCCAAGGAGATAGAAATTATTCTGGAGCAGCTCCAGAGCATGGATGGCCATGGCTTAAGGTGGCTGATTGCAAAATTATTGTAGAGCCAAGGCTGCAGGCGCAGTTGACTTCAGGGTTTTTCCATGGTGAGATCTCTCCACATTGTTTTCCCCCATCCTGTCACGACCCCCCTTGCCCGCAAGGAAGACGCGACTCAGGAATCTTCTTTCAGCAGTTTATTCAGGCCCTTGATATTCTTCTAATAATTCTTCTACTACTCTTCGGATGCCCCTCCCAGCCTTAATAAAGCACCACGAACCCCAATGCAAAGCTGCCACGTGTACCCTTCTCACAGGGTGCTAGAAAATGACACGCCAACTTTCTCTGATAAGGAGCTGGGAACACGCCAACTCTTTTTGATATGGAGTTGTCCTTCACAGACCACAACAGAGCCAGCGCCATCATGTAATGGCGACCACAGTCCGCAGGAACGGCTCACCACAGCTCCCCCTTTTTGTTTCACTAAGACAATACAGGCGAGAGTAGAGGTCCTATCCCACCGTGCAAAAGTGGCTGCATAGTATGGGCCAGCCCCAGGGGGCGCCTTCCCCAGATCTGACACCATATTAGCCGACGCCGTTTTTCGTGGGGCGGGGCGGAGACACGTCAAACCCGCATGCAATAGGACATGCTCCCCTTGAGGTCCCTCTTCTCAATGGATCACTCAAGTGCAGTGCCTTGCCTCGCATCCTGTATCGTGACGATGGTGAGTAAGAGGGAATAGCTGAGGTTGAACTGTGGCCATGCAGAAGTACAACTACAAACAAGTTGGCAGCACCCTGAAAGAAAGGCACGGACTTTAAAGTGATAGATAAAGACCAGTGTGGAAACCCTTCTGCGTGCAATGGCAACAAGACCCGCAGAGTGCAAGGGCTTTCCAGCACTAAGAGAAAGACAAAAGAAGGACATGTCGAACCCAGTGCAATGTTATAATAACTTGGGGTGCAACGACCATGTCAAAGGCACTAGTGTAGAAACCCATCTGCGTGCAATGGTAGCAAGACCGGCAGAGTGCAAGGGCTTTCTGACACTAAGAGAATAACGAGGAAAGACATGTCAATCCCAGTGCAATGTTATAATAACTTGGGGTGCAATGACCATGTCAAAAGTTTAGTGCTTAAGATGCGCAAGCCAGACCTGTGGCGAGTTGCCAGTTTCTAAAGCAGCAAGAGCTTGTATGATCATAGCCTTATCTTGAGCACTACGAGCCTTAAGGCGACAGAGAAACCACAAACAGAGGAACATACCAAAACAACACAGTGCACCAAAAATGCCTACTCCCACCCACTCTTTAAAAAAGGAAAAAGCAGAAGATATCCAATTGGTGAATTGACCCAGAGTCACGGGATCGACATGGGTACTATTCAAGACAGCTATCTGGGTTAGTTGAGACTGGGTCATGTCTTCCGCTTCCATGGACCAATTTCCGGCCAGATATCCACCAATGATGTGGGAAGCATTCCTGGAATTATTAAATCTGACAGAGGTTATACATAAATGTGCACGTTGGTCAATGCAGCCTAAAAGTACTAGGTCAGCCAATTCTTCTACCTGAGCTTGAAGAAAATCTATTCTCTGGTTGGTAGCTAAAATCCCTGACAAAATATGTTGATTAATCGCATTTTGCGATTCAAGTATAGTGGACGTTTGTTGAACAACTTGATTAATAGTGGCAGCAGTTTGTACTTGACTGGCCATGGCTACTCTGGCCGTAACTGCTGCAGCAGCAGACGCCGCCACGGCTGTCACTATAGCTGCTGTGATTCCAAAATCTCTGCGGACTCTAAGTAGCTCTACAATAGGAAATTTATCTGGATCCGCAGTGACTGGGATTGGGACAAAAGTTGGAATTTTCATAATTACTGCTACAGTCCAAGAACCATTCCAACACTCAGATAAGAAACAGGTAATAATAGAATAATCCAGCATCCCCGATGAGGTGTGATTAGCTAAAAGGAACAGGAACGGGGATTGGATACAGACCATTGCAGGAGGCAATGTGGCATAATGTAACAGAGAGTTGAACGAAACAGATGTAAGCCTATTACCTCGTTCACTCTCCTTAGTAGTGCCAGAAACATTAGCCAGCCAACTTTTGGCTCCTAGTAATTGAGCCAATGTGGAAATATCAGCTGAAGCCCCCTTCTCATTGGAAATGAGCCATTGAAACCAGGACCAACCTGTTCCTGTAGAGGAGTTGGCATTGTTGTTAAAGTTATAAACATATCTCTTCAGAGGGGGGGAAAAGGAGAAACCTTTAGCAACTTGATGTTTCTCCCAAGAATGATCCTGACAAGGCGTAAATGTCGGGGGAAAACCAAAATTAGGGGTACAGTAAGGAGGGGCCTTGAAATGAGTGGCATAGCAAGTACTATTAGAAGAAGGAGGCATTGGGATTAATACCTCGGAGATAATAGCTAAAGTAGTTATGTTTAAAACAGAGCTAGTTGCGGGGGTCCCTGAGCCTGATTGCTTCCCTGAAACTACTTGGCTCAATACAGCACTGAGAATACTCCCTGAGACTCGACTGGACCGCAATGGGTCCTCCCAGTTAGTCAAATTTTTGGTCTTAAGGCTAATACAATTAGTGTTCCCAAGACTGAAACAAAAAACTCCTGTGAGATTAACTTGAGACTGATTAAAAATATTTTCCATGTCCCCTCTAGGAGAGGTACAAGGAGCAGACATCTCACATGAGGTAGAAAAAAGAGTGGGGAGGACACTAGAAATACTATGAACTGGCATTGGCATTGGCCATGCCCGTGCCATTGCCCACCACTGCATTGGTGCCATCTGTACCGTTGGCACCAGCATCAGAGCCAGAGCACTCATCAGAATGAAGCTCCTCATCATGGGACTGTTGTGGCACCTCCTGCTGCTGGTTAGTAGATCTCGAGACTCTTCTTGTCAGGCGTTCAGGGATCCACAGCGGCTCCGTGCGATCCTGGGGAAAAACACATACAGATCCTCGTGCCCATGTCAGCACGGGGTCAGGGCCGTTCCATTGGCCTGTAAGAACATCCTTCCACTTAACATAGCCAGTCACAGAGGGCTGAGGGGACACATGTCTATCGGCCGCAGAGCGGCCATGAATATCCAAATTCAAAAAATTAATGGTAAAAAGAGCTAAGGACAGGCGTTCTTTAGGAGTGTGGTCAACTCCTATTCCCCCTTTTTGTTTTTCTAAGGTTTCTTTTAAGGTGCGGTGGGCACGTTCAACAATGCCTTGCCCTTGAGGATTGTAAGGCAACCCATGAGCAAGTTGTACTCCCATAGTAGAACAAAAAGATGTAAACTGTCTGTCCGTATAAGCAGGTCCATTATCAGTCTTAAGGGATGCAGGTGCACCCCATGCTGCCCATGCCTCTAAGCAATGAGTAATAACATTACGTGCCTTTTCTCCCGATAAAGCAGAAGCATGAATAATTCCAGAGTATGTGTCAATAGAAACATGTACATATTTGAGGTTGCCAAAGTCAGGCACGTGAGTTACGTCCATTTGCCAGACGACCAATGGCTTCAATCCTCGTGGGTTTACACCATAAGTAGGAGGATGAAGAAATGTGACACAATGGGGACATTGTAATACTATCTGAAGAGCATCTGCTCTGGAGATGGAAAAACGTCTGCGCAGTGTCATAGCATTGACATGAAAGTTGTGATGAAACAATTTAGCTTCTTCTAAGGAGGAGGCCAAGCATACCAACTGGCTTCTAGTTGCCGAGTCAGCACAGGCATTACCCTGTGATAACGGGCTAGGAAGAGAAGTGTGAGCCTGAATGTGCATTGGATAGAAAGGGGCAGTACAGCTATGGATAAGCTGTTGAAGCTGATTAAAGTAAGCAGACACAGTATGGGTGTCACTAATAGCTCCTACAGCCTCCAGAATTTTGAGCGCCTGCACCACATAGATGGAGTCCGAAATGAGATTGAAAGGAAAAGAACACTGTTTAAAAACTTCAATGACAATTTGTAGTTCTACCCATTGTGGATTACCAGGAGCAAATTGATGCTGGACAGGGGGAGAGTCATTAATCACATAAGCTCCCATTCCAGACTTAGAGCCATCAGTAAAAATATTAACAGCCCCCGGAATTGGAGTGGGTGAAGTTACTTTAGGGAAAATGATAGGATGCTCTTTAACAAAATGGAGTAATGGATGAGAAGGGTAATGATTATCAATATCCCCCTGAAACGAGCAACATAGAATAGCCCAGTTGTCTAGAGTAGCACACAAAACATTAAGTTGAACTTTAGAATAGGGTATGATAAGAGAAGAAGGTGCTTGTCCAAAAAATTGAATGCTCTGTTGAATCCCTCTAAGTGCTAATGGTGCAACAGCATCAGGATAGTATTCTAAAGATTTTCCTGGGGATACATGTGGGTGGATCCATAGTAAAGGCCCATCTTGCCACAGTACTCCAGTAGGCTGCCGCATAGTGGCAAGCACACATAACTGGAAAGGTTTATCACTCTGGAGCCTGCATAGAGTAGCATGTTGTATAGCTTCTTCTACTTTTATAAGGGCCGCTCTGGCCTCTGTAGTGAGGGTACGAGGGGAAGTAAGATCTGGATCACCCTTAAGAATAGCATACAAAGGCTGGAGCATGATATTAGGAATATGTAAATAACCTCTTATCCAATTAATATCTCCCAACAGTTTTTGAAAATCATTTAAAGTTTGGAGATCTTGAGTTCTTATAGTAACTTTTTGTGGTTTTAACATGTCATATCCAATCGTTGCTCCCAAATACTTAATAGAATCCCCTGTTTGAACCTTCTCAGGTGCAATATGTAATCCATACTGAGCTAACAACTTCACCAAGTCTTTATAGGCCTCATAAACTGACAGTTCTAATTTGGCTGCCAATAATACATCATCCATATAATGAATAATCTTGATGGAAGGATATTGTTGTCTGAGAGGTGCGAGTGCCTTCCCTACATACATCTGACAAATCGTAGGACTGTTAGACATTCCCTGTGGTAAAACAACCCACTCAAACCTTTGATCTGGTTCCTCGTGATTACACGAGGGAAGGGTGAAGGCAAAACGCTGTGAGTCCTTAGGATGCAAAGGAATAGAAAAGAAACAGTCTTTAATGTCAATAGCAATGATATGCCAGCCCTGAGGAACAGAGGAAAGCAGCGGCAGCCCTCTTTGAATGGGCGTGGAAACTTCGTCCTGAAACACCCCCGCCATACGGAGGCGGATCGGGAGGCCGCCCGTTCCTGAGCCCTTGCTTATCTCTGTTCCCTGTACCTAAACTCCCTAACTGCCGAGAGAGCGTTCTTATCTCCTCCTCCTCAGCGTCTTCTGCCTCTGACCCACTTTCGCATGGGGGCGTGCGCAGCACACTGAGATCTGGATACAGTCTCCTCCCGTTCTCCACGCCCCGCACACTCCCCTCTTCCTGAGACACTTCACTCTCTGTTGTTTCTGATTTTTCTTCATGCAATTGTTCTAAAACCTCTTGCCCTTTAACAAGTGCTTCTTGGCATCGGCCATCCGTAAGACAACTACGGACCATATTCCAGAGGGGTATCACCCCGCCCTCTAGCATGCCCTGCTCACGAGCAAAATCAAGGTCTTTGCCTAATTTATCCCAGCTGGGTGTAGTGAGGCTGCCTGAAAATGCAAACCACGGTGCAGCTGTATCTACGCTCTGTAAAAATTTCTCTAAGGTACTGCGTTTCACCTCCAGTCCCTTGGAACGTAAAAGGCCATCTAAGGCCAGAAGAAGTGGACTTGAAGTCACGGCACCCATGACGCAACACAAGAAAACACAGAAATCGAAAGTGAAAGTACACAAAAAACAAAACGAACATACACAGAAAGAGAACAAAAATTCAGAGTGCAATTGCTATAAGATGTAGCGCCCTCTCTTTACAGAGGAGCTTCCCGCTTTTTAACAGCGGGTCCCACGTTACCTGGGACTTACCGGTGCACCTCCCTGACTGCTGAAAGTTCTGGTTCCTGGGTGTTTCTTTGTTTCTTTTCTCCCAGGTTTCGGCACCACTTGTCACGACCCCCCTTGCCCGCAAGGAAGACGCGACTCAGGAATCTTCTTTCAGCAGTTTATTCAGGCCCTTGATATTCTTCTAATAATTCTTCTACTACTCTTCGGATGCCCCTCCCAGCCTTAATAAAGCACCACGAACCCCAATGCAAAGCTGCCACGTGTACCCTTCTCACAGGGTGCTAGAAAATGACACGCCAACTTTCTCTGATAAGGAGCTGGGAACACGCCAACTCTTTTTGATATGAAGTTGTCCTTCACAGACCACAACAGAGCCAGCGCCATCATGTAATGGCGACCACAGTCCGCAGGAACGGCTCACCACACCATCCCTTCCTCCTCCTGTTCCTCTTGTTTCCAGAGTGGACCAGGACACTGTAGCTCCTCACAAAAGCAGTAACAGGATTCCTGGCCTATTCCTTGCTTCTCAACCCATAAGCCTTGCATTTCTTCTAGGCTCCCCATGGACCTTTGGTGCTAGCGTCTTTTTCCCTGGGAGTGCCTTGTCCAGGTGAGAAAACCTATTGCTCTTCACTGAGCTCAACCAGAACAAGACCACCACCAAGCTGTGACAGTCTAGTTGGGATGCCAAGCTGAGCTAGTTTGTACCCTAACAGCCTGAGGACATTTTCCTGATCCTTGTTGCCCTCTCCAGTTAGGGACATGCCGCTTTCAATGGTGCACCTGGCTTCTTCCTACATTTACAGCTACAGTAGCTGCAGCTGCAGAGACGGCCAGTAACTGGTCTATGTACCTAGCACCCACTGCTGTCTTTCTGGCCTATCTTCAATGGGGACCCTGATTGGCCCCAAGTCTCATCCCACAGTCCCCCATAAGGCAGAAGAATCAATGTAGCCAGTGGTTGGGCCAAAGAGCCTGACTTCCCTGGCTAGGCTGAGGCGCACACCTTGGTTCTTCCCCTACTGGCCAAGCCCTTCCATGGCCAATGGCACAATCCTGGAGGCTAAACTGTTGTGGTAAACAGGGGCTCTGGCAGCATGAGAGGCAGTGGCAGGTGCACCCTGGCGCCCATGAGCAGCCAGGAGCACAAGTACAGCTCAGTGTCTATGGCATAGCTCCTGAACCAGACATACCACTATTACCACCACCAATACTGAGTCCATACTCACTCTACATGAGTGCACCACTGATACCTGCCTAGCTCCTGGAGCCCTATTCCAGTTCCTGAGTAACCCAGTGCAGACCTGCTGGAGAACCTGGCAGAGAGCCCCTAGTGTGTGAATTGTAGCTTCTGTGGACATCTGGAGGACACTGGCCATTGCCCACGCAAAGTTTGTGGTAGCTAATCCCATACTAAAAGTCTTTACAACAAGATTAATGGCCTCAGCTGACCCCTCATCAGCCAGAAGCATGTGCCTTCACCATGAAGGCTTAGACTGTCTGTGTCAACTGGCACACCACAACCACCTTATGGTGCAGAAACCTTCAGGGTGAAACTGTATGCAATGCTTTTGGACTCTACTTGAAACTCATGGGGTGCTTTGACCACTTGATATGAAAAAAAGAAGTTTAAACCAGGAAACAAAGTAAATAAGTAAATAAGTCAAAGACTTGCTCTGCTCATAACAATAAATGCATTTCTGTGACTCCAATTGCCACCTCTTCTAAGAGGATTGCAGCAAAAATATTTCTTCTCCAACGCATCCAACAGCCTCAAGTGCAGGTGCCCCAGTAATGGCTGGTGTAGGAGGGGCACCAACCCAGAACAGCAAGCTCAGGGATTCCAGTCAAGATGGGCGGGCTCTACATAGACATCAATCTGGCCTTGCTTGCTGGTGTCGCATCCTCAGAGCAACAGGATTTCAGGTATGCTCTGGCCCTGGCCTGAGTGCCTGCTGCCAGGAGGCAGGGAGAACACCACTGAAGAAGGCCTTGCACCTCTTATGTCTGATTTTGTCTAGTAGCCCCGACAGTGGTCAATGCCAACAGAACATTGCTCCAACGTGTGATTTCTGTGCCTTTGAGTCTGAAAGAGATGTATTTCCCCAGGAGGCTTGCTGAAGAGTAAAAGAAGATGAGGCTCCTCTGGAGAAGGGTCAGTGCAGCAGGAACGTGGCAAGCTCCATCCACCCAGGGCCACCTCCAGTCAGTCTGCCTCTGGGTTGACTCCTGCACTCCTTGCAGAAAATGGGATTGGGACCAGGGCCTTGCCTGCTAAGGAAGATGGAGAGAGATCCTATATCCTCAAGTCTTGTGTTTCTTCTGATTGATTCTGGTTATTCCAGAATTTCTGCATATCTGTTCCATAAGCAGATTAACAAGCATTCAGGGAGAAGATCATTGAAGGCCACTTGGGACACATCTTAGAAAATGAGTGAGTTCCTGGATCTTTTGTAAAAATATTTCTCAGTTTCCAAAACTTCATAGATACTCTAACATACACTGTGATTGGTGTTTCTCAAAGTTCATCTTGCCTGACTGATCAGTTGGAATTTGAACACAGGTAGCAAACAAGATATTTTTCTTCCATGTATACAACATATTTTTTAAAGGGTAATTTTCATTGCAGAAATATTTTTCATATGTTATATTATTTGCATAAGATTTAAGAGTGGTTTTATAATGAATATAAACCTTTTACCTTAATGGTTCTTACAATAATGTAAAAGAAAAATGCTAACTTACACATTGTTATAATTCTTTTATATCTACAACCTTTTCTATATTCCCAATTGTTTAAGAAAACTATTTCAAGAACAAATCTTCTCTCTGGAAAATTGCCATTTTCCATTTGTTAGGAATTTTTATAGAAGAACACCAATATATGCCCTTTCTTTTACTATGGAATATGTTCTGGAAAAATTGCAGCAAACCGTTACTACCTAATGAATAATACTTGTAAATCTTCTAGAATCTGTAAATATATTGTGCAATTCTGTATATCTTGAGTAACCCACAGGTTGGTTTATATTAAATTTTTAAATGGGATGTCATATGGAAAACAATTTCACGAGAGTTTTTAAAATAAAATGAGTATTATTTTTTTCTGTCTGGAAAAAAATGAAGAGTAAGTTTCTTGGCAGTCACTTTTTTATTACTGTGACCCAAATACCTGACAAAAACAATTTAGAGCAGAAAAAGTCATTTTCATAGTTACAGAAGATTCAGTCCATGGTCAGTTGGTGCCATTGCTCTGGGCCTGAGCAGAGGCAGAAGATCATGGCAGAAGGATACATCAAAGGAAAGCTCTCTAGTACATGACAGCAGGAAAGCAGAGAGAGAGAGAGAGAGAGAGAGAGAGAGAGAGAGAGAGAGAGAGAGAGAGAGAGAGAGAGAGAACACAAACTCATAGGGAGTAAATATAGCCACTAAGGACATGCCCCCAGTGACCTCTGTCTTCCTGAGTCACATCACCTGCTAGCAGTTACCACATAGTACCTTAGTCATCTCAAATGATTAAGCCATCTGGATTAGTGCCCTGTTAGGACACAGCTCTCATAATCTAATTACTTCACTGTGAGCATTACTGCATTGTCTCCCATGAGCTATGGGAAAACTTATACCCAAGGCATAACACATTTAATTGCCAAACAGTAAGAATTATTTGCCCCATATCTAAGTAGGTTGATCATCACCAATACATACAGGGAGAAATTCTGTCCATCTTTAGCCTGGTGAAACTGCTTTCCAATACTCCTTTGCAAACTCCGTCAGATAGATACATCCAGGACAGCAACACTTTGGATAATATTTAAAAACAGTTAGGTCCCATCCCAAGTTACACTCCCAAAGCGCCATGACTTACTGAATGCAGCAGTCATTCCTATACTCACTGGAGCCCTTGAAGCATGGCTGCATTTTTAGTTCATGCTTCTCCAAATATGAGAGTTGTTTGCTATTCAGAGTCCCACACTGCCTTTGTCTTAGGGATGGTGCTGCATCTTCATACTTCACTCCACCATCAATTAATGCTAAAGCACCCAGCACTGGAGCTCTCCCAAGGTTCAAATGCAACAAGCAGTAATGAAACAGCCATGTGGTTCATGGAAGTTAATTGTTCAAACTTAATGGGTCAACAGTGATCTGGCTGGAGGATGGTACAACATCCTCAACAGTGCAATCAAGTATATTGGTGCCTCTTTTCTCCACAAGAAGAGTGTCCTCAGTGCTTACTCTTAGGGTAACTCCACACTTCTTAACTTCCTCTGCAAATTGGTTCAAGCTCACATTGGCTGCATTGTGTGTAGTAAGGCAATTTCCTTCTTTCATACGACACTCGAACAAAGAAGTTTTTTAGATCCATTGGAAATAAGGTAAAAAGCACTCAAAGGGGCTAAGAATGAAATTGTAATAACCGAATGAAGAAATGATATCCACTGGAGATCCTCAGTGATTACTTATGAAGGTGGGCATGAAGGGACGTAAAATGCAGTTCCTCTCAAGAAGCAGCAATTCTGCAGTCCAGGGACACTGAGGCAATAGTAAGGAGGAGCAGGCACTGAGGTTCACCCTGTCCAGGCTAGAACTCCTGTGACATGCTCTGTGGGTTCAGTTTGACCCTTCCACATCGAGGTGAAATACTTTTATGGGTCATCCTGTTAGAGTAGAGATGAATTTCTACAGTTCATTTATCTGCATCGATGTCATTATTTTCCTGGCAATAATGTCCACTGACTTTGAGGCACTTATAAACCTGTGAGGAACTGAGGAATAGGTTTGCCCCTTGAAGACTGTGACATCCTCATGCAGCATGCAGTGGTTTCCTAGGGGAGACCACACAGGTGGTGTTGGTGTTGGTGGCTGCAAGGCAGGGATTGCTGTATTGTTACTGGGCAGTGGCAGCAGTGATGCTATGAAGCAAATAACACCGACTTGGGAGATGGAGAACCTTGATTCTGGTCCTGGTTTGGCCACCAGATCACTGTGTGGCAATTTCAAAGCCTCTTACTTCTCTGGGCCTTACTTGCCACATCTGGAAATTAATGATTAGATTTGATGGGACCTCCCCAAGCAATAGACAGGATCTGCTCATCACAATGGCAGCAAGACTGAGGGGTTTCCATGCCCGGGAGTGGGAGAAGCACAGGTTGGCTGTATTCCCTTCTTACTCACCCAGGGGGGCTTTGATTTTCAGTGAGTTCAATAGGCCCAGAGCAAGGGCAAGGTTTTGGAGAAAACCTCTTTGGGAGAGGGCATGGATTCCTAGACTGTGAAGCCCCAGCCTCCTCATGTCCCTTTAACTCCTCCTCCAGCTAAAACCTCCAGCTTATCCACTTCCTAAAGATCATCACAGAGGCTCCACAACCTTCCCTTTTTAAAAACTCTTGCTGATGGAAAATTCTTCCTCATACCTGCTGCAATTTCAGTCTATTTTCTCTCGTTCAATCCTTACTGGAGATTGAGAACAGCTGGTCGCCATCCTCCATTTAACATCCCCTCCTAAACCAAAATCAGTTATGACATCACCCCTCAGCCTGTTTTTCTTCTGGCATAACATACACCATTCCTTCTGACCTGCCTTCATGGATTCTAACTCTGAAAGCATCACCGGTCACTGTGGCCCACACTGAAGGTAGCCCTGCAAGCTCCACATCTTTCTAAAGCTGTGGCATCCACAGAGAGCTATAGGGCTCTGTAGCAAGATTGAGAGAGATGGTCAGAGTACAATGAGAACATAGTCCAAGCCCCTGGCTTTATCCATAGAGGAAAACTGAAGGTCAAAAAGGGTAAGTAAATTCAGTGTCCAAGGTCAAGTCTCAGGGATCAGGCTCCAGGCACGAGACATCAAATACTGCCACAAAGCCCTGAGTGGCCACAGTGTGTCCTCAATGTGGGTAACTACCTTTAATTGAAAAGCAAAGAGCCACGGTCTCCCAGTGTGCTCTCTACTCAAACCATCTTCCCAGTCCCACTAGCAGATGTCTGAATTTCTACTACGCACATCTTTGATTTCCATGAAAAATACAAATACTGGACTGGGGGTGTAGCTCAGTGGTAGAACACTTGCTCAGCATGAGTGGGCCCTTGTTTTAATCTCCAGCATCCCAAAATTGTAAAAAATTTAAAAATTTAAAAGATTTCAAATACCTCTCTAATTGGCAATACTGTTCACTGTTCACACCTTAGTATGAATGAGTGGATTTAATCTTTTCCAACTATTGATAGACAAGAAAACAGAGAACAAAGAACCTGGGAGAATGATAGACCAGTGGAGCTGCTTGCTAATGTTTCCAAGGTCAGTCGGGGCTGGGTGTGGGGCTGTGGGAGGACATAGGCCTCAGGAGGGTGGAGCAGCAGAGCCTTGTGCTGGTAGGAATTCCCCAGGCTTTGATATATCTGCCCTGTCTGCCTCACACAGGTCACCTGCAAGGCCCCAGGTACTCTTGCAAGATCTGCAGTAGAACAGAACTTGGTGAAAAGATTACCTCATTGCTCCCACTAGGCGGGATCTTATGAATATTCCACAATTCCTAAAGTATTCTGCTGAACTCTTTTCCCAAGTAAGGTGAGCAGGGCACCTAAAAGCAAATCTCAACCTGATGGTGCCCTTACATGACAGGAAAGAAGAACCAGAGGGAAGGAGGAACAAGTGGTGTAAGAATGAATATGATTATTCAGATACCTGCATCAAGGTGAAAGGAAGGGGCAGAGGAAGGAAGGGGCACGTGAGTATATGGAAGCATGAGTCAGATGAACTATTTGCTTAAAACTCTGCCCATAAAATTTTCCTAAGTGAAGAATGTGGGGGACAATAACAGAGTGTGTTGAATACATTGCAGAGCCTAGATTTCAAAACAGCCTTTTCCCCACTTTGAATAAATAGGGGCACATTGTGCTCCAATCTCATCAATTTTCAGGGATGTTCCAGGCTGCTTCAAACCTCCAGACACACCCTCCCTGAGGATCAGTGGGGGAGTCAGACGTCCACAAAAGAAAAAGGAAACATTGTGACAGCATTTACCAAAACACCTAAGCCAATCAATGTGCTTATTTGATTTCCCCAAAACCACAAAATTAGATTTTAAAAGAGAAGACAAAAAGGCACTTTTCTGATAAAAATTACAATATGTTTTCCATCTTATTCAGGGGACAGTTTTCTTTAACAGCAAAATTGGCACAAAATGACAAGAGCAAATCAGGTTGGCAAAGAGGTTATTTATTAATGTGTGTAGGACAAAAAGACATGACAGAGAGGATGATGAAGATAGAAGGTCGGGAAAGTAGGGATCAGACATTTACTTGCCAGGTAAATTGCACTGGGCTTGGAAAAGCAGGAGATGCAACCTCTCTACCTACACCACAGTGGTCAAATGAGAGAAATCCCAGTTGGGCTCGTTGGGGAAAGGAATTATATACAGGGTCCTGGCTAAAGCTATCATGTTTGATAAAATGAGAAGTAATAAATTTAATTTCCTGAACATCAGTCGGTCCCTTCACACACAGACAGGCACCCAGCTTCACAAGGAGTTAATCAGCCTGACACCAGCAATTAAATTCTCCAAAGTGGATCACAGCAGAGACACAGGATCCTGGTTTTTCACACCCCAACCCACCCAAGGTGAAATGGCAATGATGGTGTTTTATGTTTTGTCAATTATTCTTCAGCTCCTATATATATATGTATGTATTTTTTTAGCATAAGTTGTTATTTTAATGATCTCTGTTCCAAATGGGGAAATACAAGGAAAAGGAATGAGGAGGAGGAGAGGGAGAAAAACGAAGTGCGCCAGCATGTCCCACTTGTACTTTTCAAAGCTCCCTCTGCTCCCACACCCCAGCCCAGCCTTTTTCCTCAGTGCATGAGTCACCGCTCACGAGCTGTTTTAAATGCCTTACTTTTAATGTTCTCTATCACTGTAGAAATCCAGCAGATCAGCATCACTTGAAGGGGGTCACTGGTTCGGCTCCTGCTTCCTGGTCCTAGTCACCCCTCAAACTCAAAAGCATTTTCTAATTTATTACTGTCTTCATGAAAACCAAGGGGTCTGCCATCAAGACCACCGTGGGCTAGTGTTGCCTCTTCTGGGCTCCCTGGGGGTCGCATGCCCTAAAAAGACCACAGAGGATGAAGTCCTTGACCAAATGTTAGTTTCCACTCCAGGTCCCCAGAACACAAAGGAATCACACTATGCAGGCCTGCAAGTTGGTTTTGTTTACTGTCAGACAGCATGTGCAGAAGAGAAAGCTGAGTGCATCCTGACCCACAACAAAAAGTCAGACAGCTATTTTTTCAAACCATTGTGAAAACAGGAGCTGTGTGAGCAAACGCAGGAAAGAAGTTCAAACCCAAGTGCATCACCTTCTCCCTCACAGGGACACCACTTCCTAAAGGTTTGCTTTCCTAACATCTCCCACTGGCAGAAGCTGGAGAAAAAGAGTTTTCCACAGGACCCAAAGTAGGTCTCAGAGCAAGGGAGGCCCTTATGGTCCTACAATGTAGAATGCTCAGAGATGATGCTGGACTGAACCACTACCTGCCATGGTGAGCTTTTCTACTTGAAGAGCAGTTATTAGCAGCAGTATGGATGGTGACTTCAGCACCATCTTTCTGCACCTGCGTACCTAAACAACCTGCGCACCCATAAAGAGGCAGCCCTGAACCACTTGTCCCTCCCACCAGCCTCAGCTCACAGAGCTGTCAGGATGCTCAAGGATGGACACTTCTCTGGTAAGGGTGTAAGCCACACATGGGATAAAATTTAGCTCCATCCCCATTTTGGGGGGACACACCAAACCTGGAAAGTCTGTCAGAGTTTCCCGGAGCTAATCAATGAAGCGATTCTCCTCCTCTGACAAAGATTGTGTTGGTTTCTCACCAAGTTGTGTGACACGCAGATGCTCACCAGGTCAAACAGGACAGGCCCCCAGACCCCAGGAAATGTATCTACTCATGGAATAAAATGAATGGAGACAGAGTGGGCAAGGAGCAGAAGTGAGAAGGAGACAGAAGTTTGAGAAAAGACTGAACTTGAAGGTCACAATAGTTTGGGGAAGGCAGGTCAAGGTAATGTAGACGGGGTAGACCCTATGGCAGAACACCCAACCAACCAATCACATTTATCAGAACCATCCTTCCAATGATATGTCACAGAATCGTCCGTGGTGGGGGGCGGGGGTCAGAAAACTGCACATCCTGGGGTCTAGCTTCCTTCACCCAGCAAACCAGAGTCTACACCTGAACCCTGCAGGCCCCCTAGCCCAAGATCAGACCGATTCCCACAGATCTGAGTGCAGCTAATTAAGAGTAGTAAACAAGCCCAGTTCTTGACAGCGCAGAAGTTTTCCAAATTGTCAGCTTGTTTTCCTCCCAACAAAAGACAGTGGATTCCTACCTTTGTCACATTTCCTCCCCTAAACTTTTCTTTCTGCAATCCCTGCGCCTCTGCTAAACTGCAAGCCACTGAGAAGGGATATGCAGGAGCGGCACCCCCCGGGATGCAGGCAGAGGTACCTTTTCCGCGGAGCAGAGGGGCTGCTGCCTAGAGGCTTGCTGCCCTGCCGAGTGGTGGAAGGATGCTGTAGGGATGGAGCACGCTGAGGATTATGCGTTCCTGTCTCTGCAGCCAGACCTTTCAGCAGCTGGGACCAACTGTGCTAGGGATGCACTTAGCAATTATCTGCTGGTACCGTCGCCCCGCCCTCTGCTCTTGTGATTGGCTCTCCAGTCCCGGGCAGGACTGCATTGGTCTCAGCCAACCTCACTCATTGCTTTGATTGCTACTATTATCTAAGCCATCAAAAGAAATAATTCCATGTTTCATTGACAACCTGTAAGGCTCTCTCTGGCCTGGTGTGGGGGCAGAACTGGGAGTCCAGTGGAGGGATGGGAGGAGAGTAGGAAAAGGTAGGGGTTGGGGGAGAGAGAGAACTGAGAAGGGGGGTGGATTGGGCAGAGAGAGAGGAGGAGAGAGACAGAGAGGGAGGGAGAGAGGTGGAGCTATGAAGCAATCAGATTCTCGCTCTAGCATTTTAACTTCCACAAAACAGAGCTCATAGCAACAATTTTCTGGCCTTATTTTCCCCCTTACTGGTAAATGTTCCTGAGGGCAGAGAGAATTATAACCATGGGGTTTCTGCTGGTGTCAGACAAGCTTTGGAAAGCAGAGCAAGATTGAGGGCTGAAGGAATATAGTGATATTTTTACATCCTGGAGGGCATGTGAAGGTCATTTTAGATAGTTTGGGGGAACATATTATGTACCTAAACTAGAGTTTACCTGTCAGTTCTTTCCCTGCAAGTCCACTCAACACCCCAACATAAGTAGGCAATTTCCCTTTGCACCCTATTCAAAGAATCTCCAAAGAGCTGTTCTTGAAGTCTATAATAGTCTAGAGTTTTTCACTGTCCTCATGGAAATGTCCAAGGGACAGGCATCCTTGATCTAATCATTCTGCTGGGACTCTTGGTTTTGCTTATTCTGATCTGGCTTCAGTTAATTGCTTAAACTCACATTATCAGTCAAAGCAAGAAGAGAGTGGAGAACCAACCTACCAAGCAGTGGAAACAGCTTTTCCTTATTCATCAGAGAATCATAAAGCCCAAGTTTTGATCTCCCCCCTTTAAATATATTTGTTCACTACATAGAAAGGACATTATTTAGCAGCTGAACTTAAGAGGAAAAAAATAATTTAGAAAGGGTCTTTGAAATAAAGCTGTTAGGTAATCAAGTTCTGGGGCTGAAGGTGTAGCTCAGTGGCAAAGCCCTTGACTAGAATGTATGAGGCCCTAGAGTTCATCCCCTGGCACCACAAAAATAGAAAATCAAGTTCCAGATCAATCAGAAATTAGTCCTCCAAGCTTCTCGAACTGGGACCCTACTTCTTTGACAGGCTACAGTTCCAGCCTGTCATACAACTGTAATTCTTTCCCTCCTCTGCATCCTCAGTAGCATGTCCTCCACCACCTGGTATAGCGAGTCCCTATTTCATGTGTACATGCCTGGCTTGTCTAAGTACATTCCAAGCTCTGGAAGGACAGAGATAGTATCGTGTATATCTTTATAACTCCACAGACAGCACCTAGCTCTCAATAAGCAGGCTGACTGATAAAACGTAATTCAAAATATAAAGTGTGCACAGCTCTGAGCTTCATGGAATCATGATCTCACTATGATGCTCACCCAACTGGGTGGAGTGGGGAGGGGGTCCACCCTTGAGTCTGGGAGCCAGAGATTCAACACTGAACACTAGGAAATGCTGCAGGTACAGAAGTCACACCAGGCTCTCAGCACCACTGTTTTCTCTCAGGAAAATGAGGCAGCTCTTCACTCCATGTCTTTCTTCTCCCTCAGGCGTTTGAAGGAAAGGAAAGAATGGGGATACATGCTTTTCTTGAGAGGTCTCACCTCCAACATTCAGTTACTTCCACAGTATCTTTCTAAATCACGGCCTGTCAGAGAGTGACAGTATATTAGGAATCAAAAACTAGGACAAGGAATGTATCAAAATAATTGTTTTCTACCTTACTACTTTATCTAGGTAAACTTCCTACAAATGTACAATGATAGAATTTTAACAATTTAAATTTAAATGAAACATTGAAAATTGACATAGTCCCAGAAAAATTGGTCCATTTAGTCATGGCATAAAAATCATAAATTACACTTCTATAATGGAAGTAGTATTATTTCCAATTCCAAGAGGAGTTTTGTTCATACTGGCCCTCCCCTCATGCCAAAATAAAGAAATAAATAAATTATAGAAACTCCCTTGGGCAACTATCAAAGGTTTGGTTGTCCCTAAAGAAAAAGGAAAACATATCAAATGATTTTCTAAAATGCTTTGTCTGAAACAGCATGTCCTTATGTGTACCTTTTTCTTTTTGAAGATGAGAGAGAGGAAAGAGAAAGAGAGAGAAAAAGAGGAAAGAGAGAGAGAGTTGCAAACAGTTGTTTATGTCAGTGCCTTTTTAACTGCCTGGTCATAAAATATTCTCTTTGAGAGAAGGATGATCCCTTTGTGTTCCATAGATCAACTGTTTAATTCTGAGAGTTAGAGGATGCATATTAAGTATGCAGATTCCACTGGTACTTGCATTTTTATTAAATATTAGCTCCATACAATTTAAATTCATTTGGCTATGAAATGTACAGAATTCCATTTTGTGGGCAGTACTCTGACAAAGTAGCCTATTTTGAGTTAACAGTTTGAGTACACTAGTAGTCTGAAAGGATTTGGGGGGTTCTCCTTCCTTTTTTAGTGACATAATTAAAGAAACAAAAAGAAGTGTTTTTTATTATTAAATTCAAACTGAATAACATCCATCAAAACCACCATCTTTCTTGTGGGTAACTGCTTGTTATAAAAAGTTATCTCCTATCCTATGGTAGGAGACTAGAGAAACTGACATTTACTCTTCAGCTTATACCATTTTCTCAGTTATCATTTATTTATACCAAATTCTGTTCCTAAAAGGGAGAAGAGGAGAATAAATCTAGGCAATGCCAAGAAAGAAAGAAATGTGTGAAAACGGGAGGAAAAAAAAAGGAGGGTGATTTTCAACACTACATCTTTGCTTATTGACTTGAGCCACCCAATATCATTTAAGTAGAACCACGACATTAGCAGTATTTCTTTTTTAAAAAATCTTCTTATTAGCATTGGATATATGAAAGAATTTTCAGAAAACTTCTCCCAGCAGTTTCCTAAGTAAAGAAACTTGGAGGAATATACTCACAGCTTTCCCTTCTCACTGAGGGTTGTTGTAAAACTGTATGTAATCAAACTCCCTCCCTCTCCACCTCCCCAACCCATTCCCCCAAATCAAACCTACGGAGCCAATAGCATTTCAACAAAGTGTAAGAGGAGATTCGGCTGCCAGGAGGGTGTCAGTCACCATGGACCATTCTTAGTGATTTCATTAATTACTAATGAGTCTTCCAGGAACTTGGTGTCAGATAGACAGGGCTTCGTGAAGTTTCAAGACTGTAAGGAATATTTTATTATATAAAACACTCTGTTAGATAAAACTATGTGATTCTGTTCATTCAAATCATGATTGTGTTTATTAGTGAGCCAGCATTGTAAATAACCTGAAAAAGAAAGACAGAGACTGAGAGACAGAAAGAGATTTGCAAGGCTAAATTGCCCATCTAAATTCTGTTTTGCTTCAGTTAAATTCTTCATAAGAAATACAGAGCTGAAAGCTGTCATGAAATATTGTCCAGCAAAGCACCAATTGACAGGAGTTGGAGAATTGAATTAAGAAGGTCAGCATCCCTCCCAAGAGGCTGGCAGATCACGTGTGACATGAAGCACTCTTCCAAGACAAAGGGCTGCACACATGATTGTGGCTGTTGAAACTCCTGCCAGCCAGGACCCATGTCCTAACAGAGACACTTTCTTCAAAGAACTCATCAAACATATTTACAATGCCTGCCACATGTCATTGCATTTATAAAAACAGGTGATAATACTATTTCTAAGGCTATTAAGAGAATGATGGCAAATCAACCTACAAAGGACTACACAAATGCCCTATCATGGGATATTAAGCCTAGTGATAAAGCAATAATGTCTTGGCATGGGCCAATATAAATGTGATGCATAACCATCTGGATCTATTAGACCAGATGTCAGATCAGCTTTCAGAGTGATACCTAAAGATACTCAGAGCACCAGAAAGATGTTCCACTCAAAGGGCCACAGCTTAGGGCAATGAGGCCTTACTTCTTGTTGTCTAATGAATAGGCAAACTCTTCCACCAGTACACACCAGGCTGGAAAAAAGGATCTGGGTGTGTGAAGGTGTCAAATTTCAGCCCAAATTTCTTCAGATATACATATTTTATTACTCAAATCATGCAAACTATAAACTACATGCATGTTTGTTTTAGGGCATGACTTAAAAAATAATTTGCCCCAAATATTTTTGTAATACTAACTCTTCAGGAGGATGCCCCAAATTTGTGGAGCATGAGGTTTGAGCAGCACAAGGTTAATACCTCTACACTGCCCTTCTATCTGACTTCCAGAGGTAGCTGAAATCGGACTCCAATCCATCTACCCAACTTCATTCCACTCTCATCTCCTCTGCTCCCATCCATTACAGTCCTCCCATGGTCACATACTGTCCAACTGCCTGACTTTCCCATGGCTTCCCCAGGTTTTGCTTGCCCCACCTCCACCTTCTTCTAGTGCTATTACACTCACTCTTCAAGGCTCAACCCACACCTCTTTTTTTCTCACCATTTCTGTCTGCCAGGCCATTTTAATTTTACCCACTCAAGTTAAAATTAATTATATTCCTGTTTGTATTTTCATTATTTTTTTCATAATAACCCACATTACCCCCCAATCAACAATGCTGACAGCAGCCAGCACCATGTTGGACACACATTTAGAAACAACAGAAATGAAAAGCTCAGGACAAAGGAGAAGGATCTACTTTCTTCATGGCCAAAGGCAATGGACTGCTTTCACAAAAGGAAGGATATCAGGTCGCCCTGGCCTGTTCAAGATGTTCAGGGGAGAATGAAGTGACCCATCTTTGCATCTTTGGTCATCCATACACAAATCTCTCAGCATCAGAAAGTCCGGAAATATCACAATGGTGGCAGCACCGAATTTTCCCTCCTTTCTACTCCCTCATTCTTTCCCCAGCAGGGAAGGAGTCTTAGCAGGGCCTTAGAGATTTGTTTTTCAGCAAAAGACTGTGTTTAAGTTACCTAGGAAAGTGATAAACATAAGCAAAGAAACATTGATCTGTCTAGAAGATGTATTTGCAGAAAGTCCTTTCTATCTTAGTGTTTCGGAGCTAATATATTTGCTCCCTTTGAAAGGATAAGAGAAAAACCAAAAGCTGAATATTCTCTCTGATATGCAGATGCTAACCACAATAAGCGGGGAGGGAATAGAAGTTCAGTGGATTAGACAAAGGAGAATGAAGGGAAGGGAAGGAGGATGGGACAGTAGAATGAATCAGACATCACTTTTCCATGTTCATATATGAATCCATGACCAGTGTAACTCCACATCATGTACAACCACAAGAAAAGGATCCTAATTAGAATAAGTTATACTCCGTGTAGGTATATTATGTCAAAATACACTCTACTGTCATGTATATCTAAAAAGAACAATTTTTTAAAAAATTAACAACAAAAAACAGAATGAGAGGGTCCTGTAGGGAGACCAGAGGTAGAAAAGCTGAAGGGAGGTGAGAGATGAATTGAAGAGGAAGGTAAAGGAGGGAAGAGTTCCTAAGTGCTCCTCTGAGTAGTCGCTGTTAAATTTAAATGTGATTGATGGAAAAAGATAACCAACCCTTTTATATAATCCTCTGCACTCTACTATACTCAAGATTGGCTAATAGTGAGTGTCTTCAGATTTGTAATTAACTGTGCATCTTTCCCATCACTGTGGCACAACCAATAAATTACATTATAATGCAACAGGAGCAAATAGTAGATGTTACAGTGATACTCTGAAATTATTAAGATGAGATTATGCTTAAGTACACTCTCTTTTAAGGCAGCATCAAGTGTCTAGAAAAGAGCTCTCAAGAATAACATCCCCCAAGGGTTTTGTCTTAGAAGTTACCTCAATAATCTGTATTTCAAAAGCTAAAAAAAAAAAAAAAAAAAAAAACCTAAGTAGAAATTAACTATACATGATCATCATGTGCTTTGGTTATCTAAATGGTTAGCTGAGTTTGCCTTTAGAGGACACTTACTTCCCCTGGCTCAGATTCATGCAAGGACCACGACTCAGTACCTGGGTCATCTCTTCTGGGCATGTGATTTTCAAGGTGGGGTTTCCCCCACAACAACTCCAGAACTCCAGTTTCCCTTGATTTTTCCCCACAAAGGCCCTTTCCTTGCTGGTAGAGCTCTGAGTCTTTGATCCTCTGTCTTTGCCAAAGGCTCTGAACTGCTCTTCCTAAAAGAGAGCTGATAAGATCCCATCAGATGCTCCTTAGCCACCCTCTCCCCACTAACAAAACCTCCCTCCTGCTTAGTGAGAGAGGCTTCTATTTTAACACCTAGTTTATTAAAGGGCCAGACACTTTCTCTTTGAACTTCATTTTATGATCCTAAGAAAAACAGGATTTATTTAAACTAGGTCTCTTCACATATGTGAAGGGTAGGGAATGACCCATTATTAGCAGTTTCCATAGGGACAGGGTTGGGGGGGGCGACGTTAGGGGGGGAGTGTTGGTTTGGTGCTGCTTCTATGAAGAAACATCCTGGATCCTACACTGGAGGACAGTGTCAGTTTTTGTAGTGATCTCAGGCAACAAGAAGACCCTCCTTTCTTATTGGAATAGTTGAAAACAGAGTCTTCCTGAAGGCTCCCCATTGGGTTTCCTCTTTCCTCTACATCTAGCAGTTGATCTCTGTTGATTCCACCTTCCTTCTCCACACGTCCCTTTCTCTCATGGCTTCCCTTTTTTATGACTCTGACTTTCCTTTTCTGTTTGCAATATTAGACCTTCATGATAAATATTCCCCAAATTAACTTCTTTCTCTTGTAAATCAAATATGCTGATTAGTGAGCCTGTTAGAGGAAAAGGAAAAAATCTAACTAAATAGAGGGAATAAAATCTCACTTATTTGTCCAGATTGGTTAGGGAGGAAAATACAGAACCGCAAGTAGTTTTTTAAAGATTTTAAGCTAAAAGGTGTTTATGAGGGCAGAGTGACATCAAGTCATAGCATAATGGTTTTATGAGCTTTTTATCAATTTTTCTCAAGAGTTGAGTTGGGAGATTATTCTCGGGTAATCTCAACAAATGACTCCACAGTGCTGAGATTCATTCAGATCAGTCCCATTCTGGATCGATGAGTGTCTGAGGGGGCTAGAGAATCAAGCAGGGTGGCAGATGAAGAAGAAAAGAATGGCGGTGCCAACATTTTGGCTTAAATCTTCTTAACATCAGTTTTACAAAATGTCTGAGTGATGGAGTTTCGGAATCCAACTCCGCTTTCCAGCTATTAAAGAACTGTTAAGGGCTTAAGCTTCCAGAGGAAAGCTTTGAAATTGACACAAGCGCCTTAAGACAGTCTCCATAGCCCAAGACACTGTAGAGCTGGAAAAGGACAGATCTGCCAATGTATTTATAGCAATGCCACTGCCATTATTGGGGGGTGGCCTTTAATCTTTTCTCCAATTTTCAAGGCACTGTTGGGCTTTCATGAATTATAGCATCTATGAACTGGTATTCTTTTCATGATTCTTCCCTCTCAGCTCCAATCAGAGCAGCATTTGTGTAAAAAAATATGGTCCTTCTGCCCTTGTAATGAGCACAGTGGAATACCTGATCGGCACAAATGTTACAGAGTCATAAAGGGAAGTTTTAATAAAGCTTATCATCAGTGGCGCAGAGAGACCCAGCTGGGATTTTCCATTCTGACTGGTTACAAAAATACTTCCTGAGGTTATGAAGCAAAGGTGAAGCTTTTTGGAGACTACTGCTGGGCCCCTCACTTTGATAGTGAAGATCTTAAGGGGCACCATAAACAAGGTTTTATCAAAGAGCTCTGGCCAATACAACCCAAGAGAATCAGAAACCCAAGAAGATCAACCAAAAGGTTTGCAATTTGAGAGGTAAAGATGATGTAAGTTAGAGAATCTAAGTGATCAGCTTCCTGACCTAACCAGAGCCCAAGGCCTGGCACACACTAGGGCTTCATAAATATTTGGGGAGTCCTAAATGGATGGATGAATGAGTGAATGAATTTTATTATGGCCCTAAACCTTTGGCCTACTTATGACCTTGTGTTTCCAGGATGATATGTGTGTAGGAAGGATTTTCTTTCTTGATATCACATTTAAAGATGGCTAATGTCTCCTAACCATCACATCTTTGTAAGTCTGTATGCCACATACAACTCCACACAAAACTATCCTCAATTTATCTTTTAATTTGTCTTGTCAAATATCTTCATTAAATTTCCAGAGGTTCCTTAACACTGACTAAAACTGCACTCTGAACAATGGGTACATGAGATTAATAAAGAGCTTGCTTACTGATTTAGTGAGACTCTCTGAAAGACCTCCTCACCTCATTGCTCACCTTTCCTTTGTTTATAGCTGGTCACAGCCAAAGCCACTGGTGCTTAGAAGGGATTAGTGAATAGTTCTAATTTTAGGAAACTATTCTTTTTTAGCATTATTTATTTATGTGATTTATATCATCTATGAACTGGTTGTTACTATTATTATTATATTTTTAAATTTTTTGTTCTAATTAGTTTTATGAAACTATTCTAAAATATGAAGTGCTTGCATCTGTCAGCTCAAACTGCCACCACAACATACTGCAAATGGAGTACCCTAAGCAAAGGAAATGTGTTCCCACAGTTCAGGAGACTGGAAGTCCCAGATCAAGGTCTGTCCATGTCAGGTTCAGGCTTTTCCTATTGGTTTTCTCATGGTGTCCTCAGTTGGTGGAGTGAGAGTAGGATCACTGATATCTCTACATATGAGGACATTAGTTCTATAGAATCAGGATGTAGTTTATCCTATGATCTCGATTAACCTTATTTATATCCCTATCTTCCAATACAGTCACACTGGGGGTTAGGGCATCAATATATGAAATTGTGGGTGGTGAGAAGACATAATTACACCCATAGCAGTGGTATTTTATCTTATTAGAATAGTTTGAGAATTATTCTCCCTAGCGATGAAGAAGTAGAGTGAATGGGATAATACCTCAATATCTCATATCCCCTAATAGTAAATGTTTGTGGCTTCTGAAAACTACCTTCCTTTCCTTTCCTTTTATTTTGCCTCTGCCTTTTCTTCTCATCAGTGTTGCCATTAAGTCCACTAGTTTTCAATTGCAGAATATTAAAGTAAAACATAATAAAACAAAACCTCCATTATATGCAAAATTGTTGATACCATTCACCATCTCTCCCCCTGCCTGCTGCAACTGCTTTTCATAGCCTCCAACTACATCTTGGAGAACCCTCCAGAATCCTAGGTTAGATGTTGCTCAAGTGACTTCTTCCTGATTCCTGGGGTGCTCTGCTGCTCTAAGCCCTATCACCTGCCCTCTAGTCAGGTGAGCAGACCCACTGCAGAGCACCTGCCATTTAGCAAGAGCCAGAGTAGGCGTCAGTGGCTCTGGTATTGATTCTCACCTATGTCCCTTTTTACCTAGAAGAAGGACATAACTCCTTTGAGGTTCAACTTCCACAAATTTAGAAGGCCAGTCAACACCTATCTTAGCCATTGTTAGGAGTATTACCACATGAGCTAATGTAGATGAATTAGCACAGGGCTGAATATGTAACTGTTCTCTATAAATGTATTTTGAACTTGAATAACAATACATGAGAACAATGCACTACTTCTTATTAATGTATCTTCAAACATTTGCCAAACTATTTAATGCCTATCAGGTAAATGCTCAGTTGAAATACATTGCCACAAAGTAAACTATGGTTTCTCCCTTATGAATGTTAAAATAGTCAGCTTCTCTTAAAATTGCTGTTGAAAGGACTTTTGGAGGCCAAAGATAACAGTGATTTTCTTTTATATTTTTTCTTTTTTTAGGAACAACATGTGGTAAAAGGTTACATCAATCCTTTTAAGCATAGCTATTAGTTCAAAAGACAGTGTTCAGAAACAATGTGTTGAAGATATCAAACAATATCTACAATGTGGTACTTTTTTAAACACTTACCCAACTTATATTAATTTGACCTGATTTCCTCCCCTAAATACTTGATATAATATTCTTCCAAATAAATTTATGAGTCTAAATCTTTGTTCTTTTAATAATGATATTAACTATGGCATTACAGGTACATGTGTCTAGCAGTGATAGTCCTAAGCACTACTTAACAGAAGCTACTGGATACAACTCAAGCAGTGCTTCAAAGAAAATTTCCTAAGAATGAATTAATAAAAAGAATCACTTAATTGTTTGTCCAGTACCATGAATTTAACACAGGGATGATTTACTACTGAGCTACATCTGCAGCCCTTTTTATTTATTACTTTTTTGTGAGACAGAGTCTTACTAAGCTGCTCAGGGCCTTGCTAAATTGCTGAGCCTGGACGTGAATTTGTGATCTTCCCATCTCAGCTTTCCAAGTCAATGGGATTACAGGCCTGCACCTCTATGCTCAACCAAGTACTTTGATTAACAATTAAAAAGAATGAAAACTGAGTTTAGAGGCACAGGCCTGTAATTCCAGCAGTTTAGGAGGCTAAAGCAGGAGAATCACAAGTTCAAAGCCAGCCTCAGCAATTTAGCGAGGCTGTAAGTAACTTAATGAGACCATGTCTCAAAATAAAAAATTAAAAATTAAAGAGGAAATAAAGGGATGGAGATACAGCTTACTGGTTAAGCACCCCTGGGTTCAATCCCCATAACAAAAAGAAAAAAAATTAAATACCATTTATGCAAATATATTAGATATAACCAATATGTACCTGAAGTAACCCAAAACAATCTTTAATTAAAATAAAATCAAAAATTAATAAACTAGAAAACTACAAATGGAAGGATTAACATAAGTTAAATGGTTCTTTGTCAAATGCAAAGACTGAAATTAATAAATAGCTAACTCAATGAGGAAAAATTGACTAGAGCTATCCGGGGGCAATCGATGGTGGTTTGACTCTGGACGGGTAGAGTCATGTCCAGTAGAACCGTGGAGAGATTTTTGGAGCCAAGTGGAATGACTGCCTAAGTAACCCAGAGGAAAGCAGCCTCAGGATGACCCTCTGGAGGGTGAGAATAACTGTGCGGTGGGTGTGGGAGAAGAAGCAGCGCAGAGTCAGGAGGAGCCTGAGCTCAGTCCAAGTGGGGGTGGGGGTCTCTTCACCCTGGAGCCTCCCTTTGACCAACCGCCTTGGCCCAAGTCCTTTCTGCGTCACAGGTTCCATCCACACGTCACAAAGGCTAAACTCCAGTTCAGCCTTTGGTCCAAGGAGGAGCTGGCTTCTCAGCCAAGCTGCTCTGTGCTGACCAGCGTTGGACTAGTGTGGACTTCTGCCTAGTGACGAGCCCCCGTGCCCTCCATGGGCAGTCTTCTCAGCAAGTGCGGTCGCAGGCTGCGCCGCAGGGCCCTGGTGGCCCGTCAAACTCCCCTGCGCCTCGCCCGGGAGGCTCCCTCTCCTCACAGGGACCACCCGGCTGCACCTGCCGCTCCCCCCAGCCCTGCCAGCAGGCGCTTCCTCCAGGATCCCCGACCTTGGGGGCCTCCTGCTGCTGGCAGAGACAGAGGCCCGCTCCTCTGTAGGGGGATCCTGCTGCCCGCGTCCTGGGGGCCGTTCCCCAAAAAGCCGGTGCTATCGAGGAACAACTCCCGGATGTTCGGCCCCTGGACAGCAGTAAGGGTCCCCCCTCCTGGGCGCTGGCCACGCCTCCTGCCTCCAGTTCCTCAGCTCATCCACCAAGCTGAGGGGCCCATGACAGCTGCTCGCTGCCCTCTTGGTGCGGCTAAGGAAGCCGAGCTCAGGGACCAGGAACATCCAGAAAAGAGGAAGATCCATCAGGACCAGGAGGAGGAGAAGGAGGAGGAGAAGGAGGAGAAGGAAGAGGAGGAGGAGGAGGAGGAGGAGGAGGAGGAGGAGGAGGAGGAGGAGGAGGAGGAGAAGCTGAAGGAGGAGGAGAAGGAGGAGGAGGAGAAGGACGAGGAGGAGAAGAAGACGGAGGAGGTCACTCGGGGAGACCTCAGTACCCTGGAGGCCAGTTCTTGGCCCCCAGAGAGAAATAGTGTTCTCGAGAGGCCCCCCGTGTCGCCCAAGAAGTGGATCTGCCTGTCTGCCTCCCCATCCATCCAGGGAGAGCAGGGCCTGAAGCCCACCTGTGTTCTATCCCAGGGTTGGCCCCCACTAACTGCTGCTTCCAGGAGGCCGCATAAGAGAAAGCTGCTCATGCCAGTGGCCCTGCCATCACTGATTGCCTGGCATCAGGATGGGCTGCCCCCACCTGCAAAGCGGCCACTTTTATGTTCAAAAGGCACCCTGAGGAGGGTTCAGAGTGCCAGAAGTAACCACGTGAAGCCTGAGACACAGGTCGCCCAGGGCGGAAGAGAGGCTCTGGAGGACTGCACCACCACTGTCCATTCATCCTCCCCACCTGCAGGCCCTACCTGGAATGCAGGCCCCCTTCCCCCACCCACTGACCCCTCCCCCATCCCAATGGAATTCGAGCCTGCTGGGCCCCTGAACCTACCCATCCCTCCACCTTCCCCCTCATCTAATATTCCACTGCCTCTTCCCAGGAAACCTCCTTCTCCCTTCAGCCCCAGTCCCCATGTTGGAATTACCCCTAATGTGTTTCACCTTCCCACACCTCCTACCCAGGTCCCTTTCCCCTCCAATCCTACCTCTTCCAGAATGGAATCCCCAACCCCCATGTGCATAGATCCTCCTCCCCCTCCCCCTCCTTCTCCTTGTCCTCCTCCTCCTCCTCTTCCATTTCCTTCTCCTCTTCCTTCACTTTTTTCTCCTGCTCCTCCTCCCCCTCCTCCTCCTCCCCCTCCTCCTTCTCCTCGTCCTACTCCCTCTCTTCTTCCTCATTCCCCTTCTCCTTTTCCTCCACCTCCTCCTCCTCCTCCTCCTCCTCCTCCTCCTTCTCCTCCTTTTCCCTCTCCCCCTTCTCCATTTCCACTTCCTCCTGCTCCTATTCCTCCTCCTCCTTTTCCCCTTCCTGCTCCTCCTCCTAGTGTTCCCTCTTCTTTGGCTGCTCCTCCTGCTGCTCCTCTTCCTCCTCCTCCTCATTCCTTCCCAAGACCCACTCCTGTCCCTTCCACCCCAAACCCCAATACCCAGGGCCAGCACTCCACTAGGAGTGTCCCTCCCACCCTAGTAGCCATGTCATCGGCTCACCTTCCCCAGAATCCCGCTGTGCTGCCTGAGGACATGGCCATGGACACCACTCCCCCTTCCATGGCGGTCATTTTGTCCTCTCCTGCATCCAGTGACAGCAATGTCCATGGCCATAGGCAGCACAGGCAGCCAGCAAAGGGACCAGTCCTCCCCAGCCCTGCTGCTCCTCTTCCTCCTCCTCCTCATTCCTTCCCAAGACCCACTCCTGTCCCTTCCACCCCAAACCCCAATACCCAGGGCCAGCACTCCACTAGGAGTGTCCCTCCCACCCTAGTAGCCATGTCATCGGCTCACCTTCCCCAGAATCCCGCTGTGCTGCCTGAGGACATGGCCATGGACACCACTTCCCCTTCCATGGCGGTCATTTTGTCCTCTCCTGCATCCAGTGACAGCAATGTCCATGGCCATAGGCAGCACAGGCAGCCAGCAAAGGGACCAGTCCTCCCCAGCCCCCCAACCCGTCAGTTCTCCCAACCCAACCCCAATCTGTCCCATTCCATTGTCCCACCACCCACCCCTCAGCCTGCTTCTAGGAACCCTGCTGGACAGCAAAGAGCCTCTCTTCCCAATGCCCCCACGGTTACCACGCTGCCAGTGCAGGACCACTCACCGGCCTCCACCCTGGCACAGAGGGCATCAGCACCACCAACCTCCCAGGCTGCCAGTGAAGAGCCCATGGATACGACCCCTCCTTTGAAGGCTGTCAAGTTCTAGTCACCTCCTGCCTGCCAAGTTCTTAGACTGACTCAATTTGGTAAGCAGAGCAGACACGTTGACAGCTATTTCTATATTGTAGGCCTGGTGCCACATATTTGCGATTTGTTGGCTTTTCACATAATAGCTGAAGACATAATCACCAATGAAGCAGTGCATATGTGTACGTGCACACACACACACACTCACACACACACATACACAGAAATGCCACAGTGTTTATCTCTAAGTTTCAGAAGTAGGCAAACTTGAAAATTTTCTGAAACTATAAAGGAGACTAAAGAGATGTGATAAGTGTATGAACTGTGGGAGCCTGGACTTAAACCAAGCATGGAGGATGACAACAGGACAACTAAGATATTGGGCTATAGACTAGAGGAAAGTATTGTGTCAATGTTAGTTTCCTGAATGTAGGAATTTTCCAGGGTTATGGGAGAGAATGTGCTGTCCTGGACAATTCACAGCACCGTAAAGGCATCAAGTGCACAGGGGTAGGAGACACAAATACTCTTCTCAAACTGTTCAGAAAGGTTGAATTAGGGAAAGAGGCAAGATAAAGTACATGTGGCAAAATGTGAAAAGTCTGTGACTCCTCCTAGACATTCCAAAGAACTCTCATGGAGAGACAGGAAATAAAGTTTGTCCAGGCAGTTTCAGTGGTCTTCCCTCCCCCACTAGGAAGAAAAGTTTGGCATTCATTTGCAAACACACTTCAGTATTTCACATGAAACTTTCAACTATTATAATATAGACCTGTCTCCCTCATTAATGATGTGTTAAAAATCTGTAAAAGCTGTTTGCTCAACAAGATTAGTTCAACAAGATTGATTAGATCAATTAGGAAAGAATTCCCATATGGAATTCTCTTAACAGTATTTCTAAAGTTTGAAAATCCTGCAGAGTAAAAAATATCTAAAATTACTATAAAGAGTAAATGACAATGGATTGGAACTGATGTAACAATGACTGCAGATTGTGTTTACATAGAAAAACAGAATTGGGCTTTACAGGAGGAAATGTGAGCAGGCCAGAAACAGGGCAGCAATGAAGTTACTTAAGTTGTCAAGAGTTTGATAGCACCATGACGTTGATCATAAAACTGTTCCATGACGTGTGTCCTCATGAGAACCCTGAGGTGCCCGTTTCCATGACTCTGTACACTATGCTTTGCTTTGCTTCACATTCTCTATATTGAAGAAGCTGGAGTAGAGCAGCTTTCTATTTCTCAAAAAGATTAAATTTAATCTCAATTAAAGGAAGACCTTTCTAACATGTGGGACATGAGTAGTCACATTGGGCCTGGCCTTGTGATCCTCAGGTGGCGTATTTGTCATCAAATATAGCAGTTGACCTTGTGGGGAGGATCAGTATTCAGGGTCAGTACCAAGCAGCAGAGAACTCAGCCCATCACAGGTTGAAAGCAGAGCACTGCAGCACCAAGGGAATGAGGTTCTTGACTCAGCTAACCATTGGTGAATTAGGCTAAGGCTTGTTGAATATTTGTTGATACTTGCCCTCAACTAGCTTTCAACTATGAATAAATATAACTGAGCAGCTGGCTCCGACAGAGGGCAACATGGAAGCACCCAATAGAGAATACTATGAACCAATGTTCTATTCCCTGGAAGTGTCTTTCTTACTCTGATTTTTCTACTCCTTCCCATTTGCAGGCCCCACCTCCTTGGCCATAAAACTGAACTCACCACCTGGACTGGCCCATCAGGAAACTCAAACTTCCCCAAAGAAACAAAGCATTCATGGTGGAGAGGTGTTCCATATGGAGACCACCCAAGTGGAGGAAGGGGAAAAGAAAATCAGACACACTGGCCTGAGAACTGGTCCACACTGTTTATTTTTTGCATTAGCTTCAACCAAAGGAGGAATGGTAGTTTTATTGTCTCAGTGAGACCCTCGATATCATTCATTGTCTTCTGAAGAGACTACTGGTCACTGCGGAATAGAAGAAAAGATACTCATGCTCCAATTCCATTCCACTGTAAAGTGCACAAAAAGAGTACTACCACATGAAAAATTCATGTGTCAGGAAAAAGAATTCTGGAAAGAATGATCACAATTTTTATTAGATGTTTTGGCCATGAGTCATTTATTCCCTTTATGATTTTTTTTTTTACTTCTGGGGAACTAAAGCAGAACTTGCAAATGAGAAATGTTAACATTCTTCACTTTTAATAAAATATGGGTGTGTTTTATAAACTAATTCATAGATCTTACATCTTATTAGCTTCATCTCTTTAATTCCAGTCTGACAACAAGAATAACTGCTCAATAAACTTAAGATAATACTACTAAACTGAATAAAAAACAGATTAATAATAAGATTTCATCAGTTCATCTGTCAAATCAATACTTTGGAATTAATTGTGGATTGTAAATTTCATTTTAGTTTACTTAGTACTATATATTTGGGTGCTTCCCTATGATTTTGATCTAAATATATAAGGAAATAATATTTTTAGATTGCTATAATAAAATCTGTCAAAGTTATGTTTATTTTTATGGTAATGTCTTCCTCTTCCATTTCAAAGTGTGAGGGAAAAGAAATTTATCTGTTCAAACTCTATTTTATGTTTTGTATTAACAATTACCAAAAGTATTTCTTGAATATATCATTTCTGGAAGAGGGTGATTATGATAAAATGTGAGGATACAACTAGAGTAGTAGTTACAACACTAACTCCATATGCAATGTGAAGGTCAAGAGTAATTACCCATTCATAAGTATTTATTGAGTATATTCTCTGCATGGTACTACCTATAAATTGGTGATGAGCAAAATAAATATGGCCATTACTTTCAAGTAATTTCAGACTAATGGGAGGGTAATGCTTCTAGGAAACAAAAGTCTGAAAGAATTGCAGTGTTTAAGCACTCTATCATAATTCCCTTGGTGACAGGGACAGAGACTGGAGACAATAAAGATCTTTTTTGTCTTGGTTTGGAGGAAGTAACTAATTTTCATATATAAAAGTGTGGTTATGTTAGGAGACATCAGAGGACAATAAGGTAATAAAGGACATAGAAATACTGTGGTTTTCCTAACTAATGGGGTGATTTCCATCAGGAAGGATAGAAACTATGTAAAGTTTGAGGTGTAACCTAAAAACTTAACCTCCAGTTATAAAGAATGCTCTGGGAGAGCAGTAAATTGAATGTAACTAAAAGAGATCACTTTATGGAAAAATACTAGACAATACAAGAAAAGAAAATGCTACAAGGGAGAAAGGAATATAAACAGACATACAAATATCTGAAAACTTCCAAAAGATCACAAATCATGCCTGTGGACCTTGGGAACCTAAAACTTAGAAAGAATTCAGAAAGAACTTGTTAACACAATTATGGGATGTTAAGAGCATATAACGAAAGTAGTTTTCACCGTATATGTGTTATAGTCTCTTAAGTTAACTCCTCCTAAGTGGAGTCATCATTCACTGCATTGTCTATGTTGAGTTTGTGTGTATAAATACAATCCAAACAAAGTGACATAACACATTCAATTAGTGTAACCCACCCAGGAAGCTCAGCCCAGGCTGTGGGCTTGAACTCACCAACCCTTCAACCCTGAATAGCAGCAATGGGCTGCTTGGTCTTGTGGATATGATGTCAACCCAGATGCCCTTGTGCACATCACTCAACAGCTGGCTAGGCTTTCCTATAGTGCAGTGCAGGGGTTTAGAGTCTCCAGGACAGGCTTGGACTTTGTCACAGGTGGGCTGGATATGGGACATCATATCCAGACTTCCCATTTGCCAGCTTCCCTCTCAGGCATGAAGTGGTCTTGAAACCTGCACTGCTGGGCCTGGAGGGAAAGCTGGTTTTGAAGTGCTCATTCAAGTCCTGGGGTCCACACTGAAGCCCAGGGTTAAACACTGTGCATCTAAAACACTCACTATGGAGCATAGGGGAGATCTGCATGTATGCCTGACCTGACACCATCACAAAACCCACACTCTGGTTCGATGGTAACCTGCTTGATCTGAGCTGGGCAATTTTCCTGACCTTCAACCTGGCTAAGATATTCATTGCTAGCTAAAGGGGCTTCCTAAAAACTCACGTGTTTGCCTCCATGGCCTTGCTCTTGCCCAGCAAATGTATGTAAATTTTATTGTTTCTAGTTTTTCTGACTCTTTTTATGCACCTATCTTGCTTTCTGATTAGATGTCAAAGAAAGATGTGACGTATGTTCATGGTAATGTGTGGAGCTAGACATTATGCAAATTTGGAATAACAACATGTTTTGTGTGTGCAGAAGATTGAGCCAAAGGTGCTCTTCCATTGGGCTTTACAAAACTCTTTTACTTTTTATTCTAAGACAGGGTCTCACTACTTTTGGGATACTGCCCTAGAACTCAACAACTTCTTGCCTCAGCCCCTGAATTACTGGGATTATAGGAATGCACCACCACACCTGGATTGACTAATAATTTTTAAGTCCCTTTCCCTTATTTCTTAAATTTGAACCACATATTTTAGAGGAAAGCCTCATCTTCACCATGGTATGGAATGTAATCTCCCATCGAACAGCATGGTCCAGTGCTGCCTGAGAATCTGGGCTAAGCACTGTGTGTCCTGGGCTCACTAGGTCACTTCTGGTCATCATTACTGGGGGGTGGATGTGGGAACATGTATAGATTGGGACCTGGAAGATAATGTAGCTTTCCATCTCTGTTTAAGACAAGCGAGTGGCCAATGAGCCAGGAGGCCCTTGTGACTCTCAAGATCCTACCTCTGTGGTTAGGTCACTTATCATCCTTTGTGCTCTGTCTATCCCTCCAGTTGCCAGCATAGCACCAGCCCGTGGAGGAGAAGCAGTTGCTACCCAGGAGCCCTGCCTTTCACCTTGAACCCTCCCATCAAGTGCCCCAGGACAGTGTTCAGACAAGCCATTGAATATTTGTTGATACTTGCCCTCAACTAGCTTTGAACTATGAATAAATATATCTGAGCAGCTGGCTCCGACAGAGGGCAACATGGAAGCACCCAATAGAGAATACTATGAACCAATATTCTATTCCCTGAAGTGTCTTTCTTACTCTGATTTTTCTACTCCTTCCCCAAAGAAAAAAAGGATTCAAGGTGGAGAGGTGTTCCATATGGAGACCACCCAAGTGGAGGAAGGGGAAAAGAAAATCAGATACACTGCCCTGGAACTGGTCCACACTGTTTATTTTTTGCATTAGCTTCAACCAAAGGAGGAATGGTAGTTTTATTGTCTCAGTGAGACCCTCGATATCATTCATTGTCTTCTGAAGAGACTACTGGTCACTGCGGAATAGAAGAAAAGATACTCATGCTCCAATTCCATTCCACTGTAAAGTGCACAAAAAGAGTACTACCACATGAAAAATTCATGTGTCAGGAAAAAGAATTCTTGAAAGAATCATCACAATTTTTATTAGATGTTTTGGCCATGAGTCATTTATTCCCTTTATGATTTTTTTTTATTTCTGGGGAACTATAGAAGAACTTGCAAATGAGAAAAGTTAACATTCTTCACTTTTAATAAAATATGGGTGTGTTTTATAAACTAATTCTTAGATCTTACATCTTATTAGCTTCATCTCTTTAATTCCAGTCTGACAACAAGAATAACTGCTCAATAAACTTAAGATAATACTACCAAACTGAATAAAAAACAGATTAATAATAAGATTTCATCAGTTCATCTGTCAAATCAATACTTCGGAATTAATTGTGGATTGTAAATTTCATTTTAGTTTACTTAGTACTATATATTTGGGTGCTTCCCTATGATTTTGATCTAAATATATAAGGAAATAATATTTTTAGATTGCTATAATAAAATCTGTCAAAGTTATGTTTATTTTTATGGTAATGTCTTTCTCTTCCATTTCAAAGTGTGAGGGAAAAGAAATTTATCTGTTCAAATTCTATTTTATGTTTTGTGGCAAAATGTAAAAAGTCTGTGACTCCTCCTATACATTCCAAATAACTGTCATGGAGAGGTAGGAAATAAAGTTTGTCCAGGCAATTTCAGTCTTCTTCCCTCCCCCACTAGGAAGAAAAGTTTTGCATTCATTTGCAAATACACTGACTTCAATATTTCACATGTGTCTATGAATATTTCAACTATTATAATATAGATCTCTCTCTCATTAATGATGTGTTAAAATCTTAAAAAGCTGTTTGCTCAATAAGATTGGTCAACAAGATTTGTTAGATCAATAAGAAAGGCTGTATTGTGATTCTCTTAAGAGTCTTATGACATTTCCAAAGTTTAAAAATCCTGCAGAATAAAAAACATCTAAATTTCATATAAAGAATAAATAACTGTGGATTCGAACTAATGTAAGAATGAATGAAAGTAAAATTGGGCTTTACAGGAGGAAATGTGACCAGTCCAGAAACAGGGCAGAAATGAAGTTATGTAAGTTGTCAAGAGTTTGATAGCACCATGACTTTGACCATGAAACTGTTCCATGATGCGTGCTCTAATGAGAACCCTGAGGTGCCCGTTTCCATGATTCTGTACACTATGTTTTGCTTTGCTTCACATTCTCTACATTGAAGAACCTGGAGTAGAGCAGCTTTCTATTTCTCAAAAACATTCCATTTAATTTCAATTGGAGGAAGACCTTTCTAACATGTGGGACATGAGTAGTCACATTGGGTTTGGCCTTCTGATCCTCAGGTGGGGTGTTTGTTATCAAATATAGCAGTTGTCCTTGGAGAGGATCAGTATTCAGGGTCAGTACCAAGCAGCAGAGAACTCAGCCCATCACAGGTTGAAAGTAGAGCACTGCAGCACCAAGGGAATAAGGACGCTGCTCTTTTACATCCACTCTCCAACAGTTTTCATTTTCAATCAGAGTACTTAAGTAGGATTGATTGTTCTTCCAATGGTAATGTCCAGTTCTTTGTTCTCTCAAGAGCAATGCGTACCAATTGTAGCATAAAATATTTTGCTTAGAGTTTTTCTATTACATTGAGCCTTTATGGTGTCATACTCTCTGTGCAAAACATCACATCATTTCATGTAAATTTCACAATTCTCTGAACTAGACATTATGAGTCCCATTTTACATGTTCATAAAATGAGCTTTACGGAGGGAAGCTTCGTTACTTTTCTTCCAAAGACACTCAGTGGTAAGAAAGAGCAGAGGTGATTACAAATCTGATTCCAATCCATAATGATTAACCTGTATACTCAACAAACTTTACAACATGGACTTGCTGAAAAGAGGCTTATAAACTGCTTTATGAAGAGTTTGTAATTAGGCATTCAAAATATGCTACCATCCATTCAGTAACCATGTGTGCCAAATGTCTTGTAAGACCATGACAATGAAATAACTTGTTGAAATTAATCATGGAATAAATATAGAGCAAAAAATGCAAAGAAGAGATATTTTCACTGATTATTTAAAATTAGTATGAAAAGTACATTTTAAAAGGAACTAACAAACTGTAATAATATTCAAAATGCAATATTTGAGTCCTATTTGTGCTTAGCAAAAAACTAAATCAACACTGTCTCCAAATCCTACGACTTCTCTGAGGATAAATTTAAATTTATTATTGTGAATGTTATTCAAACCAGAGCTCCATTAGGCATCAGATATTTCAAAATCTCTGATTTCCTCTTAAACACTAACCCTGTGCCTTCCATTTTTGATTTCATCTTCAGCACTAACCCCGTCCCTTCATTTAAAGAAAGTTCAGTGAAGTTCAATGCCCCCCAAATTACTGAAAAATATCAAATTCAATTTTTTAAAGGTCTGAAAGAAACAAGAGTTTAATAAGATGCCGACCTTGGTTTCTGTCCCTCTCATCATTTCCTTGAAGGATCTTAACTCAGCTAACCATTTTTAATTAGGCTAAGGCTTGAGAGTATTTGTTGATACTTGCCCTCAACTAGCTTTGAACTATGAATAAATATACCTGAGCAGCTAGCTATGACAGAGGGCAAGATGGAAGCCCCCAACAGAGAATAATATGAACCAATGTTCTTTTTCCTGGAAGTGTCTTACTCTGATTTTTCTACTCCTTCTCATTTACAGGCCCCACCTCCTTTGCCATAGGAATGAACTCACCAACTGGACTGGCCCATCAGAAAACTAAAACTTCCCCAAAGTACCAAAGGATTCAAGGTGGAGACTTGTTCCATATGGGGACCACCCAAATCCTGCTGTGGCTGACTACTGTGAAAGAGAAATGTCTCTCCATCTGATATCAAGAACTAAACAACTCAGGTGTATATGCCAAATGTCTTCTTTGATATAAGGAGGGCAACAAAGAACAGAACAGGGAGGAAGAGCATGATAAGAAGACCACAATTATATAGGGATGAGAGGGGGGAGGGAAAGGGGGAGAGAAGGGAAATTGCATGGAAATGGAAGGAGACCCTCATTATTATACAAAATTACATATAAGAGGAAGTGAGGGGGAATTGAAAAGAAAACAAGGAAGAGAAATGAATTACAGTAGATGGGTTGGAGAGAGAAGATGGGAGGGGAGGGAAGTGGGGATAGTAGAGGATAGGAAAGGCAACCCATATAATCCCTTGGTGCATGGATGGCAAGTGCTCATAAATGGAGTGAACATGGTTCTGGAAGATGATACTTTCAGTACAGGCTGCCATCCTGCTTCATGAGCACCAAGTGAAAATGCCGTTGCCTAGTCTGTGCACATTTGGGGAGGAAAGGGAATTTTGTATTGTCATTCTCTAAATGAATACATTACCTTGCCAAATTGTCTGACCACCTTTTGATCAAGGATCTCATGAAACTAATGATGTAGAAAAGAATCCTTTGGTAGCTGCTACTACTATCCCTATATTCCTTGTGATGATACACCTCATATGCATACTATGTGGCTTTCACCTGCAGTGTCTTAGGCATATCTGTTCTTGAACAATATATCTGGTGCTGCAGAAAGGGAAACAATGAGACTGTTAATGCCCTGGGGTGCAGCTCAGTGGTAGAGCACCTGCCTGCCTTGCACAAGGCCCAGGTTTCAGTTCCCAGCCCCATGAAATAGAATGTTATTCTTATTGTAGACTAATAACTTGAAAATATATTTTCAAAAAGTAGATGAAAGTCTGATCAGGGCCAATCACTCACCCCTTCCCATCCCAACTTCCTTCTTCAACTGTGCCCATTCTTCAACTGTGGACTGTGTCATATGTATATGCTTTTTTTTCCCCCAGGGCTGGGGATGGAACCCAAGACCTCGTGCATGCTAGGCAAGCACTCTGTCACTGAGATACATCCCCTGCCCTGTACATACTTTTATTATCAAGCATTCTCCACATCTGTGATACCTAATTCTAGGAAATAATTTTCATTTCATTGCTTCACATGAGCTCAGAGAGTCTTTCAAGAATAACCAAAACTTAAGTTTCAATAGGTGAGGGCTTGGTAGACTTGGGCATATAATTCTTGAAGTCTCCAAGGAAACATCAGTTCCCAAATCTTTGCAGACATGGGATCATTCTGCAGTCCCACTTCTTGCCTGGAGACCATAAACAAGAACATGGTTCCTAAGCTATAGAACTCAATGTGGTTCTGTTACAAAACACAGAGACTTGATTGGCCTTTGTCTTGGCACAGTAGCTCCAAGCTTGGAAGAAATACACCACAAGGAGACATTAGATCTTGCAGCATTATTTCATCTCATGTGTACGTTTTCTCTGTGATTTTGCAATCTTAGAGCATCTGAATAAGAGGTGGTAAAAGTCAGGGTTATAGATTTCCTGCTGGCATTGTTACAAATTATGAAAATGGAAAAACAATAGAGGCTAATACAATATGGCCTAGAATTGCAACATTTTCAAAAATACCATACTTTAAACATTTCTGTAAGGCCCCAAAGGAAAATTGTTTAATATGGTTTGGGTTTCAATTTGAGATGTCACATTGATGGACTGATATGGGTGGGAGGTTTGGGACTGAGGGTTATTTTGTTATTTACTAATAAGTGAGATTACTTCATCACAAAAATATATCACAGCATTTCATTTTAATATTTGGCTTAGAAAATAATTGGTTCTCCCCAAAAGATGACAAAGTCCAATTTCTCATGCCATTGTAAAGATTGTTTTTTTTTCATTTGTTTTCAAACAGAAAGGAGACTGTTCTGAGCTGCTCCCCACATAGAATCTGAGTTGCTTTTTGTGTCCATATGGAGTATTGTTTTCCTCTCGGTGACATATGCAATGTTCAAGTGAATTGGCTACTGAGACATGAAGTGATTCATGAGGTCCCCTGAACCATTTGCTCTGAGGACACATCATGTCCTCCTGCTGATCCAGAAAGTGCCCAGAAATCCACAAAAAATGTGCTGAAACCAAGCAGCTTCATTATAAATGGCACTACCTAGTCACCAAGCTGTGTCATCTCTTGCCATTTAAAATGAACAGGTGTTATTTTTGCTCTGAACTGGATTGCAAAACATCTAATTTTTTTAGCTCTTTTTTGCCAGTGAAAATCACATGAACAACAATACCTGAGCTACTTGCCAGAGTGCCAGAAATATTTGTTCTCCAAATCAAGCATGTAAGGATCTCAGAAGGTGAAGGATTTAGTCTGGCAGCATTGAAAGAATGGACTGGAAGGAGGGCCAGAGTTTCAAGGTGTTGGTCACTAAGAACCAACCTGTTGTGGCCACTCTGCTTTCTCAGGGTGGGCCTGCAGTTAGAGAAGGCAGCTGTAAAAGGGTAATGGAGGTGTCGTAGTTTCAGAGTGACAGATTAGTATATATATATTTTTTACCCAGGTAACTCCCTGCTCCTGAATTCTGCCATGCAACCAGACCTGACAGTGAGCCGAACATACAGTGGTCCCATCTGTCTACAGGACCTGCTGGACAAGGTACTCCTGACACAGTCCTCCCTCTTCAACCCTTTGTCGGACATCAAAGTCAAAGTGCAGAGCTCAATCATGGTTTCTCTGGGAGTGTCTGAGAGAGCCGAGTGCCACGGCAAGAATCACTCTGGGACATTTCCCCATGGAAACAATCGCAGCTTTAGTGCAATGCATCCCCAAAATAAAACGCCATACATCCAAAATCTGGCATCACTCCCCACAAGGACAGAACTGAGGACAACTGGTGTCTTTGGTCATTTAGGAGGGCACTTAGTAATGCCAAATACAGGTGGGTGGTAAGTGTGTGCTTGTGTACTTTCCAGAGTTTGTTTAAATACTTCATATAATTATATCCTGTCAAAGTCATTTTAGGATGTTTATCATCCATTTGTCAGAACAGAAATGCCACCACTCTACAGGTCTATTGCATTAACACCATGACCAAGGCTAAGATTAGGCTTTGTGGTTGTTATCTCAGAAAGTTTTAAATGCCTGTTAGAGTTGGTAGACATATTAGCTGGAAGTGTCTAGGTAGATCCCTGGGTTTAAGCCCCTTTGAAATATGTTACCTAGGGCATGATCAGGTAGCCCCCAAATCATTATTTGGCATGACCACAACAAGTACCATGTTTATAGATTTGCATGGCTTATATGCAAGTAGATAATTTAATGCAATGTCAGTCTCATTTCATCAGTAAATGACCTAATAAACACCCTCAGTGTTCATAGACCTTGCTAAGCGTGTTACTTCATGATGAGCGATGATGAATAGTCATTGCAAAGCTGCTCCTTTGAATTACCACTTCAGTTACTGGGCTGTGTTGTAAGAGCAATTAAGTTCCAAGTATTTTCTTTCTTTCTTTGGGTTGGAAGAGTGGAGATTTTCTTGATTATTTGCAGAACACATAAGGTGCCCAGCTCTGCTCACTTTTAAAATGACGTCCTAACTGTGGATTAGTTTTTGGAGTTGCAGCCTGGGACCTAAGTGGGTGGCAGAATTTCACTTTGTCCCCTGAGTCCTAAGCAATGAGAATTGGGTAGTGTGCTGGGTCACAGGATGTCTGGCTGAGAGGGATGGGGCCATTGGATCTGCAAGCATCCTTAGATTAGCACAGATTCAAGGCTGTGGCAGGTTTCTCTCTAAAGTAAAGCTAACTAAAATTTTATCTCATAAAATAAAATCTGTAATAGGACTAGTCCAATATTATTGTTCTAGCCAACTGAACTCTCTAACAGTTTACTAACTTGAAACTCAACTTTTCCTTAAGTTGATGAATATTGACTTGTTCATTCTCTCCCAAATTAATTACTTTCTTTAAACGTCATTTCAAAATCTGTTTTACTTCTTTTAAATAACCCTCTAATGCCACCCTAATGATTATATTTGGATAAAATTCCAATCCTTCATACCTTTCTTGGTTAGCGTTTTAAGACATGAAAGGATCTTGGTTGAAATATGTGTGAGCATCAGTGTATAAATGTTTGCATAGGATGTCACTCTTCTTTTGATGACTCAATGTAGAGTGAATCAGTCAACCATATTTACCAAGTACTCTCCCTTTAAGGTTTCATAAGTTACAACGGTGTGTTCTGGATGAAGAAATGTAAAAGACACATCCCCTACCCTCTCAAAGAACAAGATACACACATCATAACTCATACAAAGTCATGCATTGAATCATTGTGCTTTCACCTTATGTCCTCTTCCTAGCTCATGATTGGCATTGTTTCAGTAGTTATGAATTAAATAGGTTGCAAGTACTCCTCCTTTCTCTTCCCTTTGTCATTTTATAATGTGTGTGTGTGTGTGTGTGTGTGTGTACACATGTATCTTCTACACATATCAAAGGAATGCCAGGACCAACCCACTCATTAGCTGTGTTTATTTTATGTTCATTAAAGAAAGTGAGGAGATTAAATCATAACGAACCCAAAGAGCTTTCTTTTCCTCCCCCTCTGACTTAACAAAGACCCAAGTTGAAATCTAAGAACTCTGATAGCTCTGTCAATGATTCCCACACACCTATTCTGTGAAAGGGGAATTTTCAAAGTTCTTGACAAGGAGCACTGAACAAGAGTCTCTGAATGTGTTTGGGGAAAAATAAATGTGGGGAGTTGAAACATATCTCCTGTTATTTGCAGGATATAAATGCAAAATATGCCCTGGGGATAAAGAAAGCAACACATAGAAATCAGATTGCTCTAATGCCATCCATCCCCAATTGTCATATACCACATGCTAGAAATGATTTATATTATGCAAAATATAAAACAGGAAACTCAGACAGGTGGTTGGTTCTGTTGTCATATTAAATAAAAGGCTGTCAGAGTAGCAGGTGGATTTGGGGGGGAATATATTTTTCTTTGATCAGAGTTGACTAGTGAATGTCATACTGAAAATGAATACTTCTTTAAGAACCATAGGCATAAAACTTTCCCACAGTGCCTCTCATTCTTCATAATATAACTTGCCAAAAGTACCACCTCCATCTACAACCCTTGCTTTGATTGACTGTCTTCAGACTCTGCATACAATTTGCATGTTTGGGTATGAGGAAGGAAATGTGTTTGACAGATAATAATAATAATATAATTTCTGATTGAAGAAGAGGAAAAATAGTTTAAAGCTCCAATTATCCTGTAGATTCTGGTTGAATTTAGGAGTATCATGAATAATATTTCAATCTAAACCCAGGAAATTAAGCTGACTTGAAAGAAAAAAGATATGCTGTGCTGCCTAATAGCCCCTTTTCAGATAGCTTCATTTATATTTCTTCTCTTTGGATCTGGAAGTAAATCATTAAGCCATGATGATCTACACCAGACAACAAGATTTACAGCCTGGCGTTATTACTAGGAATTTTTAATCCTCTTCATTTATTCATATGTGTATGATCTGTTTAGTGTGTTGCTGCTCTGTGCAAGGCATTCTGCTAATTGTTGTTGATGTGATGTGGCATTATTAAGAATAGGGGTTGCCTGTGTCTTTGTCATCATGGGCTAGAGAGCCTGAAGGGAAGGCAGCAGCAGAGAAAGTGATACGTCAAACTAAGACAAGGCACAATAACTAGGACATGTTCAGGTTGACAACCAAACACACCAAATATCCTCTGCATTGCAACTTGTGTTCAACAGCAGGAAAGGATATCATGGAGGCCCCTTCTTTTGGCAACTCTGTTTAAGGAAAACTAGAAAATGCAAGGAGGCACATTCCTGACTGGAGGTCCCTAAGTGTGTTGGTTAGAGTTCTCCTATGACTGAAATTAAGGTCCAGAATATAAATGGGTCTCCTTGTTGTAAGACTGTGAGCAAGATTTAAATGTGCCTCATTCTTAGTGCTACTGAAAGATACTAATGATAACTAGCATGTTACTAAATATTGTTCATACATGTGAATCACAAATAACTTGTTTTGCAATGAGTATTGCATTCCTCTACTGTATAGCTGCTAATATAGGCACATAGAAGGCTAACAAAAAACAAAACAACAGCAATAAAAAAAAACTTGCCATCTCTAGATTTAAATTAGCAGCAGCAGCCTGAAAGCTTTTTGTGTGATTAACTCTAATGAAAGAGAGAAATAAAAAGATGAGGAGAAAAGATGAGGAGTTGCATTATTCAAAAAACAGGATGCCTTGAGATTTTATTATGTAAAGATTATATTATTACTCCATTTCATTTCTTTTTATAACGAGAAACTACATTAAAAAGAATCTCAGCTCTCCCTAGACCTCTCTCTTGGCCAATGTGAAATATTTTCCTCACTGCATTCAAGAGAAGAGAGTGGACATTTAAAATGCAGTGTGATGTGACTTCCTATGCCTTTCCTCCTTGCATTATGTGATTTTGCTCATAACACTGCTGGGTTTTTTTGCAATTTCACATTAATATGAATGTGGTTAAGGCACTTTTAGCTTAACTCTTTTAGCTTCTGTTTGCAAATTTGGGACCATATTCGTTACACAATAACCTAAAAGGTTCCTCAGCTTATCAGATGCTTTCATTTTTCCTAGTTTTCTTCCAAACTGTGTAGGCCTCTGAGTACTACCACATCTTGCTTTCTCATAACAGGTTCACACAAATCTTAGCTCACCCATCATCCCAGGTACATTTCTAGAAGTGAGTGGATACAAACAAGATAAATACATTTTAAAATTTGGGAGCAGATAAACTTATGTATCAATATTCTCAGATATGTTTTATATTATATATATATATATATATATATATATATATATATATATATATAATTCCCAGATATGTATGTGTGTGTGTGTGTGTGTATGTGTGTCTGTGTATGAATACAAGTGACAATAAATGGGACTGCAAATTGATGCAACTACACTGGACCAATTGAAGATTCCTTTAAAAACTAGGAATGGAAACACCATTTAACCCAGTTATCCCACTCCTTAGTATATATCCACAGGATAAAATCAGTCTACTATAGTGACATAGCCACATCAATGTTCACAGAAGCTCAATTCACAATAGCTAAGGTATGGAACCAACCTAGGTACCCATCAACAGATGATTGGATAAAGAAAATGTGTTATATATACACAATGGAATATTACTCAGCACAAAGAAGAATGACTTTATAACATTTGCTGGTAAATGAATGGATCTGGAGACTATCATACTAACTGAAATAAGCCAATCCCAAAAAACCAGAGATTGAATATTCTAACATGTGGATGCTAGCACACAATGGGTAGGTGGGGGTGGGCCATGAAAGTTCAGTGGATTAGACAAAGGAGAATGAAAGGCAGGGAGAAGGGATAGGAATAGGAAAGACAGTAGAATGAATCTGACATAACATTCCTTGTACATATGTGAATATACCACAGTGAATCTCGGCATTGTGTACATCCACAAGACTGGGATTAAAATGCAATATATTCTGTGATTGTACAAATACATCAAATAGGTTCTACTGCCATGTATAGCTAAAAAAAACAAATGAATTTTTTTAAGAAGAAAGAAAAACAAAATTCCTTCTCCTAGCATGTTAATGGAGTTGTGGTTGGATGTGAAGATTTTCTCAATCTGCCATATTTCACTTTTGGTTCAGCTCCTGTGACTATACCTTTATCAGAGATTTCCCCAGCAGACTTTCCCTTTCATCTCAACCCTCAGAACTAAGTTCCACTCCCAATCTCAAACTGACTCAAACAAGGAGAACAGACTGTCATGCTGATTTGGCGGGGTATGAATGTTTGAGACCACCACAGCAGTCCCTTCTGAGGTTTGGATGTGGTTGTCCTCCTAGGTACATGTGTTAGGATCCTCAGGGGGGCAGGATTGAGAAGGGGTGGATCCTATAAAAGGTGAAGCCAAGAGGGAGGCCTAAGTTCATTGGGAGAGTGACCTCAGAAGCACTCTCTGAGCACAGAAAAACCCTGGTTTTTGTCTGGCTTTCTGTCTGATGATGAGATTTCTTCTTCACTATGTCACATCAAGTCACAGGATGTTTAGGTGATAAGGAGAGAATGAGCTCTTCTCCTGACAATGGTCAACTTTCCATGTAAGGCTAGAAAACGTGGTTACAAACACAGCACACTCCAAGTCATGGCATCAGATCTCTTGACACAAGGTCTTTAAGATATGAAAAATATAAAGATCCTTCCACTCAGACTCCATCCCCAGGTTCAAAAGCAGCAGTGTCCTCCAGCTGTTAAACAGACCTGCTTCTATAGTGTCCTACCTTCAGTGTGACTGTCTAGTGGGTCATCCAATTCACTGCTGAAAACAAAGATGCTCTTTGGGATCCAACCATACAAAACAGAGACATAAACACAGGGTGGCTACAGAGTGGCTCTGACATTGCTCCTACCTCTGAGTCCATGCTGTGTGGACAGCATCTTCTTGCTCTGACTTCTGTTGCCAGGCTCTGACTGGGTTCTGTGCAATCGGAGGCCTTCCACAAGACAGTGCAATCAGAACAAAGCCTCTTCCACTTGGAGTTTCAGGAATGTATGCCTCTAATTTGGAAGCTCTTCAGCGGAATCCACAGGATGTTCTAAAAGAACATAGAGTAAGTGTCAGTACATGGGTCTGGCTGAAGATTTCTCAGGCAGCAGTGTATGGACACAGGGCTGGAGTGGTTGGAGATGGTTGAAATTCACCCGGAGATAGAGTTGCTGCTGGGACAGGATCTATGGTGGATAAAGAAAGGTAAAGGCATGGATCAGTAGTGCATGAGAAGGAGAGCCTTGGCTCCAGCTAAAGCCCTGCTAATCAACCTGGGATGGTGAATTTACCAATGGCTTAAAACATAATAAATGTTGGGCTGGGGATGTGGCTCAAGCGGTGGCGCGCTCGCCTGGCATGCATTCAATCCTCAGCATCTCTCTCTCTCTCTCTCTCTCTCTCTCTCTCTCTCTCTCTCTCTCTCTCTCCCCTCTCTCACTCTCCCTTTAAAAAAAACATAATAAATGCACTGTACAATTCCATGGCAGCATCTTACCACTCCTCCTGCCTTGTGGAGTCCTGTCAACTCCCCGCTGTTCTCTTTCAATGTTTCATGATCATTCGTCTTCCTTGTATCTCCAACTGCTTCTATTGTATAAATCGTCTATGAGAGCTTTAATATTCTTGAAATAGGTGCTGTGTCTTGTGCTCTCTTTGGCTGGATGGCGTGCACGCGACCCACTGCATCGCCTACAGACCCAAGGCCCCAGATGCAGGTGCAGATCCCGCCGGCAGGGTGCCTACTGTCCGCCCTGCTCCTCCGCAGCGCCCGCTCCCGCTGAGGGAGCTTGAGGCAGTACCTGGCGGGAGAGCGGCGCCACTCAGGTCGCGCTCTAGTGGTGCCCGGGCTGCCCCTGGCGTGGCGTCCGCGGGCCTGACCCTGCGCTCAGCCCGTGGCAGGCAGCTGTGCAAAAGCGGACGCGCTGAGGCCCCCCTTTCCGCGGCCGCCCCCAGAACTTCGGTCGCCTCCGGCTTCCCGAGACGCGACGCGGGCTCCGGGCCATCCTGAGGGCGGCAGGAGAGTTGCTTATTGGAGGCGCCATTCGGACCCACTGATGGTGGGGATGGCGCGGGGCGACTGTGACCAACTGACAGTTGGTCCCTGTGGTGCGGGCTGATGGGAGCCGGGTGCCCCGCCCACCCAGGCCGGCCTACCGCCAGGGGGCGCTCTCAAGCTGGGTAGGGGCGGCGGTTGGGCGGTTGGGCGCATGAGTGAGTGTGGCCCCACAGGTCCCTGGGATGGGCTTCCAGTTGGGGGCGGGGAGAATCCCTGGAGCTGTGACAGTTGTGCCTGGAGGCAGAAGCACCAGAGGATCAATAATAACCCCTGGTTTGGCTGCCTTCCAGTTGATTCAGGCCACCTGTTGGGTCCTTGCTTCCTGAAGATTTCCCTAACAATGCCAGCTCACACCTAAAGCTCCTTTGTCCATCTCTTCATTTTGTACTTAGGCTAATTTTTTGTCACTCTGTGTTTTATGTTTCTAAGGTGGATTATTCGCTTTCTACAGATAGATTATGACTGTCTCCAATGAGGCCTTTAATATTTATTTTTCTTGAAACTCAGTTTTTATTTTTGACCTACCAGCAACCAAGAACTGAGCCTTTAAGTGTGCATTTTCTTCCTTAATTCAGCTAACGAAACAGTTATAGAACACCTACTGTGTGCATTCATTGTGCTTGGTGCTGTACTGGACACTTACCATGCCACTTGTGGTCTAGCAAACGTCCTTAGTGCCCTTAACAGTTGCAGTGGTCAAGCAGAGTCCTCAGGGAAACCAAGACACCAGCAGGGACTGAATCATGGTCTAATAGAATCAGCAGTTGGCACTGTGGTGGGACAAGCTTTTCATAGATTACATAGTCCCAAAGTTGTGGGTAAGTATCCTATCAGGGATGCAGGAGTGGCAGCAACTGCCATAACCCATCCATACCAGGGATGCAAAGGGGTGACAACAGCTGGCTTGACTACCTGGCTGTGTGACAGGGTGATTGGTGACTTTCAGTGGAGCCTGTGGACCACCGTACCTGACTTGAACAGTTGGGAACATGTTGTGGCAGTGACCTAAACAGACACCCAGTTGTCCTTGGCAAGGATCAATACCAAGCAGCAGAGAACTCAGCCCATCTCAGGTTGAAAGCAGAGCACTGCAGCACCAAGGGAATAAGGACATTGCTCTTTTACATCCACTCTGCAACAGTTTTTATTTTGAATCTGAGTACTTAAGAAGGATTGATTATTCTTCCAATGGTAATGTCCAGTTCTTTGTTCTTGGAAGAGCAATATGTACATATTGTAGTATAAAGATAACTATGTTGCCAAGAGTTTTTCTATTACATGGAGCCTTTATAGTGTCATACACTCTGTGCAAAACATCACATCATGTTATGTAAGTTTCACAATTCTCTGAGCTAGATATTATGATATCTAGATATTATCCCATTTTACAGGTTCATAAACTGAGCTTTATGGAGGGAAGCTTCATTACTTTTCTTCCGAAAACACTCAGTGGTAAGAAATAGCAGAGGTGATTTCAAATCTGATTCCAAATCCATAATGATTAACCTGTATACTCAACAAATTTTACAACATGGACTTGCTGAAAAGAGGCTTACAAACTGCTTTATGAAGAGTTTGTTATAAGAAACTTCAAAAATTAGGCATTCAAAATATGCTACCATCCATTCAGTAACCATGTGTGCCAACTGTCTTGTAGGACTCTTACAATGAAATAACTAGTTGAAATTAATCATGGCATAAACATAGAGCAAAAAATGCAAAGAAGAGATATTTTCACCGATTATTTAAAATTAGTATGAAAAGTACATTTTAAAAGGAACTAACAAATTGTAATACAATTCAAAATGCAAGATTTGAGTCCTGTTTGTGCTTAGCAATGCCGAAAAAACTATATGAACACATTCTTTCCAAATTTTATGAATTTTCTGAGGATAAATTTAAATTTATTATTGTGAATGTTATTCAAACTATAGTTCCATTAGGCGTCAGATATTTCAAAATATCTGATTTCCTCTTAAACACTAACCCTGTGCCTTCCATTTCTGATTTCATCTTCAGCACTAACCCTGTCCCTTCACTTAAAGAAAGTTCAGTGAAGTTCAATTCCCCCTAAATTACTGAAAAATATCAAATTCAATTTTTGAAAAGGTCTGAAAGAAACAAGGGTTTAATAAGATGCTGACCTTGGTTTCTGTCCCTCTCATCATCTCCTTGAAGGATCTTGACTCAGCTAACCATTTTTAATTAGGCTAAGGCTTGAGAGTATTTGTTGATACTTGCCGTCAACTAGCTTTGAACTATGAATAAATATACCTGAGCAGCTAGCTCTGACAGAGGACAAGATGGAATCACTAAATAGAAAATATTAGGAACAAAATGTTCTTTTCTCTGGAAGTGTCTTTCTTACTCTGATTTTTCTACTCCTCCTCATTTGCAGGCCTCACCTCCTTTGCCACAGGAATGAACTCACCACCTGGACTGGCCCATCAGGGAACTCAAACTTCCCCAAAGTCATAACGGATTCAAAGTGGAGATGTGTTCCCCATGGAGACCACCCAAGTCCTGCAGTGGCTGACTTCTGTGAAAGAGAATCTCCATCTGAGATCAAGAACTAAACAAGCCAGATATATGTGCCGCCCTGTGTGGCTTCTGTGAATGGGAACAGAAGGATGCAACATGGATGCATATTCCTCTCATGGTGGTGTTAGTCACCTTCTAGACTGCTGTTTGTAAGCCCAGACAATCTCTCCACCTCAGCTGCTTCCTTCTTGCTCAGTAAACAAAGACCATCCCTGCTCAGGGAATGGAGGGTGGGTATGGAGTTTTCACTCTGATCCAACCCTTGTTTCAGCCTCCATTACCATGTCCAAGAATGTGACTGAACGAATTTCAAGAGCCAGACTGGATTTCCACACAACTTTGTTCTCACTTTTGTTCTATCAAGCACTGATGCACGAGTTAGTTCCATGTCATAAAGTTGGATGACATCTACCTTTCTGCATGCGTTTCCTTCACTTTTGATTTCTTTACTTCTATCTTAATATACTGATTTCAAGGGCTAAGTCTACTGACCAATAGGCAAAACTTTTTTAGATGAATAGAATATTTTATGCATTCATAGAATAAATCAAGAGTTTTGGCCTTCCTGTTTTCTTAATATTTTTGGATTACAAATGCCAAGTCACAGATATCTTGTCTAGGATTTTCAGTGGGTCCTCAAGCATAGCTTATTAACTAGCCATTATACAGATAATTGTTGGCTAACAAGGGAGTGAAGAGTAGTTTCAGCATTACGAAGGCTCTCAGATATCTATTCTATTCATCTTTAAATCACAAGATCCTCCTAGCTTTTTAAAGTTTACTTCATATGATATTCTGCAAGCTAAGTTTCTGTAAGAGAAAGAAATTAGGAAGAATTATATTTGATACAGAATCTATAAATCACAGAAAATTTATATGTTAAAGGAAACCAGGTGAGATATTTAAAATGTTATTTAAATTATTGTAATTTACTTCTTTATTAAAGAGCAATTATATGATTCAGATTCAAAGTATGGTTTCTCAAAGAAATATGAAACCTGAATTGGAAAGTGACAAGACCCATCACAGAGCTATTTTGTACACTAGTAATGCAACCCCTGGTCAGTTTACTAAAGATCCCAAGTGGCAGATTAATTATTTAGCAGTGGAATAAATTGAAAAGTTGGCCCCAGCTACTTCAATACAAATTGAAACAGCCAACTCTGCAAAACTCTCAGCAATAATCACAGAAAAATGCAAGTGCATTTGAAATCAGATTTTGCATTTGGTCTAACATTATTGTCTCCCATTTTTTCCCACTGAAAAACCCTCAAATCCATTCGCCCCCCCCAGCTCATCCATTTTTCAGCCTCCAGTCCCACCCTTGACACTAACCAAATCCCTAATGCAGTATTTCTTGCCTGCATCTTCCCTCCTTCCCTGCTTCTCCCTTCCTTCCTACACATAATGTATACAGGGCACTGAGGGGTAGGTGAGAGAGCACAGGACATATATTTCCAAGAGGATAAGTTACTATCTAATGGTGAGTGTGGGGGACAGTGAGAATGACATGAAAAAAAGAATTAGGAATAAATGCAACAACAATAGGCACAATTGAGGTACCAACTGCTGTGAAGACACAGATGAAGGAGTAATTAATTTCTGTCATTCTCAAGCAGGGATAGGTGACAAATATCTTCACTCTGCTTATTACCTTCCCATCACTTCTAATGAGGACAATTTGGAATCTGGCTTGTCAGGTTCTGCTACCAAAATATGAAATTGGAATATAAAATTTATTCTGATGTGAACCACAGAAGATAATGGATTTCACTTAATACAATGAAGGAACAGTTTATCGATGAGGTCTCTGAAAGGAGCAACAATCCTTAGTCCCTGTAGACCTCAAACCCCAATGCTGGTTGCTTTCTGCCACTCTCTCCTTTATCCCTCTCTGCCCATTTCTCAACTCTTCTTGGGATTTAGAAATAAGTGGGAGGAAGAAAGAAGCCTAATCATTAGAGACATTCTTATTCAGCTGTGTTAATTCTCCTTAGGCTGCAACTTTGCATATGAGCTCTTAACCCCACAAAATGTATTATTGAATGCATGGTCTATTTAATTAGTTTTAAGACATCCTCCTTCCTGGCTTTTCTGAAATAACAAACACAAAATATCTCAGGATAATGCACACAAACCTGAAGAATTTAAATAGGATTCAATGGGATGCTGTATAGCAGGTGCCTTTTATACCCCTTTTTTTTCCATCTAGTGTATCTGGAAAATCAAAATACATTTGGTGGGAAGGGGGTATGGAAAAATACTCACTGGTATAAAGAGAGAATAAAGTATGATGTAATGTCATAGAAAAATAATTTAACAAATTCACAGTAGGTTAGTGTAAAGTCAAACATTCTTTTTTCCCTCAAAACTAAATCTCTTAGTAATATCACTGGACTAAACATTCTAAAAATGGGGAAAGCTCTCAAGTGAGAGTATATCAGCTCTGCAGTGACTGTCACTTTCCCATTCCTCTACCTCAATCCAATTCACACTTTTATGATTGGCTTCTTTTTTGACCCAAGTTTGTTAATCATGTCCATCTGTGCTGAAAGCCATAGCCAAGTAGGAAAATGCCATGCGTCATTCCTACTTGGCTATGGCTTTCAGCACATCTGTAGGCAAATTGCTCTTCCAAATTGGCAACACTGAGCTCTCAAGCTGCTCACATTTTTTTTCCTTCCCTTGATAAAATCTTTGGAGCATGCATTTTCTTGACACTTGTTTCTGAAATAATCCCCAATTATGGATATTTTAAAGGGTTCAAGGGGCTCACAAAATAACTCTGGTTTTGCATATAGTGTATTGCTTTTCAACTGATCCAAAATTGCCTAGAGAAGAGAATTTCCTTAGAGACACAGGCACATTGCCTTCAATATTCCTCTACTTTCTAGAGACCGGTGGTGAGATCTAAGTAGTAACTGGCAAGGGATTAGGGTTTCCTCTATTCCACCAGGCCAACACACTTCCAGAACAACAGCTTCCAAGGGTGTAACAAACTCCTTGTCTCCTTTCTGGATCTTCCTGATCTATCCAAGGGCTTTATTGTCAGAAATTCTCCATTATATTCTCTTTCCTGGGCACTCTATGACAACACACAAACACTTGAATGAATTTTACCATAGGAAACTGTTTTTAATTTAGTGGGTTTTTTTTCTTTCACATTCCAAATATAAAATAGACCTGAATTTCCATATCCAATCCAAGGGTCTTTGCCTAATGAATTGTCATTGAATAGGAGAACTAAGTACATAGGAATTGGGGTGGGGAATGAGGTGTAGAGCCAGAAAACCCAAGTCAGAGTTACAGTTTTAGGATTATCAAGCTGCATAACCTTGGGCAAGTATTTTAATCCCTCTGAGCTGTGGCTTTCTTCATCAGTTAAGTGGAATTAATAACACTACTTGACTTTCCTGATTCCCAGGACTGGAGTGAAGCTAGATTGAAATCACATGGGTGAATATGCTAAACAAACTGAAGAGCATAATAGAACTAATTTGTTCCTATTAATATGCTGAGAATATTATCTATTTGCTTATAAATGCATGTTGCCTGTACACTCACACTGTCATTGGGTAAATAAAACCTTGCTTCTGCTGAGTACAGGTTTGTGCATATAACCCTTCAGTGAAGAAAATTACATTTACTTTTAAGCAACTATTTCATACTCACATCTGTTGCCAAGTTTACATCTCTAAGAAAAACACATCTCTCATTCAATCCTCTGAAAAATCAGATTCAGGAATCTCATTTTTCTCTGCAGGAAACTGAGATATAAAGATACTAATTGTTGTTGAAGGGAGGGCTTCCCATATTTTCTTTCCTGTAACTCTAGTCCTGAGTGATATCCTTGTCACAGATGGGATCTTAAATGTCAACCAAAAATTCATCTGGTGAGATTTGGTCCTCAACCTAAGGTTCTATTGGAAGTGGTGGGACCTTAAGGTGGGGAACTGGGGTAGCAAGGTAGGCCACTGGGTTGTGTCCATAAAGGGAATATTGGGACCTCAGCCTTCCTCTCTTGGCTGCCATGAGTTCTACAGTTCTCTCAGCATGTACTTTCCACTGATGTACTGTTTCTCCATAGGTCCTGAGGCAATGAGGCCAACTGATGATGGACTGCAACCTCTTTAACCATGAGCCAGATTATCTTTTCTCCTTATAGGTTGATTATCTCAGCAACAGAAAGCTGACTAACACACTTGTTTATTAGTGTTCTGTTGTCTACAACTTTGAGATATATTGTGTTCTTTTCCTTTCAAATAGATTTCCAGTGCATAATCCCATACTGGTAGGTAAGGGAAAGTTTCTATAGTAAAGAAATCTAGCTACCTTGGCTCAGTTCAGAGTTCTCTTAAGTTGATCTTAAGACCTTATTTTTCAATTACACATGTTAAAATGTGGTACAATTAGATTCTAGAAAAAGACTTTTTTTTTGACAAGTGCAGGTTTAAGTTGATGACTGGAGTTACTATGTAGTAACTCTGTAAGAATGTAAATCTGTGCTCTTTTAAAAGGCTATTACTAAACAGGCCACACAAATAGGAAAACAGAATGGTAGATATAAAGATTTGTAATTCCATCTCTACTGCTAATTACTTTAATACACATATTAATATATTGTTGTACACTTCCATCCTTCTCTAGAAGTTACATCTTCCTACACTAAAATTCTGTGTTCTTTTTTACCCAGCATTCTATCATAATCATTCTTCCATTTCACAATTTACATTCTTCATGATTTTCATTTGTAGTGATCATGAGTTATTCTCTCATATAGTGCTCACAAATATACCTATTTACTGGATATTTATATTATTATTTTCAAATTTTGGAATATGTCCCTAGAATATTCTGCCTACTAAATTAAATGTTATTAGTGATTTTAATGTACGTTATGAAGTCATTTCTCAAAGTTATAGAAAAATTTTAATTGATCTATTGATTGGTATATTCTTTTAGTCTTTCAAATAAACACAAACTTAATAAGTTTCTAAAATTTGCCAGACACTTTGGTATATGGAAGAAACACATGATCTTCATTCAAATGATTTTAATTCCTATGGGCCAGCATTACTTAAGGACCCCAAGGACAAAAGGACTGACTTGTTCAAATTTTAATTGAGAAGACATCATTGTTAGTTTGCTAATTCCCTTTGAGAATTTCCCTCTTTCTCTTCCTTTCCCTCCTCTACTTCTCACTTGTATAGGTGTCCTGGAGTCAGTTCCTTATTTCCTCCTTTGTCAAATGAGAATAATTGTACTATGCCAAGGGATTGTTTCCTGAAATCAGAATTGTATGTCCCAAGACAGTGCCTAATATATAGTAAGCACTCTCTACACATTACTTTTTATTGTTGTTATTTCTATGATAGAGAAAGTGAAATAAAACCTCTCAATTGTCCCAAAGAATGGACAAGTAAGAACTGTGGCATCATGTTCATCTTTAAAGAAGCTGTTTGTGTTTTAAAACAAACAAATCACATAGCAGTAAATTTCATCTTTCTTGCAAGTATAGAGGTACAAATGAATTAGTACACAGATAGTAGGGTTTTGTTTGTTCTTACTGTGGCAAATTGTTGCTAAATGGTACAAAGATCTGCTAAGTCCCTAAAAAGAAAATATATGTCTTTCAGTTTTTGGTTACCTGTGACCTAGGAAAGTTTCTAAATTTAAGATATGGGAATGGTGACAGTGTGCTCAAAGTTATATGTGTTAAAACATCTACATTGTACCCTAAGATAAACTTAACTATGCTGAATTGAACTGATAGTGGTCTGATAGGTGTGCTGAATGATCAAGCCACACAACTCAACATGCTGTTTAATCAAACTTGTGCTCTAATCAGATTTTTAAAGAAGTTCATTCTTCCTTACATGTATGTATAATATACATATAAGCAACATGTCTGTATATACATGTGGTATTTATTTTCATTTATATTTCTAGGCTTTGTTCTAAGCCTTGTCATTAACAGCATATATTTGATTAAAAAAACATGTGGCTAGGTAAGTCCTATGAATGGTATATATTGAAATTCACATTGTCTTGATTTAAAAAGGCTAACTCAACAAGGATGCATACCTTAAGATGTCTGACATATGTCAATCAACAAACTATTGTTAGAAATTACATATGACACAAAAATTCTGAGTAAGTTTTAATGATTCCATTGTGATCATACCTATTTTTTCGAGCTGCTACATATAAAAGTATGTACCATACGTTCTTACCACAGAAGCAAGTCAGGGTGGTATATGGCAAAATTATTCCAAGCTGCCAAAGGAGTAAAATACTTCACTGTCGTAGCTTTACTTTCCTACAGATCGGTCCATACAACGCTATTTTCATTGTTGGGCTAAAGTCGCTTTCTTAAATACTTACATCTTAAATAGCTACAATATATTTTTTAAAATCCAAAAATCTTTTCTACTCCATTAGACCTGTATGAAAGGAAAGAATACACCGAGTCCTGATGCAATTCTTAGGTGATAGAGAAGTGGGAAAAGGCCAGAAGGTCTCAGAACAAGCAGGGAAGTCAGTGAAGCAGAAAGTAAATTCAAATATTTGGCCAATGACAAGTAAACCAGAAAGGAGACACGCCAGCCATTCACCCTGGAAAGTTACCGAACATTTATTCTGGTCCAAGTTTTATTTATTATTCGAAAAAGGAACAAGTTTTCTATGGGGGTGGAGTGTCTTACTCCTTATTGGATAAATAAGGAACTAAATTTCCCTGTAGATCGATATTGCCTTAGGGGTTGCGTCTACAGCCCCCTTTCTTCCTAGGAATAATAATGTAATGCCCATTGGCAAATGCTCTGGTGGGATCGCCGCCTTGGGGACATAACCCCCAGACACCTCTCCTCCAGCGGCTGTGGTCTGTCCCCTGTGCTCAACCTTTGTAGTCCAGCCACACTGTTGGCAAACTCTCCTCTCAAACTCCATCTTCTGGAGCAGGGCAGTGAGCTGTGCCGCATCCTCTTTCTTGCTTGCTATCTCTGAGTGGCTGCGGATGGTGAGGCTTAGGCGGCCAACACAGGCAGCAAGTGGCGCTGGGCACTGAGCACCCAGCCAATGCTGTTGTGCCTCTTTCCTTCAGAAGGCGGCGGTGCAGAGCCCAAGCCCGAGCCCGAGCCCCAGCCGAGCAGGAGCAGGAGCTCCAGATCAAGCTGGAGTCCAAACCCCAGCCTGAGCCAGAGCCCAAGCCCCAACCGGCATTTGAGCCCGAGCCCGAGCCCGAGCCCCAACAGGAGCCCAAGCCAGAGCCAGAGACCGAGCCGAGCCCGAGCCCGAGTCGAGCCCGAGCCCGAGCCTAGTCCGAGCCCGAGCGGAGCCCCAGCCGAGCCCGAGCCCGAGCCCGAGCCCGAGCCCGAGCCCGAGCCCGAGACTCAACAAGAGCTGAGCCCAAGCCCCAACCGGAGTTTGAGCCCGAGCCCGAGCCCCAACAGGAGCCAGAGCCAGAGTCAGAGCCAGAGCCGGAGACGGAGCCCGAGCCTGAGCCGAGCCTGAGCCCGAGCCTAGCCCGAGCCGAGCCCGAGCCCGAGCCCGAGCCCGAGCCCGAGCCCGAGCCCGAGCCGAGCCCGAGCCGAGCCCGAGCCCGAGTCGAGCCCCAGCCCGAGCCTAGTCCGAGCCCGAGCGGAGCCCCAGCCGAGCCCGAGCCCGAGCCCGAGACTCAACGCGAGCTGAGCCCAAGCCCCAACGGGAGTTTGAGCCTGAGCCCGAGCCCCAACAGGAGCAGGAGCCAGAGTCAGAGCCAGAGCCAGAGTCAGAGCCAGAGCTGGAGACGGAGCCCGAGCCCGAGCCCAAGCCCGGGCCTTCCTTTCTTGGAAGCCTTCTGAGTCCACAGGGTGACATCGCCCGAGGCTCCGCCTCCGCTCCTCCCCAAGCAAAGTAACTCAAGACTAAGGAGCAGCCTCTGCGGAGCCAGCAGAGCTCTGGCTGTGGCCAGCCAGAGGCACAGAAGACCCTTTGGGCCCCAAGGTAGCTTGGTTTCTGTGAAGAGGAAAGAGGGTTGGCGGGCAGCTGTGGAGGCTCCGCCCTGAGCCTGGGAGGCCCAGCTTGCTACTCCCTGGTGGATTCCACAGCCACCCCTCTGCAGCTCTTTGCAAAGCTGCTTGAAAAAGCCTCCTAAACTCCACAGGGGTTTGGCAGCGGTGGCGGCACTGCCTGCTTTTGTTGCGCTCTTGCTCCTCTCCCTTTGTTCACTTCTGGGGCCGGACCAAGGCCAGTTCTCTGCAGCTGAGTGTCCCTGGTGGCTTGCGGGTGGGTTGGGCGTCCAGAGCCCCGACGAATGACCCCAGCCTCAGGATTGTGCGATGTGGAGCTGGCTCCTTGTCTGGGCGGAGAGCAAGGATTTGGGGGAAACTTTCGTGGCCCTCTGCGGTGAGGTGGTCACAGGGTAGAAGAAGAGATGACCTGGAGTTTGTGCCACATGGGACGCGGGACACTGAGCTGGGCTCCACTTGGCGCAGGTAACTTTGGTCTTTGCGACCCAGTGTTCTTCCCTGAGGCTCTCTCAGGGAACAGTGTATGGAGACATTGCTTTTTCTGGGGGAACTAGTGGCCTTGGTGTCCAGCGCAGGCTGCACTAGGTTAGTGGGGAAGAGAGAAAGAAAGAATAGTTAGGTTTCTGGGGACAACTGCTCTGTTGCTCGCGGTGCTGGCTTGTTGCTGTCTGCCACCAGAGTGTTCCCAAAATTCTCAGGGAAGCCATTGTCAGAAACGCTTGGCGCTCTTTGTCGGTGCTTTTTGTCCTGGGAATAACCTTCCTTGACTCTTGTCCAACTACTTCCCCATCTCTCCCCTAGTCCCCATTCTCCTCTCCCAGCGCTGCATTGCTCCTGGGTTGGTCCTGTGGGTTAGGGCACTGCTTGGAATATGTGCTTGTTGGCAGAGTCTTTTAAGATGTTTTGATTCTAAGGATCTCTGCAGAATTGTCCTGTGCAGCCAGGTCTGGGCGCCCAGTCCCAGGATCCTGAGCCACCAGTGGGAGCCCACTCTTCTGCAAAGCCAAGGAGAAGCTGGCTCTGCACCTCTCAGAGCCAGCCTACTTGATGGTGGCTCTAAACAACTACTCTTCACTGGGGAACCCTAAAAGAGGGATGAGAGTGGTCTTTCATATTAGCCCTTTGGGTTCTAAGGAAAGTCATTCAAATGAGTCTATGACCTCTGTTTTCCTGGACCCATCCTCTGTTCTCTTCCAGTTTTGTTATTCTTTCTATAGGTTGGTTGCTTCTATCCTTCTCTCCTCAGGGAGGTGGGGGCTCTGAAATTTCACCAGGTGGACGCTGGGGAGTGGGCTCCAGGGCGCTTCTCTGCCTCCCACTGATTATGACAGGTTTTCTGGCTAGCCCACCCAGCTCAGTTTAGCTGGTGGGTGCATCTGCTGCCTTGGTTCCAGGTGCAGATGGAAATGCAGCAGTGTCCAAGAGCTGATGGTGAAGAAGGGAAAAGTGACAGCCACACTCCTGGCTGAGCCTGCAGGATACAGAGAAAGAACTTATTTTGTCCTTGACAATTTCTCTCATTGTTGTGGCTACCTGGTTTCCTGGAAATAAATTCACATTGTTTTCCAGAGCCATCATTTATTTACTTTCCATCCCCCCCCAGTAGAAAAGGAGTAAGACCACAACCTGAGTCTGATCAAGTGGCAGCATGTACTGTCCACCCAGGCAGCGGTTATGAAATGATAGCACGCAGAAGGAAAGCCATGTATATATGCGATGGGCATAGAGGGCAACAGCGCTATGCAATAAGTGATCCGGTGGTTTAATTAAATTCTCTTTGGACTAAGCGTTACTGCATGCATCATTATTCAATACCATGTTTGGAACCATGCTTGATGTGACTCATTATATGTGACTCATTATATGCAGGCAAATTGGAGAGAACATTGATTTATGCACACTGTTTGTCCCTCCACGGAGAGCCTAACTTGAATGGGCATGTAGTGTGTTAATTGAAAGTTTGAACTCTACCAGTTATATGATTAAACTCACATGTATTCAAGAGTTGTAACTTAATGCCCCAACAGCTGATGGACACTTTTTTGTAAAGAAACTTTTTAAAAGTGTTATTAATCCTTTCATGAACAAGTAAATATTAAACTTCCTCCAGCACAAAATGCAGATGTGCTTTTCTAATACCTGCAGGTTAGATTTCTCAAATGAACAACCAGATTCTTAGACCTTCAGTTCTAAGTGATTTAGCTAATATGACTGGATTTTCTTTAGTGGCAAAACATAACATTTGACTTTAAGTTAAATTTTATGCACAGAATGTACAGTCCTAACAAATGCAATTCTCACAGGATTTGCCAATACTATATACATATAGATCTGTATATGAGTTAAGCCTGTAGAAGGTTCATGGCAAATTTTCCTATTATTATAACTATGGAAAAAAATTAAATCACTTCTTTGGCCTTTTGTTCAACTGTTGATCCAGCTTTTTCATCTTTGTGTGGAGAATAAAATGCAGCTTTTAGATGCAGTCTTCTCAATGACCTAGAGAGGGACTATTGTCTCTTTAGTGTGATGCAAGTCTGGAAATGCAGCTCAAGATCAGCCTTAGATGCCAGTTCCTGGCTCATCCCAATGCTGATCCCTGAGAACCTTGCAACTCATTTAAGCAGTGCCACTTCCCTTGTTCCTGACTCCTTGTTATCTCTGACACAAAATTAATTGCTCTTATGATTATTTCCTATTAGGGAGAGTCACTGTAGCTTGTTTGTTTTAAGGTTTGCCTTTTACTTTTCTGGTTTTGATTGGCCAGTATCCTTGGTGCCTCCATGCCTTCAAACTCCAAGTTCTAATCACTAGTAATGATATGTAACTGCACATTTCTGAGACTGGTTTTCCTCTCCCTAGTTCCCTTATATCTGACTGCTGATTTTCCTAGATTGTGAGATGTCATTTGTGTCTGGTCTGCCCAAATGGAAAGAGGCAGGTTGGGCTGCTCTTTGGGCATTGGCATGTGTGCAGTTGACAGCTCTTCTCTTTGTGAACTTGAAAAATAAATCAACCCCTCTGCTACTCCACCCCTCTCCCACACTTCCTCCTCTAGCAACAAAAAGTTCCACATACATCTATACAAACTTACAACTTTTGTGTTTTCTTTTGGAGCCAGATATATCTTAAAAATTGGCAATAGGACTGTCCACTACCCAAAGCCAATACCAATTCTCCCACCCAATTCATATGTTCAGCAATGATGGTCAATTACATATTTTTATAGCCTATATGTAGTCATGCAGCATAATTTCATATAGAGGAAGTGTGCTGGTTCCTACTAATATTTTTGAAGTGCATTGTACTAGTTTACTCCAGGTGTTATTAAAGAGAGTGAATCACACTAAATTTGGATCTGTGCTGTTCCCATTTCTCTTCTTTGCTCTTCATGAAGGTCAGGAAGAGGAATGTTGGAAGGTTGAAAACAGTAAACATCAAGGGAGTTTACAGTTTATCCTTACAGACAAAAGAAAGAGCACGGGGAATGTGTGTGTATATGTGTATTTTTGATCTCTTAATTTTTGTTAAGAGGGAAAAAAGTCCTATTTTTGACTTGTGTATTGGGATCAGCCTTTGCCTTTGTCCAAACAGATTTATTTCTTATTCTGTCAATGTAAAAATTTCCCTCTGTGTATTCCTTTCAGACTCTCCCCTTTGATCATATGTATTTGGTCTGTGTTCTCTTATCAAATGATGTTTCTCTACCTAACAATGTTGTAATTGCCTTTGAAACTGACTTGTTTTTTTCATCAGAATTCATGCTGTTTGTCATAGTTACTGAAAAATAGTACAAGACATGTCAATTTATGATAAATCTTTAAATGGTATTTGATAACAAAATGAATAATACATCAGACAGGCTACTTTTTATTTCAGCTGAAGTTAAAAGCAAATTCCACATCTATGAAATAATCTTTTAATGTCATAGAACGTTTATTTGTTATGCTTACCTATTTGTAAATGAAAGAGAGACTTTATGTTTCATTCTTTAAATGGGAGTGGAAAACTAGAGTACTACATTGGCTGATTATTTTTGAAATAAGTGAAATAAATTACATTAAATGAAATAAGTTACATAAAACTACATTTTGGAAAACTTCTTTAAACGTTTTTATAATATTTACAGTGAATTCTGAGGTAGACAGTTCACAAACTTGATACTTCATCTCAGTGCCAATGTGTTTTATGAAAACATTCTTAAGCAGTGTAGGTGCACATAAAAAGTCTTGTAAGTTCTGTGAAGACTTTGCTTTCAGATGTGTGTTTATTTTCCTTTTATATTCTTGAAGCAATTCTTTTGATTTGCAGTTAATATTTTGGTAATAAAAACTGAATTTACATAATTAAAAACTTGGTTCTTTGAGATTTTCCAGATTGTTCAGACCAGGCCTGGAATGTGAGGCTTGCATTGATTCTGTGGTGGAACATTGGCACTTCTCCACTTCACTCTGGTTGAACATTTTGGTGCTCTTCTTTGTGTGTTGATAATCCATAAAAATTCCAAGTGGCTTATTTTGCCACTTACAGTTGTTTTAGGAGCAAATTATGTCACCCTAAAGAAATTAATTGTGTTTCTGCTTGGATTGTTGAGTTCTGTTGATAAAAATGATGTGGGCAGTGCTGAGTCAATTCTTCAGGTGTCATTCTAGCAATTTTAATAAGAGAAATTTGGAAATAAACCCAATAATACAGCATATAGTTATTGCTTACATTTATTTTGTTGGGAAAGCTGAAAATTGATTATATCTTAACAGTGATAGTATTTCATTGTCCCAAGTCTAGGTTTGAAAGGAGCTACAGGCATTGAGGAATAGGATTCAAACTTTGAATTTATATTATTGGGAAGACTATGGAAAACAGCTCATTATTTTTCTACAGTTGGAGAAACTGAAGTGGAAAATAAACTGTATAGAATCTATATAGTCATCCTTCCCTACTACAGTCTATCTTCTGCTTTTTTAAAAAAATTAGTTGTAAATGGACACAATGTCTTTATTTTTCATTTATGTATTTTTATATGTTCCTGAGGATTGAATCCAGTGCCTCAAGCATGCTAGGCGAGGGCTCTACCACTGAGCCACTACCCCAGTCATCTCCTCTGCATTTTAATGAGCGAACAATCTTCTTTCAGATTCGGATCTATTTATATAAAACCTTCCAAATTAATCCTATTCCTTAACCAGCTGCTCAGGCTGATTCCCGAACCCTGTTCAAGGCAGCAGCTGATCAGCCATAGAAATCCTCCTGATCCTAGCTGGACAGTGAGTGACCCAGCAGCTTCTTAGGTGGTGTTCTTGTCACAGCTTCTTGTAGTGATTTGCCTTGGGTCATTCAGCAAATTCAAAAGGAGAGAGGAAGCCTTTCTAGGGTCCCTCCTATCACCTAGGGAATGATGGCTGACTGCATTATGGCCATTGGGTTCCTGTGCTGCAAGGTGCCCTAGGGTTTTGCTACTTGGAATTTGGTCATGGACCAACAGCAGTAGCAGCACCTGGGAACTTGTGATGATTTGTGATCAGAACCAATGCCAGACCTACTGTCTCCAAATTTTCTGCTTTTATTGACACCTTCTCTAAAATGGCATCCTTTAAAGATGACTCTAAGCCTTTATCCTCTCTTTGGACAAGGCTAACTTTTTCAAGTAATTCACATTTTTCTTCAATTAGTCCAGAAAGTTTTAGAGCAAGCTTTTTTTCTTTTGTTTTCATGTAACGCCTGCTTCTCACAGACTGATAACTTCTCCACAAAAACAAGAGAACAACAGAAAATCCAATAGCTGTACATATCACCAATTCCCATGGACAGCCATAAGGACTAGGGTGTGTTTCCATGTCTGCAAACAAGGCAGACCACAATCCTGCTTACTTCTTCCAGGACCACACCAAGTAGGGCTGAAGGGCAGCTGTTGCCTCTCCTTCACACTAAGGCTACTTTGGCTATTCCCTCCACAACCACACCATGCTCAGGCACACCAAAACTGTCTGTGAACACCCAGGCCTTTGGTCAGGAAAAAACCTGCAACAGGCAATAGAGCAGACCATTGTGAACCAGTGAGTAGGTGAGGGAGCATGGGCATGGGGAGCCCTGGTCATGGGTTCCCAGGGGCCTAGCACATTCAAGCTGCCTTCAGAGAAGTCTTGGCCCCTTCACTATGCTGTGAATCTGGTAGCATCACAGGTTCAAGCCTATCTCAATCAACCAGAGAGAAATCTTCTCCAGGTCACCCACCCTTTGGTTTGGCTTCGGCCAGGTCAAGGCAGAACTTATTATGTGCCATTCTGTACAGTCATAATATCATCCACTTTGATGTCACTAAAATTCTAAAGCTCTGTAAAATTTTAAAGAGATAATACATCATATATTTATATTTGTACAACTTATCCTTTTGTTTTAATGACTCATTCCTTTCCCTCCCCTCCTGTCCCCTTTTTCTTTCCTTCCTTCCTTCCTTCCTTCCTTCCTTCCTTCCTTCCTTCCTTCCTTCCTTCCTTCCTTCCTTCCTTTCTTCCTTCCTTCCTTCCCCTGTTCCTTTTCTTACAGTTTTGGTGGTTAAATTTCAAGGCCTAGTATATGCTGGGCAAGCTCTCTAGCACTTAGCTACATCTCCAGGCCTGTTGACATTTTCTATAGAAGCCATGTGAATTATTGCCATAGAAAACCTCTTGTGTTAGACTATTTTAAAAGTAATTTTAGAAGAGTGCAAACATGGGCACACATCAGTTTTGATAAGTTATTTTTAAGTACTACAGCATATGTAATGTTTCTAAAAAGAAAGATCTTAAAACTTGAGTGGGTTTTCATGTCGGTTTTTGTAGACTACTATTTATTTAAGAGTCATCAAAATCTTTTTTCAAAGGTTCTTTTCACTTATCATAGGATGTAAATACTTCTAAGCAACCTGGTCATTATAAATATATACCAATGAGAAGGATAAGATAAGTGATTTTTTGGATCAAAGAAAACAGAATAAAATGTTGCATGGGATTCTCACACAGAGACAATGGACACCAGAGTATTCAATAGGAAGCAGTGTTTATTTGTGTGCATCCAGCCTCAGTGAATTATTATCCAAAGGCTGAGCATTTAGTGTAGGGAGTGATCCCTTATATATTCTGGTTAGTTTTCTTTTACATACTAGCCTTTGTCTTCATATAAGGTAATACACATTCCTGTTTGGGAATCCTATTTCTAAACTACAAAATAGCAAGAATGTTCAAAACTGATTTCCAGAGGGCTCACAATGATACAGATGGCATCATATTCTCTTTCCTTTGTTCTGAGAAATATGTACCACAAAATGTAGCTCAGTGTTAAAGCACCCCTGTCTTCTATTCTCAGTACCAAACCAAACAAATGGCAGATGCACCTCATTTAGGGCAGATAATTTAATATTATAATGAGTTAGAGTGAGCAAAGTTTACCCCAGATCACTTAAAAGAAGAGCTGTATATCTTGATTGGTTTAAGTTGGTTTTTCTGGACCTTTACTAAAGAGCAGTTTCTGAAACAAAGAAATAACTTTAAGTGATTAGCAATGAGCAGCTTTCTACCTGCAATCTGGTGGGGAGAAAAGTTTGAAGAAGGGGAGAACTTGACATCTGGATCCCTTGGTGGATCTCCTTTCTCTTAGGCTATTCTAACCAATTCCCTGGCAGCACCTTGAGTATCTAAGATGCAGAGAGTTTGAATGGCCTTGGAAAGTAGGGCATTGAGCCCTGATCCCAGGCCCTCACCTTATCTCATATCTCTGGGTTGTGGTTGTTCTCTAGGGCACCTCAAGGCCCTGATTTTGGAGGATTTCACTTCCATCCCACCTCTATGCCCTCAAGTTCAATGAGGGCTTTGATTGCAGTACCTGGAATTGGGAAGGAGTTTCTTCAGGCAGGAGATTCAGCCTTACAAGCAGGCTGTCTTGACACTGACCCTACAGAAGGCAGTGCCCTTGTAGCTACCCAGTAGACCACCTTTGGGCTATAACTTATGGGGTTGAGTCTTAGCATTTTTTGCCAGACAGGTGTTTCTCCCTGGTGCCCAGGATCTCCCTCCCTGAGGTCATAGTTACACTTTGATGGAGGCTGAAGGCTATCTAGGTGCCAGCCACTCACTTTTCTCACTTCCTCTGCCCACTGATATCAGAATCAGCTTTATCTATCATGTCTATTGTCCAAGGCCCAGGGGACTCAGGAGGCTTTAAAGGTTAGTTGAATTCTGCAAAGGGACACCTTTGTTTTGAGAGGCTGCAGTGATAGGAATCACCTGCACATTTTTTTTAGACCATCTTGACAGTGGGGTTGTGATGGGTGCAGTCAGGAATTCCTTTAGATCCACTGTCCTTTGTGGCTAGAGACTGACACAGAAGCCTGTTGTCCTGGGTAGAGAAAGCATATTTGGCACATTGTAGAGAAATTGTTGGTTAGGGGTACAAAAGGTGTGGGGAAGCTTGAAAACACCTCTGAAGACTTTCCGGGACACTTGGTGAGAGGTGGCAAGATGAGAGGCAGGGCTCCTGACCCGCCAGCTCATGAGCCATCACTGCTCAATAGCCATAGATTAAAAGCCATATCCTCATGCAGTGGCAACTGCTAAGTGGTGACTGAAGCAGAGAAGGCCAGAGCAGTTCAGGTCTTGGTGGATCCAGCTGTGGTATCAATCTTGCTGGCCACTGGCTGGTATAAATCAAGAGGTGGTAGCTAAGCTCTCCAGGCCCTGAGTGTGGATAAGGGCAGAGATATAATCTGATACAAATAGCTCCTTCTTATTCTATGATTTCTGACCTTTTCTGAGAATCACACCTAGATTCTGGCATGAGCAGAATCATATGTAATAGAAGAGAAATTGTCATCAAGAGACAACTTGTGAGTTGTCCAAGTCACACATCTCAGAAGTGGGTCAACCTGGTTGAATTCAGGCCCAGTCCCTCACACCTCAGCTCAGGGAGCTGCTGTCAGTGGTGGATCAACAGCTCTAAGGGATGGTCCTGGTGACCACTGTGTGCTGTCCCTAGTGGCAGGATTTTGCATTAACTGTGCTCTGCCGTCCTCCTAAGGATTTGGGGTAAAGGTGATTTGCATTTTATAGGAGAGAAAATAGAAACCCCAAGGTGTGCTGGGGTTTTGCAATGAGGACACAATTAGTAAGCAGCAAGAGGGGATAGACCAGGGCATCTACAAGCTCTTTGTTCATGGCCCTGGCCTCATGACTTTTTATTGATGAGAAAGCTTTTGGAAATCAGGAGTAGACCTGCCTGTGTGGGAGGGAGATGGAGGTGGAAAGTGGAATCTGACCCACTTCCTGTGTCTGTAGCACCTGTGAGGTTGGCTTTGACTCCTATGAGTCATGTTCTGGGACCAGATGGGGGATCCAGTATAATCTTTTGTTTCCCTTTGGATAGTACCATAATGGGAAGTTTCTTAAAATTAAATTTTTAATAAATATTTACTGCTGTTGGGGTCAAATTCAGGGTCCTTCTGCATGCTATGTGCAGACTCACCACTGAGCTACTTCCCTAGCTCCTTATCAGATTTCAGAGGAAGTTTTCCTATTTCCAGAGGTTATCCAAGATGAACTTAATAAATACCATGAATTTCTGGGACTTATTGGAAAACTATTTTCAAAGAGAAAGATATGCAAGTTTTCTCTATCACTGCCAATTTCTGTCTTCAGAAGGCTAGTGTTGATATGCATCATGGCAGTGTGAGTGTAGAAGAAGGAGTCTTGAGTGCTGTGAATGAGCTAGAAAGAGTTGCTGTTCCTAATGTCTTGCTGTAGGAAACACCCAGTTGCTGTGTAGTGACAGGACAACTAGTCCAGGGCTTCCCCTGTCTCCAGGCTGAAGGATGACTTTTAAGCCTGTCCAATCTGTTGCACACCAACACTGGTGTCACATACAATGGAAGTGAGTAACTAAGTAAATGAAGTGGAAGAAGCCAAGGACACTCTCAGACCAAGCCTGTGGGGGCCATGTGCTGGATGGTATGTCCGTGAGGCTAGGAAGAATGTTCTGCTCTAAAATGGTTTGTCTGATTGGTCTGGACCATGAGGGTACTCTTCATAAGATCAAGTTGTTGGTAGCTCTTTCTGTGAAGTCCCCTCACCACACTATCAGATGAGTGGTGAAGCAGGAGATGGGATTCTTAGAGAGCAAGCAGTTCATCTTTAGAATTCTATCTACTGAAGTATGCATCATGTCATTGAATTAATGGGACAGTTTTTCAATAATATTATTTATTATTCTCAATTTAGACAAATAAACTAAAGAATGGACAGGTGAAGCCACAAGTTCACAGAACTTCAAGTGGGAAAACCACTTAAAGTGAATGAAGCCTCATTCCAGTGCTCATACTCTTAATCTCTGCACTGTGTCCATAAAAAATGGTTAACATCCACTAGCAGGGGGACTGCAAAAGAGGAACACAAGAATGAACAGGAATAATATGGGGATGGAAAACAGCTATAGTCAATGCCAGATCTCATGCCAGCTGCATCTGTCATCTCGCTGCATCCCCACAACTAATCTAGGAGATGTTAATATTAAAGTGTGAGTGAGTCCCAAGTCAGATTTATCTGAACCTCAAGCACCCACCACTGTGGAAGCCACCAAAATCCTCTAGCCCTTGATCTGGCTCAGCTCTGTGTCTGAGATCACAATCTGCAAGAGACAATGACCTCCACCTCCCAGGTTGCTGGTGAATGAAATTCACTATTGTGTCCAGTTTACTTTTTTATTATTTTTTAAGTTGTAGATGGACACAGCTTATTTTGTTTGTTTATTTTTATATGGTGCTGGGAATCGAACCCAGTGCCTCATGCATGCTAGGCAAGTGCTCTACCACTGAGTCACAACCAAGGCCTCGCCACTTTACTCTTCATTTTCTTCCCATTCACAAAAATTGAAGTCACCATTGTTGGAAACCTGTGGGAAGGAGAGAGAAAAGGAGATGCACCAGCCAGAAAAATACAAATAAAACCTAACAACAGAAAATCATGTGAGCTGTGACAGCTCTGATTTATTAGACACCAGTATGACCACAAGAACATGATTCCCATAAAAGGAAATTTGCAGGCACTAATTAGTTGCAAATACTGATAAACCGATGCCATAAAAAACATTTTGATACAAAATTGTGACAAGTAAACCTGTAAACATAATTTAATAAAGTCACATAACCTTGCAATGTGGTTTTTCTTCTCCTTACCTTTTCCCATTAATTTAAACCACCAGTAATCAAACCCCAGGTGCAATTTATTTCACTCTGGCACCATATTAGAAGATTCACAAAAGGTTTTTGTTACATAAAAACATATTTAACTCAAGCCATAAAGAGGATCTTCTGAAAAACCAAGAGATTTGCACTAGATTAAAATCCTGGTAAATCCATGAGGCAAAGCACTCATGAAATGTGCTAGAGACATAGATGCAATTATTTTTGCCCATTAAACTATAATTTTGCAGAATAGTGGTAAGAATGTAACACTTTAGCCTGGTCTTTTGACTCAGCATTTGGAGGCAACCCTTTAATTGATCCATTCACAGATTCAGACTTAGGCATTATAAGGCTCCATTTCAATTTTCATCTTCAGGATAAGCAAATAAAGTTACTTCTTTGCTCTCCTGGCCCAACAGGAAAATGTATAGATGAGCAAAAAAGAAAGAGTAGATATCATGTCATGAAGAGACATCAAGAAATAAACCACCAATTCACAACACAATCAAAAAACTGCAAAGGGGACATGTTCTCATTTTTGCAGAGGAAGGAACTGAGGCTAGCAATATGACATAATTGGATAAAGGTCATAGATTACAATTTTTCATTTTTTAAGTTGTAGTTGGACACAATGGCTTTATTTTATTTATTTTTATGTGGTTCTGAGGATCAAACCTATCGCCCTGCATGTGGTAGACGAGTGATCTACCACTGAGCCACAACCCCAGCCTCACTGACTAATTCTTTTAAAGCTTAAAATAAGTTTATTATCTTGAAGTGCCAGAAGTCAAAAGTCCAAAAATTAGTCTTGGTTAAAATTGGCAGAGCTGTTTTCTTAAAAGTCTGTGTCAGGCTGGGACATATGGCAAGGCTCACAACTCAAACAGTGATGCCTCCACACAGCCAGTTTGACAAGCCACTAACTAGAACCTGACACTTCCCTTCATCCCCTCTTCACCTGGATCTGGAGCTGAAGCTCAGACCTCTCCTCCAAGTCTCCAACCAGGACCCCACCTGCCTGCTAAGGATCATCAGGTGAATGGCTCAAGAGTGATACCGGAAATACAAACTTCCACACCCACAGAAAACCTCCAGGTCTTATGAGACGTGTTAACACCTTCCTCAGCAAAATGGTACCATTACAAATGTAGTCCATGAGGAGGAAGTGGTGGCTTCCACTACCCAGCAGTCATGTTTCTGGATGCAGTAGTTGACCATTGATTAAAACCAAACTCTCACCTTCATCCCAGTCACAGAGGAGGACCTTTGGCATTTCCACTTCACAACATCAGTATCATCTTAAGGAATCTTAGGGAATTTGTAACCCCAAAAGCAACAACCTGAGATATTTTTGGTCATTGGTGGAGATGTACACTGCAGTGAAAACTTTGAGTCACTTGTCCCACACACACTCCCCAACTGAGGAGGTCCATGGGGATGGACACTGCCTTCTTCTTTCATCTCTTGCAGAGAAGACCAGATCAGGGAAGGGCAGTACAGCACGGGTCAGGAGGCTCATTCCATTAGGACAGGGTTTTTTAATCCTGACTCTGGCACACAGTAGTGGGCAGCATCAAGCAACTCACCTAATACTTCTGAATTGTCTCCTGGGTAAAGAAAACAGAATCTAATAGAACAGGCTGTTTCTAGGATTGAGATTAAAGCCTATGGGATGGGTGTGTGTACTCTCTACACAGTGGTTCAGAGAACACATAATCATCTTCATTTTCTATTCAGGAGAGCAGCAGGAATATCATCTGTATTACCCATGCTCTGTGTTTGCCAAACCGTTGACCCAACTGTTTTAAATGGGAGATTGTGCATTAAACTTCTTCCTTATGACACCTTCTAAACTTTAGAAGTGTGCCCCTAAGTTAGAAGGAAAGAAAACTACAGAATCAGGTAGTATGTTTCTCACAAAATTCACAGAATATATTGAAATTTCATATCAAGACAACAACAACAAAAAAAACCTACTCAATTGAAATCTGAACACTTTTTATGTATTACTGTTTAGCAAAGTTGACTCTAAGGTACAATAGATCCCAAACTATTTATTTTACCTTGAATTTTTGCCAAATAATAAAAAAACTAATAATAATACCTATCATGTATTTTTATTGCATAACAATTGTTTTCAAAGTTTACCTAGAATCATACCAATTACAGTCTCCAAATATTATGTATATTAGGTGTTGTGTCCCAATGTTATGGATGGGAAAACTGAGGCTCAGGTTAGGCTGCTTCTCCAGTGATCACAGCTGGGAGATGCAGACTGTGTGTTCACACTGGGGCTCTGTGTCAGAGGACTCCTGGGTGCAATGCTTTGCTACCTTGGTGCAGCCCACACAAGGAAGACGTGGCCTTGGCTTTAGAGGACCATAGGCTAATGGGGAAAGGTTAATGCACACATGGGATCTTTTAAGCAACCTTGCTGAGATATAATTTATAATTAATGTATAATTAATATGATGCATATATTTAAAGGGTACAGGTCTGTGAATTTGATACTGTGTATATCTATGAATCCACCCTACACTCAGAACATTAATGTCGCCCAGAATGCCTCTTTTCCATCCATCACTCCCTGAGTTCCTGGCTCCATGTAACTGCTGATGAGATTTTTCCTACTGTAGACTGCTCTGCATTCTCTAGAATTTTATCTAGATGGAATCACATGTGCACTCTCTGTGCTTAGGAGATGCCCAGGGCTTGCTGGCTACATTCAGTCCATCCAAACAAGGGGCTGCTGCTTACCTTAACTTGAGATGCCCATAACATCTCCTGCTGAAAGAGACTCTCTGTCCCTCATCACCCACTGCTGAACCACCTCTATAGAGGAAAAAAATGGACAAAAAGCCAGTCTTTTTCTTCTAAAGAAATCCCTGCCCAAATTGCATTCAGCAAAGTTCAATTCTACATTTTTAGACAAGCACTACCAAAATGGTGCCCCTTATCAAGACTATGCCAGCAACCAAAGCCCAAGGTTATGATTTTGGTGCAAACCTTATCATATGCTTATCTATGAGATGTCTTCATTTAAGCACTTTATCCATTCACAGGGAAGACATAAAATGTACCACCAGCACTTACAGGTTTTTATAATAGTCCTATGCTTCACATGCCTGGAAGGACAGAGTGTGCACCTGATGAGCCCAGAAGTACATGGTGTTGCCAGAATCCTGCACAGTTGTAATCAGGACACAGGCTTCTAGGGAGTATCTCTGGAGCATAGGTACCCTGTGCCACATGCACAGGTGTTGGGACTATGAGCTTAAGTTTTCATGGTGGGTTTATAAATCCTTCATATAAAAGACAAATATTTTGCAGGATTAGCATAGTCTCAAAAGTATAGGAATACTGAAGGATAGAATTATGTGTGTTTTTCAAACTTGTTTTGAAACTACTTTTCGTGAGGAGATATTAGGGATTGAACCCAGGAGTGCTCAACCACATCCCCACACATGTTTTTTTTTCATTTTTTTATTCTGAGACAAGGTCTTCTAAGTTGCTAAGGCTACCTTTGAACTTGTGATCATCCTGTCTCAGCCTCTGAAGCCACTGGGTTTACAGATGTGTACCACTACAATGAAAAATAATTTTTTAAAGAAGATAAAGATTTACAAAAAGAATGGTGTAAATGTGTAAATGGTGTGAACTGTAAACTTAACTTGTAAAAATCAGAAGCTAAGAATTTTTATCTCTGAGATCTTAGGAAAAGGAGAAAAGTAGCCTCCCACCGCCTACTACAATTCATAGAAAGGTCCATGCTGAACACCTGGAAGAGGCAAGACTCATTTTCTGCTGCCAAGAGAAGTCTGGACACCCATTCTCACATGGTGAAGATTTTGGGGAGGTCCAGGAAACCAGCACCCAACCAAGGTCAGAGAGGAAAGCCTGGTGCTAGGGCAGGCCTTGGTGGCCCAGTTAGTCACCAGAATCCACCCCTTGATTGACTCTTTCCTTTCTAGCATGGCAATTGCTGGTTGAATCCTGGCTACAATTCTGGTGTGGGCTGGCCTGAGAAGTAGCCCCCCGGGGTGAAATTACAGGGATTCTTACTGTAAAGGATTTGCATGCCTTCTACCATCCCTTGAGATACAGCCCCCAAAACACCTGCTCCAGGAAGTCACTACTGCCTGTCAGCCATGACTCTCCTGTCCCCATATCAGTTTGCACACAGCTTTAAAGGAGCATTTCTCAATTGTGACCACTGAGGCTAAGAGTCAGGCCTTAATCATCTGTGCAGCTCTAGCACCTGGCAGCACAATATGTGTTTTTAAAGTAACAAAAATAATGGAGATTTAAGTTCCTGTGAAGTTTGAGCCAATGGCTTCTCAGGCCAAGTCTCCCAAAGTTTGGTTATCTATATGGCATGGTCACAGGCTCTGCCATGTCTTCACTTCATAAACAACTTTCATTTCCACTGGGAAAGACAGTCCAGTGGAGCTTTGAGTGCTTTCAAATGAGAGCAGTAGGAACACTGCTGGTGATTCATACCCTCAGTCTCTCCATCTCTCCAACAATCCTAGTAGGAAGTCACTTGCTGTAGGATCATAATTTTCACAGACACCACCTGTTCCTGTCCCTCCAGGTCATAGTTTGGGAATGACCAGTAATAGCTCAGTTTTGCCCATGCAGCTCAGCCCCCAATAAAATGCATTCATGAGGAATGGACTCCTTGCACTAAATATATCATTTCCTAAGGTACATTAAAAACAATCTGATAGCTACTTGTTTTAAGTCCCACCAAGTCTCATGTTATGTACCAGAAGGGCACACATGCCATGCTTGAAGAAACTCTGAAGCAATATCTGTAGATTGATTTGCAAGGCCAGAATTTGAATTTTAGACTGCTTAGCAGAGACTTCAAGTACTAGGCAGTGGAAGAGCACTGCTTACCCCATTGTCCTACCAGAAGGCAATGAGCATGACCAAGGCTGTGGCCTGTGAGGAGCAGCAAGAGCCCCACACAGGAGGGAAGAGAGGCTCTAAATACAGACCCTAAATAAACAAACAAGCCAACAACAACAACAAAAGCATGGAGTATGGCTCAGTGAAGCCTATCACCCCAAATAGCAAGTTACCAGAAAAAAAAGGGGGAAAGATAATTATCAACCTGGGCAGACTTGCACAGGTGTCTCCTCTGTTGATCTAATTAAGTGAGCCAGGTCTGCACACAGGCTGCTTTCTCATTACAGATGATTGACCCCAGGTTCACTGTAGCCAAGAACCACCCAAGCACATTTTCCCCACTGTGTTGTCTGTAGGCCAAGCTTTGCTCTCCCTCACATTGCCAACCACTGCTGCCCTCCCCTCACACAGCTCTGAACACATCCTTTTTCCATAGGGTCCAAAGGGGGTGAGAAGGCATGAGAGTCTCAGGAGTGTCTGTCACAGAGCCTCACTCATGTGACCTGGCTATAAGCTCATGAGACCAAAGTTATGATTTGGGGGGCAAAACTTGCCCCCCAAGCCAGGCATGACATTCCATAGTGCTCTTCCCTGTTTATGGCACCCACTTCAGGGAGGAAAACTTTCCTTCTCCCGGGTGGGTGCTCTTGGGAGATGTCCTGTCACATCATGGGTTCCTGGCAAGATGAAAATCATGCCTCATGATCACTTGACCAGACATTTGCTTAGTAATTTAGACACACTGTCATTTCACAAAATGATGTGGGACATGGGGCAGCAAATTTTCAAATGCAAATGATAAATACAGCAAATAAATATCACAATGCCAACCAGAGCTAAATGGTATGGAAGACAATAAGGAGATGGCATAGAGAAAGACTGGGTGGGACTGGGTGGAGGTGTAGGAAAGTGTGGACCATGAGGATGGCAAGGTCCTCTTCACACTGAATCCACTCAGCTTCATTGCCCTCTTTCTTGCTGGTCTGAACCATTCCTGGGTTCTTATTGGAGAAATAGAAGGGTATTCTTCAAGGGCTTTTCCCTACCTCTCACCCATCCCTCACCCTATTGCCAAAATCACCTTTATTTTCAGTTTACTTTCTAAAATTCTCACTTAATAAAATAACATCCTCTAGTGATGTCAGGACAGAAGCTGGAATGGCCATCACAACCCAGCTGCTGCCTGCCTCCCAGGCTCTCTGCGATCTTATGTCCTACTGTTCCTCATCTCTGCCTTTGCCAGCTTCTCCTGCCAGGAGGACCTGGGTGTTCTTGGACTACCTGGTGAACTGCTTAGTCACCATCAAGAACAAAGTTCCCAACAGAGGGCTCACAGCTCTGGTGCTAAGCTTGCTTTTCTTCCACACATGAATTCTGAGGGCAGCCATTGGTAACTTAGAATATCACCTGCATTTCTGGATTTCCCAGACCCAACAGTTAGGTCTGGAAACACACTTGAATTTTTAACTTCTAAAGCAGAAATCTTTGCAGAGGGGCTCTTGTCTTATTCATCTGCCTAGCAACTCTAGCCTCTTCCTATGTCCTAAGATTCTGCTTGCCAGATAAACATGTAACCCAGGCATGCCCAATCGGCTCCCTGAGCATGCCCACAATACTTGGCCCCCATCCCCACCACAGCCAAGTTCCCACCACCGGCCCCAGCACAAAGTTGAGGATTTGGATTATTCTCAATTGTCCAGGAGACTTCCTCAAAAGTTTTTGAATAGGAGGGTAAAAGATTCTTCTCTTTTACAATGATACATACATGTGACTTGAGACTAAAACAGCTATGATCCTGAAAGTTGGTAAAAGTTGAAGAAAGTTGGTGCATGGTTACAAGAACAGAAAGTATAGTGAACAGATCCATTCTCTGGCTGCTGCCATCACCAAGACCCCATACCTCCCACTGTCTGCTATGTCACCCTCACACCCCTCTACTGGGGGAACTCAGTAGTTGGACCTTGCCACTCAGATCCACAGTCCTGATTAACACATCTTTGCCTCGGCCTCCAGAGATACAGAGCTCAGCTCCTTCACTGGGGACAGTGACCAGGCTGACCCCACAACACACCCAGCCCCACCCCACAACACACCCAGCTTACCAAGGCAAAGTGCACATCTCAAAAGAAGCATTTTTTTGTGGGATTCTCCTATATTGTTTTGGTTCTATTCTTAATGGATGTGTCAGTTCCATCTTTGAGGACTCTTCTCAAGCTCTATACCCATCTGCCCTGACTCAAATACAAGACTCCATAAAGAATCTGTTCTTAGGCAGGCTGCAGGTGTGCACCTCTTGGTTTGCCCTGGAAGGGCCTCCTTTGGCCAGGACACCATGGCTGTGCTGTGCTGTGCCATGAGCCACCTCTGCTGTCTGATGGGCCTGGGCCCTGAAATGCTGTGGGTTGGGGATGGTCATCAATTTCTTAATGATCCACATTTTTAATTTCAGGCATCAGGTGTCACCTCCAATTTCATCCTCACGGTCTCCTCAAGAGCAGTGGCTTTCCCGATGCCACACAGCTGTGCAGCCTGCATGCTCTTCCCACCTTCAACAGACCAGTGGCCTGGGCTTCACACAGGACTGCAGTCTGCTCACTCAGTGCTGCTGACATCTCTCCAGACTGCAGTTTCCTTCTAGGGCTCTGACTCACCACAACACCCTTCATCAAAATGTCCTCCAGCCTCACTGTGCCCTCCCACACCCTGCATACCAGACATCCCACCCCAAATCAGAATCCTCCAGATTCACTAAATCTTCTTCAAATTCTACAGATCACATGTACGTTGGCAGCACATCATCAGTGAAGTGCAGATTCTGGAGTAACCTGAACCTGGGCTCCAGCTTCCTGTGCCTTCCTTCACACATGCATGGGCCTGGACAGTTTACCTCTAGGAACATTCATCTCTTCATGTCTGCAGTGGAGGTGAGAAACAGAAAGTCCAGCAGTCCATTATGAAAATGCAACATTTAGTCTTAAATGCAAAATTACTATAAATCAGCCAAAGAGGAAACCAAACAAATGGTTACCAGTAGTTAACACTTGAGTGAGGAAAAAAAAGACAAACTTAACACACAGGAGGTGAGGAAAAAGGGCCCAGCCTGACCAACAGAGAAAAACCTCACACGGGACAGACCAAACCCAGAAAGGCCCTCCTTCCCAGGAAAACAAAGGGAGGTGGAGAAACTCCAGGTATATCCCTTTAAATAACCAATAGGGGAGAGTAAAACCTGGGTGACATTCAGGAAGACTGCACCCCATAGTTCTCAGGCACTGAGGAGCTGGGCAAGGACCTTGCACCTCTAGAGGATAAAATGCTGGTTTTAATAGTAGGGGTGTGCTTGTGTTCCCAGAAACCCAGGCTTGCAGGGTTGTCAGTAAAGCCTGGCTTTTTGTGATACTTTGTGATTCTTAGTCCATTCTTTGGGTTGGGACAGGAGAACACATTTCTCACGGAGGTAAAATTCCTGTTATCCAAAGGGGTTACTGTGACCTCTACTTGAAATAGCAAGTTTTCAATGAGTGCTTTTTGTCTCTGGCTACATGAACTCAGAACTCTACTGGCAAGAAGGTCATTATCAGATGGAGTCCTTTGACCTTGGACCTCCAGAACCATGAGGCAAAATTAAACCTCATCTCCTTATAAAGCTATCCAGTCTCAGGTCTTTCATTATTGTAATTAAAAGAGGGCAGAGAGAACCAAGAGCATGTGAGAGACAATATAATCAGAGAAGGATGAGAAGATTGTGTGTGTGGGAAAAAAGGATCTCTCCCTGCTGGGAGCCCATTCCTCTTGACAACAGAATGCACATGACAATCCCTTGTCTTTTGAACTGCAGACCATGCAATCCCCTCTGCCTGCTCCCCAAGGAAGCTCATAACCTTGTTTTATTCTGAGATAGAATTCATATTTTCCCAGCTGAATAGGCAGTGATCACTTCCAAGAGTCCATAACATTCTAGTCAGAATCATCAACACAGCACTAATAAATTGCTCCTGCTAATCTCCCTGTTTTTGGGGAAAACATGTGAGAATCTCTGAATCTCTCATCTAAGTTCATCATGTCTCCTTGGTGCCAGGACCTTGGCTGCAAAAGGATTTCCAGTCTTTCATTCTTTTGATGTTCGTTAGTTCCTAACATGATTGAATTTCTCTGTATACATTTGAGATATTTAAGAGAAAAAAAGGACACACCTTTATCTGTAGACGGTAATAATCATAACCTCTCAAGGTAGGTTCAAAATGGCCAATGTGCAATCTAAGAGTAGGGAGAGAACAGCCCACCCCAAAGATCAGCAGCTAGACCAGGCCCAGGGCACATTCAGTGTGAAGTCAAGGAGCAGCAAAGAAAGCAGCCTGAGAGCCTAGCTCAGAGGCAAGACCCTGCACTGTGCTTGCTTCATTTGGGGATAACTGACTACCCCATGTAGTGACATCCTTGTAAGATGTGGATTCTACAGCCAGGCCATGTGAGGTTCAGGCACTGTGAGCACATTATTGCATGAACTCATGCATGTAAAATGCATGGGTGCCCAGTAGCTCCAAAGCTTTACATAGTCCAACTCTGAGGCTCTCTTAAAATGTTCAACATCTGCAGCAAGTAGAGAGATGAAAATTAAAACCACACTGAGATTTATCTCACTCCAGTCGAAATGGCAATTATCAAGAACAGAAGTAATAAATGTTGGCAAGGATGTGGGAAAAAGTCACACTCATAAACTGCTGGTGGAACTGCAAACTGGTGCAACCACTCTGGAAAGCAGTATGGAGATTCCTTGGAAAATTTCTAATGGAACCCTCATTTGACCTAGCTATTCCACTCCTTTATCTATATTTAAAGTGTTTAAAATCATCATATTACAATGATGCAGCCACATCAATGTTTACAGCCATTCCACCAGGACCTGTCAGAATGGGGCCTCACAGCAGCACTGCACATGGGAGAGAGCTGAGCAGAAAGCACTGCATCTCAGGAGAGGGCCACACCAAACTCCTGTTGCATGTTCCTTTGGCACATCCGCAGTGCCATTCACACACTCCTCCAGCAGTGCTTGCTCCCCAGGTGACAGGGGAGGAGCTGGAACAGGGTGTGTCAGCTGGACATGTCTGCTGCCCTCGGGAGCTCAGGAGCTCATCAGCTCACCAAAGAACCTCTCACAGAGCATTTCCTTCTCAGTGTTGTTAAATAACCAAAGATAGTTCTGGTGCAACTTCCCCACTCTTCTATGGAATTAGAGAACAAACAAGCAAAAAATTAACTTAAATTTAAAAATTAAAACATGATCCAAAAAGAGGTGGTCCACAGTGCTGTCATCTCCCACTTTGTGAACAAAAAAAAATTCAAAATACTTCAAAACTCTTTTTCTCTATAACGACACATAGAATAAAGGACAAAAACCATGCAGTCATCTCAACAGACACACAAACAAACAGACAAGCAGGAATGGAAGGGAAATTCCTCAAACTTAATGAAAGTCACTTGAAGAGCAACAGAAACAGCTGGAGTTAAACATACTGGAGCAAGGTAAACGTAAATTTCTGTTGTTTAAGTCACCATATTTGTAATAACTTGTGACACCAGCCTTAGGAAAGCAACATGTGTAGCAAAGGAATGTCACAGATGCCTTTAAGAACCTTGACTGGGGCAGCTGTTGGGCAGGTCTTCCTGAGGGGAGAAGGAGAGCTACAGCCAAAGAGGATGTGGTGTTGGGATCAGAGGCCATGGAGACAGGTGAAGGCACCACACTGCTAATTTTGAGATGAAGCAGGGACATGAGCTGGGAAAGTAGCCTATTTCTGAAGCTAGAAAAGGCAGTGAACAGGTGTCCCCTGGGCTTCTAGGAGGAGGTGGCTCTACTGGCCTCTCCCATGCTTCCCACATCCAGAACCATAGGCAGCCACCAAGTTTATGGTAATCTGCTATAGCAACCACAGGAAACTAACATACATGCCTTCCAGGTGCTGTTGGTGGAAAATAAGTCCTTTGCAGATCCAGAGAAAGCCATCATCAAGTGACTCCCTGATGGTCACTGCCACCTCCCCTACACAATGCAGTACATGATATTAGAGTGATACTTATTATGCACAGGTCTGAAGGCTGTGGAAGGGACTGCAACCCCCACATCCACTAGAGCTCCAGAGAGTGGATCGCCCTTCTACATGCCATTTACTTGGGTGCAAACTCCAGGCCCTGATATTGCCTAGCTTAAAGGCCCATGTAAATAGGAAGAGGGTTAATAGCACTAATGTGCTTATTATGATAATACTTAGCCCTTAGTAAATGTTCAACAAATAGTGCCTCTTAATATTCATGCACTGTTGAAAACTGCAAAGGGAACTTGTCACACACACTCCATCTTGGTAGCTCCTGTGGCTCTGTATGTGCTGCTCTCCACAAGCAAATGATCAAGATGTGTTGCAGAATGGAATATCCCCAGGAGAGCAGAAGAAGGTGAACCACAAGCCAGGCCCAAGTCTTCACCCATCACCAAGTCCTATGGTTTAGAGCCCTTCCACCTCTCTTTGAAGGTTTCCAGTAACAGGAAATTCAGTGGAGATGCCCCACAAAAATGAGAAAACCACTCAAGCATGGTATCTTATCTCACCTCCAGGTACCTCTAGCATTCATTTGTATTTTCAACCAACATTTACTTGTTCCAGACTGTGCTCAGGACAGGGAACAGCATAGACACAGCCATAGATACTGCGGCCCTTACAATCAAATAGAGGTTAAGATTTGTAGATATGATTGTGGACATGTGTATGGATAAAGATACAAATATGCACATCTATCAATGCAACATTGACATATGACAGGTCAAACACTTTGTGGCTTCCTTTAGATATACATTCTCATTTAATCATTTCCCAAATTCCACATTAGACTTTATCACACACAGATATAACAAACAGCAATTTTAATTAGACATGCTTAGAATACCTGGATTGCCATGAGATGAAACTTACAACAGAAGATACAGAGAAGAAAAAGAGGGAGCTACATAATTATGCAGCTTAGCTCAGCTCCCCTTAACATTTCCTTTAAACTAACCTTTCCCCTTTGCATGTGGATTAAAGCAAGGAAAAAAACTTTTTTTAATCAAATGTTTTTTGAACTTCCAAAACCCAGGTCTCCTCTAAAGGACTTTCCAGAACTATTCTGATTGCTATTCATTCTTCCTTGCCCAATGACATTAGAAGAAATCTCTATAGAAGGTAACTTTTTACTATATCATTTTTTGAACACATAATTACGTATTTTATTTCTCACTTTTCAATTTGCAAAATAGATACAGAATATTTAATATATCAGTTTTGACTCAATACTCAAAATGAGCTGAGGCTTCCAATAGAAAATACATATAAAAGAGGCATAATTTTTAAAAAAACAACAATTTTCTCTTTAAGTTTTCTCCCTTTCTTCTTCCAATAGTGTGATTACTAGGTTTTATATTGACTTAGATTCTTTTTTTTTTTTAATTGGTTGTTGCGGCCAATTTGGAAAGCAGTTTGGAGATTCCTGGGAAAGCTGGGAATAGAACCACCATGTGACCCTGCTATTGCCCTTCTTGGACTATTCCCTGAAGACCTTAAAAGAGCATGCTACAGGGATGCTGCCATATCGATGTTCATAGCAGCACAATTCACAATAGCTAGACTGTGGAACCAACCCAGATGCCCTTCAATAGAGGAATGGATAAAAAAAAGTGGCATCTATACACAATGGAGTACTATGCAGCAATAAAAAATGACAAAATCATAGAATTTGCAGGAAAATGGATGGCACTAGAGCAGATTATGCTTAGTGAAGCTAGTCAATCCCTAAAAACAAATACAAAATGTCTTCTTTGATATAATGAGAGCAACTATGAACAGAGCAAGGAGGAAGAGCAGGAAGAAAAGACTAACATTTAACAGAGTCATGAGATGGGAGGGAAAGGGAGAGAAAAGGGAAATTGCATGGAAATGAAGGGAGACCCTCATTGCTATACAAAATTACATATAAGAGGTTGTGAGGGGAATGGGAAAATAAACAAGGAGAGTAATGAATTACAATAGATGGGGTAGAGAGAGAAGAAGGGAGGGGAGGGGGGATAGTAGGGGATAGGAAAGGTAGCAGAATACAACAATTACTAATTGGGCATTATGTAAAATTGTGGATGTATAACCGACGTGATTCTGCAATCTGCATTTGGGGTAAAATTGGGAGTTCATAACTCACTTCACTCTACTATATCATTATCATCCCATTTGCAGATAAGGATCTGAGTTCATAGGTGTTATGGAATTTGCCCCAGGTCTAGTGGTAAGGGAGGTGGAGTCTAGTGGTAAGGGAGGTGGAGTTTCATCTGTCTGAAAGCTTAACCAAAGAACTCACTACCTCTGCAATCCTTCCTTTATATTGAACTAAAAATGGTCCTTTTAGCTTTCACTTTAGGAATGCAAAAAGAACAAATCTCCCTCTTCCACATGATGGCCCTTGAAAGACATAACATCGTGGTCACCACCTCATCCCTGGGCCCATTCTTCTCATCACAAGGCTAAATATTCACATTTGCTATAGCCTTTTCTCCTCTGAATTGATTTCAGGAATCCTTGGCCACCCAGACATTGTTTGGCAGAACACAATCTAATTTTCTCCTCTTAGGGGCTATAAAGATATAGAAATCTCAATCAGGAAGATAGAATAAGACCACAATACAAGAAAAACTCACTTTGATCTGAAATCTAAAATCAGAAAGCCAGCCTCACAAGTATGATGTGAAGTGACAAATGTCTCTCTACTTCCTTGGGGGGAGATGAGGGAGTAGTGGAGACTGTGGTGAGCTGGGGGGGGAGGGGCGCAGGCCTTACACAAAGGGTATCCTCTACTCAACTCCAGGTGAGGCCTACATGGACCCAGGGGCCAGGACCACATGATCTTGTGATTTTTTCATTAGAAGCTCACATTTGCCAATTTTTAATTGACTGTAGCAAATTAAATAATAAAAGCCAACCATCCATGTACATGTACACAATGCATGTGCTCTCTCTCTCTCTCTCTCTCTCTCTCTCTCTCTCTCTCTCTCTCTCTCCAACACCTACTATTTTTTCTTTATTTTTAACTTCAGAGTAATTGTTGACTTAAAACTTGGCATTTATCCTCTCCAATCTTGCCCAATCAGAGTCAATGTCCAGGTTTTTAAAATATTTATGCCTTCAGATTCTGTCTTTCAAAAGTCATACAATCCCAGGTTGAAGAAGCTAATTTGTGCATTGCCATAATTTGCATCTTCGTGAATTCCCACTTCCTTGCTATCTCAATCCCTGACCCAGGCCACTGAACTTACAGTGCATGAAGATCTTCAAGGACCCAGCAAACTCCTCCTTGGAGCCCTGTGATGTTTCCTATGCTGTGAACGAACAACTAAGCAACAGCCCCACAGATGGAGGGGGCTCTCCTAAGAGTACTAATGACTATTCACTGTCTGGTGCTGTCCCTGATATGAGGCTGAGGCCAGCATAGGGCTCTGTGGTCATCTCCATCCATCTTGGAGTCATGGCAAAATTTACTATGAACATTAAGAGTGAAGCCACAGCCTGTGCATCACAGCTGTTTAAGTCTGGCCCACTGATATAGGCAGCAAGGACAGCTGCAGGACCTGTCGGACTGTAGAGATGAGCTTCATGATCTGTGGGCTCCATTTCATTCCTGGAAGAGTGGACAATCATTTGCTAAAGAACTCTGCTTTTTCATGAGGTTGCAACAGTTAATAGGCAAAACCCATCTACTTCCAAAACTATATCTATCAGGATGGGCCAAAGGTATTATTAGCAGGATCCATGAACTTATACTTGAATTGGCCTTCCTCAAATTGAGCTCTTCAGGAAGGAGAACAAGAATCCTGTGTGGGGCTCCACAGGAGGCTCTCAGGAGGGGACTGAAGGCTTAGGAAAGTGACCTAGAGTGAGTTGATGGCATAAGCACACAAAGCCATCTCTGCTCCTGCTTTCTGGAAGGCAGGGGAAGGTAAGAACTGTGCATAGCCAAAGGCAGCCAGTAGCAGTGCATGGTCCATGTTTTCATCCACGCACATGACCTCCTGCAAACACTTGGTCTCCCTGAGCTGAAAAGGTAAGGCCTGGGCTTGTTGCATTACCAGGTGCCCCAGGAAGGGCTGTATGTACAGGTCTTAAGCTAGTCCAGACTTCTCAGAGAGAATTAGTGTTCTAGCCCAGGAAACAACCCACACAAAACGTGAGTTTCCTATAGCCTCATTGTTTTTTTTATTATATCTCACAAATACACCATTTGTTCCTTACTAAACTGTCTCTAAACCAACACACAGTGTCCTGCAGGTCACACTGTGAAGAAATATGTTCTTCCCAGACCCTTTCTATGTGGGGAACTCCTGAAAGCCTTACTGTTTGCCATGAAGTTCTTCAGACTGAACAATTTCCTTAACTGTCTCAACCAGAGTTGAGAGAAGGTGAGAAAGGGCAGAGCTGGGTATTGTTGTGTTCTGTAACATGGATAGAGTGAACCTAAGCCTCTCTCAGCACTTGAAGGAGGAAGGATCATCCTCAAGACTGAAGTCCCTTCTCCCTCAGGTCTCTGCTGTCAAACGAAGCAGCAACCAATGTACTAAGAAAAAATGAGCAGAAACACCAAATTTAGTAGTTCAAGGAGAACGTTGTAAAGACTATGGAAAACTGAAAACATGGACTTCTTTCTGGCAGAATTTGGAGTCAGAAATGTAGCTAATTAGAATGAAGCATACAGTAAAAATGTCCTTTAGACAGACACCCCAACTGAACTACATGCCTCAGTTTATATTCAAATTAAGGTAGGTAGCTATTTGAAAATTTAATAGGATTAGCTATTTGAAATTTTAATAGTCACTTATTTTAATGTTACTAACAAAAATTTAGTACATCAAACTCATGAGTTTTATTATCCTATAATGACACTAAATATGTTTTTTTTAAGTTTGAAACAGGGAGGCATTTATTAATACCACACTCTAACCAGTAGCTGAGCCAACCAGCCACTCCAAGAAAGCATGTCAGTTAAAGAAAATATATTAAGCAAACAATATTATTGGGCACAGAGTTGGTAACAATTGAGTTGGTATGGGGGGTTTTGATGTTAAGAAAACATTATCCCATGAAGAAAGAGAGGGAGGAGAAGAAAAGGGAGATTGAGAATTGAGAATGAGCACAAATTTGCCCTTGGGTTTTGGCTTAGCAGAGGGGAGCAGCTCAGCCACCTGCAGCCAAGATCTGACCCCAGGTGTCTCTGATTCAGCCATTTGCTGTTTAATGAGGTCATTCTGGACCACAGCCCCTAGAAGCATGAGTGCTCACTAGATCTGGAGGCTGGGCACAGTGAGCCCTGAAAGCCATGTGCACTTGGGAGACAGGCAAATGAAGACCCATACCTTCATGACATCCTCATTGGCTGACCTGCACTCCACATGTCCACCACAGAAACATCCTCTTGAACTCCCATGACTTTGACAGGGACCGAGATGGACTTTCCAGTGAGAATGGCTGTGTTCAAAACCTCTGTGTCCTGAAGGAGGGAAGAGGTGCAGGTGAGCGACCTTGGAACCTGGGGAGCTGGGTGAGGCTGGTCAGGGATGCAACTGCATGAGGCGGGAGTCCAGCCAGACCCTCTCCTGAGATCCAGCCTATCCAGGGAGCACTGAGCTGCTCCCTGACCTCCACCTCCTCCCACACGCTGCCCCACCTGCATCTGTCTCATGCCTGACACAAGATTCTCCCCAGCATTCTCTAGGACTTGGCTTGAGGGTCCTTTGGGCAGTGACTGCCTGTTCTTCTGGGCTTTGTAACACAGGAAGCTGATGTTTTGTTTCAAATGAAGAAAGATAACAGCACAAAGAACAAAGGAGAACTAGTCACATCATAAACCTCTGCTTAGCTGAGCTGAGTGCCGTGGTCCCTCCCTCAGCTCTCGGCACCCCAGAAATTCCCCTTCCAAACCCTGATGACCCATGGGGGCTCATAGGTTCTGTCTTCATCATTCATCTTCATCTGTCAACTTTATGTTGTAACTCTACCAACTCCCCTGCTCTCCCAACATCTATAACCTGGACAGCTGTGATGGCCCTGGGGTTCTCCCTGTGTCTCTTCACAGTGGTCAAGATCTCCAGCACAGACTCTCTCTCTCCTAGATCAAAACTCCTGGAGAGTGCCATACTGATCTTAAGATAGAGTCCCACTCACTGAGGCAGGCCACCTGGGCCTTGCCCACATCCCCATCATTTTTCTATCCCCTTCTCTCTATTCTCTGCAGAGTCTAGCCTCCTCACAGTCTGGGGACTTCTGCCCCACATTACCTCTCATGCAGAGGTTCCTTGGTCTGCAAATAGGAATAAACATACCCCTACTCCATAGGGAGATTATGGATGTTTAATAGGCCATCTGTACACGTCTCAGGGCAGAAAGTACACTATGAGCACAGCCCTCCATGCATTGGCCATTAATTACATTGATCTTAGAATGTTTGCTCAATGAGTGAATTAAAGAGCCACTGCAAGGCTCATAAGGCTCCACAGAGGAGAAGCTACTTCTATACCAGGCTGGAGAGAAAGGCCAAGCAGAGAAGCCAACAACAGCAGCAAAACTCAGCTCAGCAGTGGAAGTCCACAGCACTGGCATTCAGCACTCAAACAGGCCATTACTCATTGCTCCTCTCCTCAGTCCCCACCTCAGCCCAGGCACTAGGTGGGACCTACACTCAGTGTCCTCAGTCATCCCCTCACTCTCCATTCCAAACCAGGAGAAGGGCAAGAAAAGGAGCTGGCCTTGAATGAAAGCAACAACAGCCACTGAGACAGCTTCTAGGAGATTGGTGTTCTTAATGGCTTGCATGCAATTAATTATCTATTCTGTTTCCTCAACGACCCTCCCAATATAGTATGAGCTTTATTACTATTTTATATATGAATTGCTTTGCAGTGATATTAAGTCTGAAAATACCAGCTACTTTTCAAGAGAAAACATCAAATTTGTAAGAAACATATGGAAAAGGTGGCAGCCCAATCCAACAAGGTGGTGAGCCAACCTTCTTCTTTTCATATGTTTACTTTCCTGGTAGGATTTTTTTTTTTTTTGGTGTATGTGTGTAGGGTATTAAACTCCGGGGTGTTTAACCACTGAGTCACATCCACAGACCTTTATTTTTATTTTTATTTTGAGACAGTTTCACTAGATTTCCTAGAGTCTCACTAAATTGCTGAAGCTGGCTTTGAGCCTATGATCCTTCTGCGTCATCCTCCCGAGTCACAGGGATTGCAGGTGTGCAGCACCATGTCCAGTGTAGAATGGGATAATGAGGAGATAATTTCAAAATAATGTTAATGAATTCAGCAGCTCTAAAATCCCAAAGTAGATCCCCATGTACCCTCGGCACACTGAGAGAGCAATTACCCCATTCAATATTACATCGAAACAATAAGCTGCTCACAGAAACTGCTAAACATCCACCATCATACCCAGAACAAATCTTTCCTGCTCCCATCTGTGGAAGCTCCAGGTTGAATGCCTAGACAGCATCTCACACTCCTCTGTGGAAGGCACTTCCATCACAAGGAGGCGACACCAAGGGCAAAGTCAGAGTAAGGCCATCAGAAACCTCTCTTCTCCATAAAAATCACAAGGAAACTGGCAAACACTGTCAACATCAACTTTTCATGGGCTCTGGAGATGCACCAAACACTTGTACAATTGGGATAGCATTTATACAAGAAATAGAAGAACAGATCCTGGTAAAAAATGGAGACATTTGTGGCATTTTAACTTGACCTAGGCCACTCACCCACTTTCCAGCTTCACAATGATTTTGAAATATGATACCAACTTTGCAGTCAAAACCAGCAGTGTGGGCACCATGGGAAAGAAAACCCCACTGTAGACCTTTTGCACCCTCATTCCCAAACCATCCATGGTCCAGAACTTGTCTGTGTGTTCCATGGAGGATACTACTTGTAAGGCTGTATGTGATCTGGCTCTGGGTTCATCTTTTCTATAGAGATGTTTGTCAAAAGCAGCTACAGGTGACTGTTTACCTTCATATCTCTCTGAGGCAGTGGAGAGCATGTTCATCACAAATCTTAAAGGAAAAAGATGGGTAAGGACATGGCCACAGGTCTTTGGAAGAGTATGACATGTTCCTGGGAATGCATAAGTATGGCCATGCTCGTCCATAGAACTGTGCACATGCCCAGAGTGCGCCCACACCCAGGAAGGACCAGTGGACCCTGAGCTCTACCCCCAGATGACTCTTGCTCTGTAAATGCAAGAAATCAATGGGAAATCAAGTGCCAGGTGCCTAAGGAAATGCCATGGGCTGCCAGCAAGCTGACCTGTCAAATGGAACACTACTGAGTCATCAGACTGAACTTATATATACATTGTAGTATGGATGGGCCATAAAAATATTATGTTAAGTGACAGAAGCCCAGACACATCTTATGACTCCATGTATATGAAGTGTCCAGAATAGGCAGAAAGTGGATTAGTGGCTGTGAATGGAGAGGAGGATAAGAGCGGTGGAGAGTCACTGGGCGAGTATGGTATTGTGTTGAAGGAATGATGTTAATGTTCTAGAATTAGTACTGATGTTTGCATAACCTCACCCACAAACTAAAACCCACTGTGTATTCTGAACACTGAGGCAATACCTGTTCTGGGAACACAACACACTCATGCCTTACCTCAGGGTTGGTGATGAGTGCAGGTCTATGTATCAAGTGAACGTGGCCAATATGACAGTCATGCCAATTGGAAAGGACCTGGCAGGATTGGGAACTTGGTCAGTAGAATAAGCACAGGCAGCCTTCTGAGCAGTGTGAGCTCTAACTGGCTGAGGTGGCTCCACTCACAGAAGAATCCTCAGACCTGGGCCCCAGCGGCCCTGAGTGCTCTGCACTGTCCTTCTTTCCCCCATCTTGTCACTCAGATGGCCAGGGTCTCTCAACAGGAGCTCTGTTAGCTTTAAGTCTCAAAGGTCCAATGAACCTTGGAGAGGACTCAGGTAGGAATGAAGTGAGGATGCACTGGCCCCAGGCACCTCCTTTCAGAAGGGAAGGTGGCAACTATGGCTCCCATACTTGGAACCCAATCCCCATTGGATCAGGAGAACAACCTACAGAACACAAGAAGGGAACCCAGAAAGCCAGACCCCATGCTCCAAGCCTTGGAGCCATGGACTTGCACAGTAACAGCTCCATTGCATCCCCAGCTGCACTAATAACAACAATAACAAGAGCTCCTACATTAGAAAGCCTCTGTTATGTGCTAGGCATTGGGATTAGGGTTTCATGTGGCACCCAACATAATTCTTGTAGTACATTAACAAGGTTAATTCTATATTTACTTTATCAAGAAGAAAAGAGCAACAAGGAGTCTGACCGAGGCCCTGTACTGCACAACAGTTCCACACAGGCTGCCTCACTGAGAAGCATGCCCGCCCAGGACACCTGCTCTAGGGTACTAATTGGAGCATGTGTCAATTACAGAAGGTGGAAACCTTCTGAACATACACTCAACAGGGCATGGCTCAGCGGGCATGGTACATGCACACAGTATACAATAGTACACAGCAGAGAATTCGATGGACTGGATCCATGTATGAGTTAAGAAGAGCCCAAGTGCTTCAGCTTCCTCCTCTGCAAAACTGATGTTTTTTCCCAGTGGTTTATTAGAACGACACTCAATAACAAGACTTGCCCATCAGCTCTAGGAAATGGTTGCCTTCTCCAACCACTTCGTAGGTGTGACCGGATGAGGTGACCTGGTCACAGAAAATGAGTGGGCAAATGCATTCACTTTGAAGCAGAGGATCAAAGAACACAAGTCCCTGTACCCTTTTTTCTCTGCCATGCTTGTTGTGGCTGCTATGTCACTCTGCGTCTCAGAGTAAGGGCAATGCAAAGCAAAGCCCTGGGCTGATCTATGTTGGATGTAGGGTGTGGACATGAATCAACCTCCATTGTTTTGAACCATTAGAATCTAGTAGTTGCAAGTAACTTTGGGGCATGTTATTTTGACTATACACTCTCAAAGCAAAGACAAAAATAACTGTAAACACATTGAATTCTGGCTGGGTTGTTCTCCACATCAGTGGGGGTCAGCATCGCCAAAGCTCCTTTAGTATCTAGGATTGAGCAAACAATGTATTGGATAATGAACACCAGGATTCTCACTGCTGAAAGAATGGGTTTCAAAATGGAGAGGATAAAGAGTCAGGGTGAGCCCTACAAACAGGACCTGGTATGAGTGGCCAGCAGGAGCTCTGGGTGGGATGCCCATGTGTGCATGTATGGAGTGTAGTCGTGTGTGTGTGCATGCATATGGCTTTCCCTCAGTTCTGTCCAGGAGGAGGGCACAAACCCAAAGGACAATACACCTTTATCAGTCAGCACACTTAGAGCCCAGACTGCAGTTCTGAACACCACTCTCCAGAAAAGAAAGCAGAAGCTTGGAGAAATAGCTGATTCACAGACTGAGACAAGGAATGAGTGAAGTCAGGAGCTGAAAACACCCATAACCTAACAGCGTGCTCAGGAAATGTCAAATGGACACAGGAGACAGGCAAAGGTGCCACTGCAGAGTCGAGATGGTTCAGCATCATGGCAAATGAAGCTGGCAGGTGCCACCAATCTGAGTCCACACCAACAGAAGAACACAACTGGAACAAAAGCTGTGTCTTAGGGTCAAGCTCCATCCAGTAAATGTGAAAGGAACTGTGGATGGTGACCACCACCTTCCACAAGCACAATTTATTACAACAGCTGTTTCAGGCAGAATCATTCATGCATTTGACTAGTGATTGAAAGTGCAAGAAACAGGATATTTGCACAGTGGCAAAGGATCTCTGTGCATGAGATGTGTTCATTTCAAAGAGGAGAAACAGGAGCTGTATGGTGAGGACACTGCACACAACAGCCACTCCAGGCCATCAGTGACATTACTAGTGACAGGTAAACAGATCCTGTGCTCCTCAGAGAAGGAGAAGTGAGGCTGGTAAGGAACAAGGGTCGGGCCAGTCTGGACTGTGGCACTGCACAGAGTGACTGCCCTGTAGCCTCCAGTGCAACCTAATCTAAGGACAGAGACCTAGGAAACACTTACAGATCAAGGGGCACAGATGCAATGCACCACCCCGGACTTTGGAGGGGTGGTTGGTTGATTGGTTGCTACAGTGAACATTAGTGGGACAAGAAATAAGAATAAAGACCAGGGATGAGAAAATTCTTTGTGTTGATATTCATTTCTAAATTTTAAGGTTCTGGGGAAATTCATAAGTAAGTTACTCTTGAACACTTCATTAAAATAATATTATGTGTTTATGTTGAGAGAGAGAATATTAATATTTGAAAATTTTAATGAGTGTATTAGGGAAATGCATTTATTCAGACTCACATATACAATAAGGAAGGAAGGAAGGAAGGAAGGAAGGAAGGAAGGAAGGAAGAAAGAAAGAAAGAAAGAAAGAAAGAAAGAAAGAAAGAAAGAAAGAAAGAAAGAAAGAAAGAAAGAAAGAAAGAAAATACAATTGATGGGGCTGGGATGTAGCTCAGTTGGTAGAGTGCTTGCCTTGCATGCACAGGGCCCCAGGTTCAATCCCCAGCACCACACACACACAAAAAAGGAATTAATTAAAGATGAACTGATGAACAAATGTGTAATAATATAGTATAAAGTACCTAACAAATAATTAATGAATTATGACAATTAGTTTCTCTTAAACCCTTAGATAAGTGATAGGCACTGACCAAGTAATTTACATGCATTTTCTGTTCATAGTAATGCATATTTGTAACACACAGAATGATACATATAAATACCTGATAAAGCACCAAAACCCACTCCTGGGACCTTCTAAGTGCCTGACATATTTTAACAGGTCTTATTAACATCTTACTTCTTCCTCAAACATTGCTTCTGAAGGGTTACCGTTTGTACCCATTTGACCAATGATGAACTAAAGCTGAAAATCACTCAAAGATTTGGCCAGATTTACACTCTGCTAAGCAGGAAAGGAGCCCAGGCAATCTGCCACAGAAGCCACCACCTGGCCTCCCTGCAAGTTGGCTTAGCTCTTTGCCTATGCAATGAACCTTGCCAACCCACTCCTTTGTCTAACTTAAAAGAAAGCTTGAAGGATCAAAGGTAGATTTATGGAGACGTTAAATTTTAAAACCTCTAAAAGATGTTAAATGCATGTGAACCTTAATTTTTAGTAGGCACAGTCATGTGTCCCCAGGGACACATACCATGGCCTTATCTGGCTTCTATGCTCCCTCCAGTTCCTCCCTCAGCCTGTGGTTCTGGACCATAGCCCTGTTATATGGCCACCTGCACACCAAGGTCCCTGACTCAAGAATACTGGCCTTTAAGCAGGAATCTAACTTGACCACATTCTGGTTGCAGACACTAGACTGCTCATTTTGACAGCTGCAAGGTGGATGGGAACTTCACCCAGAAGGCTTCAAATTAAATAAGGGGTTTCAGTTCCACTGTTATGCATTTTGTAACTCTGAAACCAGTTTTTCTCCCCTCCCCAATATACCCAAGGGATATTTTTAGATTCAAATAATTTATTATCTACAATGCAGTAAGAGATTTTAAAATTCAGCTCTTTTATGAGTTCTTGAATAACACAAATGGTATCCAAATATACCAGCATGCAGACAGGGTCATGAGGAGCTCTTACCCTGTCCTAGGCCCCAGCCAGCAGCTGTGGAGGGAAGGCCAAGCTGTAATAGGAGCCCCAAGCTCCCTCACCAGAGTCCAGAGTGGGTGTTTCTAGTACAGTAGCTAAGAGTGGAGGGCATAAGTCTCCCTAGCTGGTGTGAGAAGAGGTCACTAGCAGGGAAGCTGCTAGTCCATCACAAATAGGCTAGTCCCTGCAGCCTCTGGCAGGGGTGTGCAAGAGGTGGTCCCTGGACCCTTTAAAGCCACAACTCTAAACTACAGCAGTGAGCACTGTGCTTTGTCTTCCCATTTCCTCCCACACTGCCCGAGGTAGAACAAGACACCAAATGCTGAATGTTGGTAAAGCTGCCCAATGTGACATGGGAACCATCCATTGGAAACATCCTTCATCCTCACCCCCATCACCTTAGGAATGGTGACAAGGTTCCAAGTCACCACTTTTTTTTATACAAAATGGACTTGCCCCCGGTCACCAATGATTGGTCCAGATATGAGCAATGAACCTCTTTCTTTAAAATATTTAGAATGGGGATGAAGAGATCTCAGCCTCTGCCTGACTGCTTTCCAGAAAGGAAGACATTAAATAAAATGCAATTCCTGGGCATTTTCTGCCAGCAGAGCTGCAGGGGAGGGAGATAGAGAGTTTGATAAAACACTGGCAGGGAGTAGCCTTCCTACAGAGCTCCAGGGCAGGTCAGCGCTTTGCAGCCTTCAGATTCCAGGATTCCAGGACACATCATGTCCTTGTCAAGAATTCACCTGCAGAGCAGCTTCCACTGGTCCTAGATGGTTTCTGCTGCTCACCAGAGTCATCTTACCCCAAGAGCTCAACCATGCCAGTGTCCTTTGTTCCCTGAGTCCTGGTGGGAGACAGGAACTGCACCCCAAAGCTCCAAGTTTTCAAAATAATGCCAAAGTAATGGTGTCCTCAGTTTCTCAAATGCTTCACTTTGCCAGCTGGAGATGGACACTGGATCCTGTACCTTTCCCTGGAAGACCTCACACCTGTGGCAGATTGACACAGAGGGCTCTCCATTTACCATCAGGGGATCTGTCTGCTGCTGCAGACTTCCTATGTGACCCCGAGACAGCAATCATCTCTTCTGTAAAGTGGGCAGTAACATCCAACCTGAGCCAAAGGGGAAGAGCAGAGGCTCCCACAGGCACAGCTAACAAAGCTAGACAGAGACAGGGAGGGTGACACAGCACCCAGAGAGAACCACAAGGCCACAGAGAGAGAGAGACTGCCACAGAGACAAGGCGAAGAAGCCATAGAGGTGCAGGATGCACGGAGCACCTGCTTTGGCCCTGCTCCCGGCCTGCTTCCTCCTCCATTCCATGTCAGTGGCCCTGCTCACCACACACCACAGCTGCAACACTGAACAGCAGCCACCTGTGTGTTCTCTACTTGCCCTCTATTAGTACACCTCTAACTACAGCATAACTTGTTGACTGTTTTTCTCTTGTCTGAAAAAACTCTCATCCACTTTGAGCTAAATCAAAATTTAAAACTACTTCCAGTAGCCACATAGCTACCAAGCAAATGACATCTGTTCAATTTAAACCTAAAATGTGGTCTGAGGGCAATGGTGAGGAAACACTTAGCTCTCCTGAAACACTGGCTTGCAATGATACCTTTATTTAAATATGAATAAACCCCCTGTATAGTTGCAGTGAACTGGCTGGGGCTTGGTGAAAGCAGGGAGCAGTGGGAGCCCAGGAAGGAGGCTCCACTGATATTCAACACTTCAGTCAGGCCCCTGGGGGGATGGGTGGATGGATGAATGGGTAGATGGGTGGATGGATAGATGGATGGGTGGGTGAATGGATGGAAGGAAGAATGGACAAATGAATGGGTGGATGGATCAATAGTTTGAAAAGGGAAGAGAGGGGAGGGGAGAAAGTTGGAAGAGTAGAGCAAGAGGGAAATGAGAAGGGAGAAATGGAGAGAAAGGAAGAGGAAAGGGAGACAAAGGAAAAGGAGGTGTGGTCCTAAAGAAAGAGAGGAAGAAAAAACAGAAACAAAGAGACAGATATAAAGAGAAAGAGCAGTGGAGTGTGATAAAGTGAGAAAGGACAAAGGGACCTGTACAAACTGGAGGGGGCAAATCCAGAGAGCTATCAGAACCGCCAAGGTAGGCAGAACAACTGGGTTTGCATGAAGAAAGACAGAAAGAGGCATCAAGGAAGAGCCAAGAAGGAGACTCGGACCTTGCAAGCCAGAAGCCTTCTGATCTAGAAAAGCCAAGGGGCCTGTGTACCTAGTGGTGCCCAGATTTCCCAGGTCAGCCCATTGACTGCTACATCCTGCAACTACTAGGCTGAAGTGACTGATCTGGGACCAGTGTGGAGCAGCTCCTGACAGAGCAGGGACACAGGACAGAGTGCCCCTCAGCCAGGGAAGTCCAGCAAGGACTTTATACCAGTGTCCATTGATGTATCCTGGTGGGAAGCACCTTATCTAAAAAGCTAGTTGTTGAGCAAACACTCAAGGTGCTGCCAGGCACACAAGTAAAAATGATAAGAAAAAAGCACACATAAGCACACCTAGGACCGTGGGCACCGCTTATGTCTCATAGGTTTTATTAACATAATTCTGAGAACAAGTCTGTGAGGAGGAAGTCAGAGCTCCAATTTTACCGATGAGAGGCACAAAATTTTACACAAAGGCACAAAAATCTCAGCCAAGTTCAAAACACTGAATGCTGCACTTGCTACCAATGCCCAGAACCCAGGGCCTCCTCACCCCTGTGCAGTTCTTCTTATTAGGAAGAACCAACATCAACACCTGAAAAGCTTTAAGACACTGAGCCAGGAGGGATGTGAGTCTTTGCACCCCATTAAACTTCAGAGAGGGTCTTTCTCAACTAATCCCAGCTCTCCATATTTCATCATATCATTACTTTAGGTTAATCAGTAATCATGTCAAAATGTTTCTGTAAGCAGGAGAAGAAAGGAGTATTTCCATTTTTTATGAAAGTCTATATTTAACAGATTTTCACAATGAGAAAAAAAATATTTTGAAAACAAATTATTCGCCTGCCTCAATTTCTCATGGCCTGAGTAGAGGAACAGAAAAGAGGTTTCACTCTGTGCTAGGCAAGGAGTGGTGGTCAGAGAGAAGGAAACTTGTTGGTGACCTGAAGCCCTGGATTGGTATCTGTTGCTGTGACCTCTGACCTGCCTCTGAGATGCTTCTCCAAGTCCCCAAGCCCTGGAGTGGGGCACTGAGTCACGGGCAGGGGCTGTTGCTTGAACTAAGTGGGAAAAATCAACAGGAAGAACTCACAGTGACCAATGTAGTCCCGCAACCCCACACCTAGGGAAGAGGCCCAATAACACACAGTAACATGGCTTCCCTGGGGACTCCGAGCCCACCTCAAGTCAGGAACAACCAGCTAAGTCATCCAGAGCTTCAGGAAGATACCATGAGTGACTCCCAGTGGGCATCCTGAAAACCCTAATGCCATCAAGGAAAGCAGTCTTGCGTTCACTGGAAAGGGGGCCTGAGGTGTCCAGGGGGACTCACTAAACTGATAGATGGATAAGGAGGGTTGGTGAAGGGACAACTAATATCACTTTAAGGTCACACTAATATGTATGTAAGTGCATAAGGATGCCTGGTAACATGTCAGCATGCGGCCTGGGGCAAAACACACCTGCACTCTCATCAGGAAATGCCTAAATAAGAATTACTAACCAATAAAAGGTGGGTGACAACTTTTTTTAAGATTTTAAGTAATACAAATATTATAAATGGAAAGACCTGGGACACCCCTGGGGCAGAGAAGAGTCACCAGGGCCAAGGGCACCCTCCCTGCTCAGGCTGAGGTCCATTCCTCACAGGAGGTGTGGCTGGGCCCCCTGGATGCTGCAGAACGTGAGCAGATCAGGTCCCTGGACAGTAGGCACCAAGGAACTTTGTGTACTGCTGGGAGCTGTGTGGGAGAGAATGAAGGAAATGAGAGGAGAAGCCTATGCCCTCCATGTGGTGTCCTGTCCCACAGTGACCTCTGCTAGAAGATCTCAAGCACCTACCACCCTGCACAGGGCCTGCTAAGTGTATCTGACATCTGGGAAGCTGTACCTGGAACTGCCCATCACAGCCCATGACGCTGTTCATAGTGTTCGTTTTCTCTCTTCTTTGTGTCCCAACTCTATGACTGGGCAAGCAATTAGCATATTTGAAAGGGTTCGCTAAATGATAACAATGTTTAATTTTAGCAAAATGTGAATTTCAAAGGACAAAATGAAAAGAGAGATGTTAAGTAGTGTGCATAGTCCCACACCGTCAGCTAGCAATGAATTAAAAATAAGATTTCCCTCCCGGGCCCGTGCATCAGAGCTTCTGTCAGTCCTGGGTGTCCCATGGGTCCTTCAGACCAAGGCAAAAGTGGGGTCAGGATGCCTTGAGGTCCCTGAAGAGGCTTGTGCCATGTTCCGTAGAGCAGTGGCCGCCGAGGCTGTCCTGGGGAGGTGTCCCATGTTCTCCACTGCTCTCCTCCTGCGGGCACCAGCACAACTGCCTCTTTCCTGGGGAGGTGGTCCCTGTTTCCCCCTCCTCTCCTTCTGTGGGCACCAGCACAACTTCCTCCTACTCATGACGCCCTGGAGTAACAGCTTCTCACAGAGCCGCTGGACTCACATGGCAGGATCTGAGGGGACCTGGTTCCTGGGACCTTGGAGAGTGGGTGGATGGCAGAGCTGGGGCAAATCACTAAGAACTCTGAGCTTCCTTAGCAGCAGTGCTGAGCTGATGGAGTCCTGTGGCTGCCCCACACTCTGCCTGTTAACACGCAAGCATAATCTAACACCATGGTGACAAACAACACATCACAACAGCCCCAGAGTCAGCTCTGTGAAATGACACTCTACAAAACTGTAGTGGATGTCAAGTAATTGACGCTCAGAAACCTTCTTGGGGGCATCCATTCCTACTGCCTGAAGGGCACATTGAAGGAGGCCTCTGGTGGCAAAAATGCAGCTGATTATCAATACTTCTATTTCTAATTCATGATGCAATCCAGAACCCCCAAGTGATTTCCTCACAGGGTGACACGAGAAACCAGCTCAGGGGCTCCTGTCTGAAAGTGACCCCTGGACCTCTCCATCTCAACAGTCCCCCCTCCTCCCAGGTGGGAGCCATTAGATCCTGCTTGAACCTTTGCCGTGGCCTCCAACCTACCAACCCTCAACCCTCTGCCACACAGTGGCCGGCCATCTCACGACCACTGCTCAGCATTAATCACAGCCTGCCACTCTAGTGCCCAAGCCTTCCAATACTTCTCACACTTCACAGAAAAAGAGCCAAGCTGTTTCTCAGGCCCTACAAAACTGCAGACACCTCAGACCCCATCTTTGCCACTCCTCTGGCCGCTGCGACCCGACTCCTCTAGTCTCCTGTCCAATCCCAAGCACCCCAGGCCCTCCCTACCTCTCAGCTCTCACACACATGTCATGCCACAGGAACCCCCTCCTCATTGCTCAGTGCTTACCGTGGAAGGCACCTCCTCAGGAGCAGATTTTTCAAACTGAAAGCCATGGTCTATTAGTTGGTCAGAAAATAACCCGAGAGATATAATAAGCAATTTTTTTCATATAACAAATTTCTAGTGATCATCATGGTGTGCTTCCCTGGGGAGAGTTTCACTTCACAGTACAAAGAAAAAAGCTGAAGCACCATCAAGATTTTCAGCACATTCCTGGACCTGGTTACCATGGCACCATCTTGCTCCAGGTGCTCCTCAGGAAGGCACAAACCCCAACCGACCTCCTGTCCATGTCTCAGGAATGGTGCTTCCCAAAAGGACATCCAGGCTAAAGAAGAGAATCCCTGCTGAGCAGGCCACCTCTGTGGAGAGCCACACTGGTGTGTTTCTGGTGGGACATGGGTGAGCTTGCCCATCCTGACTCTCTGGCCTCTTCAAGTCCTAAGTGGTCTCAGCCCTTTTTCCTGAAGAAGGCATCAGAGAGTCTGCAGCTGCAAACCAAGAAGCTCTCCACAAGGCACATCCTTAACTAGCCTAGGGGCACTGAGCTGCAGGATAGGCTCTGATGCTGTGCACAACCCTAACCATGGCGTGAGCCTCAGGTGGAGTCCTTGGCACACTTGGCAGCCTCAGGCTCACCTCACACCACTAGTATGAAGCCTTCCCTGATCATGATTCCCACAGTCCTGAAGGCCACGGTTACTCTGTATGGAAAATTACCCACTCCCATCTAAGCCACAGTGGAATTGACAGCCCCTGGGGCTTCAGATGTCTGACCCTTGGAGCTGACCAACTCAAACCTGGGCTCAGTTCTAAACATCCAGCACCTTGGCTTCAATTTCTATTCTTTCCTGAAAACACAAGGCCGTGGCTGGACAGTCAGAGCTTCCTGTACTGTTCTCACTCCTGGCAACACAGATGAGAGTGTGACCCATGCTGTTGGCCTTGAATGAGCCACACCTCCTGCTCCCAGCACTCTGTGATCTAGCCTGCACCATGGTGCCCACATCTTCCTTCACTTTATTAAGTCTTTTCTGTAGTTATTTGAACACCCATACCAGTTAGTTTTCCAAAGACTGTGAAGTCGCATCCTGTGGGTACACTATGTAGAGGGCTGTTTCAATGAGAATCTATCTGACACTGCACAGAGATGGTGTGGGTGGGTCAGAACCAGGAGGCCAGGTTCCAATCCTGGCTCTATATGATGAGTCCTCTGGCTCTAGACAACTGTCTTAACCCTCTGAAGCCCAGTGTTTTTTATCAGAAACAAATATCTGCAGAGGACCTTCTAAGATCCATTGCTCTTCCTGGCACCAGCAGACAACAAACGCCAGAAGGTGATAGTTATGAAAAAGATAAAGTGAGAAAGTAGAAGGATTGTGCCAGGGGCTGCTCTACCCAAGTGCCCAGGGGCATGTTCTCTTCACAAAAACAGAGAGTGGGTCTAATTGAAGACCCCACTGAAGTGCACACCTCTGGAGGAAGACAGGACTAGCCACATGGAAGAGGAGGTGCAAAGGCCCTGAGGCAAGACCACACACAGCACCTCTGAAGACACAGCAAGGAAAGAAGTATGGCTGGAGTATACAATCAAGGACAATTATGTGGGGCCATTATGCTGTCTCTCCCAAGGACAAGAAAACCTTCCCTCTATATTTCAAAAATGAGAAGCAAATAACAATATTGGAAACTACAAATCTTCCTAAGAATGCAAAGTGATGTTATCATATCACCTTTGTATCTAGTCCATTCTTACTTGAGATCAGAGCCTCCTGGAAAGCCAGGTGTGTGCTGTGCTAAGACCTGGCCAAGCCAAGGTAAGAGAGCAAGGCACAAAGTTCAACTGAGGGCAGAAATGGAGTATCAAGCAATTGACCCTTTCAGTTCCAAAACTACTAAGAACTACCACTTCTTATGTGTGTCAGGCATGGCTGCAAAAGTATTTGAAATACTTGGGCAACTTGAAGAAGGACAAAAAATTAAGAGAGAAAACTTTCAGAACCTCTGCTTCGAGCCAGATGGAGCAACCGAGCTGGGTCCATCCTCTTGCCTGAGTCAACCCAAGTAAAGGGCAAAATACATAAAATAAAACCTGAATATGCCTTAATCAGGCAATAAGACAGTGCTGCCAGAGTTCAGCAAACCCTCAAGATGAGCGCTGTGTCTGCCTCTGGAGAGCAACTGAGGCAGAACCTGGCAGAGCCTCTGGGCTGAAGACACGCAGCTCAGGTCCAAGGAGACCTGGGCAGCCAGGGTGCGCAGGGCAGAGTGATGAAGAAGCAAGGCTGCAGAGAGAAGCCCAGCACTCTGTGGAGGGCTGACCTATGACCTCAGCAGGGTGCTGACCAGCCACTCGAAAGCCACTTGAGGCCAGGAAAGAGCCACCCAAAGGAACCAAAGGAAGCAGCCTTCAGAGCCAGTGCAGCACCAGGAACAATGCCTGTGCCTGGAAGCCATCCTGGGAATAGGGACACTGGCCACAGAGATGGAAGAGTCTGCTTCCACTAGGGGGAGCAGCTGGCCCTGAGCTAGATGCCACACTGTCCCTTCCAGCAAGAAAGAGGCAGATCAACCACATTCCTACATCAACAAGGAACACAGAAAACCAAAATCCAAGACGCAATATCACTTCAGTTTCCCAAAGAAACTGAAAGAAAGGAAAAAATTGTACATTGGATGCTATAAAAATCAGGAACATTTGCTTTTTCAAAGACCCAGTCAGGAAAATTAAAAAACATACTAGTGATCGGGAGAAAATATTTGAGAATCTCATATCCAATCTCATTTATTTAGAATTTATAAACAACTTCAAAACTCAACTGCAACAAACAAACAAACAACAACAAAAACAACAACAACAGCAACAAAAAATCCAATTAGAAAATGGGAAAGTGCCATGAGAAGACATTTCACTGAAAATTACATGGTGGTGGAAAACAGCTTGAGAAAAGACATTGACCCTTAGCCTCGAAGACGTTTAAGTTAAAGCCACGATGAGACATCACTGCACACGTACTGGAAGGCCTAAAGTAAAAATTACTGGCAACACCAAATGTCACTGAGGAGGAGGACAATCCTCAGTGCTCCTACACTGTTGGTGGGAAGGTAGGTGGTACCGTCACCCTGAAAAACAGCTTCTTTTCACAGAGAACAAGCACTTAGATTTTGGTGATGGTTTCACACAAGTGCACCTATGTCCATACTTGGCAGAGTGCATGCACTAACTATGCATGGGAGGCTGGAGTTGTAACTCATTGGTAGAGGGCTTGCACCTGTGAAGCACTGGGCTAAATCCACATAAAAATAAATAAAATAAAGGTATTGTGTCCATCTACACCTAAAAATAAAAAATAAAAAACCAAAAAACTAAGTATGTATGGACTTTGTACGTCAATCATGCCTCAATAAAGTGGGATGAAAATTTTTTAATTTTTTAAATGGCTATTACTTACTAAGTTGATAGGAATTCTTATCTTCTGCTTCAAGAATAAAATCTACCTGGGTGCAATGGTGCATGTGTGTAATCCCAACAACTCGGGATGATAAGGCAGGAGGATCAAAAGTTCAAAGCCAGCCTCAGCAACTTAGGGAGGCTCTGTCTCAAAATAAAAAATAAAAATAAAATGGAGTGGGTATGTGGCTTAATGGTTAAGAATCCCTGGTGCCCCTGCAAAAAAAAAAATACTGTCTAAATAAACTCTCTAATACACACACACACACACACACACACACACACACACACTCACACACACACACACTCACACACACACACACACACACACACACACACACACACACACACCAATTTAACATGAATTTGCCTCCAACCCAGAAATTTCTCTCTTGGATATTCATCCTAGAGAACTGAAATTTTATGTAAGCAAAAGAGCACACACACAAATGCTCACAGCACCCTTGTTCCTCCCAGTCAGAAATTGCAACCCTGCTGCTCTTTGAAGAAGAAGGGCTGAGTAGCTAGGGTCCAGCCCATCATGGAGCACCACATAGCAGTGAAGGGAAAGGCCACCACCTGCAGAACAACTTACCTGGGTTTCCAGAGAATCATGCTGAGAAAAACAAGCTAATCCCAAAATGTTACCCACCAGATGATTCTGTTTACAGCACATTCTTCAAATGACAAAATCACAGATATGGAGGATGGATTAGTTGTCGTGTGGGTCAGGGAGGCAGGGCCAGTGGATGTGAGCAGCTGAGGCCAAAATGGACAGCACGGCAGTGACAGAACAGTGCTATGTGTGATCACATGGGGTTACACAAATAGGCACGAGTAATAAAATGAGGAGGAGGAAACATGCAGGAGCGTGAGCGAGACCAGGCAAGGCCAAACTGGTGAGAGACTGCCTGGGTGAAAGGGTGATTCTATGCAAAGCCACAAGCTGCATCACAGGAGGACATGGAGCTGGCTGTACTATTTGTTATGACTTCACCTGAAAACACAAGAATCCAGAACCAGAGGCTGAACTTAAAAATTTGGAAGGGGAAAGACTCACAGGTGAATCTGCCATCCACGTGAGAAATGCCCTTGATGAAACATCAGCAGATCCAATACTGGAGAAAAGAGGAATACCCCAGGTCAACACAGAGAGAAGGGGCATTTCAACACATGAGGAGCACATCAGCCAGTCAAGGGCTACCCAAGTGACCCAACATCTAGGCAACTAGTCTCCAAAGATAGGTGAGGACAGAGAGCAGAAAGGTTTGGCATTGAAGTGTCCCCAGATGTGATGAGAGCAATGAACCCAAAATCCAAAGAGTCAACAAATCCCAATGGAAGAACAATGAAACAGATGCAAGAAACACCTGGGTTGCAGGAAGACAGTGTAGAGAGGAAACCTTGAAATCACCCAGGGAGACTTCTAACTTTCAGCAGTACCAGAAACCAGGAAGGAGCCAGCTTCGCACCAGAAACAGGCTGGTAAGTGGGTCATCCAGCATCTCCCAGCTGCAGGCCAAATGGCACCTCAGGGACCTCTATAGCCAGTGGAGGGGTCTCTTCACCATGTAAAGGAAAAGCAGAGACTGAGAGAGTCATGGAAGCCGATCAAAACGGGACCAGCAGATTTCCAATATAGGCATGTTACAGGATCGCACTGGTCAGGGAGAGATGAGCCAGGTGCAGAACACAGAAGAAAGACAGAGGTGTCAACCTGGGGAATAAATGAGAGCTCTGTAGAGTTATTATTATTGACTGTTGGGAGCCGGCGACCGCACCCTGAAAATGGCGCTGGCTTCCTGCTTCTGATGACTCAGCAGTTAGAGTTGTTAGAAGTAAACAACTCCTTGTAAGGCTGTGGGGCTGGGCTCTGGCCTGCTTCCGCTGCGCTGTACCTATTAGACTCTTCCACGTAGTGCTGGTTCATTGGCAAGGGTGGGTACTTAAGCTAGGCCAGACCGACCACGTGTATGCGTGCTTTCTTCTCTTGTTCCTGTTTTCTCATCATGATTCAAAGGTCCTGAGTAAACTGCTGAAAGAAGAATCCTGTGTCGTGTTTCCTTTTCCGGTGAGGGGTCACGACAATTGACTATTCAAAGGAGTGTCCAATGTTTACACAAAAATAATAACCATGCAGCATGCTGTGACACAGCCAAACGTGCAGTGGTGAAGCTTCAGCCCAGGTACCAAGAGGGGAGCAGCTCAGGAGACTACTACAGCATTGTCACATGGGACCAGGAGGCAGGCAGTGGTTAAAGGCAGATCATGGCAAGCTAAAGGCTCATGATAAGCCCCAAAGCTACTGCAGAGTAAGAAAAGAAAGCTATAGCTAACATGTTAATAAAAGTGACAAAACAGAACAATAAAAAAAGAGTTGATTCATCCAAAAGAAGGCATAAAAGAGAAAAGGAGACGAAATATAACAGATGGGACAGATAAAAGTAGACAGAAAGGGCACATCTTAACCCAGCCACACACAACAGTGGGCCTGGGAACAGCCTGAGCACTTTGAGAGTAACATTAGAAAACAAAACACTTACTGATGCCCATGACAACTCTACCAAGACACAGAGAGGTGAAAAACACAAGGGACATCTCTGCATCTACCTGATGCTGCATCAGTCAAACACACTGCAGTGGCTATGCCAACATCAGAAAAAGGGGACTTCATAGCATATGACACCACCATGAGCAAATAGGTCCATGTCATAAAGGTGAAAGGGTCGACTCTCAAGAGACCTAACAATCCCAAATGTGAACACCTAACAACAGCTTTAGAATACAGGAAGTGACCACAGCCAGAGCTACCGTGGACAAAAAGCCAGCTCCCCAGTGGTGGGAGGGCAACCTCTCTCTCAGTCATTCACACAACAGGTGGCAAGAAGTCAGGGGACTTGAACCCTTAGTGGCCCTGTGGTACACCCCACCCAGCAGCAGAACACCCTCCAAGAGCACAGAGCATCAGCAAGACAAATCCCCCTCCCACCACGAAGCAGGTCTAGGCAGAGTGAAAGGACTCAAGTCCTTATGGTGTGTTCTCAGATCACACAGGAATAAATACCAGAAGTCATAGTGGGGTCTATGTGGAAAATCCCCCAAACACTGAAAGTACCTAACACCTTTTTGAACACCATGGACCAATGAAAAGAGTCAAAATCAAAGTTAGAGAATACTGTGAATCGAATGAAGATGAAAATATGGTGTACGAGAATGTGAGGGAATGCACAGCACTAGCTCTAGAGAGAACCAGGTCTAATCTATGACCTCAGCTTCCACCTAATTGTCTACCAGAAAATGAGCCAATTAAATCCAAAGTAAGAAGATGAAAGAAATATTAGATATGAATGCAATGTAAAAAAGAAAAGTAGTAAAAATCTATGAAATTAAAAGCTGATTTTTTGAGATGATCATTAAAATTGATAAAGCAATAGCCACACTAATCAGGAGTGAAGGGGATGGCCAAAATGGTGAATGCTAGGAATGAGAGAGGATGTCACTGCATGTTGGAGACATATGAAGATGTCATCATGTCATAGGGACCCTAGGGGCAGACCCCTTTGTGCAGAAGAATGGAGAAGGGTGGAGCCTGTGAAGAGGGTCTGTAGGCTGCCAGGCACAGGTGTGACCATATCACTTTGGAGAGTGCTAATTCTGTGAAGGAGACACAGACAGAAGTCATGGGGAGGGGGGGTACAACTGGGGACAGCACTGCATGCAGAGGGGAATTCATCTCACCTGAGACCTGAGTGAGGGGATCTGGTGTCCCAGTGAGGTGAGGGTAAGATGTGCCCCTCCCAGGAAAGAGGCCAGTGTGGCCGGAATGTGTCTGAAGGGGACAGTAAAGGAGGGCAGAAGATAATGGGGAGCATGCAGCAGCCTAGGAAACCCAGGCCACTGGTAGATTCCAAAGGCAGCAGGGTGCATGGAACCTGTCATGAGCTAGAAGGACTGCCTGGAGGACAGGCAGAGGGACCAGAGAGGCAGCTCCAAGCATGAGTGGAGCTGGGAGGCCAGTGGGAGGCTATGGTCACCTTCCTAAGGGGACAAGGAGGTGGCTGCATGCGTGCTGGAGGCGGACAGGGTGCAGCAATGGGGTTCTGGGTGTATTTTGCAGGTTAGAGCTTCCAGGAGTTGCTGTCGGCCTAGAGACACCAGATGGCGATGCAGAGGTCACAAGGCAATTCCTAGATTTTTATTCCCAGCCACTGGGATGAAGGTGGAACCCTTTGCTAATAGAGGAGGGACTGATAGGAAGATTCTGTCTGTCCACATGATGAGCATGACTCTAAGAACCTCTGAACTCTGGAGTCACCAAAAGCTGGGTACACCCTTCCCAGAGCAGGTTCCAAGCCAAATGCCACAGGCAGAGTTAACTTCACTCCATGCATTACCAGTGACAACCTCTGAGCTGGGACACCATCAGAATGGAGACACCAGCCATGGATTCAGAGCAGAAAGCCTAATCCACTGGCAGTGGAATAAGAGTAAATTCCTGGTGCAAAGATGAGTGGCCTCCATCCCTGTGAACAGAAGCTCACTTGAGCCGCACTTGCTGGTCTGCCTCTAAGGAAGCACTGTGACCTCCCTGTGTGAACACAGGGATGACCACCCAACAGAGGCTGTGGCTGGGCACAGGAGACCCTCCCAAGGCTGTTCCTTGTCACAGGCAAGGGGCAGATGGGCTCTTGGGTCAGTTCAGCCCCTGCCTGACTAGGGGTCATAAGCAGGTTCTCCCTGAACCAAGGTAAAGCCATCTCACAGGCCTCAGTTTTCTTCAGAGATTACCATAACTATATGATCTCCAAAGTCTCATTCCAAGCAAATGCAGTCTGGAATGTTCTATATTGAAACACACCTGGCCAAAACTGGAATACAATCTCCAGAGTCCACAAGAGCCATATGTGCAGATGTGTGACATGGGACAGGCTGGGGACCAGACAGCAGTCAAGCCTATGCAATATTGTCATCCACTTAGAAGATGAACACAGAGGCTCAAGGACAACCAGACACTTGCCTAGGTCACAGCCAGGAAGTGGGAGCAGGAACTGGGACCTACATCAGCTAGACTCCTGCTCCTCCTGCCTCACCTTCCCCATCTGCTCCCACCACTGTGCTTTCAGAAAATAAACAGCATCTTATCGGGATTTTTTAAATGTATAAACATCTTTTGAAAGGTATTACATGTTCTTGATTTTAAAAAAATTAATCCCATCTTGGTAATACTGTATTTCTCAAGCTGGGTTTTGAGGAATGCGTGTTCACACCACAGCGGTTCTCCCAGGATAATCCCCCACCTCACTTCCTTATCTTAGTGAGAGTTGCAAAGCCCCTTTGTCCAGGTACACAAACACCCACAGGTGCTGGGGATCAGGGAGTGGTCATCTTTTGGGGCCATCACTCTGTTCACCAGTGGACATGTGGTTTTGCCCTTGGTGAGGTGTAGTTATTCCAGATGATTCCTTAGGTAGAGAACCTGTCCCTGGACAATGGTGGTCAGGATGAAGAAGGAGCACCAACTGGGCTTCCAAGTGCCAGGTGACCATTCAGCACTGGCACACCTGACTCATTATATCCTCTCTGGGTTGTGCAAGGCAGGAACCCTCGGGGTCCTGTGTGCTTTTAAGTCACAACTGTGTAACACAAAATATTTCATTCTAAACACTAATGGAAAGCAGTATAGATTGCTCCAAAGGCGCCCAAAAGTTACTATGGCAACATTCTCTACGAAATAAGTGTGAGGCATCAAGAAATTCACTATTTCTGGTTTATTTCATTTAAAAGAAAAACAAAAGTCCATACCAACACTCATTTATAAATCTGAACAACCACATTATTCACAAGAGCCAAAAATTAGAGACAACCCAGTTGTCCCCCAGCTAATGTCAGTCGAGTAGATAAGGCCAGGGACACACATGTGAGCAGCAGTAACAGAGGTTGTCAGCCATGAACGGGGACATCCCGACACAACTTGCCACACATTTCATGGATGAGCCTGGAAAACATCACGATGTGTACAAGAAGCCAGACCCCAGGACCACATGTCACACACGTCCTCTTACATGAAGAGTTGAGGACACACCAGTTCACAATCAGAGGAGGACAGAGGTGGGCTAGGACAAGGGGGCTTGGTGGTTGGAGGGAGTAGAGAGTGACTGTGTGTGAATATGGGGTCATTTTGGGGAGAGCAAATCAATTTCAGATGCTGTCCCCACCCTATGAATACTCTGAACCTACTGATCCATGGACTTGAAATGGGTGAATTTCAGGGTGTGCGAGTTTCCTCTCAATAAGTTTTTGTTTGAAGAAAACAACTGAGACTAGTGCATCCAGAAAGACACTGAGCATGGCTAGACACAGTGCCGCCTGGCTGCTGCTCGGAGGCTGTGACCATCAAGCAGTGCTGCGAAGCCCCAGGCCTCAGGTCTGCCCATCCATGAAGCCTGGGACTCAAAGCCGAGCAGGGCAGCTGCAGGCAGAAAGGAGGCTGCTCACATTGTGTCACGTTGCCCAGGCTTGGGATCGCCCACAGTGTTGGTAACTTAGGGTCCATTTGGGACCACCCTTTCAGCTTGCTTGGGCAAACTCAGCTGCTCTGCTCCCATGTCTGAAGCTGCAAGGGCAGCAGCCCCTCACTGCGCAGCCAAGCTGACTGCACTATGAGCACTGTCCCAGAACACTTACTGACCTCAAGAGCAGCCAGCCAGCCCCAGGATGTGAGCCTGTCCCTCTGTTGCTCACCCTGCATTCTGTGGAGGACACAGAATGAATGGCAGGAAGACCCTGCCCCAGAAGGTGCCACTCCCCTTCACTCCACACCCTACACATGCCACACCCTACACATGTAGGTTTTTATTACCTTTTTGAATATGAGCAATTAAAAATGAAAAGAGCTCATCTCCTCCAAGCCTCCGGGTCTGTCATGAACATCCAGAGGCTTGGGAAGCCTTGGGCTCTGCCTCCTGCAGCAAGAGGGGATGGGCTGAGTGACACACATGCCTCAGGCAGGAGAGAGCCCTTGGGCCCCGGCCTCCACCACCCCCTTTCCTCTGGACCCAAGTCTCACTCACATGTGAACTGGGTTCCCCAGAGAGATTGCAGTGCATGGGTCTTGAGTTTCTTAGCACTTCAGTGAGCCTCTGATCCTGGCCCCATCTCAGGTAGCTTGTGAAAGACCAAAGGACCAGCCATGGGGCAGCTATAGCTGCCAACCTGCTCTCCCTCCTTATGACACATTGGAGAAATTCAGATGGACAGCATGGTCCTAGGGAATGGTATCTCATAACCACAGCAGCTCCTTCTGGGCTGTGACTCATGACAATACTGTGGCACCTTGCAAGAAAGACATGCACGGGGTCAGCAGCACCTCACAGGACAAGGCCCTCAACACCCACATCCTCTATCCTCAGAGCTCAGAGGCATGACAAGGTCAGGGCCAGCCTGCCAGGCTGCATGTGACAAAGGGGGCTCCTTGTGCACAGACCCACCCAGCAGAAGCCAGCCTGGCTTTCTGTGGCTGTTTCTCTCTGGGAACTGGGAATGCACCAAGGGGAACTCCCAGGGAAATCTGGTGGGAACACAGTCCACCCAGGATGACAGGTTGTGTTGTGCCCTCCCATACCCTGATGCCTCCACCCACAGTGCCCCTTCCTGCAGAGAAGGCTGGCCTCACAACCATCACCAGCCAAGGGCAGAACTTCCAGAGTCACAGCAACCTCTCTCGGCCTGCTCTAAATGTTCTCATTCCTTTCCTCAGAAAAGAATCCAGCAGTTTCTCCAGTTTGTTCCTAAGATACCATGGCTCCCTCAATCTGCCTCAGGACATCAGTGTTCAGAGCTCTATCCTGAGTCCTGGGTAGCATCCCTCCTCCATCACTAAGGAGATTTCACAAAAAAAGTAGAGTTTTGTTCTGGTTAGAGAGCTTGGAGATGTCCCTGATGTCAAGAATTGAGCCCCTCACATCCCATCCCCCAGTCCAGGGGAACACAGCCCCTCACCAACATGTGTGAAGGATGGAGTGACCAACTGCCTAATGCTTACCAAGAACAGGGGGTGGGAGTGTCTTCCTCTTCAACACTTGCAGGCTGACCACATGGTGAACTTCCTTGTCCTCCCTCAAGATCTCATTGATGTAAGACTAAAGGTATGGAAAGGTAGAAAGCTCTTGACCAAAAGGAGCCCCTGATGGCAAAGAGAAAAGTCCTTTCTGGATCAATAGGAACTGGTTTTGGAAGCAAGACTCTGAACAATGCACTGCTGCTGAAGCAAAGGTCCTGCTCCAGGAGAGACTGTGGGTGCCATATCCCGATAAGATGCAGACACTTGCACATGATCAGGTATTACACATGTCACTCGGGATGTATCTTGTTAACTTTACTCATCACCAATACCTATGCATACAAAGTGCGGGAGCCTGAGGTGCTGCTTGTTTCTGTCTGTGGAGGGGCTAGTCAACACCCGCACCATCCAACACCCTGTCTTCACAGGTACAATGTCCTAATCTCCAGGAAAATGTGATGGCCACTCACCCCAGGGGCTGAAGAGCACTCAAAATGTGGCTACTGATACTGAGGAACTAACTTAAATTTTATTTAACTTTAGTTGATTCCAATTGTAATAGCCAAAGATAACTAGTGGCCACCATATTGGATAGTGCAGATGCTACACTACAATTAAATGGCACCTCTTACAGAGTGGACACAGCTGTCATGGTGGTAGTACTAGTGATGTTAGTAATAGTAACAAAGTAATGGCTCCAATCACTAACCTGTTTTTACCATAAAATCATCTGCCTAATCATGGAGAGGTGTTTTAAAACCAGTACCTTGTGGTGGTTGATGGTTTTTGAAGTACAAGGATCTCACATTAGATTTCTTGCCTCCTCTTAAGTAGAAATAAATGGGGCACTTGACATCTCTTTAAATCCTAGCATGCAGAGCAGGAGCTCACAGCTACAAGGTTCTCTGCACGTGTTGACTTAGATGAGCTATTTGGAACAGGAGTCATACTGGGTGTGTGGGGATTTTGATTTATCCATATGTTGCTTAAAATTTTTATAATGAGCACCAATCATTAGAAATAAAAATAGTAAAGACTCTTGAGGAGAAAAGTCCACTGAGCGTCCATCTAGCCATGGGACCTGCAGTGGTGTGGAGAAGGGAAGTGGTGCCTTTCCTACCTGCCAGGTGCCAGGTGCTAGCTGGACCAGGTGGGTGACAGAAGGGAGCCTCTTGCTCATTCTCAGAGAGACTAGGCAAAGCCAGTCTGCCTCAGGTGTTCTGGAGCCCACTAGGAGTGGGGAGAAGGGCACACCTGTGGCCACAACATGGTCTTTCAGCGCCATCTAGTGGCTACATTAGAAATAGTCACCCATAATTCCCTCTTGGGAAAAGAAAAATCAAGCAGAAAAAAAAATCCTCTTGAATACTGAAATTTAGAAATTTGTTCTCTGGGCTCTGTCATAAGCCAGGCAAGCGTGGGGCATGAGGGCACTTGCTGTGTGCTTCAAAGCTGGTAGACCAGGGAAAGGGCAGGGCCATCGTCATTATTTACAAGTTGTACCTATTCCAGGTGGTCCAAGCCTGTGCTGCCCATTATAAAGCATTCTGAATGCCACCACTGTTCTTGTGTATTTCCTCTTTATGCAAAAATAAAAAGGAAACATACCATTACCATTTCCCGTACGTGCATTATGTGACATACATGTGCGTGTGTTCCTGTGTCTCACCTTCACAACAACTGGAAACTTAACACTGTAGAGTCCATGTGACCCTTTTGCAGATGGGACAACCCAGGAAGACCTGCTGTAGGCACAGTTTCAGCAGAGGGGGAGGTCAGACAGGAACTGAACGGCTAGACTTGGCATGAGCACATACATCTCCCTGGTCCCCAGCTGTGGGAGTCAGCCTGAGGCAGGATGGCCCTGTGTCTACCCTCTGCCTGAGCCCACCTGCAGTTCACTGGGCAGGTCAGGCCTGGGCCTCACCTCCACAGGGGTCTGCTGGTGGCTGGATGGAACTGTGCTTACTCTTGCTCAAGCTCCCGTTCAGCTGGACTTGGCTAATCAGGCTCCAGCCTGAGCTCCAGAAGGTGTTTGCCTGGGGGCAGAGGCAGTCCTGGATCTGGCCTGAGCTCTGGTGAGGGTCACCAGGTGGTGGGACAGAGCCAGGCCTACCTTGGGTCAGGCTCCCACACCTGTCAGCTAGGTGACCTTTGGAGCTCAACTCTGGCACGTGTCTTTCAGTAGGCAGAATCAGTGCAGGAAGGAGCCTGAGCTCTGGCAGGCACCTGACAGTGTGGGTGGTATCATTCCTGGGCTGAGTCTGAGCTCTGGCAGGGGTCAGCCTGAGGAGGGATGCACCTGTGACTACCCTCTACCCGCACTACAGCCTCATGAGATCCTGGGAGATCTGGGCCAATCCTGAGCTCCCAAGGATGTGTGCTGATGAGCAGAGGCAGTCCTTGGCCCAGCCCAAGGATGTATGGGGCGTCAGGTGGTGGCAGGTAGAAATCAGGCCTTCCCTGGGCCTGGCTCCTGGGCACAGCTGGAGCCCAAGGTAGACCTGGCTCCATTCCACATCCAGCATGGTGTGGGAACCTCCTTCTGGCAGTCCCCAGGCCTCACTAGGCTTCCTTACTGTTATCCTGAACCAGCAGACCAAGACGCCTTTTAAAAACAAACCCAATTGTTATATGATCTATCCAAGTGCATGAATACATTCTACTTTCATGTATAACTAATTAACGCAAATGAAAAAATTTCAAAAGTAGATCAGCAATTAGGACTTTGGTCAACATTTGGCCAGAATCAACTAATCTTCAAAACCATGCAAAAAAGAAGACAGACCATGTCACCCTATGACTTGAAATTTACCAGTGATTTTCCACCTTGCTCCATATAAAACCCAAACCCCTATGATGGCCCACAAGGACCATTGGAAACTCCTTATTCCACAGCTTGCCTTGGGAGCCTGCAGGGCCATGGCAGCCCCCTTGCTGCTTTAGGGCTCTAGTGCCTGCCATTTCCTCTCCAAGGGTGTCATCTGGATTCCATGGGGGTAGGGATGATGCTCAGTGTCCCCAGAGCCCAGAATTGTGGCAGTCACATAGTTCTCATCATGGTGTTTGAGTTTCTCTGCACTGTGGTGTAACTAGTCAATTCCTTGGCCACTCATCTCTTTTCCTCTATTGGATATCCCTGAGAACACCTCAGCACAGGAATAATGACAAGGGTGTTGCCACCAGCACGACCAAACTCGAGATTCCAGCTAGGGGTCATGACAGAGAATCAGCAGAACATGGCCACATTCAGAAAACCAGATCATTACTGTACTGGGTTCCTGTAATGGTATCCAGAAGACCACAGGTATGATCAGGCTCAGTCCACCAGGAAAAAAACCTTATGAACAAGAAGGTAGTAAAGGAACCCTAAGAGGTTAAGGAAAGGCAGGACATTCAGGAAAATCTCACTCCACCAGATTGGTGTTGATTCTGGAAAGAAGACCAAGATGACAGGAGCAATGGGTTGCACAAATTAATGTGCCTTGTGTGTGAAGAATGAAGTACTTGAGCCTGGTGTCCCGTCCCATGGAGGCTGAGGCAGAAGAATTACAAATTCAAAGCCTGCATCAGCAACTTAGCAAGGCCATAAGCAAGTCAGTGAGGCCCTAACTCTAAATAAAATAGAAAAAAGGGCTGGGGATGGGGCTCAGTGTTTAAGCTCCCCAGGGTTCCATCCCCAATAAATAAAAATAAATAATGTGGTTGAACCCAGAGAGAAAGATCCCATTGAAATCAATTTAAATAGCTATATGCAGCACTCAGCTGTTGTTCCTCAAAGTCTTTGGGGTCCACATAAATAAAACTATGAAAATAAAGGATTTACATCATAATAGGTAAAGTATGTTCCTTCAGAGAGAGGCCAGTGTTGAACAGCTATCTTCTTTCCTTGTTTCAATCTGTATAAAATCTTCCTTGCAGAAGGAATCATGAGAGAAAAAAAGGTCAAAAGTCATTTTGAAAAATTAACTCACAAATGTATACATGTTTGAGATATGTGTGTGTGTGAGTGCGAATGAGTGTGTGTGTGTGTGTGTGTGTATTTAAATTTTTCATTTTGTACCAGGGATTGAAACTCAGAGGCATTCAACCACTGAGTCATATCCCCAGCTCTATATTGTATCTTATTTGGAAACAGGGTCTTATTGAGTTGCTTAGTGCCCCACAGTTCCTGAGGCTGGCTTTGAACTTGCAATCCTCCTGCCTCAGTCCCCCAAGCCACTGGGATTACAGTCATAGGCCATCATACCCAACGCAAAAGTATCATTTTGAAAAAAAAAAAAACAAACTAAGTCATGGATTTAGCACCAAGAGGTACCTTCACATAGAGAATTGTCATATTTGAAGGGTGGGAACTGGGAACAGAGTGACAGAACTCAAAATAGAGATCAGGAAAGACTTGCATGGATAAAACACTTTATAATGTCACTAAGGTCAAATTTCCATTATTTGGAGAAAGACAAATGATTCCTTGAAAGGTAGTGGAACCATTTGGAAATGCCTAATGATGAAGGTAAGATCATGAAATCCAATCCCTATCTCATTATGTCTATCTAAATAAACTCCAGATGCTCTGAGACATTATATGTAGAAATCATCAAAGTACAGGAACAAAATAAATGAATGTTTGCACAATATAGGAAGATTTCTAAACCTCAATGTGGAAAGCAAGAAGGCAAAGTTAGTTACGAATGTATGTTGTATGTATATGGAGGTGTATGTATGTGCTGGCATAGGTGGTGGCGGAATGGACTGTATGTGTGTACACCAGCACACATTGCTCTTGTACTTTGGTGGTGTTAAAATAAATCTTTGAAATAATCGAATTCATATAGACAGGAAGTAGAACGGTGGTTACTGGGATGAGGTACAGGAACAATTGGTAAGATAATATTGAATGAGGAGAGGTTGAATTCATGAATAGAAAAGTCCTGGGGATGGTCAAATGATTGTGATGGCTGTATCATAATGGGATTCTCTTTGGTGCCATAGAACAATACTCCTTTTTTAAAAGTTAACATGTTAATTGTCTCATATCATGAACGTGTTCAACTACAGCTGTGTTAACTTTTTTTTAAAGCACCATCTATATTCTTTTCTTAATGTTTTTTTTCTTAGTTGTGGATAGATCTTTCTTTTATGTATTTATAAATGGTGCTGAGAATGGAACACAGGGCCTCAGACATGCAAGGCAAATGTGCAATGGCTGAGCTACAGTTCCAGCCCATGTGGTAACTTTTTAAAAAGTGTGTCTGAGATATAATTCTATAGGAATATGTATACAGATATGTAAAAGTATTTTTAAGAAACAAAACACTAGAGAGACTGGGGTTGTAGCTTAACGGTAGAGTGCTCAGCTGTCATAGGAGAGGCCTTGGGTTTGATCTTCAGCACCACATAAAAATAAATCAATAAACTAAATACATTGTGTACAAATACACCCTCAAAAAATCCTAGTAAAATGTATTTTATATATGCATGTAAAATGATTACAGTGGACAACTTCAGAGTCAAAGTAAAAAATTAGCCACAGTAACAATGGGTGACTTATTTAAATTGAAATTCTTGAGCTAAATGTAGGCATGCACTTTAAATTTTGGCATATTTTCTAAAACTTCTCTGCAGAAGAGTTATGACAATTTTGTATTGCAATTATCAGAGCTTGAGAATTCAATTTTCCAACACTATTGAAATTAGATTTTCTCACTATATTTATTTTTTGTATTTGGTAGGCAAACACACACATGTACTTTATGTTTCCTTTGGATTACTCTAATATGATTTGGATTACTTCATTTTTGGTATGTCATCTTTTATAAACAGCCGATACTGGGTTTTCCCATTTTTGTAGACTGTTTGTTTCTCCTTATTGACTTGTAGGAGCAAGGTATGTGTTTAAGCTCTCATAAGTGATGCAGACACCCACAGGAACATCACCAAAATACTGTTTTCTAGCAACTGGCCACAGATTTGCCTCTTACAGAGAGCCCTTTGCCAGCTTGAGAATTTTGTTTATTCTTCTCAATATGCAATTGAAGTCAAGAATTTTCCAAGGCTCCAGCGGGTGTCTGCCTGTGGACAGAAGTGGTCCTGGGCAGAGCCTGGACTTAGGCTGGGTCCCATGGTGACAGGATGAACCCAGGCCTATACTGGGCCCCGGCTCCATTGCAGGTTGGCAAGACATATCTGGGCCAAGCCTGAGCTCTGGCAGCGGTTGGTCTGAAAGGGGACAGACCTGTGGCTATCTTGTGCCTGAGCTTCCACCACAGGACATCCTGGCAGATATGGATGGATCCTAACCTCCCAAGGTTGTCTGCTGATGACTGATGATAGTCCTGGGCCAAGCTTAAGTACCTACAGACTTCAGCAGGTGGCTAGTAACCTGGGGTTCAGCTCTTGGGCAGAGCTTCAGTTGCAGCAGGGGTCAGCAGGTGGCGGCATGGAACCGGGTGTACCCTGGGCATGGTTGCCAGGCAGTTGGGTGAGGCAATCATGAGCCAAACTGAAGCTATATCGGCAATCTGGTGGGGGCAGGATGAACTCTGACCTACCCTGGTCCCAGACTCCCATGCACTTCTGACCAAGTGAATCTGGGAAGAGTCTCAGCTCCTGCTGGCATAGGTGGTGGCGGAATGGACTAAGGTCTACCCTAGGTAAGGACTCCTGCACAGGTGGAATAGGCTGATCAAGGCAGAGCCTGAGCTCCAGTGGAGGTCAGCCAGTGGTGGGATGGAACCAGGATCACTCTGAGAATGAGCTGCCATGCAGTTCAGCAAGGCAGATAAGGCCTGGGTCTGACCTCCACAGGGGTCTGCAGGTGGCAAGATGTGACCCAAAGGCAGACCTCCTCCAGCTACACCCCATTGGACTTCAGTTACCAGAAAAGTGATACCAGCAGGTGAGGAGTTCACAGATTAGGTGAGGGCTCTTGACACCCAATGAACTTCTACTATCCAAAGATTCAAAGAAATATTGACAAGAAGAGAAAACAGCTTCCTCCACCCAACACTACACAGCATGGTTGTAAAATATCCAACAAAACCACCAAAGACTATAAAAATGTATCCAAGGAGTTGTGACTAGATGAATAGAGTACAAAACAGCCACCTTTGCCAATACCTGCCATTGCTGCTCAGTCAGATGAGAAAAAATAAGATATTCCTGCACCATCTCTTCCTCATTTTATCAAAGAAACATCAAAAGGTACAAAAGCTACACAGAGGAAAGAGAGAAAAGGAAGTACTAACGACCAGCTCTCTTTTGTGATTGCCTATATGTTGCTGAGTGCACGTGGAATTGGATTTCCAAGCTGACAACTAGTATTAGGAAACCTAATTTTATATACAGCCAAAGAGCCTGCCTCAGAAAGTAACAAGCAGTCCTTTGTCTCAGTCTGTCTGTCTCCTTAGCTGTGGGGTCTGTATGTGTTCAGGGGATTTTCAAATATTAGACAAGGACCCGAATATTTTTGATTCTTCAAATCAAAAGCCTTGTAGGAATTGTGCCCTCTTCTCATTAACCATGCAAGTATACTCTTAGGAAATTTCTATCAGCATACAGGGACAGTTATCAAAAGAGTATGAAGCGATAGACACTTTCTTCTTTGGTCAATTTTTTGTATATTTTTTTATTTTCTTTTATATTAAATGGAACTTACCTAAACTGTCAGTTGAAAATGAGTAACAGTACCACTAAAGCCTAGAGTAGTCAGCTCTTTGCTGCGGTGGAGACAAGGTCTGATCAGAACGATCTGAGGGCAGGAAAAGTGTCTGGGGGCTCATGAGAGTTCAGAGGTCTCAGTTTTAGAGAGCAGGCTCCATTCTTTGCAACCTCTGATGAGGCTGAACATCATGGCAGAAGAGTGTGGCACAGAAAAATAGCTGACATGATCATCAAGGAGCAGAGAAAGAGATCTCCACTTTCCACATACAGGTACACTGCCCACAGCCTTGAGCCCCAAGACAGACCTCCTCCATCTGCACCAGACCTCCTCCATCTGCACCCCACCTGCCTTCAGCTACCCGCCCACTGATCCCAGCAGGTGAGGAGTTCACAGATTGGGTGAAGGCTCTTGACACCCAATTAACATCTTCTATCCACAGATTCAAAGGCATATTGACAAGAAGAGAAAACACCCTCCTCCACCCAACACTACAAAGCATGGTTGAAACATATCCCACAAAACCACAAAAGACTATAAAGATGTGTCCAAAGAGTTGGGACCAAACGGATATCTTACAAATAAGCCACCTTTCTCAAAACGTGCCATGGCTGCTCAGTCAGATGAGAACAACTCAGATATCCCTGCACCGTCTCTTCCTCCTTTTGCCAAGAAACATCAATTGGTACAAATGCTAAACAGAGGAAAGGGTGAAAAGCAGAGGGAAGGGCCAGCTCTCTTCTGTCATCACCTCTGGGTGGCCCAGCTCACATGGAATTTGACTTCCCTGCTGAACAACTACTGTTAGGCCACCTAATTGGACATAGAGCCAGAAATCATGCCTCAGAAGGGTACTAAATCCCCGTGCAGGTTCTCCTTTGATTTCCCGCCCTGGAATAATTGGGAGCATCCTTTCTCCTTCCAGAAGAGGCAGAGTAACACCCCACACTCAGTGGACAGCTAACCCTGGATACAATGTGTGGTACCAGAAAAAAAAAAAGAAAGAAAAAAAGAAAAGAAGAACAACAAGAAGGCTCACTGAACCATGATCCCTCCAGGTGATCTGATCCGATTTTCTGCAACCCATATAAGGGATCATGCCAAGGACATGAGTTTGCAGACATTGACTTTCCTCAAACATCTCAACATGCACTCCTCTCAAAATCCTCTCAGGCTGGTTTCGATTCTTCTCTAGGAAATGTCTGAGTGTTTTAACCATGCTCCTACCAAACGACTGCAGAGCAGGGGCGTGTTCGGCATTCAGAGTGGAAGCGTCCCGCATCCATCCACATACAATCAGAGGCCTGGAGATTCTAGGCTCTGGCAGGAGAGTGCACTTGTTTGTGTCCCCTGTGGGTCTCTCTGGGCCTTGTGTGCCAAAGGACCCGCTTGGTGGCTGCTATGCCATCCTGGCCGCTCACCAGACATATGCTGGTGTTACGGACTGGCGGACTGACAGCAACATGACGTCACCGTGCGTGGGCCAGCAGAGGAGCTTTCCCTCCTGGTGGCATCCCAGGAAGATCCAAGCCCAGCAGCAGCTCTGTGGTCATGTCAGGAGGGGAGACCTTGGGACCGAACCCCATGAGGGCATGTTCTTTTCAACACACGCGGCCCCAACTTCTTCAGCCCCTGGAAGTGGAGCGTGGTTCTGCTGGTGGCCTGTCCAATGTGCCCTCTGGGCACTCCTGCTCCTTCCAGGGCCCTGGACCCAGCAGCTGTCACTCGCCTGCCAGCACCAACCTGCAGTACCACTAGGCGGCGCCGTCCGCGGTTGGTCATACCAGACAGGCAGAGCGCCCTGCAATCCCTTATCCCAGAGCCAGCACTGGGGGCTCCACTAGTGCAGCGAACCTGGGAGGGCTGGAGGGCTGGGGAGCACCGGGAGGTCCTGAGGATCATCAAAGGTAGCACCAGCCCCAGCGGCCTTGCCCTCCTGTCCTACTCCTCCAGGGCCCAGCTTTGCTGAGTCTTGGTCCAGGCAGCGAACTGGCCTAGGTTCCCAGAGGCCCCAGGGAGCAGCCTCTGGGGACATGTGAAGGCAGTGGAGCATTTTAGGCAGCTCCGCGGGTTGTGGGAACTTTGAGCTCAACCACATCCCACTAACTCAGAGCCAGCACTGGGGGCTCCACTGGTGCAGCGAACCTGGGCTGGCTGGAGGGCTTGTGTGCATATGGAGGATGTTAAGATCCCACAGCTGCCTTTCAGTCCTGCTTCTCCTGGTCATGGCTCTTCTGAGAGTTGGGCAAGTCAGCGAACTTGCCTAGGTTCCTTGCATCTCCAGGGAGCGGCCCCTGTGGACATCTGGAAAGCAGCTCACAGCTCAGCCTGTTATGGGAACTTTAAGCTGGACAATGTCCCAGGAACTCGGGCAGGCTGCTCCTCCATTCCTAGAAAGCCAATCAAGGCAATTTCTGTGGTCAGGGCAGAAGGAAATCTAGGGCATGTGGGTCATCCCATTGCCTTATAGTGAGGGCAGCTGTGAGGGAGTCACTCAACATGGGTGACAGAGGGAAGGAGCAAGAGAGCAAGGGAGCTTCCAGATCAGTGCCCCCTCTGCACCAGCCATGCCCCACATTGGCGGCAGTGGCTGCTCCTTCTGCTGCTACTGCTGCCACCTCTATTCACCAGGTCTAGTCCAGAAATCTCTGGGCCCAGTAGTCCAACAGTCCCTTCCATTGACCTGCTGGTGCAGAACTATATGGCCAGTCAGGCTGAATCTGATGGTTCCTCCTCTTGGCCTGACTCTAGGCTCTCAGACAGAAAACCCTCTGCAACAATACCTGGGGTTCTTGGGCAAACTCTGGAGGAAGAGATTTCACTGGAGTGTCACAGCCCCTGCCACAAAGGTGGTCCAAAAAAGGCCTGTTGGATGAGTGAAACCAGTGCCTGATAGTGTCCTGATTATCAAGTTCAACCAGTGCTTTCTGTCAATTTCACACATCAGCCTTGGTATAGAAGTGGAAATGTAGAATTTTGTAAAGAGGGATATTAAATAATGGGAAGAGCTCAGAATTTTTCTGTGGAGCACTAAATCCAGACAAGAGTTGGGAATGAGAGGATATTTTACAGATACTGAAAAAAATTGTAGTTGGTATTTGTTAGCCTCTGAGAAATACCAGTAGCATCACTAGGTTCAAGATACCATAAGCCAGAAGTACAGGCAGAAGATTCTGAGGCAAAAATCAGAATGAACAAGAATTCAACTTCCATAGAACATAAGGCTCTTTCAGGTTCGGAACCATTTCTTGTTGATTGTAGTGGATAGTAGATCACACAATTGCTAATTTTGTTTTTCTGGCAGAAGACATAAGAGAGAAGACTTTCCTGGCAGAACAGAACTTTCAACCAATTTTAAAATAAGAAATCTTCCATTCTATGAGTCAGGTTCCCATTGCTTTAATAACTGATGTATAAAGACAAAGTGTTCATTTTTCTTAGGATTCTGAATGTTCTAATGTAAGAACTAAGAACCCCTTGTTTTTCTCTAGAACAGAAAGCACAGCATGATGTAAGCACATGGCAGAACAAGCTGCTCACCTCATAAGTTAGGAAGCACAATGGCACAGGACAGGCCTACAATCTAACCTTAAAACATCTATGGAAAATCTGTGAGCATTATACAGTAAACCTGGAATGGTAAATTCTTTAAATTTCAGTAGATGTCTCATTGGTCATCCATTCCCAATCTATCCTCCTCTGGATATAAAATATGCTCCCTTTTAAGTATGTAGAGTATATGTTTTTGTCAGTATAAGAATTGTAATGTTCAGATAAATGTACTGCTGTTTAGAGTCAATGTGCTTATGTATTTACCCACACATGTGCATACATGTAACACACTTCTTCCTGAATCCAAACTCCCAAGTTTCTAAGAAGGCAGATGGAGCTCAAGCTTCAAGTTGTTCCATGAACAGAAGAGGGGCACTTGTATATTGTTAAACTTTATTCATCGAGAAAGGGAAGAGAAAGTTAATCTGACATCTTCACATGTGTAGCCCTGCAGAAAGTTTGGATGAGAGGTGGGAATGTAAGTTAGTATAAACATAAAAAATTTATGAATGTTCCTCAAAAAACTAAAAATAGATCTACCTCATGATACAGAAATACCACTTCTGGTTACATACTCATAGGGAATAAAATTTATATGAAGAGATACATGCTTTTGTTGATTGTGACACTATTCACAACATCCAAGACATGACAATAATCTGTGACTATCAATAGATGAACAGAAAAATAAAATGTGATATATATCTATAATGAAACATTATTCAACCATAAAAGCTGGAACTAGTGACATCATGACAATGTGGATAAATGCATAGGGCATTATGTTAAGTGACATAAGCCAGACATAGAAATATAAATATGATGATATCTCATTTATATATGGAATCTAAAGCAACCCAACTCAAATAAGCAGAGAATGGAATGGTGATTACAGAGACTAGAGGACAGAGATGTGGAGGTATGAAGGTCAAAGTGTTCAGAACCTCAGACAGGAGGGGTATAGAGTTTTTATTTAACTCTATTATGTAGCATGATAAAAATAGTAAATAATTTTGAGATAAACAAAGAGTAAGTTTCCAATGTTTCATCAAAATAATAAGTATTTGAGGTAATGTGTATGTGAGGTAATTTATATTCTATATTGTGTTCATAAGCCATATTGTAGCCCATAAATATGTACAATGTAAATTTTCAATTTATAATACTTTTTTTGTATTAAGGATTTATCCCTGGGACACTTACCACTGAATCACATCCTCAGTCTTTTTTTTTAAATTTTATTTTGAGACAGGATCTTGCTAAGTTGCTTAGGGCCTTGCTAAGTAGATGAGGATGGCTTTCAACTTATTATCCTCCTACCTCAGCCTCCTGAGCTGTTGGGATTACAAGTGTGCACCACTGTGCATTACAATAAATTTGAAAACAGAAAAGAGTGGTGGGATGGCAAGATGTGGGGCTATCTGAATTCCCTGAGCTCTCAGGAGAAGGGGCTGCTGCTGTAAGCTGAGGGAGACAAGGAGCTCATTTCAAAATCAAGTCTTTGAGAAGAAAAGTTTGGAGGGTCACTAGGCTGGTCTGAATGACAGATGGATGCAAGTTGGAAAGAGGAACATCTCCCTTCCTCTGGTTTAGATGAGTTTGAAATTAAGCGCAGGGAGAAGGTCTGAGAACACACTAGTCTGATTTTTACTGCAAAATTCAGGAATACTGGTTGTTAGCTGAAGGAAGGTGTAACATAGTGTCAACCCTCATCTGGGGATGTAGCAGCTGGTCTTTGATGCAGTTTGGCACAGTGAGAGTGGCTGAATTTGTATTAATGTGACTTTTAAATAAAAAATAATTTTACTTCTTTCAGAGAAGATTGAAATTTATTGTCTAGAATATGGGCTTTAAAACCATGTGGACTGCCAGGTAGGGTAGCACTTGACAGAAATCTCAGCAATGTGGGAGGCTGAGGCAAGATGATGGTCGGTTTGAGGTCAGCCTCAACAACTTGGTTTGAACCTGTCTTGGAATAAATAAAATAAAAATAAGTAAATAAGCAAATGGTGGGGAGGTAAGTTCAGTGGCAAAGTTCTCCCAGGTGCTGCTGGGTCAGATTAGACACAGAGAATAAAAGTTGCTTTCCTGACTTCAGAAAGCTCAGTCACAGTCCTGCTGTGGGAATTGGGGCTTAACTAGAGAGAATTTCAATGTGTTACCAGGGGCAGATAAACCAACAGTAGCTACCCATAAAATTTAACTTGGAGCAATGACAGCAGGGTGTGTGTGGAGCTTCCTTTGAGACACAGACTTTCCAGGGCAGAATTCCAAAGGAGCTTCTCCACTTCCAGCAGGCAGGGGCCAATTGAAGTGTGTGTTACTCTGGAAAGGTTTTTCTTCCCAAACAATGTCACTTGTTCCCACCTGACTTAGGGTGAGGAAGAGCCCAGGTGAGAAAAAGACCTTAGAATATTCTCCTTCAGTTAATTTCAGTTCAATAATCACCAAAATGGACAGAGAAAGAATTTATTTCCCTGAAACATAACTTATAAAAGTAGGTTTTTCTATATATTCTACCAAAAATGTTTACAATATTAAGTTTACCAAAATATTTAAAATATTTTGAGTTTCTGATGTGGCATCACAAACTATTAATTATAAAACTGAACATGCAGATGACACCATGGTTAATAGGTTGGATTCAACAAAGGGCTTCTCCACACTTCTGGCATTTGGGGTCATTTAACCTTTCCAAGACCTACTGAATTCTAGTTCCCTTTCATTTAAGACAACAATAATATTTCCCTTTTTCTGATTAGTATACAAGAAAAAAATGTAAAACCTTTAGCAGGGAGCTCAGTATTAAGTAATGCTTTTTCTCAAACCCCAGATTGATTGTCAGCTTGGGATTCCTTTCATGGGGAAGGTGAAAACATTGGATAATGGTTGCTCTGGTGAAGGATTTCTTAGATAAAGGGCAGTTTCCAGCTTGGTGAATAAATTCATTGTCATGGGGTATCACTTTCAGACAGGTCTTTTGACAATGAAGTTTGCCATATTATATACTCCCCACCTGTCACACTGGAAAAATTTTCTTTTTGGGTCTATGCTCAGCTGAACAGTCTCTTTTTCTTCCTCCTCTTTCTCCTTTGTTAACAGAAAAGGCAATTCTTTGCTTCCTGTTTTCTTTTCTGAAAACTCCAAGGTAAATTTTCATCCCTCTGCTAACCTAGTAGCAGATACTTTCTGTTGTGACTTCATGTTGTTTCCCCATTTTTAAATTATCACCTTGTCTTGATTTTTTATCAAATTAATATTAAAATAGATATTTCTCTAAGATTCTTCAAATTCTTTTTTGTAATGAGAGAGTATATTGAAGAACAAGTTTTCTGTGTGGAACATTTTTGTCATTGTTAATGGTTGTGGGGATGCTGGAGCTCTGGCCAACTTTTTTTTCTTTTATTGTTAGATATAAATTTTAATTTTTACAATTTGGGGATTTTTTTGAGCTGTTTCCTATCTACTCTCTAGTTCTTTTATAAGAAAGGCTTGTTTGGTCAACCACTGAGTGAGCAACAGTGGAGGGGCTGAGTGTCAAGGTTTTCTTGTTTTTCTCAAATTGTTGGGTAAATAATATATTTTCATGAAGGCTTCCATTGTTAATTCACTCTGATGCCTTCCATAGTCAAGATGCTCTGATGACACATCTCAGAATCTTCCTGGCAAGGTTGATCATGAGTTTTAATCATTATTCTGTGCAATAAGACTAGGATTCTTTCCTGAGAATAATACTGGGACAGGATGCTAAGAAACAAACAAGCATGCACACAATACTGTAGATGAAGGAAAGTCAATTTAGTGTGAAGCAGACACTGAAAATCAAACCCTTCTTCAGACAGTAATCTGGCCAAAGCCTCCTCAACTGCCTGAACCAGAACATCAATGTGGATCTTATCTCTTAAGCTGGGGGTTCTCAACCTCTGAATTACTGCTTCCACTCTGTAGGGTGCTTCCAGGTTTTAAACAATGGCTATTTTTCATTCTAACTTCTACTTTTACACACCCATGTCTTTTCTGGAATGGAATCTAAATAATGAGACCACATCACTTGTTGAGCTGGACATTGGGATCAATACCATATCCACAGAGACTTTTCTTTGTGTTAAATTTCTCCTGATTGTAACTAAAGAAGGATTCAACCATCAAATCAAAGGTCATAAATGTCAAATTATGAGGTGCTTTGGGTAAGAGTTGACACAAAATTTTTCTTGATGAATTGTCATAGGGAAAAGATACATAATTCTGATTTTTGTTTGACTATAGGCAATTTAGTGGACCTCTGCTACTCCTTTAAAATTGATTATAAGATGAAACACTTTATGACAATTTATTAAGAACTTGACAATGCTAATTAAAGTTGACTTCTATCCAAGATGTTACTAAGTTACAAAATCTCCACTGTGCAAATCTATATGCAGAGTGTTGGCTTGCCTAAAATGAATTATAGAACATTCATTTAAAAATGGCTGATCAATGCATATTCATACACATCATTTTAAATTGCTGTTATTCTTAATTTCTCATACTTAATATTCGAATGTGGGCAATTTAACTTCAACATAATCGATTTTGTTCAGAATTGCTTAGTTAATCCCAGAATGCATGGTAATACACAATTGCTTCAATAGGAGTATATATAATAACTGTATTCGGAATAGATTTGAAGCCATATGACATATCATTTAGACTTTAAACGTAATTGTCCCACCTACCCTATTTGGTAAGTTTTCATTATATATTCTGCTTGAGAAAATATGCTATTGAAGGCAATTTTCAGTATCAGAACAATTTGAATAATATAGTTTTAAATTTATATGAGATTTACAAAAGTACATTATGTAGAATGAATATTTAAGATTCAGAAAAGCAGGAAGATTTAATAAGCCTCATGATTTTAAGATTAGAAATGACATTAAAATCTGACCTTTCTGTTGGAGCTAGAAATACCTGAGTCCTGGAGATATCATTTGATTGACAGGGTTAGTGATAAAGGATCATGAATCCTGGCTGTTGGATGCAAATGCTGCTCAGCAGGGCCAGAGGTGGTAAAGCACAACTGCTTGCACACCACTCCTCTTTGTTCTCAGTCCTTCTTAATAACCATCATTAGTGCTCATAATTACTGGTTGGTTATAATTTGTAGATTTGTCTTCTCTCTGGAAGCAAATAGCATTGTCGGCAGTTGGAGACAGACAGTCAGAGGCTAGAATCTGCTGTCAGAGTCCAAATCCTGAGGCTTGAACCCCAGCAATGCAAGGGAAGGCCCCTTTTGAACCATTTCTCTGGATCTTCTTTCCTGTCCCTTCCTCTTTTCCTCTGGATTATCACAGCACCTCCTGCAGGCCCCAGGTAGGATAGGGTGAGGGCAGGTCCTGGAGAACCCAAAGGGAAAGGGCATGTGAGTAAGAGACCAAGCAGGAAAAGAAAGAGGGGAAATGTGATTTACAAGTGAGTTCAACAATAAATAATAATTGAAAGCATATATATTAAAGTGGATTTTATTCAGAGAAAGACAAAAGAGATCAACACACTCAGAGCTCTATCTACATGGGGAGTAGTTTGGTTAGCAATAAAAACATTTCTGTAATTTTGTTAACATGTAAAGACTTTTCACCTACCCTTCATTGAATGTTCCCTGTGGTTTGTGATTACCACGTTCATTTAGCAGACAAAGCATAGACAGATTGCCTCCCATCATATAGCAACAATTGAAGAGGGGAAGGCCAGTGTGCATTGTGGGCAGTGCCATACAAGAAAACCACATGAGGTCGAAAGACTAAGTTAATCGTTATTACTCGTGTGTGCAGGCAAAACACAAATACATGTTTTCTCCTTTACTACTTTTGAGCATTTCTTAACTGCCTAGGATTCATCAAAGCTTAGAGTTTGCACCAGATTTTGTGGTCACTTGTTTTAATATCTTACATGCACAAAAGTACCCTTGCTTTTGACATGACTTTTCTCAGACTATTTCAATTTTCAGAATGCCAATATAAGCGCAATTGTTTCAGGCCTTATTTATTTTTCTCAATTTAGGAAACTTGCTATGGTTTTCCCCAGGATGCAAAAAATTCTACTCCCAGAAAACCCATAATGATGCACTTTTGGGGGGGGGGCGGGGACCAGCACAGGAAAGAAGTATGGTTTTGTGAGTAAGTACTTAAGGAATTGATAAGTCAGTTGGAGTCCTTTATCTTAATGGAGCCATGAAGCAAAGGGTTTTCTTTGTCTGTCCTCAGAGCTCCGGTTTTCATCATAATAGATCCCAACAAAGTTCATTTTGTCCTCCATTTTTTTTGAGTACTTGAAGATCATTTCAATTTAGAGGCTAGGTTGTTAGCTGTTTTCATGTTTCCGCTATGTTGGAAATCCTCTTGGGTGATGTTTGCTTGATTAACTGTCCTTATCTTTAATTGTTTAAAAAATAAGGATGGCTGATTTTTCTCATGAACATGAGGCCTGACATGGTACAGCAAGGCTGTCTTTATTCTCTCTCTGTGGTTGTATCAGACAGTGGCTGGGGCCAGATCTTCTTAAAGTCTCCTTTGCTCCCAAATCTCATCCTGGACTAAGAGGGATCAGAGTGACTGGAAGCTTGGTGTCTTTTTCTCTCTCTGGTGTCCCTATGTGACCTCTCCACAATGTGAACTCAGAGAAGGGGCTTTTTGCAGGGCTGAAAATGGAGAAAGCCCAAAGAAGCTGGCAGAACCTCAGCCTTCTCAAACCAACATCACACATCACTTAGCATTGCTTCCACACCAGAGCAGTCACACAGGCCACCCAGGGCCCAAAGATGGGACAGAGACCATGTATCAATGAGAGGGATCTTAAATATGGGGATGGACTATGAAACCATCAGAGTCAGATCTCCAGCCACAAAACATGGGCATTCTTCCTGCTTGAAAATGATATTCACCTTCCCAAGCCTCCAGAGTCTCACTGTCATCTGAGTGAATTCTGGATGCAGATGAGGTTTCTTGGTAAGGTTCTTCCTCATTTGAAGACCTGGGGACAAAAGAGACTGGCTCCTTGCCCCTCCCTTGCCGACTTACAACCATGGGGCAGAAATAGGACAACCCCCACAGAGTCTCTTACAGGAAAGGATTGAAGTGGGGAAACCATGCCTGTCCCTGGTCTGCATCACCTCAAAACCCATCAAATGATTGTGCATCCCACAAAGTAGATCCAGGCCACTGCCTAGAATTTTCTTCATGGTTTCTGGTTTAGTCATCTGGAGCTCTTAGTAATCCTTCTTTGTCCCATGGGGAATGATGGGTTTTTGACTGAGTATTTTCTCAGTCTGATTGCCCTGTGTAACTACCAGAAATTAGTGGCTTAAAACACCACCAGTTTATTGTGTCCATGGTTTCCAAGTGCAGGCCCAGCATAACTGGGTTTCCTGCTTTGGGACTCCTTGGGATGCAGCCAAGGTGTTGGTCAGAGTAAGGATCTCAACCCAGATCAGGATCATTTTCCAAGTCCATTGACTGCTGGTGTAATTTATTGCTGTGTTCTCCTGCCACATCTCCGCTGCTGGAGGCTGCCTGCAGGTCTATCCACCACCACCTAGAGAGCAATTTTAAGAAGCCCACCTGATTGCATAAGGCCCACCTGACCAATCTCCCCACATTAAGGTCAGTTGATTGAGGACCATAATCACATCTGTGAAATACCTTCAAAGGGGCAAAGACGTTACTGTTGAATCATAGAGCTGGAGGTAGGTGCAAGTTCTCTAGGGGCTGAGGATCTGAGAACATCTTAGAATTTTTCCCCTCACATCACAACTAGCAGTTTGGGATCCAAAAATCATTGTTCCCTAGTGTATTATTTTTGCTCACTTTAACTCAAACAGTGCTGTTTTTATATAGCAATTACTTTAAAGATTCATAGATGTCCCACAAGTTCTAAGTGTATTCCACATAGCAGGTACCCAACCACAAATGTCTCTGAGATGATTCTCCCTACTCTGGGTTCCCAAATTATCATGGTAGGAGGGCCACATCCTTTAAACTTCTTAGAAGACTATTTTTTAAAAATTTTTTTAGTTGTTGATGGACATTTATTTCATTCATTTATTTATATGTGGTGCTGAGAATTTAACCCAGTGCCTCACACATGTGAGGCAAGTGCTCTAGCACTGAGCCAAAACCCTATCCCTAGTGGACTTAATTTTAACAGATAGAATCTGAAAGGCCCAAACTTTAAATTATCAGTTCTCTTTCTCTGAAAGAATGAGTGAGGCACCTACTCCTGTTCTTACAAGGTCTTAATGAATGATCTTACAAGACTACATTGACTTCAATTTGAGGTTCTTTCTTCATTTTTGGCTTTGGTTGCCATTTGCATGTATTAAGAATTGTTCATAAGTTTGAGTCCTTGTTTTTCCTACTTGAATCATTTAATTTCTTCTTTCTTTCTTCCTTTTTTTGGCCTAATGCTCTGAGTAGGTTTTCAAGGACATTTGTTGAATAGAAGTGGTGAGAGAGGGCATCCCTGTCTTATTCCATTTTTTAGAAGAAATGCTTTCAGTTTTCTCCTATTTAGAATGATACTAGCCTTGGGTTTAACATATATAGCTTTTATAATGTTGAAGTATTTTCCTACAATAAGTATTTTTTTCTACAATAAGTATATTTCCTACAATAAGTATTTTTCCTAGTGTCTTGGATTCTATGTTTTGTCAAATGCTTATTCTACATTTACTGAGATATTATTAGAACCAAAAATCTCCACCATAAATGTTATAAAACTCATAAATTCAGAAAATTATCAGGATATAAAAATAACACCATAAATCAATTGCATCCATATACTCCAATTATGAATCAACTGAAAGAGAAATTAGGAAAACTATACCATTCACAATAGCTTCAAAAAAGAAACAAACAAACAAACAAACTTGCAAATCAATCAAACAAAAGCAGTATGAAAGGTACAAAACACTAATAAAGAAGTTGAAAAAGATCTTAGAAGTTAGAAAGATCTCCTATCTTCTTGGGTAGCAGAATTAATATTGTCAAAATGACCATACTACAGAAAGCACTATACAGGTTCAATACCATCCCAATCAAAATCCCAATGATGTTCCACAGAAATAAAAAATGCAGACATGAAATTCATATAGAAAAATAAGAGACCCAGAATAGCCAAAGCATTCCTTAGCAACAAAAATGAAGCTGGTGGCATTACTATTCTAGACCTTAAACTATACTACAGAGCAATAGTAACAAAAAGAGCATGGTATTGGCACAAAAATAGACCTGTAGACCAATGATAAAGAACAGAGAATAACCCAAATAATTACAGTAATTTTATATTAGACAAAGGCACCAAAAACATACTTTGGAGAAAAGATAGCCTCTTCAACAAACGGTGCTGGGAAAACTGGAAATCAATATGGAACAAAATGAAATTAAACCACTATCTCTCACCATGCACAGAACTCAACTCAAAGTGTATCAAGGACCTAGGAATTAAACCAAAGACTTTGTGCCTAATGGAAGAAAAAGTAGGCCAAAATCTCCATCATGTAGGATTAGAACCCAACTTCCTGAATAAGAATAATATAGCACAATATTTTTTAAAAAGTATCAATAAATGAGATGGATTCAATTCAAAAGGCTTCTTCTCATCAAAATTAGCAAAAATAACAATTAGTGAGGTGAATAGAGAGCCTACAAAATGAGCGCAACTCTTTACCACAAGCACATCAGATAGAGCACTAATCTCTAGGGTATATAAAGCACTCAAAAACCTTAACACCAAAAAATCAAATAACCCAAACAATAAGTGGCCAAAAAACTAAACAGACACTTCTCAGAAGAGGATATATAATCAATCAACAATATATATACAAATGTTTAACATCTCTAGCAACTAGTGAAATGCAAATCAAAACTAAGATACCATCTCACTGCAGTCAGAAAGGCAGATATCAAGAATACCAACAACAATAAGTATTGGAAAAGATATGGGGGGAAAGTCAAACTCTTACATTACTGGTGGAACTGAAAATTGGTGCAGCAAATCTGGAAAGCAGTATGGAGACTCCTTGGAAAACTTGGAATGGAACAACCATTTGACCCAGGTATCCCACTCCTGAGTCTATACCCAAAGGACTTAAAATCAGCATACTATAGAAACACAGCCACGTTAATGTTGATAGTAGCTCAATTAACAATAACCACACTGTGGAACCAATACAGACACTCTTGGATAGATGAATGGGTGAAGACACAGTGGTGTATACACACAATGAAATATTATTCAGCATTAAAAGAGAAGAAAATTATGGAAATTGCAGGTAAATGGATGGAGTTGGAAAATATCATGCTAAGCAAAGTAAGCCAATTCTGAAAAAACCAAGGCCTTATGTGCTCTCTGATAAGTGGATGCTGATCCATGAAGGGGGTTGTGGGGTGAGAATGGAGGTGCTTTGATTGGGCAAAGGGGGAGGAAGAGAAAGGAAGAAGAGATGCAGTTAAGAAAGATGGTGGAATGGGATGGATATCATTACCCTAGGTACATGTATGACTGCACATGTAGTGCAACTCCACATAAAGTGCAACCAGAAAACAGAGTTGTGCTCCACTCATGCACAATGAATCAAAAAGCTTCTCGCTGTCATGTATAACTGAATAGAATTAATAAAGAAAATCAACTAAGAAAACACTTCTTTATAAATTACCCAGCGTGTGGTCTTCTGTTGTAGCAATAAAAACCAGAGAAGGACAGGGCTCCTGAGGGAAGCAGAGATCAGAAGCTCAGGGTTGAGCACCAGAGCCAGACAATCTATCTCCCATGGAGAGCTTTCTTCTCTCCAGCTCCACAAAGAGAACAAACAGAGGCAATTCTTCCTGATGGCTGTTGGAAAGGAGGTCACAGGGAAGAAATACTGCTGGTACACTGTCCTCTGGCCAACAGGTTCATTATCTCCCATCTTGTTCCTTTCATTCCTTTGTTATTAATAATCATATCTTACTTTTCAAACCCAAACCTAGCACAAAATGTTATTCCAATAGAAGCTGTATTTAAGATGCAATATGAAGAAATCCATGGCCTGACTCACTAGAACAGTTGAGGAGGATCCAGGCTGTCCTGCCCAGGCTTCAGGTACTCCCCAGGGGGACCAAGGTAAAGCCAGACCCCCAGCAAGGAAAGGTATGTTTGGAAAAATAATTACTTACTGTCCCTAGGTTTCAACTCTGGATGAAGCAGCTCTATATGCCAGGACAGTGCAATGCCACTAGACACCAGAGTACACACTACATGCTGCCTGTAATCACAGGATGCAATCAAAAGGGCAGGACAGAGCAGAGAGCATCAGCACTCCACAGGCTTTCCTAAGTTATCAGGTAAAGCAGACAGCCTGATATTTCAGAAAAAAAATATAGAAGGAAAGCAACATTTCCTGTATATATCTGCTTTAAAATTATAGCTTAAAAGCCACACTTCAAGCATAGGTAAATAAATAAGATTAGGACTTATTTATAAGAAAAAAATTAGAAGTCCCAGTCTCATACATAAGTCTGGGCCATATAAGTCCTAATCTTATAAATAAGTCTATATTACAGCAAGAACATCTCATTATACAATTCACAAAAGTACATTAGGTTTACAAGGCATGCATGGATCTTCAGTATTGCTCTCCTCAGCCCAATAGTAATGAGCCCTTCTCCTGGTAATTGGTGATGGCTTGATTTGGGAACTTGAATTCACATTCTTGCCTTCAGTGTGATTAATAGTATACAATACATTTCATAATTTATGTAAAATGTATATATAATGGCTGATACTATCAGTATAAAGTCATTCTTTCTAAAAAAAATCATCTTGTTTGGTGTTGGGGAGAAAACCTAGGACTGCATACCTGGTAGGCAAATGCTATACCATGGAGATGAACTCCCAACCCATTAAAAAAGCATAAGTTTTTTGGTTGGGGCTGGGGCTCAGTGATAGGAGGCTTACCTCACATAGGAGAGGCATTAGTTAAGAAGTCAGTAAGATGTTACAAAAGGGTAGTAGGAGAGGGTACCCTTGATTGTTCCTGATCTTAGTGGGAAAGTTTCAAGTTTATTATCATTAAGAATGAGGTAGGTAGAAGTGGCAGGAGCAGACTGCAAGCTGGGACAAGTTGCCAACACTGAGGGAGAACTCACCCAAGCCTGAGGGCTGAAAGTTGAGGGAAGGTGCTAAGGCCCAGTGGGGTGACTGGGCCACTAGTGGGGAGTCACTGGTACAAGCCCAGGCCAGTCCTCTGTGTTTCCAGGCAGAGCACAATGGTTGGCAGAGCCCACCCTTCATGGAATTCTGAGTGCTTGGGTCATAATTGACTCCTTGGTGTTCCAGGAGGTTCAGAGCAGAGGTGGATAGAGACTGAGGTGGTTTTCAGAGCGGCTCTGATGGCACACTGAAATTGTGACAATATTGTCCTGGTTTAGAGGCCTAGGCTCTGGCTTGGGCCACTCCTTGGGTCAGGAGGGGGGTAGCTTGGCTTCCCTCATCAGTTTTATCTCCAAAGTCACTGAGGATGAGGTTCTCGATGATTTAGAGGATGTAGAAGCAGGTTTACCTAATTATTGGAGAAAGAACCTTGAAGATACCAAATGGATGATCAGATATGACAATGAAAGACTTAAAAACTATTGTACTGAGCTGGAAGAAAAGTATGCAGCATCAGAGCTACAGATCCAACATCAATCTGCAAATTACAGGAATGAACTGGAAAAGAAAGTAGAAATCAGGCCACTTAAAGCAAGACAGTTTGCACTAGAAGATGAGTTGTCTGCACTGCAGTCAGTAGATTCAGGGGCAGGTGGTGTACCAGCAACACTGCCTCATCTTCATTCGGTAATGAGATCAGTCATTTTTCAGCTTTTCCCAGTGATGACATGGATTTTAGTGACAGCATTTTATCCCAACAAGAAATCAACAGACTGTCTATTGAAGTTTCAAGACTTGAATCTCAAGTTAGCCATTGGAGGGAAATAGCTCAGGCAAAGGGAACAAATAATTCTGATCAAAGTGAAATCTGCAAACTACAAAATACTATTAAGTTACTTGAACAAAACCAAAGTCAAAACCTTGATCATCATCAAGAGGAAATGTCAGTTTTGCAGAATGCACATCAAAAGAAACTGGCAGAGATAAGTTGCCAGTATCCAGAGAATTAAAGACTATGTGGAAAGGACTGAAAAGCTTGAAAATCAGTTTAAGGTGACTCAGGACTTACAGTAACTGATGAGTCTAAAATCGGTGAAATGGAAAAAGAACTATCCAGGTTCTATAAACTGAAAAAGTAGAGTGTGCGACAAAGCTGGGAGAACATAAGGATCAAATAAAAGACATAATTAAAAAATTATCTTTGGCAGAAAATGACAGAGATGCCTTGAAGAGGGATAAAGAGCAGCTTGGTGTGGAAATGTGACAAATAATTGAACAGTGTGAAAACTTGAAACGGGGATGTAGTCAATTGCAGCCTTCTGTGATGGAACAGAAAGATGAGGAATTTAAGAATTTGCAGAAAACTATCGAATAAATAAAAGCCCAGTTGCAAGGAGACACACACAGTACTCCAGCAAACAATTCTGATAATTTTCAAGAAACAAAATTTAAAAGCCTTCCTATAGAAAATGGAAGTGAAGAACACAACCTGTGTAACTATGAAACTGAAAAATAAATGAAAGGAATCCAAGAATGAGAACTTGATATTCAACTTCTAAATGAAAAGAATATATCTTTAACCAAACAGACTGATCAGCTGTCCAAAGATGAAGTTGGCAAACTAAAGTTATCCAGCAGAAAGATACAAGCTCCTCAGGCTAAAATGTATTCAGGAAAACTTGCTATGAGTACACCCCAGCTCTTGTCTGCATCATCACTTACCTCCCAGTCCTCAGAGGACAAAGAGCTTAGACAATCACTGTAATAAAAAGATGCCACCATTAGGATGCTCCAGGAAAGTAACCACAGGATCTCTGATGCAACTGCTGCCACCCCCAAGAGAAAAAAGAAAGAACATGAACAATCAGATTCCAAAATTAAACAGCTCAAGGAAAAAGAAGATCTGTTACAAAATTTACTGAAAGAAAAAAAACCTCTTTATCCAAGCCAAAAGTAATCAGTTAGTTTCTTCAAATGCAAAGTTCACTAACAAAGTGAATGAAAATGAGATGTTGAGGCAAGCAATAACAAACCTCAAGGAGAGAATATTAATTTTAGAAATGGATATTTCTCAACTAAAAGGGGAAACTGAAAAAAAATAATAGAAACATCCAAAGAAAAGGAAATGGAGAATCAAGTATTACAAGAGATGAACATAAAGTTCTCTGTGATGCTGCAAGAACAACAGTTGGAGTACCATTCAATGAAGGAGCAACTTTTACAAGAAAAAGAACAGGGTAAGGCTGAGGAATTAAATTGGCTTTTAAATGCAGTTGAATCCACGCAGGAGAAGACCATTCTATGTCAGCAGGAGACAGACCAACTCACCTTGTCCCTAAAGAATCAACAGATGGAAAAGAGTACCCTCCCGCAAGAGGTTCAACACTTACATACAAAGAATTACTCTTAAATCAAGAGGTACAAAGACGGGGTAGCCATCTTTTAGAATCAGGAGATTCTTACACCCGGGAAATTTAGGCTGCAGAGAAGAGAGAGATGAACCTGAGAGAAAAAGACACACTAATGGAGGAAAAGCTACTTTCCTCTTCTATTGCAACTCATCAAGCCAGTGTGCAGGCAGAGTCCCTGAAGAAACAGGTGCATTTACTCTCCCAAGAGAGGCATGAGAATGCACTACAGCTTTTGCTCTACCAAGAACAAGTAAAGCAGTATGCCATGTCATTAACTAACCTGCCAATGGTTCCAGAGCATTGCCAACAAGAAGAAAAAGCTATGTATTTGGCTGAATTACAAAAGGAAAGACAACATATAACCGAATGGAAGGAAAAGGCAGACAATCTTGAGAGGTATTATTATTACAGGAACATTTGAATGAAGTCAACAGTGTGTTGGATTCAGCAACCAGACTTATATAACAGTTACATCAAAGGAAGAGCAGATTGAAAGACTTAAAAAGCACAATGAACTCCAACAAGAAATGTTGAATAATGCACAAAAGAAATTGATGAACGTGGAAAATGGCACAGAAGAAAATGTGGACAAAGCCCTAATGAGAAACGTGTTCACTGGGCATTTCCATACATCGAAAAGTAAGCGTCATGAAGAGTTACAGTTATTGAGAAGCTTCCTGGACATTCAAAAGGAGAAAATGGAGCAGTTGTTGAATAGAGATGATGGTGACGTTACTAAGTGGATGACAGGTTGGCTTGGAGAAGGATAAAAAAATGTCCCCAGCACATCTTTGAGTAATCTCTGCTTAATAGTTCTTTTCTAGAACTTTTTGTTAAATTTCTGGAAACAAAATCTCCTTCATCTGTTCCACCACCAAAACTTTATACTCATGCCATGAGATGTCTAGACTCCAGAGGAAGGAGAAAGGAAGGTGAGAATGTACCAAGAAGTTTGAAAGATGCAGCAGAATTCAGAGCTGGTGAAAGAGTGGCTGTGAATCTGTTCTTGGCACCACATTCCGCGGCAGTGCCACTGATTAGCCTAGCTGGACTTGGACCTGGTGGACCTGGGAATCCCCATTTGAATCCCATCACAGACTTCATGCCCACCTTTACACCATTGCCAGTGTCCCCTGACAACAGCACCAGGGTTGTACCAAAGAACTTTTTAAAGAAATAGGTGATTCTCAAACCAGAGATGATTTAGCAGTTTAAAGAAGCCATAAACAATTTGAACTATTTACAGAGTGGCCTTTTGGAAAAGAAGTTGTGTATTTGCAGAGAAAAAGAAAAAGAAAAAAGTTGATATATAGAGCTACCAGGTGTTTTGACTCCCCTCCCCCCCTTTTTTGGTATGTTTTTTTTTTTTTTTTTTTTGCTGTAGCACTTATTAAAATTGTATTTGTGTTTGTTTGCCGTAGCTTTTTTATATAAAATTTTGTTCCTGTGCTATCAGGTAATCAACAGCAAAAATAACTATAGCTTCAACTTTTTATATAATTATATTTGTTAAATTTAATTATATTAATATAAAAATGATTCATTTATATTACTGAAAAGAAGAAAAATACAACCCATATGAAAAAGATATATATCTCAGAATTTGGGCTATATGCAAACAAAATATGATGTAGTAAAGTTGTGAATTCTTTAGTTTATAAAAGAAAACACTGTATAACTACTAAAAGAAAATTACAGTGGCAGGGCCTCAACATGAAGTTTAGTGCATAAATTCTAAGATTCTTTTAATTCAAATGCTATGACACCTATCTCTTTTACTTATCATCATTCTATTAAAAAAGTCACTTGACATTCATTCCCTTTTCTAGATGTTAAATATGTCCAGAAGGAAGATGACTTTTGTCAGTGAAACCAAAAGTATAATCATATGCATCCTTTATAATTTGTAGGAATGTATCATTAAATGTCTGGACTGTTTACATACTTTTTTGGGACCTACAGTAATGCTTATAAACACATTTTTAAAAATTTGATCAAAAACAAAGTGGGGAAGATAAACAAAATAATACAAAGTTTTGAAAGATGAAAAAGTTTAAAAAAGGAGTAGTTAAAATCTTTTTTAAGAGAATCAGGAGACTCTAGTCTTCAAAGACTTAATCTTTTTAATTTTCTGTAGTTGTAGATGAGGATCAAACCCAGCGGCTCACAAATGCTAGTCCAGTGCTCTTCAACTGAACTAATGCCCCAGCCCCAAAGACTATATCTTTACAAAGCATTCTCTTTCTCTATCTCTTTCTCCACTCCCCACACCCCCCCAATATCCTTTCTAGTAGTTAAGAAACAGAACAATGCCAGCAGAAGATGTGTATGTTTTTCATTCCTAAGGAACTATTTCAGCCAACAGGATTGGGAAAGTTCTATCAAAATTCTAACACTTAAAAGGACTTAATTTTGTCCTCAAAGTCAAACAGAAGATTTAATTACCAACACTGAGGAAGGTCAAAATAACTTATGTTTCCTTAAAAATCTTCCTAGCCCATTTATTGATTGGGTTGTTTACTTCTTTAGTGTTAAGTTTTTTGAATTCTTTATATATCCTGGAGATTAGTGCTCTATCTTATGTGAGTGTGGCAAAAATTTGCTCCCAAAATGTAAATTCTCTCTCCAACTCACTGATTGTTTCTTTTGCTGGAAAAAAAACTTTTTCAGTTTGATTCCATCCAATTTATTAATTCTTGATTTTATTTCTAGCACTTTAGGAGTCTTGATATGGAAGGTGGGGCCTAATACAACATGATCAAGATTTGGGCTTACTTTTTTCTTCATTAGGCACAGGGTCTCTAGACTAATTCCTGGGTCCTTGATCCACTTTGAGTTGAGTTTTTTGCATGGTGAGAGACAGGGGTTGATTTTCATTTTGCTGCATATGAATTTCCAGTTCTCTAAGCACCATTCGTTTAAGAGGCTGTCTTTTCTCTACTGTATGTTTTTGATGTCTTTCTCTAGTATGGGATAACTTTATCTATGTGGGTTTGTCTCTGTGTCTTCTATTCTGTACCATTGTTCTAAACATTCCATTAACAAATATATAGAAAAATGTTCAACATCTCCAGTAATTAGAGAAATTCAAATCAAAACTCCTCTAAGATTTCATCTCATACCAGTCAGAATAGCAGTTATCAAGAATACAAACACCAACAAGTGTGGCAAGGATGTAAGGGGAAAGGCACAGTCATACATTGCTGGTAGGACTGAAAATTAATACAACAAATCTTGAAAGCTGTATGGAGATTACTAAGAAAACTTGGAATAGAACCACCATTTTACTCAGCTATCTCATTCCTCAGTCTTTACCCAAAGGACTTAAAATCAACATACTCTAGCAATGCAGCCACATCAATGTTTACAGTAGCTCAATTTACAAGAGCTAAATTGTAGAACCAACCTTCATGCCCTTCAATAGATGAATGGATAAAGAAACTATGCTATATATACACAATGGAATATTACTCAGCATTAAAGGAGAACAAAATTATGGCATTTACACATAAATGCATAGAGTTGGAGAATATCTTTCTAAGAGAAATAAGCCAATCCGCCAAAACCAAAGGCTGAATGTTCTCTCTGATAAGTGGATGGTGATACATAATGCAGTGGTATGGGGAGAATGGAGGAACTTTGAGCCAAGGGGAGGTAGATAGAGGGGACATGAGGGTAGGAAAGATGGTAGAATGAGACAAAAATCATTATTACCCTAGGTATATGTATGACTGCACATGTGGTGCAACTCCACATCATGTAAAACTAGAGAAATGAAAAGTTGTGGTTCATTTGTATACCATGCACCAAAAATCTAATGCTGACAGTATAAGTGATTATAATCATAAAAAATAAATTAAAACAAAGGAAAATTCAAAAATGTATAATTTTTGAGTCAAAAACATATCTCTTCTAGACATAACCTAATTAGGGTCAGACATTATTAGCTGCCTTCTGTATGCACTGAATATATCTTAGTGACTATGTTGCCACTCAAAGACAACAATTAGTACATGCTTTTGGTCATATATTCCCAACAGCTCATTCTTCAAAATTCAATGTTCCCAAGATAGGGATTGTTGCTCAGTGGTAGAGCATGTGCCTAGCATCAGCAAGGCCTTAGGTTTGATCCCAGCACCACAAAAGGAAAAAAAAATATTGTTCCTCAAAATGAAGCCATCTAGTTGGGGACATAGAGCTACTCTAACTTTCACAGTACTATTTCCAATCCATTCTTTTGTTTTTCAAGAATACTAGTTACAATAACATAGAAAAAATAACAGGCAAAAATAAATATAAACTACTATATATTTATCTTGTTTTGCTCTCTCTCCTTTTAATTCAAAATCATCTCTTAATGCTCCTCCCCACAATGTTAGATACTGCCTCTAGTTAGGTACACATTTTGTTTTAAGAAATAAAAGAATGTCTAATATCTTCCCTTATTTATTTGTAGAAGGTATATTGGTTCATCTGAAGCAATTCATTAACTATTAAAGGTATTGTGGTTTAAAATTACAGAATCTCAGAACTACAAAAAATAAAGGAAATTATTTAAACAATCCTAAAATCTGGAAAAGTCAATCTGTCAACTCATCATCATATAGTTAGTTAATGAAAAATTTAAGAATATATTCTATGTCCAGGCCAATTGTCTTCTATACTCTTAAGCTTCATTAACATCAATGACTGGCAGTGTGTCTTGATCTTCCATTGTGTAAGATGTCAGAACTTGGAAAATCTGAGACCATCCCTCTCACCCTTCCATGCCAGGGATTGACCCTAGGAGATAGCACAATTTATCTACCACTAAGCTACATTCCCAGCCCATCAAATTTTATATCTCATCAATTTCCTGTCCCTGAGTATATAATCTTTGAAGGTTACAAATATTTTAGTTTAAATTAAATTAAGGTCAGACCATGCACTTTCATCATATTTACCTCTCATGGGAGATTTCATGGCTGCTTTTATCATCCCCATCAGAAGCTGGAGGCTCTTTGGGTCTTGAGCCAGTCCAGATATGATGGCTTCCAGGGCACTGGTATGATGTCCAAGATACTGGAAGGCAAAACTCTGTCGAAAGTATGCCTAGAAATAAAGGAAAATGATGAGGTTTAGACAGCAGAGCTGACTGACTTCTACAGTAGAACAAACAAGACTGGAGAACTTAGGTGGATGGCCTTGATCCATAAAAAGGACAGGGGGTTGATAGAAGACAGGGGTTTGATAACCAAACTAGATCATCAAATATGAGCATCCTCACATTTAAAACCTTCATCTTTGTATTTCTGGAACACTTCTTAATTTCATCACATTCATTGGTATTTTTTTCCCTCTATAGCTTTTGTTGTTTATTGAGGATTTTCAAAGTGTTTCCTATTCCATCTTTAATTTCATAAGCTCTTCATTCTCCCTTATATAATCCAAAGGAAAAAAATGTCAACTTGTGATTACCATGTAAAGATAATTTTAATATTGAGTAATGTAACATGCTTACATATTTTAACATGTATTTAAAAGTTATCTAAAATGTTTGTGCTTCAAAAGTAACTCAACAAAACTAGGCATTAGACCAGAGACTCTGTCCTTAACAGAAGAAATTGCAGGCCCAACCCTCCATAATTTCAGCTTAGAAACCAACTAATTTAACAAAACTCCTAAAGCACAAGAATTAAAATTAAGAATCAATAAATGGGATGGTATCAAACAAAAAGTTTCTTTACATCAAAGGAAACAATCAAGAATGTGAAGAGAAAGTGTACAGAACGGCAGAAAATCTTTGCCATCTGCAGCTCAGATAGAGCATTAATATCAAGGATATATAACAACACCAAAAAAAAACAAAATCAAAAACAAAACAAAACAAAAGAAAACAAAACAAAACCCTCAGACATTATATGAGCAAAGGAACTAAACAGGCATTTCACAAAAGAGATACAAATGATCAAAAAATATATGAAAAATTTGTTCAACATCTCTAGCAAATAGAGAAATACAAATTAAAATTACAATGGAATTCAACTCTCTCCAGATGAATGGCAATTACAAAGAATACAAGCAATGAAAAAATTGGCAAGGATGTGGGGAGAAAGGCATGATCATAAATTACTGGTGGGACTGAAAATTGGTGCATCCACTCTGGGAAGCAGTACAGAGAGTCCTCGAAAAAACTGGAATGGATCTACTATTGACCCAGTTGTCTCATTCCTGAACATATACTCAATGGACTTAAAACCAGTATGCTACAATGATGTAGCTATCAATGTCTATAGCAGTTCAATTCACAATAGCCAAGATATGGAGTCAACCTAGGTGCCCTTCAACAGATGACTGGATAAAGAAATTGTGGTACATATACACAAGGGAATAGTACTCAGTCATAAAAAGAATTATTTTATGACTTTTGTCATTAAATGAATGGATCTGCAAACTATTATTCTAAGTATAATAAGAGAGTCCCCCAAAGCCAAATGTTGAATGCTAACACCCAATAATGAGGGGGAGGGAAAAAATAGTTGTTCATTGGATTAGACCAAAGGGAATGAAGACATATGAGGAGGGATGGGAATAGAAAAGACAGAATGAATCAGATGTAACTTTCCTATGTTTATATATCAATGTATGACCAGTATTTCCCACATCATATACAACCATAAAATGGTATTTTAATTACAATAAGTTATATTCTATGTAAATATGTCAAAATATACTCTATCATCATGTATATCTAAAAAGAACAAAATTTTAAAAATCACTTATGAGCATAAAAGAAAAAAGTTTTGTCCTTTGTATCATTTAACTGGATTAGTTTTAAAACTAGTTATAATCATCTGTGATGATAGGAAAACATTCTCCCTTATAGCTAACTGAAGAAAGGACGAATGAATTAAGAAAATATTTAAACTGAGAATTTAAATATTTGAATTTTAGAATAGTTTTTAAGAAACTCAGTTGGTTTTCAAGTACAGGGAGTAAAACCAAGTATATGGACAAGGTGTTACAGCATGTAACTAGCAAAGGACCCTGTGGCAAATTAAATAATGCATGCAAATGACGTATTATTAATGCATTCATTGCTTAGAAGACAACATTTGTTCCTAAAATAGTTGGCTTCATATTTCACCTAAATACTCTTATAATACTCTTTTGAATATTTTTTAAATCGTAAACAGACACAATACCTTTATTTATTTATTTATTTTTATGTGGTACTGAGGACCAAACTCAGTACCTCACACATGCCAGGCAAGTGCTCTACCACTGAGTGACAAACTCAGCCTCTCTTACAACACCCTTTATGTCACAAACTTAACCTTTTTCAGCCAAATATGCTTGAGATCTTTTCACTATTTGTACTCAGGGGATCTAAATGAAGTTTAAAACCATTAAAACTACAACTCAACAAGCTTAGCACATAATTTTATATCACACTTACATACACATAGAGAATGAGAGAGCAAGCAACTTTCATGTTTGCAAAATTTATTTACTCATTCCATTTTTATAACAACACTTCAAGTAATTTAAGCAAGGTAACACTAATCAGGGCTCCCATTAAGAAGCAATTTACAAATGCAAAGCATACTCAAATTATTACAGGCTATCCAGGCCTCTATTAGTTTAAACTACTAGCAGCTGTTAAAACTCAGACTCTACTAAGAAAATAACCTATAAAGGCACTTTCATTGCTAATTCACAAGATCAGTTTGTTTCACAGGTCTCAGCCTATATTTAATCTTTAATGTGTTTACAGACATTTTTTATTCACCCCTTACATTTCACATTTTTGACAGTTTCTATAAATCCCCAAAGTAATACACACTATGTTTCAACTCAAAACTATAGTTTATATAAGTCTAGGAGTGTTCTATTAAAACTTAACTAAAATGTATATTTGTATATTTATATATATGTGTATATATTATATTTGTATATATATATATATATATAAGTGTGTGTATATATACACACTTATATATATACACATATTTATATTTATATATAAACATACCAAATACCTATAAACTGATTATTATTTACAGAACAAGGCAAATGGTGTCTGTAGTGATCAATTTTGTGTAGTATGTTCTATTAGAAAAAAAAATCTTAAATTAGTCACAATTTAGATAATTTCCTGCATTTTGTAAAACAAAGTTTTATCACATGTCCTACTTCAATGAGATAGCAGCTGATTTCTGTCTGCCAATTATCACCACTGAAAGGAAAATTTACCTACCCCTCAGGGGGTCAGCAAAGTTCACTGTCAAATCACACTCTGGTCTCAAGTTCACACAGCAGCACGTTTTATTTTCTTAGGACACTCAGAAATTGGGTGATAAGAGACAAGACAAGACCATGCCTCCCACAATCTTGGATTCCCTTTCTTCAGGAAAGATTTCTGAAGGCTTTCCTATGCCCTTCCTGGATCCCCCAATCCAGCTTCAGAGGAGCTCACCCATCAAAAGCTCATACCAAATATCTTCTTTGATATAATGAGGGCAACTATGAACAGAGCAGGGAGGAAGTGCAGGAAGAAAAGATTAACATTAAACAGAGACATGAGATGGGAGGGAAAGGGAGAGAAAAGGGAAATTGCATGGAAATGAAGGGAGACCCTCATTGCTATACAAAATTACATATAAGAGGTCGTGAGGGGAATGGGAAAATAAACAAGGAGAGAAATAAATTACAGTAGATGGGGTAGAGAGAGAAGATGTGAGGGAAGGGGAGGGGGGATAGTAGGGGATAGGAAAGGTAGCAGAATACAACAGTTACTAATAGGGCATTATGTAAAATTGTGGATGTGTAACCGACGTGATTCTGCAATCTGCATTTGGGGTAAAAGTTAGGAGTTCATAAACCACTTCAATCTAATTATGAAATATGATATGTCAAGAGCTTTGTAATGTTGTGAACAACCAATAAATAAATAAATAAAATATTTCATGATTAAAAAAAAAAAAGCTCAGCTGTATCCCCTTAAGGATCTGCGAAGCCCCACTACAGACTCCATGAATTTCTCCCAACTATCCCCATGCTTTATTAATTATATGCACAAACAAATGTTGAATAAAATTACTTGTCTGTATTTGAGTGAGACATAAACCACTGTGGAATTCAAGTTGTTGCTGATAAAACCTAGATTGTGGATTATGGTGACAGAATAAAAGAATTCAGTACATTAGCTGACACAGAGTATTTTATTAAATGAGCTATTTTTATTATTAATGAGAAAAGAATCTTGATGAGAACATAATTATACACTAATAGAACATACGTGGATTCCAATAAATAATTTGGTATTCAAAAATATTATTTAATCCCTATCATTGATTTATTTATTTCTCCTCTTGCTTCAACCAGGGAGAGAAATCACATAATTAGCAACCAGAAAACTACAGAATCAAGACCCCACATGGTTACAAGGCTTCTGGACAAGTCTAAATCACATCACTAAAAGTCACTGGTGTTATCAAGTCTTGGGAGACAAAGCAGCCACCAGGATCCTCTGCCAGCTTTCTCCAAAGCCAAGATTAAGATGTGCTGAGATTGACAGCTGTTTATCAGAGCTTCAAGAGAATTGTCATGATATCCTCCAGCCTACTGTTTTCTGCTACTAATGTGGCTCGTACCATCATATCTTTCACAGGAAACCACTTCAATGGGAGAAGGTCAAATTTTGATCACTTAGGACAGCAGATACAGTATCTGTGCAGCATGCCACTGGAAGTTGAAGTATTTGAGGCAGTACTGAATACCTGGTGCCCAGTCAACCTCAAGTTATGTACACCCCTGTCTCAGTAGACTACCACACACACCACATGTGGGCACTGGGTAATGTCGAGGAGGGAGAAGGAAGAACAACATGGTTTAACTACTGAGAATAACTGTACTCTGACAACAGCAGTTCTCAATTGAAACTTCAGCCTAAAAGGAGACACTTGCAGACAGCAGGTGGTACTCAAGAATAAGGTGGGAATCCTAGACCTGCAATTGTGCTATGGTCATTTAATTATTTTTTTGTTTCACCAAAAAAAAAAAACATAGTGATTATTCATGCATGCCACTAGAGATCTTACAAATAAAAAAGGCAACTGGATTATGAGAATAAGTTTCCATGCCTTTCTTCCTCCCTTCAAATGCCATTCCCTAAAATCTCCCATGTCAGGCACTTTAACACACAGGAAAAAAGAAATAAAAGGCAGGACTCGAACCCTCATAGTCTAGTGGGAAAGAGTATGAAACCTATAAATGTCTTGAGTATCAGCTGAAGTAAATCCTAAGTAAGAGTAATGGTTGCTGCAATATATTTCAGCAGTTACAAAAAGGTAATGATGACTAAAGTATTTATAGCCTGTTGTTAAAGTTGTATTATAAGCATTTGGTTTTTATTAAGTGGATGTCCTCAGGATTGCAACAAAAACACTCAAAGACAAAACATTTACAATTGTAAACTTGGCACGTTACCAGCACCCTGGAAATAATGCAAGACTTTTAAATATTCATGTCCAACACTCCATTCCAGAATGTCTCTAAACCCAGCTATAATCTAAAACTCCACTGTCCTCTGGTCCAATGAATAATAAAGAAAACTACTCTACCCACAGGGACATGGGCAGACCAAATATGTAACTATACATACAATGTGAGATCATGTACACACACACACACACACACAGAGAGAGAGAGAGAGAGAGAGAGAGAGAGAGAGAGAGAGAGAGAGAGAGAGAGAGAGAGTTAAGAGTGTATATTAAATATTCAATATATAATCTGCTCATTTAGTGCCAGCATTTGCAAATTGTTTGCCTTTTGACTAGGATTTAATCTGTAATTTTAGATGCTATACATAAATATTCCCAACCTGCATTTTACAGAGTGAATTCCAACTTTTTAAAATTTTTCCAGAGAATAATTATCTGTAACTAGAACAGATGGTATACCTATAGCCAGCTTAAACTTTCCACAGTATCACCAGTTTTTCTGATAATGTTTTTAAATCACATAACTCTTTACTAAATTTTCTATTATCTTATTTTTAAAATAAATAGAAATGCTGCTTCTAATTTCTGAACAGTGACAAGATTAATTTTTAATTTACCACAAGTGGGGTCAAAAATGGGAAAAATTATAGAATGTCAAAACCAAAAAAAAAACTTTGGCACCACTGTATGTACACAAACAATGGTGCTCAATTATGATGAAAAGGAAAAATTAGAGAGTAGGTAAAATGATTTTAAAAAGAAAGGCATGATTTAAGATTATAATTTTAGTTGTCTGGGATTAATACTCTTCACTTGCTGAACATATGTCTTCTATTTGATATTTTTAGCATATCATAGTTGACTTTCATATACTTATGCAGGAAAGCAGTGTGTGGGTAAATAAAAGACTATTACATAAAACAGATTCCAATCATGAGCACACTGTACATATATACATATTAGCTATGATGGAAGTTATTATTTTTACATATTATAGACATATCTTAACTCTTGTAGCCAGTGAGCACTTGAAATATGACTGATGTGGCTAAGAAACTAAATTTTAAGTTTTATTTTGATTACATAATTTGAAGAGCCACAGTGGCCAGTAGCTACTGAATTTGATAGTGCAGTGGAGAGTTTGGTTTCCTGTAACATTAAGCCTATGAACACATATCTAATTGAGAAGAAATTGAACAGGTAACAAGTGAAATAACTGCAGAATGTCTCATCTGGAGCCACACACATTAGTCCCAAGACAGCTGTGGTAAAAGAGGAAGAACATCTAAGGTTGAAGGGGACCCTGTCCTAGTCTCTCCATAGCTGCACACCTCTGACCAGGTCACCTGACCTCACCAAATCTTATGTTTCATTTCCACACACAAAAAGGATGCTAACATGACCTCAGTGGGTTGTGATGATGGCTGCTAACTGATGTGAAATGGAAGACACAAAACCAGCACTTCATAAATACTCAGCTGAGCCTAGTATCTTGCTGACTGTGTCACTTGCAGTTGGGCATTCATTTTTGGTCAGGTGGCCCATCTGATTCCCAGTTTGCACATTACCAATTACCTTTTCTAAAATAGACCAAGGGCTGATGAAATGAGGCACAAAAATTAATGATCATATCATCACCATAAATCACTGAGGACACAGTTCATGTACATATGTCATCATCTGTTTCAGAGAACTGTAAAGTAGATGGTACATATGAAGTAAAACTTTCATAAATGTTTACACTCTGTTGATTGAAAAGTTTTCAGTGACCTACTAAGTTCGCTATTTGGAACAAACATTAAACTCAAGTTAAATAAGGTGCGTTGGCCTGGGCAGAAAAAAAAGGAAAGGGCTGGTGGAAAGTGTAAGATCAAAAATCTATCTGTAGGAATATGAAACTCCCCTTCCTTTCAGAGACTTTATCCTGCTACTCTCATTATTAGAATTATTACAGGGTTTTCTGAGACCCAAACCTGACACAAATTTTAGCATCAAAAGGAACTCAGTACTGCTGTATAAGTAATATCAGTATAAGTTATCCTGTTTTACTCCATAAATATACTTACTTATTTTCCCAAGCCTTCCTAAGTTGTAGTTTATTGAACAGCTACTCTAGGCAGACATAGTGCTGAGTTCTTTCCATAGTTTATCAATGACCATTATACCACCCTGCAAGAAGTTCTGATGACAACCATTGCAAAAGAGAAGGTTATGAAATGTGCTCCAAATCATACAGCTATGATAGGACACAGTCCTGCTGGAAATCCTCTCTCCTTCCACTATTCCACACTACCTCTTTGATAAAAGAACTAATGGTGTGCAATTAACTTCTAACTCAGCATTGTGTTTGGGAATTCTTATACTTGTAAAATTTAACCTATGGAGGCATGACTGATTTTCTTTCTTTTAAGTGAAAGAAAATCAGTCATGACACAGAAAATTTGTGAAGGTAAATATTTAATCTCTATTCCAATAGCAACCACTGATTGTAGGACAATTTTGAATGAATTGAATGGAGGGAAAATTCATTTCATTAACCTTTCATATGAATGTATTACTTTTTAACCAAACAGGCAACTGTATTTGTAACGCAGTTCAATGTTAATTAGATTAAAGGCATGAGGCTATAAAAGGAGCCATCAGCAAGCTTTTTGGCAAGGCTTGCCTGCTTGCTGGCTAACTACAATACAATTTTTGCTATACTTCTTTTATCGTATGATATTTTAAAGTGAGTTTTCTCTTGCTTCTATTTGTTGACACTTTATTTAAAGTGAAATAAAATAAAACCTTGAGAATCAGCAGAGAACATATTCTTCTCGTGGCAATGTGTTTTGTGTTTTACCTGTTCAGCTAGGATTAAGCATTTCTCCATTTTTTCTATTATTTTGTTGTTGTTGTTTTTACTGCCCTGTCTTATGCTGAATGCACATGTAAGAGATTGAGGGCTATTTTAGAAAACACTTATTTAGTTTGGAACCCAGTGTCAGAGAACTAAAAACCTAAACACAATGTTCTATCCAAATCTGCAGCTGCAAATTGTTTTTTTTCTCTACATTGTTAGCTTTTCATACATTCAGAATCAATTTCTAAAGAAAATCTGTTCTCAGTTCTCATTGTTTCATATCATATTAGCTATTTATTTTCCAAAAATTAATTTTAAACAAATTGTCTCAAAAATATTACTGAGGTGACACATTTATGAGAAGAATCAATCATATTATGAAAAGAAATTAGAAATTTGATAAGAAATTAAAGATGAAATGTCAACCCGAGTTAATAAATAAGTAGGTGTCACTTTGTGCACTGGAGAGATTCCCAACTTTATAGTTCATGTCAGATTATAAAGTGTGCCTACATCATCTGGAGTTTCTCTTCTAAACTTTAAAAATAAACAATAAAAGAACTCTGTAGCTCCTTGAACCACAGTTCTGAACTTTTCATATGCCATGTTCTCCTCCTGTGGGTGTGGCATGGGAAATGTGTAATGTCATACAAAGAATAAAATCAGTGAATTTCCTGATCATGCTCCAAGAAATCATGTGGTTTCATCATGAGTTCTGTGCCTTTGCCCTACCAATCTTCCATCCACCCCAGAACACAGAGAATGTGTGCTTCCACATACATGTCTGGTTCTGAGGAGTGTGGTAAGACCAGAAGAAAAATGGGGAGAAAATGAATGGTGGGCCCAGAACAGCAGATTAGGAAACACACTGACACCAACCACATGGGAATTAAAGCAGCCTTATTCTCACTGTTGAAAACAAAACATGGTATCATGCCTACCATAATGTAGCTATACCCAAACCATACCAGATTAGTGGGAATCCACTCCTTTCAGAAGCAGTCTTTGAAAAGCATATGCATCGGTGCTGTACAGTGGGGTCATAGGTGCTCTGTGAGAGGCTTCCTTGGGCAGATGAAAGTCTACCATGGTGGTTTACCACTTGGATTGACTCTTTAACTACCAACTCTAACTTTTTTATTCAAATTTTAATCCATAGTTTTGTACCAGGGAGAAGCTCAAAGCTTATCTTCTCAAATGTCAAAGTTACTTAGTTTTGGGGTCAGACTATTTTTAAATAAATGAATTTTATTTTTTGAGCAGCTTTAGATTCACAGTGAAACTGAGCAGTAAGTACAGAGAGTTCCTAAAAACCAATTCTTTCTGCTCATGCATGACCTCCCTGACCTGCCTGCACCACAATCAAACATTCCTTCTAATTTAGAGAAAAATATTATTATGCAAAAATGACAAAACAAAATGAAAAGCTCCACAATTTTTGAAATGAGAATATATTTTAAAAATGCCCATATCTATACCTATTGAACCCCAATCCTTTTTGTTTCTAGGTGTTTGGGAAAACACAGTTTGAGAAATGCTGCCTACACCACCAACAACCATAGCTTTATCAACTGCTGCCATTGCTGGCCAGCAGGAAGATTCCCTGGGGAGTCCATATGTGGGAGAGGGATATAAGCAGGGTGGTAGGAGCAACAGGAGAGAGCAAGGCTGAAAGAAAAATATATATGCATACAAACACTTGCATGAGAAATTCCTTCAAGGTTTTCCAAACAGTAAACTTCCAAAACTACCTCTTTTCTCTTCCCATGTGACATACTCTTTTTATATTGGCACCTGTGTGTAAGGTACCAAATATCAAAATGAAAACCCAGGAAAAGAAAATGACTGCTTCTCAGTAATTGCTAGTATAAAAATACAACATAAAGTGCATACTTTATATCTTTTTAAGGTGAAAGAAGTTCCATTTCTTAGCAAGATAGTGTATCCATACTCAACATAAATTTTTCCACAAAATAGAATGAACTATACTCTGACAGAATGTCTCTAAACAGTAAACTAGCAACAGGGTTCCTGTTTGATTTTGTAGGTTTCTTTTTTTTTCCCCTCTCATCTGGTAACACTCAGCTTGGATCCAAAGAGATGCACTACTTGAGTGCAAATGAAGGGCACCAAAGGAAAAAAAAAAAAGCCTTCTCCTTTTGGTCACAAAGGGGGCTCCTATAGGTCAGGAAAAATGGAGAAAGTCCTGTGATTTTAAAACCTTCTGTATATTCTGTCCCAGCCCACACCCAAGGCAATCAGTGGTGGCTGCTGCACAAGCACCTACAGTTCCAAGGAAGATGAGCTCCACACTGGTCCATGCAGGTGTGGTCTCAAGGGTGCAGGCACAGTGGTGTGCTCTTGTAACCTGAGTGGCTCCAGCTGCTGAGGAAGGAGGACTATGAGTTCAAAACCAGCCTCAGCAACAAAAATGCACTAAGAAACTCCATGAGACCCTTTCTCTAAATAAAATACGAAATAGGGCTGTGGTTGTGGCTCCATGGTTTAGTGCCCCTGAGTTTAAACCCCAGTACAAAAAAAATAAAAAAACAAAGTGCAGGATGCATTCCAGTGCCTTTCCCATTCTCTGTCCCCCTCACTGCTTGATGTAATTGCAGGATTAGAGGGCAGTCATAGCTGTTGGTCAGAGGTTGAGAAAAGGGCAGCTAGAGAGCTAGAAAGTGTCAGGAGAGGACTTAAATTGGAAACTTAGAAGTGTAACCCCATAAAATGCTGTATAGAGCTGACCCTAAATAGCATACATTAGGCATTAAGCACTAAGCTACAGGAGATCAGCACTCCGTCCCAGAGTGGCCACTGGGTGATGTGCATGAAAACCATGTCTTAGTACAGCAATGAGTTTCTAAAAACGGAATTGGAACTAAAATCCACAAAGTAGGAACTAGACCTTGTAGGCTGAACCTAACCAAGGTTAGTTGTGAAACAATAACTGAATTCTTTTAAAAATGTAAACAAAAAGTATAGACTCATAAGAAAATAACAAAACATCCAAGATATAAACCACAATTACTTGGCTTATGAAGTGATAGGAAAATCTCAACTCACAAGGTAATCAGAAAATTAATGTAAATTCCAGAAAGACAAAGATGAACATGATCACAAGATTTTAAAGTAGCTATTATAATTGAGTTCCAATAACTGAGGGCAGATGCTCTTATGCAAATTGAAAGAAATACTCAAGAGAGAAAAAATATCAAGAAAAATTTTAACATCAAACATAACAGGATGGGCCTGGGGTTGTGACTCAGTGGTAGAGTACGTGCGTAGATATAAGGAACTGAGTTTGATTCTCAACACCACATATAAATAAAGAAAAAATAAATGCCCATCAGCAACTTTAAAAAGTAACAAATTAGATAAAATATTATGGGGTGGGCTTAGTATCAGGATGGACATGACAGAGAAATGAAGAAAGGAGGAGGATGGAGCAAAAAAATTTAAACAAATTATGAGTAAAATTTCCCCACATTTTTGTGAAACTTAAAGATGCAAGGAACTCAGCATCCAACAGCTAGAACCCAGAGAAGTGCATGCCCAGTTATACTGAAATTCAATAAGTGAAGCTAAAAATAAGGAAAATCATTTTGAAAGCAGCCACAGAAAAGGTCACATTTATATAGAAGATAAAACAAACAAACAAACAAAAACTTCAAACAATTGTAATTTTTATTTTACAAAGAAAGCACAGATGCAGTAGAAAGGCATTTTGAATTGCTAAAATATTGTCATCCAGGAACACTATATTTAGTGAAAACATCCTTTGGGAATCATGATGGAATAAAGACATTATGAGATGAAGAAAAATTAGAAAATAAAAGAAGACCTGCTACAAAAGAAATGCTAACAAAATCCTTCAGACACAAGAGAAATACTACAGGGAAAGATAGCAATGCACGAAGTCTAAATAAAATAATAGATGGCAAAAGAACTTTCAATGTCTGGGATTGTAGCTCAGTGGTAGAGCAATTGCCTCAAATGCATGAGGCCCTGGGTTCAATCCTCAGCACCACATAAAAATAAATAAATAAAAATAAAGGAAAAAAACATATGTAACTTTAAAAAGGAAAAAAAAACTTTCAAAAGAGATAAACTATGTCTATTTGTAGCCAATATGACTATCTACATAAACAATCCCAAAGATTCTGAAAAAAACCTCCTAGAATTAATAAATGAATACAATTAGGTCAGTGGATACAAGGTCAACAAATAAATATTTGTATTTCATACTAGCAAGGAATAGCTAAACTGAAATTTTAAAAACACTTGTTCCAAAGAATTAAATAATTAGATGTAAATCTAACAAAAAGTGTATAGGATATACACACTGAAAAATATAAAATACTCATTTAAAAAATGAAGACCTACATAAATTGGGAAATAGCATGTTCATAAACTGAACGAAATGTCAATATGATGTCAATTCTCTCCAAATCAATGTAATGCATGTAGATTCAACACAATTGCAATGAAAATCAAACAAGATCTTTCCACACACAACTAAGTATTAAGAAAGATATATGGAGTCAGGGATGGTGGAGTACTCCTGTAATCTCAGTGACTTGGAAAGCTGAGGCAGGAGAATCACAAGTTCCAAAGCAGCCTGGGAAACTCTGTGAGACTCTGTCTCAAAAAATAAAAAGGAAAACAGCATACCACAGGGACACAGCCACATCAAGGTTTATAGCAGCACAATTCAAAATAGCTAACCTATAGAGCCAACTTAGATGTCCTTCAGGAGATGAATGGATAAAAATGTGGCTTATATACACAATGAAATTTTACTCAGCAATAAAAGAGAATTTTCAGGTAAATGGATGGTGCTGGAGAAGATAGTGCTAAGCGAAGTTAGCCAACACCCCCCCCCAAAAAATGCCAAATGTTTACTCTGATATAAAGAGACTGAATCATAGTGAGGTAGGGAGGGGTGCATGGGATGATTAGATGAATTCTAGATAGGGAATAGGGATGGGAGTGAAAGGGAGGGGTTGGGGGATTAGCAAGTGTGGTGGAATGTGATGGACATCATTACCCAAAGTACATGTATGAAGACTCAAATTGGGTGTCAACATACTTTATATAAACAGATATGAAAAATTGTGGTATATATACATGTGTAATAAGAATTATAATGCAAAAACCCCCACAAAAAAACCAAAGTCCATGTATAAAAGCATAAATTGGTGTGAACATACTCTCTATACAAAGATATGAAAAACTGTAATCTATATGTGTAATAAGAAATGTAATGCATTCCACTGTCATTTATTAAAAAAATTAAAATAAAACTAACAAATAAATAATAAATAAATAAGGGCTGGGTATGTGGCTCATTGTAGAACACACCTGGGTTCAACCCTCAATACCACCAAAAAGGGAAGTGAAATGACAATACATAAAATAAAATTCTTTTAAGTCATGTCTGTAAATAAGGTCCTACATCCAGAACATATCAAGTACTCTTACAGTTCAACAACAAAAAGATGAATACTAAGGATCAGAATAGATTTCATGTAAAAAAGGTATATGAATGGCAAAAACACATAAGTTACTCAGAATCAGTACCCATGAGAGAAATGCAAATCAAACTCACGAAAAGATACCATTTCACACCCACAAAGATGGAAATGACTTAAATTTTTCTAATTGAAAAATGACCAAAATGTTGGCAAGTGTTTGGAGAAATTGGAAACTTCATACATTACTGTGGGAACATAAAATTGTTTAGTCATGTAAAAAATAGCGTGACAGTTCTTAAGACATTAACCATGGAAGGAATTGAGTATAGATTGGTGGTAGAGCATGTGTGTGGAATGGTATTTTTGATATCCAGGTCAAAAACAAATAAATAAACACAGAATTACCTTACAAACCAGCAATTCTGGCCCCAAGTATACCCCTAAAATACTGAATGTAGGAAATCCAAACTTTCACATATATGTTCATAGCAACATTATTCACAATATTCAAATGGTGGAATTGTCACAAATATCCAGGTGGAAGAATAAATAAAATGTAGGATATACCAAAGGTAAATACTATTTATCCACAAAAAATGAATAAATTACTGTTACATGCTGTATAAATTAAAGAACTCAGACACAAAAGGGAACAAACATAGGAAATTATCGGAGCTAGGTGCATCCAACTGGTAGTTGCCAGGGATTAGACAGATAAATTGGAAACTCAATGGGTACAGAGCTTACTCTTTTGAGGTGATGAAATGTTTGAAACTAGACAGACCTGGTAATATAATATGGATCCTGAATGTCCATGTCCTCAAAGGCCCATGCATTAAAGGAAGTAGTAAAACTTTTAGGAGGTTGTGGTAGTGAAAGAAAGTTAGGTCACTGTGGGGGGCATGCCTTTTAAAGGGACACCAGAAACCCAACTCCTTCACATCCTCCTCCTCTTTTGCTTCCCTCCCACCATGAGATGAACAGCCTCCTCTGCCACATGCTCCAGCCATGATATATTGTGCTACCACAGACCCAAAGCAACAGGACAAAATGCCATGGACTGAAAACTCTTAACCTATAAGCCATAATAAACTTTTTTTTCCTTTTTAAGTTTATTATCTTGTCACAGTAACAGAGAGCAGACTAATGCAGAAGGCATTTGCACAATATTGTGAATGTACCAAAGCCACTGTATTGTTCATGTTAAAAGAGTGAAGTGTGTGTTATAAGAACGTCAACATGTTAAAAAATAGGACAAAACACAACTCATAAAAAAATTGATAAATTCAACTTTCCCAAAATTAAAATGTTCTGATCTGTGAAAAATTTGTTAAGAAAAGAAGCATCAAGCTACAGATTAGAAGATATTTGCAAAGCATGTGCTTGAAAAAGGATAAATATCCATTATATATAAAGAAGTCTGAAAACTTAATGGTTACAAAAATCCTTTTCTTTGTAAATGGGCAAAAAATTAAAATGGAAATTTCAACATAGATGACACTTGGATGGCAAATAAGTACATGAGACACTGCTCAACATTATTAGCAATTAAGAAAATGCAGGGCTTGGATTATGGCTCTGTGGTATAACACTTGCCTAGGATTAGTGAGGCACAGGGTTCAATCCTCAACACTACATGAAAACATTAATAAAATAAAAAATGAAAATGTAAAGAGAAGACAATGTAATGTTAGCACAATGTGTCTATTGAATAGCAAACAAACAAAAGGAGAAACAATTGATAATATCAAGTATTGGTGAGAATACAGAGTATCTGGAACTCATGTATTTCTAGTGGAATGCAATTTTTTAGAAAGAAATTTGAGACTTCTTATTATGTGAAATTTAGACTTATCTATGGTCTAGCACTCCCACTCCTACATATTTATCCTAGAAAATAACAACTATGTTTATGCAAAATCTCTACATACATGTTTACATCAGCCCTATTCATATTTTTTCTCCTTCAAATGTCATTCAGTGGGTGAATGGACAAACATGCTTTATCCATAGAATGGAATAGTGCTCAGCCACAAGAAGGAATAAGCTATTGATGTCTGCAATAACTCAAAGGCATGTGGTCTCAAAAGGAGATATGTTGTATTATTCCATTTATATGACATTTTAGAAAGACAAAGTATAATACTCAGGGCAGGGGTTATAGCTCAGTGGTAGAGTGTTTGCCTAGCATGTGTGTGACACTGTGTTTTATCCTCAGTACCAATGAAAAATTATTAAAGGCATTGTGTCCATCTACCATTAAAAATATTTAAATACACACACACACACACCACACATAGCATTCAGAGGTTGCTGGAGTTGAAAGGGAATTGCTAATTATAAAGAAAGTTATGGGCTGTTGGAACTCTTCTGTACCTTAATTCTAGTGGTAGCTGAATGAACTAAGAAATGCATTAAAATTCAAAGACCTATACACACAGAAGTCAATTTGGGAAGATCTCATAAATAGTAGTGACAGTTTTCCAACTTTGTGAATTTAAATAATGCCACTGAATTGTGTGAAAATGGTAAACTCTGTGTAATATATGTTTTTTTCATGGCACTGGCCTGGTAACTTGCTATTTTTACCAAATGAGTCAACTGAGAGGTGTATGTTTATTACAATGGAAGACTAAGAACAAAGAAAGACACCTCCTCTTCACATGTATCCTTGGAAGCACTGGAAGCTCTGTGACAGCAAGGTCGAGGCACCTCCTCAGAGCTTTCTGAACTGATTTCTTGGCAAGTTAGCTTTAACTTTTTATTTTTCAAATAAGATGTTGGTATTTTTCAAATAAGATGTTGCAAATTTCTCCAAACTGGGTCAAACACAACCCAGATAAAGCGTAGGATAAATCTATAAAGAACAATTCAGTCATGTGAGGTGTTTTTGTGTATGTGTGTGTGTGTGTGCATTTGTTTGTTTTTTAATTAATTAAAGGTGTTTTAAAAAACAAAATAGTGTTTTGAGCATTCAGTGAAAAGACTACAAAAAAGTGCTTTGTTTAATATAAATAACAAATCCATGGTGGATAATCATTATTTATATGAACATCATTTTCATATAAATGTATATTATTCAAAGTAAAGAAATTAAAGTATGAGAGTATTAATTATTAATAATGGATAAAAATATATTTATAAATATCATTATTCACAGATTCTATATTTGTGAATTTCTCTAAATACTAAAATTTAAAGCAAGGATAGTGGACTGTGATGGACATCATCATCTAAAGTACATATATGAAGACAAGAATTGGTGTCAACATACTTTATATATAATCAGAGATATGAAAAAGTGTGCTGTATTCATGTAATAACAATTGTAATGCATTCTGCTGTCTATTTTTTAATCAATATAAAATCAATTATGGAGAATTTGAGTCTTAGTCTCCACATATTCCTAGCTGAGGACAAATGAGCTGATGTTCTTCCTTCTTGTTTCAGCTCACACTGCAAATCTGTGTCCTTTTGTGGTGATTTTCACTGGGCCCAATATCAACAATGAAATGCTCTCAGGAGTTCTTAAACCAAAGAAGGCTGTGGTGGGTCTCATAAAGTGCATGAAAGATAAGTGTTTTTTTAGATATGAGTTATAGTGCTCTTGGTCATGAGTTCAATGTTAATGAACCAAGAGCTCATATTAAAACAGATAATGTTAAATAGAAGCACACATTAAAATAAGATTTTATAGGCCAGGTGTGGTAGTGCATGCAGTAATCTCAATGACTGTGGAGGTAGAAGAAGGAGGATTGCAATGTTGAGGTCAGACTAGGCAATTTAGACTGTAGACCTTGAAAATAAAAAGTAAAAATGGCTGGGAAGTAGTTCAGTGGTAAAATGCCCCAAGTTCAGTTTCCAGTATTGCATATACACACACAAAACAAACAAACAAATCAACAACAAAAACAACAAAGAACCTTGGTTTTGTATCAGTTAATTAAAATGAAATGTGACCAGTCACCACCCAGGATAGTGATAGGTATGGGAGATCTGTACAGTGAATATTAGCTGGAATTTAACAAACTAAAAAAAAAAAGTTTAGAAAAATATGCTTAAAATGTTGAAGATATAAAATGAAATAAAATAAGAAGGTAAAAAGGCAACAATATGAAAAAACACCCAAGAAGTTTTGAAAGAAAAATCTCATAAACACTAGAAAAAAGGGGGAGGTCGCTCAATGAAAGGTGGGACCTGAACAAGTAAACCAAAAAATACACAGCTGATAAACAGTAGCTAGGAATAAAACCCAAGGAAATCCTAATGGAATTCAAGTATAAATTCAAATACAGAGAAAATGAGATAAACATAGAAAAAAAGAAGATGAGACAAGGAAGTTAGAATAAAATAGTTCAAAATGCAAAAAATCAGAGTTCAGAAAAAGAAAGAGAAAGATGAGTGGAAGACATAACTGAAGAACAATAGGTGGAAATGAGAACATCCCACTCTGAAAACCATCTTCAATCACAACTTGGAGGCAAGAATGGCAGAATCAATATCCCACATCCTCCTAACACAAGAACCCCATTAAAAAGAAACTACATTAGCCCAAACATTTCTCTCAGGTATCTTACAACTTGAGTACTATTTAAACATGTGTGACACTGCTAACGTTCTACAGTCCTGAGTTATAACACTGAATTCTCAAAATAACTCTGGCATTATTTTCATTTCACAAATAAGGAAACAGGCTTAAAGAGAAGTGGCTTTCCCAAAGTCATTCCTGTAGAGAATCACAGAACCAGGATTCAAGGGGTGTCTAATTGCAGGCCCATATGCCTTGTCACTATCTAACAGTGTCTCTCTATTGATAGAGGTTTGAAACAATAAGGCATCCCTAAAAAGCACACAAAGATCAATTACATTACAGAACAGCCTCTCTGTGCATGGGGAGTAGGACTCTTTTAAAGCACTATAGCTCTTTAATATATTTTGTGTAGTCTTATATGTTAGTAATCGCATGCATATTAATTATGCTTATCCAGGAGCATGGGATGTCTAAAGAGACATCCCATGCTCCTGGATAAGCATAATTAATATGGTCAAAATGGCCTCCTACCAAAAGCATTATACAAATTTAAAAACAGTATGGTATTGGAACCAAAACACACATGTAGATCAGTTGTATAGAACAGAAGACACAGAGACAAACCCTCATAAATACAGTTATCTCATATTAGACAAAGGTGCGAAAAACATCCATTGGAGAAAAGATAAGTTGCTAGGAAAACTGGAAATCCATATTTATGAAAAGAAATGAAATCTCTATCTCTTATCCTGTAAGAAACACAACTCAAAATGGATCAAAGACTTATTGACATGGCACTGGTATTGTAGCTCAATAGTAGAGCATTTGCATAGCATATGAGAGTCACTGGGTTTGATTCTCAGAACTTCATATACATAAAATAAAGATCCATTGACAACTAGTAAATACTTAAAAAAAAGGACTTATACACTAGTAAAGAGACCCTTGAACCAAGCACCTTATAGAAGAAAATTTAGGCCCAACTCTTCACTGTGTTGGCTTAACAACTGATTTCCTTAATAAGACTCCTAAAGTGCAAATAGTAAAATCAAGAAACAATAAATGGGATGGACTCAAACTATAAAGTTTTATCCCAGCAAAGGAAACAATCAGTAACATGAAAAGAGCAGAATTGGAAAAAAAATCTTTACCACATGCACCTTAGACACAGCATTAATATCCAGTTTATATAAAGAACTCAATAATTTAATACCCAAAAAACAATCAAATTAATAAAATGGCTAAGAAACTGAACAGACATGTCACTTTGTCATCTATTTTCAAGGCAGAAATGAAGATTGAGAAAGCAAAAATTTTTCTTTGGAAAAGTCTTTTAATGTACTACTACATTTTAATATATGTATAGTTATGATCCATCAATTTCACATGTATGTGAAATGAATTCATGTGTATACCAAAAACTATGTTTTAGATTTATCTTTTAAATCTCCAAAATCGAAAAACAATGCTAATCTTCTTCAGCAATATAATGTAGCTTTAAACATGGTACATCTACGCAGTATAATAGAATACGCAATTTAAGAGAATGACAACCTCATCTTTGGGAATGTCACAAATGAAGCTTTAAAGTAAGATGACTCAAAAAAAGAAAACCTATTAATTTATCAGTTCAAATAAGATGAAGTTATTGCACAAGAAAAGCAATCAGAAACAACAACAACAAAAAACACATTTCCCTAGGCAAAAGAAGAGAAGTATCAAATGGGAAGTCGGTATGATGTCCCTCTAAACTGGAAGCAACATAGGTGTTGTGCACATGGTAGTTCTCTTAGGATTAAAATACCATGGAACTCAAAACTTAAAAGGCATTGCATTACATAGCCTGCCATTTCAGAGTGAAACACTTTCTTCAGTACTACATATAAACAAAATAAATATCCACTGACAACTAATAAATATTTTTTTAAAAAAAGACTTAGACACTAGGAAAGAGATCCTTCATCTAGCACTTAATATAAGAAAAAGTAGGCCCAACTCTTCACTATTTTGCTTAGGAACTGACTTCCTTAATAAGACTCCTAAAATGCGAGAAGTAAAATCAAGAATCAATAAATGGGGTTACTTTTTTACAGGTTACTTCAAGTCAAGTAACTTCTAACAAATAAAATAAATAAGCCACAGATTGATAATGTTTGCAAGATATGTAACTGAGGTAGTACCAAGAAGAACTAAAACTTATGAGAGTGTTGCTAAAGAACCCATTTTTAGAATGAACAATAAGCCCCTTCTTTCCAAATCCAAGGAGAACATGTTTGTTCAGAAGCATACAATTAAATGACCATCCTATCTTCCTGGAAACGTTTGCTGAGTTTCCAGGTATCAAAAGCTTCCTGTTTTATTCACACTTATTTTCCAATTATCTTTTATTGTTTTTTTTTCCTACAACCAACACTGGTTCTATTTGAGGCTAGGTTCTGGTTTGTGTTACTTTTTTGTATTATTCTGTAAACTGATATTATCAATTTCTTTCACAGTCAATTCACACGTGATTCCTCCAAAATATATGCCAGTTTTCCCAATCCTACTTGAATTTCACACTTATTAAACTGCCTGTTTAGTCCCCTCAAACATTAAACATGAAAATCTCAAAAGTTTCCTTTGAAACAGTTTTCAACCTTCTCTCACTAAAACTTATTCAACTGATAAATAAATTTAATTATTCCTAATTCATCCTTGTTACACATGTACTCAACTCTACCTGCAAGTTATAGTAGTAGGACCTCTAGAACATATCTCAATTATTTTTGTTTTAGTGTAACTGCACCCAGATTCTTTTTTGGGGTAACTGACTTCCTTCAAACACCTCCCTACTGCAAAACCAAACCTCACTCTAAACCATTTCCTCTCAAAAAACCAGAATAAGTATTATAGCAATCTGTCCACCTTATTGATCAACACTTTGTTCATTTCCTTCTGCTCTTACAACAAATTCTGAATTTGTTAGCTTTCTCACATCACGTTAAAAATGTGGTCCTTTCAAATACAGTTTCTTTTAAGAGAAAAGAGAATACTACCAAACCAATTAATCCATGTTCTAGACTCAAGCATGCACCCTATCTATAAACTCTACTGAATGATGACTGGGTATTCAATGAAAAGTGGATTCTGGTTTCAATTCTAAAACTTCATTATTTAACCTTCCATATCAACAAACCTCATTTGTATTGATACATATGAATACATACACATAATTTGCTATGCTGTACTGAAAGTAGAGTTCCCTCCTTGTACTTAGGTGAGTTGGTGAGTTTCATGTAACCACAAGATTCTGCAGCCAAGCTCCTCTTGACTCTAGCAGACAGCAGATGCTCACAGCCAGTTTTTTGTTTTTTGTTTTTTGTTTTTTTTTTGCAGGGTTTGAGTGTTCTAAATCCAAACATTGATTCTTAACTCCAAAAACTCCACAGAAGTTTACTGTTGGAGGGTGTATAGCTAGGGATACACCCACCCACACATATTCCTTGGGTCACCACTGTTGGTCCATATTTATGCTAATCAAGGTTTGGAAAATGTAGCAACTGTTATTGGTCCAAATCTATGTTAATGAAGGTTTGGAAATGTACACATTATTGGTTAGCACTTGAGTCTGAAATGTTGGCTTTGCCCTCATTTCCATTTTCCCTTAGGGGACATGGTGGCAGGACAGGTCAGTGTCCTGGACTCCCCTGGGCCCTGTCCTACACCTGCAGATGGGCTGGTCTGCATGGCTGACCCCCACCCTTTCTATGCCAGTCCACCCAGAACCTCCCCTGGAAGAGCAAACTAAGAAATAATCCAGACCCAGAAAGTAAGGGTTGAATGTTTTCTCTGATATGAAGGATGTTATAAGGTAAGGGGCTCCAAACCATACTTTTCAACTGCTTGCTTCATGGATCTGTCCCTCTGGCATATGGGCTCCAGAAGCTCCAACTTTTTAGGCCATCCAGGTCTCCATTATCTGACTTAAAGAAAAAAATACAGCATCACCTATGAAAATTTCTTTAGAAAATTTTAGAGATTTCATCAAATTAAACCTGGAATCTTTTTTTATCATTCCTGAAGTATCCTGTCTATATAGACCAGCTTCTGCAGGAAGGATCCTGAAACCACTGACGTGGACCCTCCAGATGTCCCCCACCACCACCACCCTAGGCCTGCACCACTGCTGAAGTTCCTCTAGCCCTGTAGGGACAGGGTCACTAGTGAACCCAGCTCAGTAAGAATCTTGACAAGTGGCAGGTCCCAGCAACAACCAGCAGTGGGCCTTTATGGGCACATCACAGAACTCTTTTCTAAAATCTCCTGGATGAATTTCCAACTAGAATTCTATTCCTTTCCTGAGAAGCTCCTCAAGAAGAGGGCTGGGAAGAGATGAGGTTGCATTTCCAGGTTGGGGTGACCTGCCTCAGGAAGATTTTTCCCACTTGAACAAATGGATATCATAAAAGGAAAAAAAAGAAAAGAAATAGTTTATAAAATTATTCTATAGTGAAATACCTCCCTCTCTCCCTTGCCAGCCAATTAACATTATGAGTATCCCTGCTCCTTTCCTAAAGTTCATTATTAATCTCTATTCTCTTCCTGTGGTGGTCTATAAACATTAAACAATGCAATGCAAATACCATGAAAATTAATTAAAAACTGAAAGTGTATATCTTGCAAGAATAATATTTTCATTATCTCAATAAAATTGTGTTTGTGTACTACTCTAGTTACACACAAAGCTTCTGTGAAGTGAGAATGATTGAGCAGTTAATAACTAAAGAAAGAAATATTGATGAAAATTTATTTTCATGCTGGGGTTGTGGCTCAGTCATACAGCACCTGCCTAGCATGCATGAGGCACTGCATTTGATCCTCAGTATCCCATATAAATAAAGAAAGAAAATAAAAGGTTGTGTCCAAGTACAACTAAAAGTATTTTTTAAAAATTAAACATATTTTTAGAATTTAATAAAATAAATATTTAAGATAACCCTTTGTTAAAATTGGTCCCTTCTTCATATATTTTAATAAAAATTGTAATTTTCAGGATTCTTTTTAAAAATTCAAATTGTAAAAAAGAATATAGTTTCACATAATGATAAAATGTTGTCAGAAGAAGTCTATGCAAAAAGTGATATTTTAAAATATATGTATGAATTAGGATGCATTATTCTATATGCTGCCTTGTTATAAATAACAAAATAAGCTCCTTTCTTACATTTATTGATATGAAAAGTTTCTATTAGCACCCCCATACCACTTTGCTTCCTCAACTAGGAGCATTCTGTATGAAGTTTTATTCTATTTTTAAACAATTTAAGTATCTCTTTCCTGTTCTGAGCATCCTTTGATGATGAGAACCTCTTACATGTGCCTTTGTTATATATGGCAAGAGGCACAGTATTATTTAAAATAAAACTTGACTTGACTTACATTTGAAGGGCCAGAATCAGGTTCCCAGTGCAGTCTTTGGTGCTATATTGAGGAGCTTAATCTTTACTGTAACAGTTAGAAAATCATGCAGATTTTTAATCATAGAATTACATTATTAGGATTATGTCATGAAAAGTACACTAACTTAAGATACTACTTGGACCTGTCTCTATGCTCACTACTAGTCATTGCTGCAACATCGATTTGAACAAGTATAATGGGAAGATAATGCCTTAGTGTCACTGTGTCCCTTTTACTCTACCCTGGATTCTTTCTGTGGCATATGTTTGGATGCTTATCAAGCTGATAAGTATTGATGCAGGTATTAATCTTGTAGAGCTAAAAAGCAAACATTAACACTTGGCTAAAGAGGATAGGGACAAGGAGATAAATATTGCCCTCTTCTATCTTCTGATCACAGGGTAATGATCAGTTACAAAACTAACCTTTTCCTTGACTTTTCTTCTTCCCTCCCCTGTTAATCACATCTGAAATTATGTTAGAAGAATAACACTTTGCACCCCAGAGCTTCTTGAAGGGAGCACATGCAGAATAGGCAGTGTATAACAGAATTCTAAAGAATTCTAAAGTACTAACACTCATATGTATAAATGTATTAAATATATTTAATTTATTAGCCTTAGATTGATGTCTACAACTTCAGTGACTAGTTTTTAATATGCTTGCTCAAGTAATTAAAATCACCTAATGCATTATCATAAATTCACATTTTATATTTAGAAGAGAATATTATGAGAAACCTTTAAAAGTTTTACTGACAGCAAGATATATTTAGCCATTGCAATTCAGGTTTGCCAGTTAAGTAATTATTTCAAAAAGTAATCTGTAACTAGTTATCATGATGTGTTCCTAAAACCAAGGCTGCCTTCAGTGATTATTGCATTTTGTTTTAAATTCTCATACATGCTTAAAAAATGCACCATTCTAGAAATTTGCTTTGGATTGATACAAATTTTAACTGTCTTTCATTCACAGAATGCTTTTTATCCCAATTTTCAAAAGAGTCTAATTCATATCTTTAGCACTATTAGGTGAATTGAATGTATAGGATTTCTTTCTCCCTAGATTACTATAAATTATACTTCTCTAATTGGTTTATAGTGATGCAAATTTAAAACAAGCAAATCCTATCATTAGCTCCACAAATTGACAGAAATATCCCCTGAGTTACTGGTAAAAATGTTTTAGGTATGTAATTTTCTGAACAAACGTATGTAAATGCAATTGCTATATTGTGTAACAGACTTGTATCTCTTAACAACATAAAAATAATACTTCAAAATGTATGAAAATAACTTTTAGAGAAAATTTCAAGCTGGGGAAGAAGTACATCACAAGAAAGTTGAACATGAGACAATACCACAGTGGTCCTTGACAAACATTGCTCAGAGGTTGATTGCCCACCAGCAGCTCTGTTACAAAGGAACTTTTCATGTACACTACAATCATATGGAAAAGGTCAGTGGAAAAGTCAAACCCTTAAAGCTCTGGAGTTTTATATCTTAAGTATTCTTTGAAATGTTAATCACTAAACTGGAGTTAATATACTGAAGATTATATATAATTACCTGGGAAGGAACAAAAAAAATATATTAAAGTGGGGGCTGGGGTTATGGCTCAGCAGTAGAGCAGTTGCCTAGCATGTGCAAAGCACTGGGTTTGATCCTCAGCACTACATAAAATAAAATAAAGGTAGTGTGTCCAACTAAAACAATTTTTTTAAAAAGTATCAAAGTGGGAAGAGATGGATGTGAGTTCCTGTCTCCATTTACTAGGTATCTTGCTTTGAATAATACAAAACAACATTTTTTCAATGAAATTTGCTCATTTTGAAAGTGAGGGTACACTGTACAAATACAAGAAAATGTTGAAGGTGCAGTCTCTGAGAAGTGGACCTGTAACAACTCACTATATCTAGTAATGTCTTCGACTGTACTTCTCAGCTTTCAGAACCATGACAAATATATTTCTGTTATTTATAAGTCTCCCAGTCCATGTTATCTTGTAATAGCCTCAATGACTTAAGACAAGTTGTCTGATTCCTCTGGACTAGATGACTGTGAAGAGGTACTTCTAGGTTTGAAGAATGATTATATTTTGTATGATTATATTATATATTATATATAAAGTGTATTCTATTTGATTTTAATTATTCTGAAATTACAATGTATTTTCTCTATCCATATGCACTGCACTATTGACACTTAAATCCTATTTTTAGGCAGTGCTACTTTGTTTTCTAATTTTTAATTTACATGTTGCCCACTGGGTATGAATCTTATACATAATTTTAATCCCCTCTCCCAATTGATGACATCAATACAATTTGTTCATGTGGTATTTGAGTTATTTGCTATCAATCCTTTACTTTTCAACTTGCTCAACCAATCAACTTTAATAGTGTTACTCACCTCCAAATAATATCTCTGATTTTCTAAACTTTGAATTTTCATTTGCATTTAATGGTTTTGATTCCCTGTCCTATTACAGACATTTTATGTACTGATATATTTTTAAAAATTTCTTACATTTTGACTTATTTCCCATTTAACATACACATAATAGGTTCTTCGTACTGGGATTTGTTTTTAATAAGCAGTATTTACCGTGGGATTCAAGACCATATTTGAAATTTGAGAAACAACTATTTATGCTTGTAATTTAGATGTTGTTATGTTGTTTCTCTCAATAGTTTTTTGACACAAAGGCAAATCAGATGTTGAATAGCAAGAGGAAAGTAACAGGAAAAATGATAAAAGCTAATTATGATACTAGGTAGCTGCTTTCCTCCTCCTCCATTACTATTCAAGTTGGTCATAAAAGTTAAACAAAATATTATGCAGGAGGCTGAGGCAGGAGAATCACAGGTTCAAAGCAATGCTTATGCAATTTAGTGATACTTTGATTTAAAAAAAAATTTAAAGGGGGTTGGGGATGTCACTCACTAGCTAAATGTCCCTAAATTCAATCCCTTGTAACAAAGAGAAAAAAGGAAACTCCCAAATAACCTATTGATATACTCCAAGGAACAATACAAAAGAAATTGACAAATATGAGAGCAGAAATTAATGATAAAAACTGGAAAAAATAAATAATGTAAATGAAATTGAAATTATTTTGTAAAAATTGACAAAGTTTTGGCAAAATCTACAAAAGAAAGGGCATAAATAAATGAAATTATAAGGGAAAAGGGAGGCTTTACAACCAATACTACAGACATAAAAAGAACCAGAAGATACTTCTATGAATATTATACACAAACTGACTTGAACACCAAGAACAAATTGATAAATGCCCTAACACATATAATCTAACAGAATTGAGTTTATAAATAAATAAAATCATGAGTAGGCCAATAATTAGTGAGGAAATTGCTTCAGTAATAGATATTGTCCCATAAAAAAAGCCCAAGGTATTACTGCCATTGCTCACCTCTACTAAATACTCTAGGAAGAAATAATTTTAATGATTGGAAACTCTTTCAATAACTGAAGAAAAGAACAGATTTCAAAACTCATTTGAAGAAGCTAGAATTACCTTGATGCCAAAGACAATGACAAAACCAGAAATAAAAATTAAATTTCAATATGCCTCCCAAACACAGACAAAAATTTTTAACAAGATATTAGCAAACCAAATTAGACACCATATGGATGGAATCATTCTTCATGATCATGAGGGATTTCCCCTAGGAATACGAGAAGGGATCAACATATGAAAATCAAAAAATGTAATATATCAGTTTAAAATAATGACTGGCAAATCTGTGTAATCACATCTCAATAAACACAGAAAAAGCATTAAACAACATTCAATATCATTTCTTTAGAAAAGTTGATGTAATAAGTGTAAAAGAAAAGCATCTCCACATGATAAAAGCCATATATGAAAAATCCATAGCAAATATCAAATTTTAAGTTGGGAGGGATTGAATTTTTCTAAAGTTAGAAACAAAATAAAGTATATCCATTCTCACCACTTCTATTTAATTACAATAAATCTGAGTCAAGTAACAATTCAAGAGAAAGAAATAAAGGAGACCTACATCAAAAAGGAAGGAAGAAGAAAAATTATCCCTTGGTGGAAAACATCATCTTGTATAGACAAAACACAAACTTTACCAACAAAACAGATAGAAATATTAAATGAACTCAGTAAAGCTGTAGGATATAATAATTGATAGCATTTCTATATCCTAAAAAATATCATTAAAAAAATCAAAAAACAACCCAACTTAGAATACCAAAATAATAGTAATAGTCATTAGCAATAAAATTAATCAAGGTGGTGAAATGTCTGTGCACTGAAAAGTTTGAAACATTTAGAAAGTAATTATAAGAAGATACAAAAATGAAAAACATCCTGTAGGCAAGAATTATAAGAACTGGTAATATTTATAAAGAGCTACACTTCATAAAGTGCTCTAAAGAGTCAATGCAGGGGCTAGGGTTGTGGCTCAGTGGTCAGAGTGCTTGCCTAGCACCTGTAAGGCACTGAGTAAAATTCTTTGCACCACACACTCAAAAATAAACAAAGTAAAGTTATTTATTCATCTACAATTAAAAATACTTTAAAAAGAGTCAATGCAACTTCTGGCAAAAGTCAAATGACAATTTTTAGAAAAACAGAAAATTCAATCTTAAAATGTATATGAAACGTGACAACAAGTAACCTAAACTATCTTGAACAAAAATAACAAGGCTGTAGGCATCATACTGCCTGACTTCAAAATGAACTGCAGTGATATAGTAACCAGAACAGCATGGTATTTGCCTAAAAACAGATACAAACAAATGGAACAGAAAGCCCAGGAATACATCCAGTTATTTACTGTCATTTCAATTTCAGTAAAAGTACCAAAAATACAATGGGGAAAGAACAGTCTCCTCAATAAATGGTGTTGGGATAGCAACATAGAGATAGCAACATAGAGACGAATGAATTTAGGCCTTGTCTATCAAAATATACCAAAAGACTTCACGATAGTTTAGAAATTTAAATAAAGTATATGAAACTACTGAAAGATAACACAGTGGAAATTTTCCATGATGCTGAATTTGGAAATAACTTTTTTAAAAAAAGAAAGAGAGAGAGAGAGAGAGAGAGAGAGAGAGAGAGAGAGAGAGAGAGAGAATTTTTTAATATTAATTTTTCAGTTGTCGGTGGACACAACATCTTTGTTTGTATGTGGTGCTGAGGATTGAACCCGGGCTGCACGCATGCCAGGCGAGTGAGTTACCGCTTGAGCCACATCCCCAGCCCTGGCAATAACTTTTTGACAAGACTAGAACTATGATACTACTAGAAGAAAACATAGGGGAAACACTTCATGACATTGAAGTGCATGGAAGCAGATGTAAAAGTAGTTAAATGAGATTATATAAAACTAAGAAGCTTCTGCTCTGGAATGAAAATAACTAACAGAGTGAAGAAAAACCCAATAGAATAGAAGAAAATGTCTTAAGAAAATATGTCTGATAAGGTGCTAATAAATAAAATACATAAAAAATCTAACAACTCAATTTTATAAAAACAAATTATTTAAAATAGGGTAAATAATTTGAATAGATGCTTCTCCAAAGAAGGAATAAAAATGTAAAATTTTCTGTGAAAGAAATGATCAATATTCCTAATCACAAAAGTAATGACAATAAAAACTACAAAACATCTACTTATCCAATTAAAAACATTGTTAAAAAAAGATAAAAGATAACAATTTTCAGAGAGGAAATGGAAAAAAGTGAATGCTTACATGCTATTGATTGGGACATAAGTACAGCCACATGAAAAACACTATGGAGACTCCTTGTAAAATTAATAATAAAGAATCTATATGATCATATATGATCCATCGATACTCCATGGAATGAATGAATCAATCTACCTACTTATCTATCTACCTAGAGCTCATGTATTTTAAAGAGATAATGTGTATTTCCATGTTTACTGCAGCATAATGCAAAATACTCAAAACTGGGACAAAATCAAATTATCCACCAATTGAAAAATGAATTAAGAAAATGTGGTACATATACAGAACATATTTCTACTTGACTTTTTAAATTTGTTTTTATACAAGTCTTGTCATTTGTGACAACCTGGATGGATCAGGAAGCCATTTCTGATGTGAAGCAAGGCTTGCACAGAAAGACATATTTATAATCTTATTTACATGTGAAAACTAAAAAAACATTGAATTTAGAAGAAGAGAACAGAATGGTAGTTCCCAAGGCCTGGGAATACAGAGTGGAAAAATTAGCTAGTTGTTGGTGAAAGGACACAATTTCTAATTATATAGGAGGAATAATTTGAAGAGGTAGGTATATTCTACAACATGGTAACTAAATAAAATGTATTAAAGTCTTAGAAACTGCTATCAGCAGATTTTCCTGAAAACTGGGCTTTGTTAACTCCATGGTTCATTTGCTTATTTTATACAATTAATTTATTCATTGTGTTACAGACCATCTTCTTTACCAGATTATAAACCCCATATGATAGTGATAATTTTAATTTTCCCCCACTTTTGTATTCACAAAGACTAGAACAGTATATGACACAGAATAGGTACTCCTAAATGTTAGGTGGAATGAAGAATGAAGGTAGAAATCAATGAAAAGTCTGTCTAGGAAGAGAAAGAACCCAATGGGAGAAGAGATTAGCATAATTCAGGATTTTGTATCCAAATATCATACAGAAACTCATTTTACTTTTTAAAAGTTCTTTGATTATTTCATTTCACCTTCTGAGCCTTATCTTTCACTTTTGTAAAAATAAGGGAATTGCACTGATTTGTAAGCTCTCTTTTAGTACTATATATCATTTCTCAATTCTTTGTTCTACCACCTTGCAGTTATTATTCTGCATTTGGTGAAATGATTCTCCACTGGAAAAAATGGTTTTAAACCACTCAAATATTTTTAGGGTATTGCAGTTAAATTAGAAGATATTTATGTAATTAAGTGTATCTAAAACAGCAGCAGTAAATGCCTAGAACTTGTGGAGTCTTCCACAATTGGTAGTGAATTGCTAATGTTACTACCTGAACACGAGTCAAGTACCTTCAAGCAGTGTTTGATGCTAATTTCAAAATGAAGATTCAATACAGTGGTAGATCCCATCCATAAAAAATAGATTTGCAGTAAGGTTTTCCTAAAAGATAGGGAAGAAATAAGAGGAAGAATGTAAGCTTGCTTCCATTTTGATAACTCATTTCATTTCCTGAAGGAGAGAGAATTAAATAGGAAGAGTTAATTTCATACACTGATTTATACTCAGGCAGGAAGACTCAACTCTTGTTGACAGGAAGAGAAAAAAATCATCAGACCAACTTAGCTTTCCTTTCTTCCAGAATAATGGAGTTTTCAGAAACATGCTAGCATTTTGTTGTCTTTGTTTGCATATGAAATACTTTGGAAAAGACCTAGGCATAGGGAAAATGCAGGAAATTTTCAGTATGAGCTTTACTGCAATATGACATTAGTGCTGACCACAAATTAAGCACTGTATTGAAGTGACACAATAACCTATTGATTCAGAAGATGGGTAAAAATAATATGTTACATTAGGAGATGAAGTCTAATTAAAACTTTCATTCACGAATTTCATTCAGACATTTAGTTCTAAATAATGTCAACTAGTAAAAGTTTTTCTTAATGGGATAAGTTAACATTTCTATGATAAATTCAATGATTTTCGTGACTTGATTTATATAGTAATGATTAGTTTAAAAACTCTCAAGTATAAAGTTGAGCTACTCTCTTATTTATATAATATTTTTATATCTAATGAATGGAGAGATCAATACTTTCCTTTTGGGCTCCATAAATCTGTTGATAAAAATCAAGGTACTGGCATAAATTGAGACTACATAAAAAGTATTAGGACTAGATATACTGTTCATATGCGAAACATAAAGGTAGACATTTTATAAATCTACCCAGACTCTTATTGATATTCCTGTATTGCCCACAATCACCTCTCAAACAATAGTAGCTTTTGAGTTTGTTTTGTTTTAAACAATGTTACTTTTTTCTTTGTTTTCAGTGCTAGGAATCAAACTCTGGACTCAGGCAAGTTAAGCAGAAACACCTTAAGTGGGCAACATCCCCAGCCTCAATTTAAATAAAACATTGTGACTAAAGAATAGCATTATATATGATGGGATTATTCACTAAGCAGAGAAAAAGTAATGCTTAACAAATACCTGATGAATGATAATTTAGTGTGTCTGTGTGTGTGTGTGTGTGTGTGTGTATTGTCCCTCATTCATTCATCCACTCAGTCATTAACATGCCATTTTTACTAATTTTTTTTGCTAACTTTTGTTTAGTACTCCAATTAAATGTGTACTATTCTGTTTAATTCTGTCTTCTCCATCTCTCAACCATACTCCCCAACCCATGTACATTAATTCATACTTAAGTGATATTTAAATTTAAGATAAAACTTACCTCTGACACCAAAAAATGTTTTAATTACCTTTTGGCTAGATACAGCATTTCCATTTAGGCTTTTTTATTATTTTAAGTTTGCAATCATTCTAAAAATATACATTTTACTTTTTAAAGTATATTTTTAAAAATCTATAAAATGTGTCTTAGAACCCAATAACAGTAGGATTGCTTATTTTTCTACTTTTTCTATTGGTTTTCCAATAATGTTTTATATCTGCTATGTCTTGGTTCTGTGTTTTGTGTGTGTACATGTCTGTTTGAGTGTGCAAGTGAATGCAGGAGCTTGTGAGTACTAAGTATAGGAATCATTGCACACACAGCTAGTTCACAATTTCCCTTAAAAACATATATATTTTATTATGTCATTGTGACTTGGAGTTCTAGGATTTGAAAATACAATACTCCAATTTCAAAGGATGAAAAGATTACAATCTTAATTACAGCTTCTGTAAGGGCCTGTCAATTTCTGATTGCCCACTTTCTTTAGCTTATAGCTATTTGGGTCTCAACCAACAGCTTAGCAATGATTTTTTAAACTTTAGCTGCCAAAAGTAAAGTGCTTTCTCAGTTTTTAAATAACTTTCTCCAGAGTCAACATGTGTCCCTAAGTGAAAAGCAACTCCACGATGGCTCACCTCCCTAAGCCTTCCTGCAAACTTGATATTTTCCTTAAAATACTTTTATAAGAGCAGGGGTTGTGGCTTAGTGGTAGAGTGCTTGCCATGCACCTGTGAGGCACTAGGTTTGATTCTCAGCACCACATATAAATGAATAAATAAAAGTAATGGCCCATCAACAACTAAAAATATATTTAAAATTTTTTTTGTTCTCTCCCTTCAAAAATCGAGTTTTCACATTTTTACTACCTTTAGTTGTTTTTTTTTTTCTCAGTTAAAATTTTGTTCTTGGTATAAAGTACATTCTAGAACTCTCCTTTCTCTTTAATAAATGAACGGAAGGAAGAGTTTGTGTGTATACCATATAGGTAAAGTTTCAAAGATTTAGAGAAAAGTTGAAAAGGCAGAACAAAAATTTACTCCAACATTGAGAAACGTGACTGCCATCTTCTTTCATCTATTTGACTTTCTAATTCCAATATACCTGCATAATCTTTTGATTTCTTTTTTTAAATTGTGTTAGCTTAACAATATAGCATTATCCTTTTTACTACTATATTCATCTTAAATAGCAGATTGTTAGCATTCACAAACAAATGTAAAAATCATAAATTTTTATTTTAACACTTAATTTTAAAACATTCTTCATTCCTGACACATTTGCTTCACTGTATGTCAAATAGCAAATTACAGAAAGGCAAATTTAATGTCAGCATGATTGGACATCAGGAGAAAAATTTTGCTCCACTAAGATTTGAAATGTTGACATCTACAGACAATTCACACTGTATTAAAAAGCATAGTCATAAATGTTAATACTGTATTTACAGAATTCAAAATTAAAAAGCTATAAAATATTTTCCATGATACTGTAGGACAAAATAAAACCTCCTACATTAAAGATATTTCAGTATTGGCAGGCATTTAATTTAAATCATTTATCATCTTTTGAGCAATGGGAAGAAAATATGTATTATGAAATCACTAAGCCAAAGAATGCTCAAGTAGATCTAATAAGATAAAAAAAAACTAGTATGTGAGATAGAAGGCACATTACCTGATGAAGAGAACAATTCCATAAGTCTTAAAATCCTAAATTTGCATGTTCTCCCAAAAAGTTTTAAAGTATGTGAACCCATTAAATGATGGACTTATAAGCAGCATATTTAAACCCAATGACAAAGATGGAGATTCCATTAGTGCTAGTTCAACAATTAATAAAAAATTTACACAAAATATTCAACATTTCATAGATGATCTTTATGAAATCATCAGAGAACTAGTACTAATTGACATTTACAGAACAAAATCCCACCACCAAGAAAAAGGGCACTTCTCAAATGCACAAAGAATATTTAACAATCCATGCACAGGTAAAACAAACATTAAAATGTGTCATTATTGATATCATACAAAGTATGTGTTCAGTAATAATGGGGCTGGGGTAAACAGTCGAATGGTACAGGACTCACATTGCATACTTAAAGCACTCCATCCATTCCTGGGCAACATGTATACACACTGACACACATTCACACACACACACACACACACACACAAAGACAGAAAATGTATAACATACCTAACATTTGGCAATCAAAGAGCATAAATCTCAGTAATCCATGAATCAAAGATACAAATAAAAATTTTTAAAAACTTAAGACTATATTGAAGATGTAAGTAAAATCTACAGAGTGCATTTATATAAGGTTGACAGGAACATGTGTAGCATTAAAGGTTTCTATTAAAAATAAGATAGTTTTAAAATAATTAACCTGAGTATTCACATTAAAAAATAAAATTTTCAATCCATGGCACAATATAACAAATATGAAACTCAGAATCAGTAAAACAGATAAAAGAAAATGAGTAAAGAAAATTAAATACGAACCTGAATATTAAAAGAAAACATAAAATTGATAAATTCTAAATCATACTGATTTAAGAGGGGAGTAAAACTTTTCAATTATCAGGAATTAAAGAAGAGGCACCTTGAATGACCCATACATATTACCAGGAAAATAGTATAATACAATATAACTCTTGATCTTAAAATTTGACAATTTATGTAAAACAGACAATTCCTGGAAACAGATTTTCTATTAGTCATTTAAAATGAAAAGGAAACTTGAACTAGAAACCCTTCTTCCTCAGTCTCCTAATAACTGGGATTACAGGTATATACCAGCATGTATTGCCTGTGTCTAATTTTTAAACCAATTTCTTATATTGAATAAATAATGTGTGAAATAACATATGTAAAGAAAATGTAATCTCATTTGTATTAATGTATATGAATAAGTACACATACCTTCCTAAAAAAGGTCCCTGTGGTGAAAGAAAATTTTCCTGCTTGTAGTGGTGGGTAGGTTCCTCTAAAGTGGCAAGCCTCTGCAGCCAAGCAGCTCTTGATAGCAGGCTCTGCTCACCCAACTTCCAGTAGACCGCAAAAGCTCACCACCAACCTTCTTTTGCAGGTTTCCAGGTTCCCAATCCCAAGGAAGAAGTCCAGCCTGCAAGAAACCACAGCACCTTGCACTGGTGCGTGCAGCTAGTGGTATATATACCTCTTGGGTCAAACCCATTGGTTCACTTTTATGCTAATAAGGGTTCGGAAAAAGCATCCACACTATTGGTCCAAATTTATAAAAGGTCTCTGCCAGTAGGCCCCCAACGGAAACCGGAGGTGAGGGTGGAGCACCTGAGCTAACCAATAGTGTGTGTCCATTCCCAAACCACCATTAGCACAGAAGCCTTCGCCTCCAGCTCAGCGTCAGGACAAAGGAGCAGCCACAGAAGCAGGAGCCAAGGTCTACCTTGCCTTGCTGCTACCACCAGAGCCTTAGAAGCCGCCACAGCCATCAACGCTGGAGCTACCACCAAGCCCAATGCCCCCAGTGGAGCACTGCTGCTGCAGGAGTCACTAAGGCCCACGCCCTAGGAGCCACCACAGGAACAGGAACGGGAGACACCATGGCTACCAACGCCAATCTGGGGTCCCAGATAACGCTGTCACAGGAGCTACCAACACCACTGCTGCGGGAGCTGTCTCTGCTTCAGGTGTCCGTGTCACCCCCTCCAAGGCCAACGCAGTAGGACTGTTGTGGGGGTAACATTGAAATCCCTCCTTTCTTTGGCTACATATTATTCCTCATAAGTCTAATTATTGATATTTGAACACTTCTTTTCTACTAGGAGTTAGCATCTTTACTCTCTTCAAATTCTTAATAGAAAGGAAGTGTTCTGTATTTTGAGTGGAAAACCAGCTGGTCCCCAGATGGACAGTTCCTACTTAGATATTCCCCTTGGGCCAATCAGCTCGGGATGAGTCAGGAGAGAGTGGATAGCAATGTGGTCCTGTTGTCTACACCACACTATCTACAGCCTGGTGTTGGAGACCTAAATAATAGAGGGGTCTCATTCTTGCATGTCAGCTGTGAATTTGCTCCTCACTCTGGTTCTTAAATCTCTGTTTCAAATTCTTCCTTTATCTGCTCCCCTTGGTGGTAGATCTCCTACTGACTAGTCTATTGGGTTTCAAGTGATCCTTTCAGGTTTGATGTGTTCCTTGACATGCTCTCTCCCATCCCCATTCTTGAGTCTCATTTAACCATATCCATTTGGCATCTTTTCCCTACTACTTCTACTGCTATTTTTGCTGCTACTTGTGATAGCTACCAATGTTGAGATTTTATAAAATGGTAGAACCTGCTCTATTCTTTTTTTCTGCATTATCCCATTTAGTCTTTGTAAAATCTTATATGGTGCTAATATCATTTTCTTTTTATAGATAATAATTTGAAGTTTATTATAATGAGAGCAACACATAACCCAGGGTATCAGTGTGTCCTAAGTGAGCTTGGCTCTGCAGGTCAATTTTCCCAAGTATTCTGTTACATTTATAAATGACTGAACACTGTTAATGCCTTGTGATGGTTGACTCTTCTGCTCAGGAGGAACCACCTTTCTGTAGTCCTTGTGTGATATCTCTCTAATTAGAATTTTTATGTGTTTTATTGGTACATCATACTTATATATAATGGTTGGTTATCTTGTTTCATATTTGTACATGCCAATCATATAACGGCATAATTTGACCAATATCATTCACTACAATTTCCCCTTTCCCTTTCCTCCTCTCTCCGGTCTCTTTCATCTGCTCTACTGGTCTCTCTTTATTTTCATAAAATCCACCTTCTACCCTTTTGCCTTTTTTCTCCCTAGCTTCCACTTATGAGAGAAATATATGATGCTTGTCTGTGTTTGAGTATGGCTTATTTTTCTTAAGATAATGTTCTTGAATTTCATCCATTTCCCTGCAGTGTCATAATCCTATCTTCTTTGTGCCGAAATAAACCTGCACTGTGTACATATGCACATTTTCTTTATCCATGTATTAATTGATGTACATCTCTACAGTCTTCATAATGTGGCTCTTATGAATCGTGAGGCTAAAACTATGGTTATGTATGTGTCATTATACTATGAAAACTCTAATTCTTTAGAATGAAGACTGAGGAGTGGGAAAGCTCGATCAAATGGAGGTTCCATTACTATTTTTTTGAGGAAACTCCATAGTAAATTCTATAGTGTTCATACTAATTTACAATGCCACAAATAGAGTAGAAGTGTTTGTTTTTCTCCACACCCTCTCCAGTGTTTATTATTGTTTATATTCTTTATAGTTGCCCCTCCAGCTAGAGATTAACTCTTAGTGTAGATATGATTTACATTTCTTTTTTTTAAGAAACTAAGTAAAATAGTTATTTGTGATTTTAATGATGTTTGATATAATAAGAGATAAATTTGGTTAACTGATTTTATTTTCTTTTTTTAAAAATTTTTTATTTTTTTTATTGGTTGTTCACAACATTACAAAGCTCTTGACATATCATATTTCATACATTAGATTGAAGTGGGTTATGAACTTCCAATTTTACCCCAAATGCAGATTGCAGAATCACATTGGTTACACATCTGATTTACATTTCCCTAGTTGCTTAATATTTTGAAAATTTTTTTTCATTTTTGGGTCATTTGTATTTTTTCCTTTCAAAAAGTATTTGTTTAGATCATTTGCCTGTTTATTGATTGGGTAATTTTTGGTATTAAGTTTTTGAGGGTTTTTTTTACGTATTCTGGATGTTAATTCTTCATCAGAAGAGTACTTGGCAAAGATTTTCTCAAATTCTATAGATTCTTTCTTCTTGTCCTTAATTGTTTTCTTTGCTGTGCAGAAACAGTTTAATTTGATTAAATTGTTTGTTTCTCCAATTTATTAATTCTTGGTATTTTTACTGAGCTTTAAGTGTCCTATTGAGAAAATTTTTGCCTGACCTATATCTTGGAGTGTTGACCCTACATTTCCTTCTAGGAATTGCACAATTTCTGGTCTAATCCCTAGATCTTTAATCCAGTTTGTGTTGACTTCTGCTTAGGGTAAGAGATAAGTATCTAGTCTCATCATCCTACTTATGGATAATCAGTTTTCCCATCAACATTTGTTAAAAATTTGATCTCTTTTCCAGTATAGGTTTTTGGCATCTTTGTCAAGGATCAGATGACTATAGATGTGTGGGTTTGTTTCCTTGTCTTCTATATGTCTGTCTTTTTTTTTATGCCAGTGACATGCAATTGCTGTTACTATCACTCTGCAGTATAAATTGAAGTCGTCAGGTATTATGATACCTCCAGCATTACTTGTTTATTTGTTTGTTTGTTTGGTTTTTACTTAGAATTCCTCTGGCTGTTCTGGTCTTTTGCTCTTCCAGATGAATTTTAAGACTATTGTATCTAGTTCTATGAAGAATGTCATTGACATTTTGTTGGGAATTTCACTGAATCTATATATTGATTTTGGTAATATGGCCATTTTAACAGTTTTAATTCTTCCTATCCATGAACATGGGGGGCTTTTCATAGTCTTCTGTCTTTGTAACTTCTTCAGTTTTATATAGTCTTCATTGTAGAGGTTTTTGCCTCTTTTATTGTTTTTATTCTTTTTTTGTTTATTTTTGTTTTAGGTGATGTGTATGGGATTCTTTTCCTGTTTTTTTTTTTCTCAGCAGAGTCATTATTGGTATATAGGAAAGCTCTTGATTTTCATATGTTGATTTTATAATCTGCTACTTTGCTAAATTTGTTTATTAGATCTAGCAATCTTCTGGTGGAGCCTTTTGGATCTTCTAAGTATAGGATATATCATCTGTAAACAGTGATGACTTGATGTTGTTTTTACTATTTTTATTTCTTTTATTTTTTCCTTGCCTAATTCTTGGCTAGAATCTCTAGTACTATACTGAATAGGAGTGGTGAGAGGGACACTCTCTGTTGTTTCAGAATTTAAAGTAAATACTTTCAAGTAAATACCCATTTACTATGATGCTGGCTTTGGCTTTCTCATAGATAGGTTTTTTATGTTGAGACAATTTTCTTTAATTCCTAATTTCCTCAGTGTTTCTATCATGAATGACTGCTGGAGTTTTTCAATGACTTCCTCTTCATCTACTGAGATGATTAAGGGTTTTTTCCCCCTCAATTCAGGGGTGAATTCCATTTATTGATTCATGTATATTAAACCATTCTTGAAACCTAGAAATAAAACCAACTTGCTCATGATATACATACAATCTTCTTAATACATTATTGAATATGATTTGCTAATAATTCATTAAAGATTTTTGCATCTGAGTTTATCAGGATTACTGGTCTGTTGTTTTCTTTCCTTGATTTTGATTTGTTTAGATTTTCTAGCATAATGGGCAAGAAAAATAGAACACATGTATTTAGTGTTTTCTTAGTTGGAAGCACAAATAAAGCTATTATATACTTATTCTGTTGGCACTTACTATTTTTCAACCTTCAGTTCCATCTAAAATATGGCTATGTATGAGAAATGTCTTTGAGAATCAGTTGATGCACTCTGATGCACAGACATATACCTACCTCTTATTCTAAAGCAATAAGAACAGCAAATGGTGCAAACAATGTAGTATCAGTGTTGAGGACTTCACCAACCTGCCCTCTGAGAACTTTACTCTGCATTTGAACTAGTTCCTGAATTTCAACAAAGAGACATTTGGAACTGAATACTTTTAATTATCAATCAGGTGTGACTAAGTTAATAGTTCTTTCTTCTCAATTTTTAAAAATTAGTTTTCTCACTAGAGAATGAGGTTAATAATCTCCATCCTACTTTTTCACTTAGTTGTATTGTGAGGATAATAAACACTAAAGCACTGTATAACATTGTAAAACCCAAATAAGTGCTAGTGTAACAAGAATTTAGAGGCTGCCTTTGTTAAAAGTACTGACTCTTTCCTTGGGATTACAAATGTCCAACTGGTTAAAATGAGATAACAATATTGACATATCTGTCTCTTTCGCTCTGAGTCACCTTGCATTCCAGGAACATTATGTCTAATCCTAAATGTCTTGTAATGAGATGAAATTATCCCTCAGTCAACAGCAGCTTTATTTAAGGAAAGACCCTGTCTGACTGAGATAATGATCAACCAGACCACTCTGATCAAAATGGCTTCAGTATGCGTATTTCTGGTCCCCTTATGTATATAATCTGGAAGTCTGGGACATGTCAGTATCCTGAAGACAGGGCAGAGATGCTTCATCTCACTTGTCTTCCCAATCTGGTCATATTGATTAAAATTCCTTTATTTGGCTGAGGTTGTGGCTCAGCAGTAGACCACTCACCTAGCACATGCAAGTCCCTGGGTTCAATCCTCAGCACCACATAAAAATAAATAAACAAAATATATTGTGTACAACTAAAAAATAAATATTAAAAAATCCCTTTATTTTTTATCATCATTCTTCTTTCTATTTTTGGGTGTTTTTTGGGGGGGAGGGAACTTTGCCAGAACTTGTTTCTTGGTCCCTCCCAAGTAGGGCCCCTGGTTTTCAACTCCGATAACACTATTATTGTCATTTTACTATTCTAATCCATAGTGAAGGCTACTAAATGAGTTAGGAAAAAAGAAATATTTTTTTCTGCATTTAAAATTGATGCAGCTTGACTTTTATCCCTAAAGAATCTATTTTCCTCCCAGAAAGAAATAGAAAAAATACCTAGAGACATTCTCCCTTCATTATTCTGACATCTCTGTCAAGAACAAGAAATCTGGATTTCTTCCCTGCTGTGTTGTTTTTATCCTATCTTCATCTCCAAAGCTGAATAGGATGCCTCTCTTGATAGATTCTACCTCCTATACACATTCCCCTATATACAAAATAATTTGATTTTAAAATATGCCATTTTCTCTGACAGAAAGAAATCTGGCCCATGGGAAATGTGTGAATAAGTTCTGGAATAGGTGAAGGATGACCCCTAATCTTACCAATAAATAGGGATTCATTTTTCTTGTGCCCAAGAAATAAATCAGGTCATCATATTTCTCTGTTCTCCATTAACCTGAGTTTGTTTGAAGAGTAATCATAGGTTATGACATGATAGGTAAGTAATCTACTTCATTTAAAAGCTGAATTTCAATTCTAGCACCATTAACCCTTATCCATGTAGCTTTCTGTAAATAGTTCTGACTTTTTGGGCCTAATTTTCCTTATCCACCGAAAAATATAATGTTAGTTCATGCTTAGTGAAATAAGCCAGACTCAGAGAGTCAGAGGTTGAATGTTTTCCTTCATGTGTGGAAGCTAGAAAGAAATTAGGAATTAAAAATAAAAGAAGATCTCATAAAAATAGAAGGTAAAATGATTGGGTAAAGGAAATGAATCTAGGGAAGGGAGGAGGAATGGGAAGGGGAAAGAACTGCAGAATGAAATTGACCAAGTTGTGCTAAGTGCATGTATGAGTAAATCACTATCAATTCTGCTTTTTTATATATAATGCCTCAATTATAAAAACAGTAAATTAACAGAAAGGAGATCAATAGAGTAGAGAAAGGTGATCCAGAGAGTGAAGGTGGGAGGGAAAAAAGAGGTACTGGGGATTTAAATGGAAAAAATATTATATGTATTTATAAAATGTTGAACTCCACTTCTATGTATAACTAATAAAAACATTGAAATGACGTTAATGGTAATAAAATTTATTTCACAGAGTGGTTGTGAATGATAAATTAGGTTTAGCACTTGGTACAATGCCTGGTGCATAGCACATCCTCATGAGTTGTAGCTGTTGTCATTTCATCACTGTCATTTTATTAGGGGAAGTGGGAAACACAATGTTGACCTGAAATGGTGAAAATCTTTGTCTCTTCAGGACCCCCAGGTGGCTCCCATCATGTATTCAGCTCCTTATGACCTTTGCCCTGCTCTAGTTTTCCCCAGGACTCTGCACTAAAATGGAACTACAAAACCAGAAGGAATTTCTCTAGCAGCTTCTGAGTGTCAGAGCCTATTTTGTGACAAGCTGTCCTCATTGAGTCAGGATGAGCCCAAGGTATTGAGATTTCTTTAGATTGGAGCCTGGATCACAAAAGTCCCTAGCTCATAAAGTTGTCCTTACAGAGTGAGCAGCCTGGCTGATATCTGGCAAGAGAGAGAGACAATGAGAAATTCTAATTTTCTTCAAGCCTTGAGTCATTTATAGTTGATAAACTATAAGGACATCTTCATCCTACACCATGCTAAATTAATAAAATATCTTTTTAACTAAAACTGTCATGCCTGAAACATCTTTTGATTTTAAAGGCTTTCTTTGTGGACCAAGTACTATGCTACTATTAAAGAAGCCATATCTTAACATTTTAAGCCATACAAATGAGCTTTGTATGAGAAAAATGGGCAGCTGACAAAGCTGTTGGCTTCTTGCTTGAACCTACAGCCTCCATCTCTATGCAGACTTAATCTCTTTCATTCAGTATAGAAAAGGAAAGCTAGAGTTTAATTACCTGTTGTTAGTCATTTACTTGAAAGAGTTCTTAAAACATCTGGGTGATATAAAGATATGACTGTTTCAGTAGGCACTTAGCCAGTAAAATGGAGACAAGATTTGTGTGAATGCTGTTTGATAGTGATATTCTTCTGTTCACCTTCTACCATGTGTGTTAAATTCTCTTTCATCTTGCAGTTCTTCCTTTCTCTCCTTCCTTTCTCTCTTCTCAATCCAAGATTTATAATGTTTGCTTTTTGTGGGTTTTTTTTTTTTTTTAGAAGAGATAATGCTATTTGCTGTTCAGGAATGATGGATTTGTTTTTTTCATGGGATCATACATTGAAATGATGTATTTTAATTTATGTCTGAATATACATAGGAAGACTTTCTGGCAGTCTTTCCTTTAATTCCCAGGCAAAGAAAAGCCACCTCCATGATCTTTCCCATCATTTTCCAACCAATTAGCTGCTACTTGCATTTGCTTTCTAGGCACTCTTTTCTTTTAACATGATGGAAAGCTAATGTCATTGTGCCAAATTGAAGTGGTTTGTACAATGCTGTTTCTCTAAATTGAAACACTTAAAGGCAGAGACGATTGTGAATTTCTGTTTCCTCCATATGCAGTTAGGTTCTAATCCAATGCCCAAAAGAGTACGCGTTCAGGAAACACCAAGTGAGTCATGCATGCCTACTTAGGACTAGGATGAAGAGGGTCGTGTGAAGATACTTATGTTTTTATAGGTGTAGTGCTAGAATGGAACTACACACAGCTACCCGGAGGAAGGAGATCTGACTAGACTGAACAGTGTGTGTGTGTGTGTGTGTGTGTGTGTGTGTGTGTGTGTGTGGTGGGGGGCAGCTGGGGGGGGTAAGGGCATTGCAGCTACAGCTGTGCTCCCAGCTGCAGTGGTATTCTCCAAGAGTACAGCATGTACCCAGTGGTATAGAACAGATGGAAGGGGAAATTGTGGTACCAACTTCAGATCAGAAGATCATCCCACAGGAAAATCAATGTCTGAGGGCTGAGTGCTGGGGAGAAAGAAAGACTTTACTGAGTGGTGGAAGAAAGAAGAGGGAGCCTTGCTTACCAGTCAGCAGGAAATTGGTGAGTTACAGATACAGGACAGGAGTGATGAGAGAGATGGATAGGATAATGAAGGGAAGGAGAGGAATAATCAAGTCTTTTCTGGGAATTGGCAGAGAGCTTGCAGGAATTCCTATGCCACCTTTTTTCAGTTCTTCATGGTTTGTTTTTTGTGTTCATCATGGCTGGTAGTTGAGGGAGGAGTGAGAGAGAGACAGACACAGAACCCTGTGCAGTCTGAGTCATGTTAACCTATATTAATTTTAGGCAAAACATTTCCAAAATGATCCACATGTCTAGATGCAGAACTTGGTAGAGTCTGGCAAAAGGTTAAGGTAACAAAGGAGACAGACACAGAATAAAGACTGAGATTTTCAGACTTTTCATCCTATTCCAGTTACTGATTAGATATCTGTAGGCCCAAGTGAAGACTCAGTAGTGTAATCAGGAAAAGTAGCCTTTAGGTCCCTGAAGAGTAGCCCAGGTAATCATTATCATAACCCACTCATCAAGGTGTGAGCTAGGCAAAGCTGTTAAAGACCAATAATGCATGTGACCAGCAATGTGACCTCCCAAATTAGTGCCTTTTAAATCAACTAATAGCAATTGAAGGTAAAGTGTTTATTTAGGGTTTTAATTTAGAAAAAAATTTTTATACATTGGAAACATTTTTAGGGGAGAATTTTGAGTCAGAAATGACAATATTTGTTACCTAAGAGGGCACAGATTTATCCAACTTGTGATCTGTTTTTCTAATAGATGTTCATCCAACAAGAAGAAAATTAGTAAAAGTAGTTTAGGTTCATTCCCAACTACTGTCGCTGAAAAAAAAATTATTTGCTGCCAAATTAGGCAAGAAACAGGCAGCAAGCCAATCATATATTAATTACAACATCATATTAAAACAAGGCAATTTTTTTCAATCAGTGCTAACACAACTTATTTATAAACTGTTATCATATGCATTAGTGTCCTAAAGTATATTTTATTCCAGGCTGGGACTATAAGTGTTTCATTATATTCTAAAGTGAAAGGCCATTAACCTACAATTTCTCATGCCATCTTGCCCCTACATGGGATTCTTTTCTATTCAGAACAGAATTTTTAAGCTGTTTTAGATTACTTATCTGTTACTATTTAGTTTCTCTGTGGATCTTAATAGGCTACAATCACAGCTTGTTCAACCGGTGTGACCTGTATTGTGGGCAACTGGCTTTTAAAAAAATATCTGCAATGGGTCCTGAATGGGGTCAGGCCTCTTTATTTGTCTCTCCTTCCTGGGTGTTAGTGATTATAGAAGCCAATATGTATTTCCTAGTTCTGAACCCTTGCAGGTCTTGGCAACTCTACAAAGAATACTTAAAACATAGTGAAACAAGTTGTGGGACAGCTCCACCAGTAAGATGACCTCCTATTTTCAAAGCCAGCACATGGCTTAGTGTTGGGAGGTCTTGTTCTGCAAGCTGAGTGTGGATAGTGTTTAAGCCTAAGCCTAGAATTCTGAAGGAACAATCTCCATGTTGGCAGCTTCTCCCAGAGAAAGCTCATTAATTGATGCAGTGAACATAGAGACTGAGTGGAGGGCAGTTGTCACTGGAGAAACTTGTGATTAAATACCTGGATGAATCAACTCTAATCTGCCTCCACTGCTCAGAGAGTGACAGAATCTTCATATGAAGAAGAGGAAACTATTTATAGTTTCTGCTATCAATGTGCCAGAAACTGCTGAGTTGAGCATGTTTAATTATATTTCTCAATATAGTTTCCTGACTCTTCCAAACTAGGTATTAATATCAAGCTCATTTTATATACAAAGAAACTGAGGCTCCATTCCCTCTATATTGCATCATGCAACATTTTCCAAGGGTGAGTTGTCCGTTCTGAGGATTAATTCTATAAATTTTCTTTTCTGGTACTTAGGCCTGTACTCACTGTATTACTACAGTCTTTTACACAGGAGGCAGTAGGAGGAAGGGGGATGTTTGTGGAATGATCGTGACATGATTGTGGACCCTTCTTGTATGTGTGCATGAATTTGGGGCCAGAGAATAAGGTAGGTTGTGTCCTGGCAGTGCAGACCATGGCCCACACAGCAAGAATATGGCCCTTGATGGAAGCGTCTACACCCTGGGTCAGAGCTGATTGACATTTTGCATACTAGTCTAGTTTAAAAAATAGGATAGCAAATGTGGCCACATGCATGTTGATTATTTGTCTCTGAAAGAAAAGAAACATTTTAAGGGCAGTTCATATTTCTAAATATAGATGTTTTTTCTATGTTTTCTTAAGAAGCCTTCATAAAAGGAGGACAGGTTTCCCAACAACTGATAGTTTTCCTATTGGTGTGCATTTTGGAATCAAACAGTACACTTCCACCAAATTACTTCACTAATCCCCCTGCTGCTATACCAAGTCTCTTGGTGGAGTTTGTGACAATCTCTAGTGCTAGGAGCCACAGCAAAAGTATTACATTCATATGGAAATTGGACTCCCGGAGAGTTCCCATTGGTTGGGGAAGGATGGTAGGAGGGTGTTCCCGGGGAAGTGCAGGCCCCCCCCTCCGGTAGACACACGTGTGTGGACCGGCTTGCAAGAAATACTGACTATGGGCCTCACCTCACACTTATGGAATGAGAGTCTTGGGATTAGCACCCAGGCTGAATTTGTAAAGTCTCTCAGGTGTTCAAAATGAGAGTCAAGTTGAAAAACAACTGAGTTCAATCCTATAGAGTCCTCCACTTCAGAGTTTCAGACTCAAATAGATAATCTTAATGCAAACACATCTGCATGAGGACATGTAGTAAGAGAAGGTTCTAGACCAAACACAATAGCCATAGATAACATCAAGGATGGCATGAGAAACAAATGCAAAGATGAAAAAATAAACATAAATTGTCAGGGATGAGAAAAGGCATCTTGGTTTTATTGCATCTGGTTGATAGGAGAAAAGATTCTGCTGTTCATATTTTAAAGTTGTAAATAAGGGCTTCAGCTAGTTCTAATTTGAAAGGTAATGTTTTAACTCTTTCATTATTGTGATGTATTTAAAACCATATAAAATTATACAAAGAAATTATCTAGAATGCATGCAATTTATTTTAAAGCTATACAACATTTCATTCTTATCCCAGAGTTGTGAATAACAAAGTCCTACATAAGACTGCATATGTTGTCCAGCAAAAATTGAAGTATAAGTAATATGCTCTGAACACATATAAGCATATATTCACAGTCATATTTAAATGAATTCCAAGTGGTCACATATCAAGTGAAAAGAAGTCAAAGATTTACAGTCTGGTAAGGAGAGGTTCTCTGAGGAGCACTCTGTGGAATGCATTTCTCTTGGCAGTAGCTCTGGTGGACTCAATTCAATTCTAATCATATTTCTTTAATCCTGGCCTCTCACTGGGTCAGAACCATTTGATTTCAAGTATTACTGTAGGAGACCCAGGGACAATGATTATTGAAAGGTCTATGATAAACTTTCTCTGGAAATTGCTTTTTTTTTTTTTTTTATCTTTTGATCATGCTCAGAAACCCTGATTCATCTTGGTCGAAAAGTCCCAGGACTACCTCTATTTCAGCATAGGGGACAAACTGAGTGCAGCTGGTGGTCCTCAGATGGTAAATATGCCAAAAACTCTGTTGAGGGATTTGGGATTTTTTGTTTGTTTGTTTGTTTGTTTGTTTTTTGTTGTTTTGTTTTGTTTTGTTTTGTTTTTTAAATCGGCTGCTTAGGAAAGTGCTTAATCAGCTTTGTATATTCTTTGTATCACTTCAGGAAGATTCATCTGGGTAATTTAAGGACATGGTCTGGAAGAGAATTTTCAGAATTGGTAGGATAAACATTTTGAAATCAGATGGTCGAAAGGATCCTGTGGTTAGCCTTCACCTGAGACAATTCTCAACAGGTGGCTCAGTGACAATGATTCAAGGCAGCTCTTAGGTGCTGCCTGTTAACTTAGGATCACTTTGGTATTTGCCAGCAGCTCCCCAGATTCTTTTGTTGTTTGTAGTTTGGGTGTTTACATTTGCAATTATATTTCATAGTGATATTTATTTGATCTCTTTCTTCCAAGGTTTTTACATCCTTTCTGGTCTATTTTTGATTTATTTTTAGATTTTAATATTTTGGTGCAAGGGATCAAACCCATGGCCTTGGTTTCAATGTGTCAGGTGATATTTCTAGTGCAGGGTTAAATAGTAAACAGCAGCGACAGCCACATTCTTGTTGTGTTGATCTACATCTGGGCATCACTGTGTTGTTTACCCAATGACAATGATGAAGGTTGAAGAATGATGAAGGTTGCCATCCCTCTCAGTCCCCAGATCAAGTGACAGTATCAGGTTTTATGTGACAGGACCACTCAGGCATTCCTGGAATAAACTGCAGAATTGACAGTAGCATGGAAGCTCAACAAATGTCAGCTACCATTATTTTCTCTTTAGGTTTATATAAATAATATGATTCTTTTATATTTCACACAATGCGGTTGGGGGGACCAAAGGCCTTGGGGCAAAGAAAAGAGCACGAGCCTGGCTGGGCCTAATAAATGCCGCAGTACCTTTTATGAAGTAAATAAATGTATAAACTAATTTCTAGACTGAAAAATCACCACAGTAAACACACCTTATCTCTCTCTGTATTTATAAATTTTGAGATATATGCCCTGTAAGAAGCATTTTCAAATGTTCTTACAGATTTGTAACTGAGTATTTAAGTGTCAAAGCCAGATGACTAGAGATTTCAACCCTCAGAGAGTCTCACTACCCACTACACTCAGTCTACCAGCCATGAAGACTTTGAAGGGTAGGGGACCCAGGGGAACTCAACCCTGTTGCCCCTTCCAGTGGGTCAGCTCTCTCTGCGATTTGCAGTAGGTCACCTTCCAGACCAGTGATTTGTGCAGGAGAGACAGCAGCTCCTTTTCTTGTTTACTAGACTCAGAAACTGAGACATGTCTTTTTTTTCTTTTTTTTTTTCTGTTATTGTTAGCAATCAAGAGCTCGAAAAATAAATGGGGTATGTATAATCTCAGCTCTTGAATGGATGAGGGGGCAAGCAACAAACCATACTCCCCTCAGCTGGGTATTACCCTACCAGGGAAGGATGGTGTAACTTTGATTTTCTTAAGTTCTGCCAGAGGTTTTGAAGTTGTCCAAACCCAAGCCGCCCTTGGGGTCAGCCTGGGCTTGGCAGGGGGTGCTCACAGACACCGCTTGCACAGCTTTTCCGCGATCGCCTTCTCTTTCTGCAGTCTTCTCCCTCCAGATGGATTATCATAGTACACCGCAACGAGAATCTGCTAGAATGTCCAATGACACATTCCATTTCTCAGAACGATCTTATTATTCTAAAGTACCTTCAGCCTCCAGCTGCCCGCCGCTGGAGTTACCTTAGAGCTCGAATCCTCTTAATCAGAAGCGTCCAATTAGACATCGATTGGCAAAGCTCTGCCCGCATTGTTCAAGAGCCATAAGCTTTTATGTCTGCACCTGAGGAGGGATCCTGCTGCCCGCGCGCCGCCCCGCAGCCTGTGGCTACAGGGTCCCTAGCCCCGCTGCTCCAGGGCCGGCGCCGGGCGGGAGGCTGAAGCCCACAAACATAGCCTGAGGGTGGAGAAGCCACCGGAGCCCTGGAGCTACGCCGCGCCTCCCTGCCTTGCATGTTTTCCTCATCTGCCCCTGTTCCCCATGGGATCGAGCCAGTCCCAGGGCTTCCGTCTCCACTTTGGGCAGCAAGACAAGGCGGCCGAGGGCGGGAATGGGGAGTCGATATCGGTCCGGAAGCCCAGCACCTGGACATGGCCAGCACAGATTCAACTCCGGCGGAAAGAGGGAAGGGGCTACCAGGATGCCCGTCCTCCCACCCCCTCGCCGGAGCGTGCCTCCGCCTCCTCCCGAGCTGCCCGGCAGGACCTCGGAGCCCTGTCCTATCTCAGCCCCGGAGCCGCCCCCGAGCTGCGAGGAGGTCAGGTTTAGGAGAGGAAGAGAAGACTGTGTCCGGGTGCCCCGGCTCCGCTTGGCCAGGGAGCAGCTGCCCGGGGCAAGGACCCGCGAAGCGCCGAGCTCCCAGCGGGCAGCTAAGCGGCCGCCGGGCTGTCACTGCCGCCGCCACGGAGCCGCTGCCTCTGCTCCCCGACGGCTCTGGCGACTCCTTCCCCTCCCTCCGCCCGCTCTCTGGCTCAGGATCCGCAGGGATCTCTCTCTCTCTCTCTCTCTTTCTCTCGCCTCACTTCTCTCCTGCCTCCTCTATGCTCTCCTCACCTCTCCGCCCTTCCCCCTATCTCTTTCTGCCTCCCCCTGGCTCCCTATCACGAGTGCGGAATTAAGTTCCAACCTCCCTCTCCTGCCTCGGGACTTCTCTCGCGTATCAGAGAGCAGCCCCTGCCAGCCCCAAGGGTGACGGTGCTGGGAAGGAAAGGGGACAGGCGAGGAGACAGGAGGTAAGTAGGGCCCGGGTGGCGGGGGTGGGGGGTGGGAGATTGGATTGGGATGTGGGGTGAAGACAGTGAATGGGGACGCGGGTTCCGGACTCAGGTCGGACACTAACCGCCAGCCAATGAGGATGCTCCAGTCCCTTGTCTGCCCCAACCTCTTCACCCCGCCTTAACCCACTCCACTCCACCCTGGCCCGGGGCGGGGGGATGAAAATGCTGCTGGGTCTCAGAGCTAGTGATTCTGCAATCTTTGTAATGTTTTGAACGACCAATAAAAATAAATAAATAAATAAACAAACAGATAGATAGATAGAAACTGAGACATGTCTACAGGCTGAGGATTATAAATAGAGTGAGAAGCCAGAGACCCCACAAAGGCATGATTTCTCAACTCACTCCAAGGTATACAGGTATGTGGGGAATGGAGGAGAGACTAGGCAACAAGAGAGGAATGGCAGCAAAAAAAAAAAAAAAAATGACATTCCCACTGAGGTCTGCCAGTGAAGGAAATGAAGATATTAGTTTACCAGGAAACTCTGTTATATTCTTGAGCCTGGTTATCTTACCATGTTTAAAGTATTTTTTATTTAGAAACTGTTATAATAAGTTATACTTAAATTAAATTTATTATTATATGCATGATGGGGTGTAAAGTGATGTTAATGCTTTTACAAATAATTAAATCAAGATAATTAACATGTCACCTTGTGTGAAGGTATTTCAAAGTGTATAAATACTCACCCCTATTATTTAATAGTGGTTAAGAGCCTTTCCTTGATAATCTAACAACTCTATGTGTGAGCTCCAGCTCTGTCAGTTATAGGTTGTGTGATCTTGAGCCAGTATATTAATTAAGCCTTCATTTTCATATTTGTAAAGCAGCAATAATACACCACCCTCCTTCTTAAGGTGCTTGTGTAGATGAAATGAGAAAATGTACATGGAAGTACCATGGAAGCTCAACAAATGTCAGCTACCATTATTTTCTCTTCAGGTTTCTATAAATAATGTGACTCTTTTTATACTTCACACAATGTGGGGGGGGATCTAAGGCCTTGGGGCAGAGAAAAGAGCTATTTATATCCCTGTAGTTTTTAATGATGTTGAGAACTGTAATACAACTTCCTATAAAATACATTTTAGCTCAAAGCCAAGGGAGGTGTGATTCATAATGTTGAAAAGTGTATGCCTCTTGGCCTCGAATAAAGTCTAAGTGACCACAAATTCAGATGAGACATGAGTCCTTAAAATAGATTGTTTACAAAAAATACACATTTTAAAAAAAATTATATATGTATGCCAAGGTCTCGGCTTGGCACCAGAATCACAAGCCACCACACACCTTTGTAGGTTCAAACAGCAATACTTTATTCCCGCTCTCACACCGCCTCCACACAGGTCCAGGGGCAAACCCGTTCTGCTGTCTGCCCGCACAAACCTACTCCACGAGGCTATCTCCAAATCCCATTTTAATCTCACGAGAACTCAACGGGAACAAGCAGCAGGAACACCCTAATCCCAGCAATAATCTTCAACCTCTAACTTCCCTAAAACCCATTATCTTAAACTGGCAACGCCTTAAACTCAAGGAACCAGTTACTTCCTCAAACCTGATCAGCTCTAAACCCGGATCCGCCTTGGTCCTTGAGCAAGGTCACCTTATTAAAGCATGTATGCAATGTTCCATCAAATGTCCTCTAAGCAGCATGGGGTACGCTTGGCAAGGAAATTTTGATGTGTCATTCCTACTTGGTAATGGCCCTCAGCATATATATATATATGCTATAAAATCAGCATATATATATATGCTATAAATCAGCTATAAAATGATCATGCAAAGCAATATTCAGTACTAGTGAATATAATATGCACATACTAATATAGACATTTAGGCTTTTTTCATATTGTATTCTATTTTAAACACATTAGTCAAATTCTAGAAGAGGAAAATTCCAAACATAAAAAGGACACTTATTGGAATAGCAAGTGAAATATTTAGCTTACAATATGACACATTCATGAAGCCCATGGGTCAGCACACTTTTTTTTTTTTTGGTAACAGGATAGTAAATCCTTTAGAATTTTCAGACTGGTAGTTCTCTGTCCCAACTACTCAACTCTGGTGTTGTAGCAAGAAAGCGATTACAGACAACTTATAAAATAAATTAGTGTGATTGTGTTACCATACAATATTGTTTATATTGGCTTGTGATGCTAAGGCTGGAAGACCTCATGATTCTCAAAGCCAGCTTCAGCAAAAGCAAGGTGCTAAGCAACTCACTGAGACACTGTCTCTAAATAAAATACAAAATAGGGCTGCGGATGTGGCTCAGTGCCCCAAAGTTTAATCACCAGTATCCCCTATTGGAACAAACAAACAAACAAACAAAAATAAGTGGCAGGCCAGATATAGCCTGTGAGTTTTGTGTTACCTTTATTAAATATATATGTGTGTGTGTGAACTGTTAACAAATGAAGATGATTGTGTGAATATATTGGTATGTTATATTCATGTAATATGTTACAAGTATTTAATGTTTAAATCTTATACATATTATGAAAAGCTTCAAACTATATTGGGCTCTTTCCTTTCACAGCTACAGCTGCAGCCAGAAGGAAGCTGAGGCTTCAGAAGAGGTTTGCCTCCAGTGTCCTCTGCTGTGGCTAAAAGAAGATCTGGTTGGATCCCAGTGAGACCAATGTAATGTCCAAGGCCAACTATCAGATCTGGATCAGATCTGGAAGCTGATCAAAAATGGCTGATCATCCACAAAACAGTGACTATCCATTATGGGGCTGCATGTCAGAAAAATACCTTGGCTCCCCAGAGGCACAGACATGTGGGCATAGTTAAGCAGAAGAGTACAGCTAATGCTCCAATGCAGGAGAAGGTCACCTTCATGCAGAGGATGCAGATTCTGTGTAGGCTGCTCAGAGATACCGTGAATCTAACATTGACGACCACATATATCACAGCCTCTACCTGAAGGTAAAGGGCAATGTGTACAAAAACAAGTGGATCCTCATGGAGGATATCCACAAGCTGAAGGCAGATAAGGCTGACAAGAAGCTTCTGGCTGACCAGGCTGAGACCTGCAGGTATAAGAACAAGGAAGCACATAAGTGCTAGGAGGAGTGCTCCAGGCCAAGGAGGTGGACATCATACAGACTCTGTCCAAGGAGGAAGAGACCAAGAAATAAAGCTCCCCTCTTGTGTTTGTATATAGTGGCCTTGGTGATAACATAAATACTCCTTGGACTATAAACAAACTTTATCTGTTAAAAAAATAAAAACTGTATTGTACCAAATTTTTAGAAGTTAGAAGTTTTCTAAATCATCCTTTTTACAATAAAAGAAATACAATTAATCTGGTCTTTGATTTGTGAGGTTTAAAGAAGTCATGTTACTTGTGTTAAAACCAGTAATAGTTCATCACTCTGCAAATATTTCTGCTCTGTTGCTCTGTTACTTTGATTTTTTTTAATCTTCAACATCATTCTGAATTTTGTTCACCATTACATAAAATGTTCAAATTTTCAGCATTGAATTTTATTGGAAATGTATAATTGTCTTGTTGAAACTCATGTCCTGAAAGACTATGGACATATTTAAAAAGCTAAATAATGAAATGCAACTAAAAATAATATTCAGAAAGAACTTTAAGTGCATCCCGATGATGGTCACTGGTAAAAACTGGCAAAAACAAAAATCTTAGTACAAGAATATGTAAATATAGTTGGAAACCTTTGGCTGATATGAAAAAATATTAGAAAATGAAGCTGTCAATTGTCATTTGGAAAACAAAAGCTATGCTTAATAGAGGACAACTTTTTTTTTAAGTCAAGCTTTTTTTTACAACCATATAATTTATATGGTAAAGATTTTATTTTAACAATTGTGGTTAGAAATACTATATCTATTCTTAAGCACTTAGCTCCAGTCTAGAAAATGAAGTAGCTTCTGGCTAATTCTATCAGTTTGACAACTGTATTTTGTTGAAGATGAACTAAAAGAGACTGGTTTCTCATTATGGGAATGAAAAATCAATGGAACTTTAAATCATCACACTGTCTTTATAAGTTCCAAAACACAAAATGTAGTGATGTGCATAATGAGCTCAAGAGGCTTACAGAACATCATGGCCTGTTTGGGCCACAATATTTTCTGCACTCAGAAAGCAGTTCAAGAATTTGAAACTGAGCAAGATCTAGAGATGTATTGAATTCTTTTTTTCAAGAGGACTTTGGCTCAAGGGCAAGAACTTAATGTTTCCTGACAAAAGAGACAAGTGCCCCCCGCCCTCTCTCTCTTTCTTTCTTTCTGTACTATGAACTGAACCCAGGGGTGATTTACCACAGACCTACATCCCCAAACCTTTTTATTTTGAGTTCTCCCTAAATTGCCCATGCTGCCCTTGAACTTGAGATTCCCCTACTTCACTGGGATTACAAATGTTTGTCACTGTACCTGGTGTGTGCCAATTACTTTTACAAACCAAACTTGAATGGCATTTAATTAAATATCCAATTTTGATTTCATACATGCATAACCTTGTAGATCAACAAAGATTTTGTTGGAGTTTGTTGAGTGAGATGAAAAGTGCTTAGGATAGTATCTGACCTAATAAATTCTCAGTGCACTTTATCATTACCTTGTTAATATCAACATTTCTTATTGTGTACTGTATATCTTGGGATAGTGGAACAGTGCACCTTGATACTTGTCTGACAGTTTTGCCACTAGCCATGTTCACAGCCCACAATCCTCTTCCCTGCCACCTGGTCCTTCTCCAACATCCTTGGGCAGTGGTTTGAAGATAGGTGCACACCAGCATCACTTGCAGGTTCATCATCTCATCTGACCTCCTTCTTCACCTGGGGCTGCTGATCTCTCTTCCTTGTTTCCCATGCAGTGCTCCTGTGATTTGCTGTCCTGGTCCCTTTTCCACATTGATAGAAGGGAGCTGAGCCATGGTGGTTGGATGGTAACCACCAGAGCATTTATACAGTCCTGCAGAACTTCTAGCACCATGAAGAGTGCAGGCTCTGCAACCAGCTGCCTGGGTGCTTGTTCAGCTCCTGCTCTAGTTCTGCCCTGGGCAAGTCCATTGCTCTAGACCTACCTGCCTTCCTCTGTCAAGACAGACTCCTATATGGATCTATATTGTCATGTGGTGTTGATGATCTACTAAGGAATGGGCTTAGAAATACCTGGCATATAATAAGCAGTCAAAATTAAAAATTTTAATTTATCTTTTTTAATATTCCTCATTATGAGCCCTAGATCTTGTGACAGTAAAATAAATGGAAGCTAGCTGGGTTCAAATTCTGACTGAACAATTCATTGGGAGTACAATTTGGAGCACATTATTAAACTAAATCAGCCTGTTAGGCTATAGGATTAATAATACCTACTTCGTAACACATAGTTGTTATAAAAATAAATAAGATAAATGGAATTAAGCACTTTGTATAATGGCCAGCATGGAATAAATAGGAATTACTAAACTTCAGTGCAGTGGTTTATAGACCTTATGATTACTGATACCAGATTGCAGATCAAAGTTACTATACAGGGTCCTATTTTTATATATCAATTGGAATTTAGCTCTACTAGTATCTAGAACTGAGTAGCAACAAATAGTTTTTTTAATAACCATAAATTACTTTTTTATTTTAATAAATATTAAAATTTTAATAAAAATATTAAAATTTAATAAAATAAAATTTTTTATTAATTATTAAAAATTTAATAAAAATAATAAATGTATATACTGCATCTTTAAGTAATGAACTTTGCTCTCTGGGTTTCTTTCCATTCCACCTTAAAGTGCATTAATTAAAAAATAATGAACCACTTCTTTATCATTATTGTTCAAAAAAGTAAAAATAATATTAACATGAAGACACTAATCCACTACCATTAGTACTGCAATCTGGCAGATTAACTTAACATTCTGCTATATTTAATACTATCCAGCAGAAGAAAATATCTAATTTTGATTTTAAACACACTCACAAACAAAAAAAAGGAAACAAAACAATCTCACCATGGACCTCTGACAAAGGTTTGCTACAGCTGCCGGGATCAGGGTGTGGTGAGGGACAAGGGTGCTGGGATCCCAGGAAAGGCTTCTGGGATCCTGGAGGGTCAGGTGAGAGGGTGAAGGCCTGCTAGGGAGGAGCAGGTGAGGGCAGGGCCTCCCTCCAATTTAGGAAACAACAGCCCTTGGTCTTGTGATTCTGGCAGCTTATTCAGTGGCTGTAAAGCTTCATCTGTCTGAAATCAAAGGCATATGCAGAAATCTACTCCCAACATAGGGTGAGTCCTTGGAGAAGCTGGCTGGGCTTCTTTCTGGAGAGTTCTCTGAGATATCAACAATGGAAAAACAACCCAAAATTGACAGAAGACCTGCAGGAAATGTCACTCTCTTGCTTCTCCCTTTACTGGGACACTGCCTCCGGGAAGGCTAGACTGGTTCCAAGCACAGGGGTCCTCCTTCTTTGCGAGCAACCATGGCATTTTTAGTAGTCCAGAGGAGTGGCTGGTGGTATCTGCTCCAGGAGGCCCAGCTGGGGTCCCCTCCACCCAGGGTGGAGGCCATGGCTACTTCTCCACAGTTCTCTGTAAGGCTTTCAGCCCTGCCCCATGGGAGAACATACACAGAATGGCAACCACCCAGCAGCCTGCATGCTGCCTTACCTCCTAAGGTCTGGCTCCTAACAACAACCTCTTCCCTCCCGGGAGGGTTTTTGCCCTACCAAGGTTGGGCAGGAACCAGAAGAACAGTTTCTCTGTTTTGCCAAGACTGGGACATGGGCTTACTCAACCCCAAATCCCTTTTGGCAAGTGTCATGAGGGCAAAGTCCACACAGTGGAAACCAAACAAAATGACATGCTCATGGAGGGGGAGAATGGGAAGCCAAATACAAAACAAAACACCCCTCCACAGAGAACAACAGAAAAGCTCACCCAACACTCCTTCTGTTCCCATGTGAGGCTGACCCCCCAGGGAGCCCAAGCAACCCCTAAAATAAAACCCAAACCAAAAACCTGAATTGTAAATCCAAACCAAAAAACCCTTCCTGAAACATGCAAAGGAACTGCTTACTCAGAAATATCCCAAATAGTCTGTGATGATGATCCAGAGCATTATGGCTTCCCCTACCCTCTAAACTGGAGAATTGTATTTTCCATGCAGTACCCCAAGGAGAGCAAACTCTCTTCTCAAGGCCAGGGCAATAACAGCTAAGAAGGTAGTTCTTGCTGGCACCTGGGAACTGTGTTTTCTTTAACTCCCAGGCACAGACAGTGGCCTGGCCCAGGGAGAGATGTGAGCTCATGAGACAACTACAAGTCCCAGGGACTGTGGGGTCTTCATATGCACCCAGCCATGGTGGATGGTGGCAATTCCTGAGAAAGAGCATGATCTGCAAACATGGATAAGGACAATATAAGGGCTACCTCTGGTGACAACATGGTAGCCACCAAAACAGCCAAACGAGCAGGATGCTGGAGGCTCCCCTATGACCACATCTCTTCCAGATTTGTAGCAAAGGCACAATTGGGGTTTCCAGGATGGCCTGTCCCAAAAGACATGTAGTCCATCAATGAAGAAACCATGGTGCACCATAGGTCCCAGCTTTCTCATGTCTGGGTTCCAGGTCATTCCCTTCCCTATTCAATGTATCCTACCTTCCAGGCAATAGCTGGAAGGTGGGCCATCTTTCAGGTCCCACATCTGTAGGGTTTAATGTTGTCCTTCCCCTCTGGTTGACGGTGTTGAGCACCTGCACCCATCTCTCGATCTTCTCCAGGCTGTCTGACTTGCCTCATTCTGCCTGCTCTTTAACACATCCTGCTCTTTTCCAGGGGTGTTAGGCTGCTCATTCTCATCATGTACCAAGTAGTGGGAAGGGGCCCAGCCCTCTAGCTCCCCAAACCTCACATACCACTAGCCACTCTCCTGATTTTCCAGCACCTGCACCTCCACTCCAGCAGGGAAACTGATCTCTGAGTCCTGGATCTTCTGGGAGGTGCTACATGTTACATAGGAGGTGGCTGGCCCTTCCTACTCCTTCTTAGGGATACATGGGAGAGCAGTGGCTGGGAGGGTAATGATGTCGGCTGAGCCTCTCCTGGTCCCCCTTCATTGGGCCCTTCAGAGGCTATGTGTGGGGTAAGCTCTGAATCCTCATTCCTAGGGTCCTTAGGGCCATTCCTCCTGGAGCTGGCCTGTGGGTCTCAGTTGGCATCCTAAAGTGCTGATGTCCATCTTCTCTTGACTCTGTGACTCTGCAAGTTCAGGAAGGGCTTAGGCTGGACAGATGGCTTGGCCTGGACACAGGAGGTGATCCCAGCCCTCATATCAGTGTCCTTCCCCTGGCCCTGACATTGGGAGTGCCACGAATGCCTGCATCCTAGGCAAAGCATGGCTTCAGGCCACCACTGTTCTTTGAAAAGAAGGAGGAAGAGGAGGAGGATGAGGAGCAGGTGGTGTTGATGGTGATGGATGAAGAAAAGGAGGCCAAGGAGTGGTTCTTCTCCAGTTTGGCCTGGCATTCTTTTCTGTCTTGAGCTTTAGGAGTGATGATGACTTGGGGGAGCCTCACTTGGGGGAGTTTTTCTTGGCAAGGAACAATGAGGAGCCCCCTGTGGAGTCACTGTCCCCAGAGGAGCCTCTGGTCGACAGGGTGTCCTCTCCATATGGCCAGAAGCCCTCATTCTCACCCCTGGTCTCCTCTTCTAGGGCCAAGTTTTCTGAAGGCTCACCCACCTTGAAGCGGGCCACTGCAGGGAGGAAGCATGTGAGGGTCTATGGGGCTGGGCAGGCTTATGGTCTCCTGAGCCTCTGTCCTCTGTGTGCTCCTCACTCAGCTCTGGTTCAGAGTCAAAGCCAAAGGTGGGGATGTCATACTCAGGCTCCTCTTACTTGAGCTTCAGAAGGGAACCCTGGCTCTTGTTGGCACCCACAGGGGCCTCCTTGTTCTCCTTGGGCTTGCTGAGGGGTATTGGCGGCAGGACTTTGGACTGTGTCAATATGCTCCTGCGGCTTCTCAGGTTGTGTCGCAGTCTGGCTAGGCACAGAATAACCAAGCTGCCACACAGCATTGTAGGTTCAAAACAGGAACTCTTTTATTCTACACACTCCCAAGAATGCCAAGCACACAGCCTTCTCCTGGGACACACCACCCCAACCAGAAAACCCTCCTCTGGAAATCCCTCCTCCCACACTTCCCCAACCAATGGGAACTCTCTAGGAATCCCAGCAAGACTTCCAAACTAGCAGGCTTAGAACTCCAAAGTACCAGGCCAAGGCAGACAGCAGGGGTCTAATATACCATTGAATACACAGCTTAACATAAACATTATCATCTCAATGGCTTGCTGGAATCACCTCTCAACCACTCCCTACTGGCAAAAGTGCCACTCATCATTCCCACTCAGCTATGGCTCTCAGCAATATGGGTCTTTGCAGTGCAGGGTCCAGCAGAGGTCACAGCTGGGTGTGGTCAAAGTGATGCAATAGGCAGCAGGGACAGCAGACTACCATGCACCATGGGGCACCTAGAAGAGCATGTCCCTACACAGGTCCACAGTGGAAGCAGCCAGTGTGAGTGTCAAAGTCACAATTGTGCCTTTCCCACTGTTTCTTAATTAGAAAACACAAGGATGTTGGACTTGCTTTATCTTTGGATATGGAGTGACCAGGAGAGAACAGCAAACACAAAACCATCAATTGCAAAATGAAACATACCTATCCCACTCCTCAAGTTATGCCTGAATGACTTAATGTGACACAGCCACATGAATGTTTATAGCAGCTCAACTCACAATAGCTAAACTATGGAGGAAACCTAGGTGCCCTTTAGCAGATGAAATGGAAAAGAAAATGTGGTATATATACACAATGGACTATTACTCAGTCATAAAAAAGAACAAAGTTATGACATTGGCAAAATAAGCTAATCCCAAAGAACCAGAGGCTGAATGTTTTCTCTGATTTGTGGATGCTAATTCACAAAAACGGGGGAGGGTGCCTAAGGAAGAATAGAAGGGCTTTGGATTAGACAAAGGGAGGGGAGGTGGCATGGGAGTGGGAGGGATAGTAGAATGAATCAGACATTATGAGCTTATGTGCATATATGATTACATGACCAGTGTAATTCTACAACACGTACAGCTGGAAGAATGAGAAGTTATACTCCATTTATGTATGATGTATCCAAATACCATCTACTGTCATATAAAACTAATCGACTCTGGATGGGTACAGTCATGTCCAGTAGAACCGTGGAGAGATTTTTGGAGCCAAGTGGAATGTCTGCCTAAGTAACCCAGAGGAAAGCAGCCTCAGAATGACCCTCTGGAGGGTGAGAATAACTGAGCGGTGGGTGTGGGAGAAGAAGCAGCGCAGAGTCAGGAGGAGCCTGAGCTCAGACCAAGTGGGGGTGGGGGTCTCTTCACCCTGGAGCCTTCCTTTGACCAACCGCCTTGGCCTAAGTCCTTTCTGCGTCACAGGTTCCATCCACACGTCACAAAGGCTAAACTCCAGTTCAGCCTTTGGTCCAAGGAGGAGCTGGCTTCTCAGCCAAGCTGCTCTGTGCTGACCAGCGTTGGACTAGTGTGGACTTCTGCCTAGTGATGAGCCCCCGTGCGCTCCATGGGCAGTCTTCTGGCCAAGAGCGGTCGCAGGCTGCGCCACAGGGCCCTGGTGGCCCGTCAGACTCCCCTGCGCCTCGCCCGGGAGGCTCCCTCTCCTCACAGGGACCACCCCGCTGCACCTGCCGCTCCCCCCAGCTTCCTCCAGGATCCCCGACCTCAGGGGCCTCCTGCTGCTGGCAGGGACAGAGGCCTGCTCCTCTGTCGGGGGATCCTGCTGCCCGCGTCCTGGGGGCCGTTCCCCAAAAAGCCGATGCTATTGCGGAACAACTCCCGGATGTTCGGCCCCTGGACAGTAGTAAGGGTCCCCCCTCCTGGGCGCTGGCCACTCCTCCTGCCTCCAGTTCCTCAGCTTATCCACCAAGCTGAGGGGCCCATGACAGCTGCTCGCTGCCCTCTTGGTGCGGCTAAGGAAGCTGAGCTCAGGGCCCAGGAACATCCAGAAAACAGCAAGATCCATCAGGAGGAGGAGCAGGAGGAGGAGGAGGAGAAGGAGGAGGAGGGGGACGAGGAGAAGCTGAAGGAGGAGAAAGAAGAGAAGCTGGAGAAGGAGAAGGACGAGGAGGAAGAGGAGAAGGAGGAGGAGGAGGAGGAGGAGGAGGAGGAGGAGAAGCTGAAGGAGGAGGAGAAGGACGAGAAGGAGGAGGAGGAGAAGCTGAAGGAGGAGGAGAAGGACGAGGAGGAGAAGGACGAGGAGGAGAAGAAGAAGATGGAGGAGGTCACTCGGGGAGACCTCAGTGCCCTGGAGGCCAGTTCTTGGCCCCCAGAGAGAAATAGTGTTCTCGAAAGGCCCCCCGTGTCGCCCAAGAAGTGGATCTGCCTGTCTGCCTCCCCATCCATCCAGGGAGAGCAGGGCCTGAAGCCCACCTGTGTTCTATCCCAGGGTTGGCCTTCACTAACTGCTGCTTTCAGGAGGCCGCATAAAAGAAAGCTGCTCATGCCAGTGGCCCTACCATCACTGATTGCCTGGCATCAGGATGGGCTGCCCCCACCTGCAAAGCGGCCACTTTTATGTTCAAAAGGCACCCTGAGGAGGGTTCAGAGTGCCAGAAGTAACCACGTGAAGCCTGAGACACAGGTCGCCCAGGGCAGAAGAGAGGCTCTGGAGGACTGCACCACCTCTGTCCATTCATCCTCCCCACCTGCAGGCCCTACCTGGAATGCAGGCCCCCTCCCCCCACCCACTGACCCCTCCCCCATCCCAATGGAATTCCAGCCTGCTGGGCCCCTGAACCTACCCATCCCTCCACATTCCCCCTCATCTAATATTCCACTGCCTCTTCCCAGGAATCCTCCTTCTCCCTTCAGCCCCAGTCCCCATGTTGGAATTACCCCTAATGTGTTTCACCTTCCCACACCTCCTACCCAGGTCCCTTTCCCCTCCAATCCTACCTCTTCCAGAATGGAATCCCTAACCCCCATGTGCATAGATCCTCCTCCTCCTCCTCCTTCTCCTTTTCCTCTTCCTCCCCCTCCCCCTCCTTCTCCTTGTCCTCCTCCTCCTCCTCTTCCATTTCCTTCTTCTCTTCCTTCACTTTTTTCTCCTGCTCCTCCTCCCCCTCCTCCTCCTCCCCCTCCTCCTTCTCCTCGTCCTACTCCCTCTCTTCCTCCTCATTCCCCTTCTCCTTTTCCTCCTCCTCCTCCTCCTCCTCCTCCTCCTCCTTTTCCCTCTCCCCATTCTCCATTTCCACTTCCTCCTGCTCCTATTCCTCCTCTTCCTCCTCCCCTTCCTGCTCCTCCTCCTAGTGTTCACTCTCCTTTGACTGCTCCTCCTGCTGCTCCTCTTCCTCCTCCTCCTCATTCCTTCCCAAGACCCACTCCTGTCCCTTCCACCCCAAACCCCAATACCCAGGGCCAGCACTCCACTAGGAGTGTCCCTCCCACCCTAAGAGCCATGTCATCGGCTCACCTTCCCCAGAATCCCGCTGTGCTGCCTGAGGACATGGCCATGGACACCACTCCCCCTTCCATGGCGGTCATTTTGTCCTCTCCTGCATCCAGTAACAGCAATCTCCATGGCCATAGGCAGCACAGGCAGCCAGCAAAGGGACCAGTCCTCCCCAGCCCTGCTGCTCCTCTTCCTCCTCCTCCTCATTCCTTCCCAAGACCCACTCCTGTCCCTTCCACCCCAAACCCCAATACCCAGGCACTCCACTAGGAGTGTCCCTCCCACCCTAAGAGCCATGTCATCGGCTCACCTTTCCCAGAATCCCGCTGTGCTGCCTGAGGACACGGCCATGGACACCACTCCCCCTTCCATGGCGGTCATTTTGTCCTCTCCTGCATCCAGTAACAGCAATCTCCATGGCCATAGGCAGCACAGGCAGCCAGCAAAGGGACCAGTCCTCCCCAGCCCCCCAACCCTTCAGTTCTCCCAACCCAACCCCAATCTGTCCCATTCCATTGTCCCACCACCCACCCCTCAGCCTGCTTCTAGGAACCCTGCTGGACAGCAAAGAGCCTCTCTTCCCAATGCCCCCACGCTTACCACGCTGCCAGTGCAGGACCACTCACAGGCCTCCACCCTGGCACAGAGGGCATCAGCACCACCAACCTCCCAGGCTGCCAGTGCAGAGCCCATGGATACGACCCCTCCTTCAAAGGCTGTCAAGTTCTAGTCACCTCCTGCCTGCCAAGTTCTTAGACTGACTCAATTTGGTAAGCAGGGCAGACACGTCGACAGCTATTTCTATATTGTAGGCCTGGTGCCACATATTTGCGATTTGTTGGCTTTTCACATAATAGCTGAAGACGTAATCACCAATGAAGCAGTGCATATGTGTACGTGCACACACACACACATACACAGAAATGCCACAGTCTTTGTTTCTAAGTTTCAGAAGTAGGCAAACTTGAAAATTTTCTGAAACTATAAAGGAGACTAAAGTGATGTGATAAGTGTATGAACTGTGGGAGCCTGGACTTAAACCAAGCATGGAGGATGACAACAGGACAACTAAGAAATTGGGCTATAGACTAGAGGAAAGTATTGTGTCAATGTTAGTTTCCTGAAATGTAGGAATTTTCCAGGGTTATGGGAGAGAATGTGCTGTCCTGGACAATTCACAGCACAGTAAAGGCATCAAGTGCACAGGGGTAGGAGACACAAATACTCTTCTCAAACTGTTCAGAAAGGTTGAATTAGGGAAAGAGGCAAGATAAAGTACATGTGGCAAAATGTGAAAAGTCTGTGACTCCTCCTAGACATTCCAAAGAACTCTCATGGAGAGACAGGAAATAAAGTTTGTCCAGGCAGTTTCAGTGGTCTTCCCTCCCCCACTAGGAAGAAAAGTTTGGCATTCATTTGCAAACACACTTCAATATTTCACATGTATAGATGAATCTTTCAACTATTATAATATAGACCTGTCTCCCTCATTAATGATGTGTTAAAATTCTGTAAAAGCTGTTTGCTCCACAAGATTAATTCAACAAGATTGATTAGATCAATTAGGAAAGAATTCCCATATGGAATTCTCTTAACAGTATTTCTAAAGTTTGAAAATCCTGCAGAGTAAAAAATATCTAAAATTACTATAAAGAGTAAATAACAATGGATTGGAACTGATGTAACAATGACTGCAGATTGTGTTTACATAGAAAAACAGAATTGGGCTTTACAGGAGGAAATGTGAGCAGGCCAGAAACAGGGCAGCAATGAAGTTACTTAAGTTGTCAAGAGTTTGATAGCACCATGACGTTGATCATAAAACTGTTCCATGATGTGTGTCCTCATGAGAACCCTGAGGTGCCCGTTTCCATGACTCTGTACACTATGCTTTGCTTTGCTTCACATTCTCTATATTGAAGAAGCTGGAGTAGAGCAGCTTTGTATTTTCTCAAAAAGATTAAATTTAATCTCTATTAAAGGAAGACCTTTCTAACATGTGGGACATGAGTAGTCACATTGGGTCTGGCCTTGTGATCCTCAGGTGGCATATTTGTCATCAAATATAGCAGTTGACCTTGTGGGGAGGATCAGTAATCAGGGTCAGTACCAAGCAGCAGAGAACTCAGCCCATCACAGGTTGAAAGCAGAGCACTGCAGCACCAAGGGAATGAGGTTCTTGACTCAGCTAACCATTGGTGAATTAGGCTAAGGCTTGTTGAATATTTGTTGATACTTGCCCTCAACTAGCTTTCAACTATGAATAAATATATCTGAGCAGCTGGCTCCGACAGAGGGCAAGATGGAAGCACCCAATAGAGAATACTATGAACCAATGTTCTTTTCCCTGGAAGTGTCTTTCTTACTCTGATTTTTCTACTCCTTCCCATGTGCAGGCCCCACCTCCTTGGCCATAGGCGTGAGCTCACCACCTGGACTGGCCCATCAGGAAACTCAAACTTCCCCAAAGAAACAAAGCATTCATGGTGGAGAGGTGTTCCATATGGAGACCACCCAAGTGGAGGAAGGGGAAAAGAAAATCAGACACACTGGCCTGAGAACTGGTCCACACTGTTTATTTTTTGCATTAGCTTCAACCAAAGGAGGAACGGTAGTTTTATTGTCTCAGTGAGACCCTCGATATCATTCATTGTCTTCTGAAGAGACTACTGGTCACTGCGGAATAGAAGAAAAGATACTCATGCTCAAATTCCATTCCACTGTAAAGTGCACAAAAAGAGTACCTCCACATGAAAAATTCATGTGTCAGGAAAAAGAATTCTTGAAAGAATGATCACAATTTTTATTAGATGTTTTCGCCATGAGTCATTTATTCCCTTTATGATTTTTTTTCTGGGGAACTAAAGCAGAACTTGCAAATGAGAAAAGTTAACATTCTTCACTTTTAATAAATATGGGTGTGTTTTATAAACTAATTCATAGATCTTACATCTTATTAGCTTCATCTCTTTAATTCTAGTCTGACAACAAGAATAACTGCTCAATAAACTTAAGATAATACTACTAAACTGAATAAAAAACAGATTAATAATAAGATTTCATCAGTTCATCTGTCAAATAAATACTTAGGAATTAATTGTGGATTGTAAATTTCATTTTAGTTTATTTAGTACTATATATTTGGGTGCTTCCCTATGATTTTGATCTAATTATATAAGGAAATCATATTTTTAGATTCCTATAATAAAATCTGTCAAAGTTATGTTTATTTTTATGGTAATGTCTTTCTCTTCCATTTCAAAGTGTGAGGGAAAAGAAATTTATCTGTTCAAATTCTATTTTATGTTTTGTGGCAAAATGTGAAAAGTCTATGACTCCTCCTAGACATTCCAAATAAATGTCATGGAGAGGCAGGAAATAAAGTTTGTCCAGGCAATTTCAGTCTTCTTCCCTCCCCCACTAGGAAGAAAATTTTGCATTCATTTGCAAATACACTGACTTCAATATTTCACATGTGTCTATGAATATTTCAACTATTATAATATAGATCTCTCTCTCTCATTAATGATGTGTTAAAATCTTAAAAAGCTGTTTGCTCAACAAAATTGGTCAACAAGATTTGTTAGATCAATAAGAAAGGCCATATCGGGATTCTCTTAAGAGTCTTATGACATTTCCAAAGTTTAAAAATCCTACAGAATAAAAAACATCTAAATTTAGTATAAATAATAAATAACTGTGGATTCGAACTAATGTAAGAATGAATGAAAGTAGAATTGGGCTTTACAGGAGGAAATGTGACCAGTCCAGAAACAGGGCAGCAATGAAGTTATGTAAGTTGTCAAGAGTTTGATAGCACCATGACTTTGACCATGAAACTGTTCCATGATGCGTGCTCTAATGAGAACCCTGAGGTGCCCGTTTCCATGACTCTGTACACTATGTTTTGCTTTGCTTTACATTCTCTACATTGAAGAACCTGGAGTAGAGCAGCTTTCTATTTCTCAAAAACATTCCATTTAATTTCAATTGGAGGAAAACCTTTCTAACATGTGGGACATGAGTAGTCACATTGGGTTTGGCCTTCTGATCCTCAGGTGGGGTGTTTGTTATCAAATATAGCAGTTGTCCTTGGAGAGGATCAGTATTCAGGGTCAGTACCAAGCAGCAGAGAACTCAGCCCATCACAGGTTAAAAGTAGAGCACTGCAGCACCAAGGGAATAAGGACGCTGCTCTTTTACATCCACTCTCCAACAGTTTTCATTTTCAATCAGAGTACTTAAGTAGGAATGATTGTTCTTCCAATGGTAATGTCCAGTTCTTTGTTCTCTCAAGAGCAATGCGTACCAATTGTAGCATAAAATATTTTGCTTAGAGTTTTTCTATTACATTGAGCCTTTATAGTGTCATACACTCTGTGCAAAACATCACATCATTTCATGTAAATTTCACAATTCTTTGAACTAGACATTATGAGTCCCATTTTACATGTTCATAAAATGAGCTTTATGGAGGGAAGCTTCATTACTTTTCTTCCAAAGACACTCAGTGGTAAGAAAGAGCAGAGGTGATTAAAAATCTGATTCCAAATCCATAATGATTAACCTGTATACTCAACAAACTTTACAATATGGACTTGCTGAAAAGAGGCTTATAAACTGCTTTATGCAGAGTTTGTAATTAGGCATTCAAAATATGCTACCATCCATTCAGTAACCATGTGTGCCAAATGTCTTGTAGGACCATGACAATGAAATAACTTGTTGAAATTAATCATGGAATAAATATAGAGCAAGAAATACAAAGAAGAGATATTTTTAACGATTATTTAAAATTACTATGAAAAGTACATTTTAAAAGGAAATAACAAACTGTAATAATATTCAAAATGCAATATTTGAGTCCTATTTGTGCTTAGCAAAAAACTAAATCAACACTGTTTCCAAATCCTACGACTTCTCTGAGGATAAATTTAAATTTATTATTGTGAATGTTATTCAAACCAGAGCTCCATTAGGCATCAGATATTTCAAAATATCTGATTTCCTCTTAAACACTAACCCTGTGCCTTCCATTTCTGACTTCATCTTCAGCATTAACCCTCTCCCTTCATTTAAAGGAAGTTCAGTGAAGTTCAATGCCCCCCAAATTACTGAAAAATATCAAATTCAATTTTTTTAAAGGTCTGAAAGAAACAAGAGGTTAATAGGATGCTGACCTTGGTTTTTGTCCCTCTCATCATTTCCTTGAAAGATTTTAACTAGCTAACCATTTTTAATTAGGCAAAGGTTTGTTGAATTTTGTTGATACTTGCCCTGAACTAGCTTTGAACTATGAGTAAATATACCTGAGCAGCTAGCTATGACAGAGGGCAAAATGGAAGCCCCCAACAGACAATAATATGAACCAATGTTCTTTTTCCTGGAAGTGTCTTACTCTGATTTTTCTACTCCTTCTCATTTGCAGGCCCCACCTCCTTTGCCATAGGACTGAACTCACCACCTGGACTGGCCCATCAGAAAACTAAAACTTCCCCAAAGTACCAAAGGATTCAAGGTGGAGACTTGTTTCATATGGGGACCACCCAAGTCCTGCAGTGGCTGACTGCTGTGAAAGAGAAGTGTCTCTCCATCTGACATCAAGAACTAAACAAGTCAGGTGTATATGCCAAATGTCTTCTTTGATATAAGGAGGGCAACAAAGAACAGAACAGGGAGGAAGAGCATGAGAAGAAGACCACCATTAAATAGGGATGAGAGGGTTGGAGGGAAAGGGGGAGAGAAGGGAAATTGCATGGAAATGGAAGGAGACCCTCATTGTTATACAAAATTACATATAAGAGGAAGTGAGGGGAAAGGGAAAAAAACAAGGAAGAGAAATGAGTTACAGTAGATGGGTTGGAGAGAGAAGATGGGAGGGGAGGGAAGTGGGGATAGTAGAGGATAGGAAAGGCAACCCATATAATCCCTTGGTGCATGGATGGCAAGTGCTCATAAATGGAGTGACCATGGTTCTAGAAGATGATACTTTCAGTACAGGCTGCCATCCTGCTTCATGAGCACCAAGTGAAAATGCTGTTGCCTAGTCTGTGCACATTTGGGGAGGAAAGAGAATTTTGTATTGTCATTCTCTAAATGAATACATTACCTTGCCAAATTGTCTGACCACCTTGTTTACTTTTGACCAAGGATCTCATGAAACTAATGATGTAGAAAAGAATCCTTTGGTAGCTGCTACTATCCCTATATTCCTTGTGATGATACACCTCATATGCATACTATGTGGCTTTCACCTGCAGTGTCTTAGGCATATCTGTTCTTGAACAATATATCTGGTGCTGCAGAAAGGGAAACAATGAGACTGTTAATGCCCTGGGGTGCAGCTCAGTGGTAGAGCACCTGCCTGCCTTGCACAAGGCCCAGGTTTCAGTTCCCAGCCCCATGAAATAGAATGTTATTCTTATTGTGGACTAAGAACTTGAAAATATATTTTCAAAGAGTAGATGGAAGTCTGATCAGGGCCAATCACTCACCCCTGCCCACCCCAACTTCCTTCTTCAACTGTGCCCATTCTTCAGCTGTGGACTGTGTCATATGTATATACTTTTTTTTCCCCCCAGGACTGGGGATGGAACCCAAGACCTCGTGCATGCTAGGCAAGCACTCTGTCACTGAGCTACATCCCCTGCCCTGTAAGTACTTTTATTATCAAGCATTCTCCACATCTGTGCTACCTAATTCTAGGAAATAATTTTCATTTCATTGCTTCACATGAGCTCAGAGAGTCTTTCAAGAATAACCAAAACTTAAGTTTCAATAGGTGAGGGCTTGGTAGACTTGGGCATATAATTCTTGAAGTCTCCAAGGAAACATCAGTTCCCAACTCTTTGCAGACATGGGATCATTCTGCAGTCCCACTTCTTGCCTGAAGACCATAAACAAGAACATGGTTCCTAAGCTATAGAACTCAATGTGGTTCTGTTACAAAACACAGACACTTGATTGGCCTTTGTCTTGGCACAGTAGCTCCAAGCTTGGAAGAAATACACTACAAGGAGACATTAGATCTTGCAGCATTATTTCATCCCATTTGTACATTTTCTCTGTGATTTTGCAATCTTAGAGCATCCGAATAAGAGGTGGCAAAAGTCAGGGTTATAGATTTCCTGCTGGCATTGTTACAGATTATGAAAATGGAAAAACAATAGAGGCTCATACAATATTGCCTAGAATGGCAACATTTTCAAAAATACCATACTTTAAACATTTCTGTCAGGCCCCAAAGGAAAATTGTTTAATATGGTTTGGGTTTCAATTTGAGATGTCACATTGATGGACTGATATGGGTGGGAGATTTGGGACTGAGGGTTATTTTGTTATTTACTAATAAATGAGATTACTTCATCACAAAAATATATCACAGCATTTCATTTTAATATTTGGCTTAGAAAAATTGGTGCTTCCCAACAGATGACAAAGTCCAATTTCTCATGCTATTGTAAAGATTGTTTATTTTTTTTCATTTGTTTTCAGACAGAAAGGAGACTCTTCTGAGCTGCTCCCCACATAGAATCTGAGTTGCTTTTTGTTTCCATATGGAGTATTGTTTTCCTCTCGGTGACATATGCAATGTTCAAGTGAATTGGCTACTGAGACATAAAGTGATTCATGAGGTCCCCTGAACCATTTGCTCTGAGGACACATCATGTCCTCCTGCAGATCCAGAAAGTGCCCAGAAATCCACAAAAAATATGCTGAAACCAAGCAGCTTCATTATAAATGGCACTACCTAGTCACCAAGCTGTGTCATCTCTTGCCATTTAAAATGAACAGGTGTTATTTTTGCTCTGAACTGGATTGCAAAACATCTAATTTTTTTTTTAGCTCTTTTTTGCCAGTTAAAATCCCATGAACAACAATACCTGAGCTACTTGCCAGAGTGCCAGAAATATTTGTTCTCCAAATCAAGCATGTAAGGATCTCAGAAGGTGAAGGATTTAGTCTGGCAGCATTGAAAGAATGAACTGGAAGGAGGGCCAGAGTTTCAAGGTGTTGGTCACTAAGAACCAACCTGTTGTGGCCACTCTGCTTTCTCAGGGTGGGCCTGCAGTTAGAGAAGGCAGCTGTAAAAGGGTAATGGAGGTGTCATAGTTTCTGAGTGACAGATCACTATATATATATTTTTTACCCAGGTAACTCCCTACTCCTGAATTCTGCCATGCAACCAGACCTGACAGTGAGCCGAACATACAGTGGTCCCATCTGTCTACAGGACCTGCTGGACAAGGAACTCCTGACACAGTCCTCCCTCTTCAACCCTTTGTCGGACATCAAAGTCAAAGTGCAGAGCTCAATCATGGTTTCTCTGGGAGTGTCTGAGAGAGCCGAGTGCCAAGGCAAGAATCACTCTGGGACATTTCCCCATGGAAACAATCGCAGCTTTAGTACAATGCATCCTCAAAATAAAACGCCATACATCCAAAATCTGGCATCACTCCCCACAAGGACAGAACTGAGGACAACTGGTGTCTTTGGCCATTTAGGAGGGTACTTAGTAATGCCAAATACAGGTGGGTGGTAAGTGTGTGCCTGTGTACTTTCCAGAGTTTGTTTAAATACTTCATATAATTATATCCTGTCAAAGTCATTTTAGGATGTTTATCATTCCTTTGTCAGAACAGAAATGCCACCACTCTACCGGTCTATTGGATTTACACAGCACACCAGGACCAAGGCTAAGATTAGGCTTTGTGGTTGTTATCTCAGAAAGCTTTAAATGCCTGTTACAGTTGGTAGCCATATTAGCTGAAACTGTCTAGGTAGTCCCCTGGGTTTAAGCCCCTTTGAAATATGTTACCTAGGGCATGATCAAGTAGCCCCAAAATCATTCTTTGGCATGACCACAACAAGTACCATGTTTATAGCTTTGCATGGCTTATATGCTAGTAGATAATTTAAAGCAATGACAGTCTCATTTCATCAGTAAATGACCTAATAAACACACTCAGTGTTCATAGACCTTGCTAAGGGTGTTCCTTCATGATGAGCAATGATGAATAGTCATTGCAAAGCTGCTCCTTTGAATTACCACTTCAGTTACTGGGCTGTGTTGTAAGCACAATTAAGTTCCAAGTATTTTCTTTCTTTATTTGGGTTGGAAGAGAGGAGATTTTCTTGATGTTTTGCAGGACACATAAGGTGCCCAGCTCGGCTCACTTTTAAAATGACGTCCTAAATGTGGATTAGTTTTTGGAGTTGCAGCCTGGGACTTAAGTGGGTGGCAGAATTACACTTTGTCTCCTGAGTCCTAAGCAATGAGAATTGGGTAGTGTGCTGAGTCACAGGGTGTTTGCCTGAGAGGGATGGGGCCATTGGATCTGCAAGCGTCCTTAGATTAGCACAGATTCAAGGCTGTGGCAGGTTTCTCTCTAAAGTAAAGCTAACTAAAATTTTATCTCATAATATAAAATCTGTAATAGGACTAGTCCAATATTATTGTTCTAGCCAACTGAACTCTCTAACAGTTTACTAACTTGAAACTCAACTTTTTCTTAAGTTGATGAATGTTGACTTGTTCATTCTCTCCCAAATTAATTACTTTCTTTAAACATCATTTCAAAATCTGTTTTACTTCTTTTAAATAACCCTCTAATGCCACCCTAATGATTATATTTGGATAAAATTCCAATCCTTCATACCTTTCTTGGTTAGCATTTTAGGACGTGAAAGGATCTTGGTTGAAATATGTGTGAGCATCACTATAAATGTTTGCATAGGATGTCACTCTTCTTTTGATGACTCAATGTAGAGTGAATCAGTCAACCATATTTACCAAGTACTCTCCCTGTAAGGTTTCATAAGTTACAAGGGTGTGTTCTGAATGAAGAAATGTAAAAGACACATCCCCTACCCTCTCAAAGAACAAAATACACACATCATAACTCATACAAAGTCATGCATTGAATCATTGTGCTTTCACCTTAGGTCCTCTTCCTAGCTCATGATTGACATTGTCTCAGTAGTTATGAATTGAATAGGTTGGCAAGTACTCCTCCTTTCTCTTCCCTTTGTCATTTTATAATGTGTATTTATGTGTGTGTGTGTGTGTGTGTGTGTGTGTATGTACAAGTGTATCTTCTACACATATCGAAGGAATGCCAAGACCAACCCACTCATCAGCTATATTTATTTCATTAAAGAGAGTGAGGAGATTAAATCATAACGAACCCAAAGAGCTTCCTTTTCCTCCCCCTCTGACTTAACAAAGACCCAAGTTGAAAACAAAGAACTCTGATAGCTCTGTCAATGATTCCCACACACCTACTCTGTGAAAGGGGAATTTTCAAAGTTCTTGACAAGGAGGACTGAACAAGAGTCTATGAATGTGTTTGGGGAAAAATAAATGTGGGGAGTTGAAACATATCTCCTGTTATTTGCAGGATATAAATGCAAAATATACCCTGGGGACAAAGAAAGCAACACATAGAAATCAGATTGCTCTAATGCCATCCATCCCAAATTGCCATATGGCACATGCTAGAAATCATGTTCATTATGCAAAATATAAAACAGGAAACTCAGACAGGTGGTTCTGTTGTCATATTAAACAAAAGGCTGTCAGAGTAGCAGGTGGATTTGTGGGGGAATATATTTTTCTTTGATCAGGGGGTGCTCTCCAGCTGGGTAGGGGCGGCGGTTGGGTGCCTGAGTGTGGCCCCACAGGTCCCTGGGATGGGCTTCCAGTTGGGGGGGGGAGAATCCCTGGAGCTGTGACACTTGTGCCTGGAGGCAGAAGCACCAGAGGATCAATAATAACCCCTGGTTTGGCTGCCTTCCAGTTGACTCAGGCCACCTGTTGGGTCCTTGCTTCCTGAAGATTTCCCTAACAATGCCAGCTCACACCTAAAGCTCCTTTTTCCATCTCTTCATTTTGTACTTAGGCTAACTCTTTGTCACTCTGTGTTTTATGTTTCTAAGTTGGATTATTCGCTTTCTACAGATAGATATTGAATGTCTCCAATGAGGCCTTTAATATTTATTTTTCTCGAAACTCAATTTTTATTTTTGACCTACCAGCAACCGTGAACTGAGCCTTTAACGGGTGCATTTCCTTCCTTAATTCAGCTAATGAAACAGTTATAAAACACCTACTGTGTGCATTCATTGTGCTTGGTGCTGTACTGGACACTTACCATGCCACTTGTGGTCTAGCAAACGACCTTAGTGCCCTTAACAGTTGCAGTGGTCAAGCAGAGTCCTCAGGGAAACCAAGACACCAGCAGGGACTGAATCATGGTCTAGTAGAATCAGCAGTTGGCACTGTGGTGGGACAAGCTTTTCATAGATGACATAGTCCCAAAGTTGTGGGCAAGAGTCCTATCAGGGATGCAGGAGTGGCAGCAACTGCCATAACCTACCCATACCAGGGATCCAGAGGGGTGACAACAGCTGGCTTGACTACCTGGCTGTGTGACAGAGTGATTGGTGACTGTCAGTCGAGCCTGTGGACCACTGTAGCTGACTGTTGAACAGTTGGGAACATGTTGTGGCAGTGACCTAAACAGACACCCATCCCTCCCTTTCCCATCATTCCTGAGGAGCTGGGATTTATTCCCTGTATTTCAGGCCCTGTGGCCTCACCTCTCATCCTTATTCTACTTCCTCACTTTTGTCCTCTGAAGGGGGAGCAGATAGGTCACTGCAGTAAAGGGTCCTGCAGAGGTCACAGCCTGGTGGTGGTGGCAGTGATGTGGCAGGCAGCAAGGACACCAGGCTCCCATGCCCTGTGTGGCCCCTAGGAGAGCATGTCCCTGTTCTGATCCACAGTAGAAGGAGGCAATGTGAGTGTCAAAGTCAGAATTATGTCTTTTCCAGTTTTTCCTCATTATCAAACACATTGATGCTGAACTCTCATTGTGTTTGGATGTGCAATCACCAGGGACTTCAGCAAAACTCAAACACCAAACCATCAGTTGAAAAATGAAACACTTTATCCAACCACATCCCATTAGTCACCTCTAGGTCCACTCCTCGGACCATTCTCATTGCTCTCAGTCTGGGTTCCATGGAACCTTCTCATCATAGGACAAATTGTATTTGAATAAGTCCAGTATCAGGTGTTATAATTTCAAAATGAGGTGTCCACTAGAAGCTCACGTGTGATACAATGAAAGAAAGTTTTGGTGTAAACAGATTGGGATGTAAGAACCTTAACATAAACAGTTCCTTTATCCACCAATATGGATAAACTGAGGGGTAACTCTAGACAGGTAGAAGTTGGTTAGAAGAAGAAGGTGACTGAGGGCATGCCTTTGGGGCTTATACTTTGTGACTGGTGCTTGCTCTCTCTCCTACCGGGTGGCCGTGTTCTGAACTGGATACTTCCACCACATACTTCTGCTATGATGTTATGCCTCATCTTGGGCCCAGAGTTATAGAGTCAGCTGTCTAAGGACTGACATAAGAAACTGTGAAGCAAATAAATTTTTCCTCCTCCTTCTTGTCAGGTCTTTTGGTGATAATGTTTTAAAAAGCTGGTTAATGGAATATTACGCAGCACTAAAAATGACAAAATCATGGAATTTGCAGGGAAATGGATGGCACTAGAGCAGATTGTGCTTAGTGAAGCTAGCCAATCCCTAAAAAACAAATACCAAATGTCTTCTTTGATATAATGAGAGCAACTATGAACAGAGCAGGGAGGAAGAGCAGGAAGAAAAGATCAACATTAAACAGAGACATGAGATGGGAGGGAAAGGTAGAGAAAAGAGAAATTGCATGGAAACGAAGGGAGACCCCCATTGTTATACAAAATTACATATAAGAGGTTGTGAGGGGAATGGCAAAATAAACAAGGAGAGAAATGAATTACAGTAAATGGGGTAGAGAGAGAACGTGTGAGGGAAGGGGAGGGGGGATAGTAGGGGATAGGAAAGGTAGCAGAATACAACAGTTACTAATAAGGCATTATGTAAAATTGTGGATGTGTAACCGACGTGATTCTGCAATCTGCATTTGGGGTAAAAATTGGGAGTTCAATGATTTTAAAGAATGGTACAAAGGAAATTCAGTGGAGGAAGAGGAGAGTTTTTGAGAAGTGTTTCTGTACACAGGTAGTATATGGTTTGTACAGAACCCTTCCCAACATATAGGAATTTGTCTCCTACTTGATAGGTCAAGAATCCAAATTCAAACATACATCTATTAAATTTCTATGAGTCTAAACATGGGACAAAGTCCTTTTGCTCTTGGGTGAGATGAAGATTACCAACACTCAGTATCATCCCAAGAACAAGAAAGGAGCAAAAATGGCATCTGAGATGAAGAAGAGATATTTGGAAGATATCTCTGTAAGAATAAAAGAGCAGAACAGAGCTTGATAGAAATGTTTGCAAATCATATAAAAACATTTGTTATATGCCATTTGAAAAAAATCTAAGCCTAAATTTTAGAAATTAAAATAAAGTCAAAACACTGGCAAAATGCTTTGAAAAGAGATATCATTAAGACAGTCATATACACAGGAAACAATCACTTGAAAATTTACTTATCATAATCAACAGCTTTGTAAAAACTTAGATCACAAGAGGATACAACTGCACAACAGTTGAAGACCTAAAACTTAAATGTCTGGCTACACAAAATATTGGTGAGAAAGTGTAGGGAGCAGAACTCTTCGGCACTTAGTGGCTTGGTACCATCCCTTCCAAGATTAGAAAGTCTAGGGCTGGGGATGTGGCTCAAGCAGTAGCGTGCTCACCTGGCATGCATGCGGCCCGGGTTCGATCCTTAGCACCACATACAGACAAAGATGTTGTGTCCGCGGAAAACTAAAAAATAAATACTTTAAAAAAAAAAGATTAGAAAGTCTAGCCACTTAAAATTGAAACCTGCTTCTAGCATATGGCATAGCCCTTCTCTTCCTTTGCCTATTCTTATAAGATCTTTCAAGAGACATTCATACTAGCTTTACTTTTAATAATTGTACTCTACAACATAGATATCCGCCAATAGTTGGGTTGTCCCATGGTACACTCACACAATGGACTACTATACAGTAAACCACAGGGATGGGTCACTGACATAAACAAAATCATGTTTTCCCCTCAAAATCATTATGGGGGTCTGGGTATAGCTCAGTGGTAGAGTGCTTGCCTAGCATGTGTGAGGCACTGGGTTTGATCCTCAGCATCATTAAAATAAATTAATAAAATAAAGGTACTGTATCCATCTAAAAGTATAAAAACTAAAAAAAAGAAAACATTTTTAAAAATCATTTTTTTATGAAAGAAGCTAAACAGGCAACTTTGTATACTCATTTGCATACATTTATAAAATATATTGACACATCTGTAAGGATGGAAATCATAGCCACACCACCCTGGGGATGTACAGGTGTAGTATGGACAAGGGTGGAAGGCAGGACACAGGAAGGAGCATGAGGAATCATTTTTAGGCTTCACTTGACATAACTACACAATCATGGAATATAATTTGCTCAAATTCAGTTCAAAGTTTCTCTGCTTTTCCTATACTCCTTCTCTCCCATGAACCCTCACCTGTACTCTACTGATGTTTCCTTTATTAATCATTTTAGTACCTTGTGGATATCAACAAAACTTAAATTCCTATTCATATATACACACAGGAAGTTGGGTCAGATTCATTCCACCGTTCTTCCCTTTTCTCATTCCTCGTTCCTATCCCTCAATCCCCATCCTCCATTCCACTGACGTCTCTTCTAGTTTCATGGAATTTCTCCCCCCCCAAAAAACATACTTTTTCTTCTATGTTTTTCTTACTCTGGTTCAGCTTCTGAATATCAGAGAAAGCATTTGATCTTTTGCTTTTTGGGTTAGGTTAATTTTATTTAGCAAGATGGTCTCCAGTTCCAACCATTGACTGCCAATGCCATAGTTCCATTCTTCTTTATGGCTGAGTAATAATCTATTGTATGTATAATGTATGTACTTGTGAATATCTATATATCTACACACATACACACACACACACACATACACATTTTCCTTATCAATTCCTGTGTTCACAGATACCTTGGCTCCATAGCTAAATAATGTGAGTTGTCCTATAAATATTGTTGTGGCTGCACCCTGTAGTATGCTGATTTTAGTTCTTTTGGTTATACACCAAAGAGTGTAATCCCTGGATGATATGGTGAGTTCCTTCCAGTTATTTTTAGGAACCTCTATACTGCCTTTTAGAAAAGTTGCACTAATTAGCAATCCTACAAACAATTTATGTATGTATTTCTTTTCCATATCTGGCAGGTGGGTCAAGCTGAGTGTCCACAAAGTTCTCCTCTGTGCTTCACACTGGTTTGAAATAGATCCATCCTGATTGAGAGTGGGCTGTGGAATGGGACCTCCATCCTGTGTGGGTATGCTACACCCAAAGTTCCCTCCACCCCTGGGAGCCCCAGTTCTCATGAACTCCACTGGGCCAGAAATTGTGCTAGCAAAGATTGAAGTTCTGTCTCTGGAGCTTGTCACCCTGCTGGCATGTCCCAGTTCAGACCTTGTGGCTATGCCTGTGTACATACCATCTGGGTTCTTGGGAAAGGCTGTCAGGTTGTGGAGTTGTGTGCAAAATGGTGTTCATGGTGATGTGATACCCACAGGTCCTGGCTGCACTGTGCTGCCACTCAGCTGTTGAGCTGTGAGAAAGCTTAAGTCCATAGCTGGGCTGTGCTTCCTGGATTACCCAAAGAGAAAGAGTTGTGCATTAGGTTGCATCCCTAGATGTGGGCTGATGGGTTGTTTCAGCACTGCTAGGATGCTGGAGAGTAGAGCTGGGTCCCTGCACAGGCTGTACACACCAACTTGTGGATAAAAGGAGGGAGGCAATATTGCCAATGGGTAGGAGGTTCCCATAACCAGGGAGCAACCCGTAGTATGGGCTGAAGTTGTTCTTGACAACAAGAGAGGATTGGAAGATGACAGCCTTGGATAAAGGGGTGATATCCATAGCACCATCGTTGGTATACTTGCAGGTTTATGGTATTATATATGGTGTGTCATCTAGGAGGGAGGCCACTGCATGATCCATGACTGGGAATAAGATGATTAGAGGAGTATTGTGAAGAGGGGCTCTCCCTGTTGCCCATGAGGGTTCTCAGATGTGGGCTGAGGAGTGGTTTATGGAACAAAGAGATGGTTCCATAGGAGTTGGAGCAGGAGACCCTAAAAATGGTCCACACTGGTCCATTTTCCATCTCCCTGTAATGCCTAGGAGTATAGACGTGGGGGAATGGGTAGGAGCTGCTATTCGAGCCAGGGACAATTATGACAATTACTGGCATAAAATAGGGAGTAGTGTCCATGGCAATGACCTCATACTACCCTCTGGACAGTTGGCTGCTGGATCGGGTGCTCAGAGGCATTGGCTCTAGAGGTGGCAGATTCACTTTCCAGAGTTAGGGGCTGACCAATGCTAACATGTTTGCTGGTGAAAGGGATCAAAGGAGAACTGGGAAAGAAAGAGAGGAGAAGGAGGAAAATCCACACACTTGAGGATTGGGGATTCCATTCTGCAGGAGGCAGGCTGAAGGGGAAAGGCCCCAGGATATGAGGTGTGGGGAGGAGGGAAATGGGGGGTGCAGCAGCTCTTGCCAAGTGAGTAGAGTGATGATACTTACCAGCAAGAATATCCACACTGGGACTGGGCCTCAAAGAAGGAAGAGGTTAGCAGGAGGAGGGAGAGGAAGACAACTAGGGAGGCCCACATCAACACTACTTGGTATGGGGGAAGGTAAAGGGACAGACAGGATCAGGGGCAATCAGCCTGATTTGCCAATACAGTGGTGGCAAGAATAGCTGGATATTATGGAATGTATCAGTGGGTGGAGTCATGGGTCTGCAGTCCTTGCAGGATCCACAGTTGGGGAGAAAGAATTCAGGGTCCTGGTGCTGGCCGCTGCAGTCTGTTTTACCCTCCAAGGCCTCCATGTCATCCTCCATGATCCGGCTCTTCTTTGGAGACAGATCCTTCTTCTGCAGGGTCCTAAGTCCTCCTCCATAAGAACCAGAGTGTGCTTAGGAGGTGTGGCAGCTCACCTCAATGCCACTGAAGTGGTATCTACAGGGTCACTAGCATGTGGCTCTTTCTGTTACAGGGCCTCTAGCTAGCAGGTATGAGTGAAAGAGTACTCCTTAATGGGTTAGTTGAAGACTTCCCACTGTACCCCATCTGGAGATTCCCAGGAGTTGGGAGAACTGGGCAGAATGTCTTCAATGTCTTCATCCAACCCTTACTTTACCCATTTTGTGGCAGCGTGGAGCAGGCCAGGAGCACTGCTGCATCTGCCTCAGGCTGCACCAGTCAGGCTGTCAGAGAAGATCACTGGAGACACCTGGACCCTCTCTTGTACAGTGTGTGTTTCTTAGAGCCTAGGAGTAGGCTGCACACAGCGAGGTCTTCCTTGGTGTGCAGAGCCTTCAAGGGTGATACTCCCCCATTGCTAAGGGCATCCATTTCCAAAATGTCCTACATATCTCTTTGCTCTCCTCTTCCTCCTCCTTTGTTCTCCTCTTCCTCTTCCACATCCCTATCCTGTGCCACCACAGCCACTTCCACTGCTGCTGCCATCAGATCCTCTGGTTGCTCTTGGGCCCTCTCCTCTGTTTGCTTTTCCAAGGAAGAGAGGTATGTGACTAGGTGTCCTGGGCTCTAGATCTCCGTGGACCTGCTTTGGTAGTGGAGGCAGTACAATTGATCTGGGCTCGGAAGGAGGATCCTGGGATTCTGGAGGGTCACAATGTTCCTAAGTTATCAGAGGACAGTGCCTGCTTTTCCCTGTGGTCCCTCCAGGAGGGCTGCAGGAGGATCCACCGAGAGCAGAGCGCCACCTGCAGGAGAGGGCCTCTGTAGCAGCCAGCCCAGCAAGGCACAGCCAAGCAAGGCACAAAGGACAGGTTTCTTGGTGGAAGTGTCTGCAGGCAGAGCTGATGGCAGATGCTGGGGCTGCAGAGTGATCCCGCCCAGGAGTTGGAGGCTGGCAGGTCAGGCCACTGGGCGGGCGATAGGCCGTGAGGGCCTGCTGGTCGGCGACCTCGCTTGCTGAGATGACTGTCCATTCAGAGCAAGTGGTGGAGGTCAATCAAGAGGAGAGACCAAGGGAGCTGCGTTAGCACACCGCCAACTTCTGTTGTCCAAATACACACTGTTGAGTCCAGTTTCTGTGACAGATGGCTGGAACAGGTGACCTGGAAAGGGCGTGCAGGGATCTCTCGGGGAAGAACGGTTGGTGAAAAGGCAAAGGGCAAGGCCCACTGTCCACTGCTGGGCTGCACGTCGCAGCTCCTGGGGACTCCCCACTTTCCTCACGGATGTGTGACCTGCTAACTGTGGGCCTGCAGCCTGATCCCACATTGATCATGGGTTTTGGGTACTCTTTCCACAGGCTCCGTGGTGCCTGGCCAGGGTGCTATTTGGGTCACATACTGCATGTTTGTCTCTAGCCATCTCCTCAGGGACATGGTGGGGGGTAGGAAAGGGATTTGGGGAATGCTAGACGTGGAAGGGCCTTGCAGAAGGTGCTGAAAGTCCAATCTCAGGACAACTCAGATCCTGCCACGCCCCTCCAGCGACATCTCCAGTTCTTGTATTTTACATTGCTTCTAGGGGCATGTTCCCTCAAGGCTAGTGCCTCACCTGCTGCCCCTGGCTTCTGAGGAGAGGGAGTGGTGCCCACCCAAGTTAAGGGCATGCTGCCACCCACCCACTCCCTTCCTGCTAGGCCAATTCCATTTACTTCCTTGAAGTCATTTCCTTAAGAGCACAGCGAAGCCTTATACCCTTTATGAGGTCAGTCAGCCTGTAGTGGCCATAGTGGCCCTGCTAGGCCTTGAAGAAACCAGAATGCTTTATTTAGGGGGGGGCGGGGTGGAGTGGTTACTGGGGACTGAACTCAAGTACACTCAACCACTGAGCCACATCCCCAGCCCTATTTTGTATTTTATTTAGAGACAGGGTCTCACTGAGTTGCTTAGCGCCTCGCTTTTGCTGAGGCTGGCTTTGGTTACTGGATCCTCTTGCCTTAGCCTCCCAAGCCACTGGCATTATAGGCTTGGGCCACTGCCCCTAACCTGGAATGCTTTTTTTGATCTGCAATATTCTCCCACTTGTCATTTCAAGGCAAAGTAAGGTTCAGTTCATGACAGACGATTCTTCTGAGATATTTGGGCTTTGTAGACGTAATCATGTTGAGGTCAAATTTGGCAAGGGAAAATATTTCCAAAAGCCACCTTGAATATTAATTTGGAAAAGTATTTTATTAATGAGAATTTATACCTGGCAAGCTAGTTTGGGTTGGTGGGTGGCTGCTCTGCTATTGAAAAGTTAAGAGAGTTGCTCTTGGTCCCTGCACCCACTGTGCCCACCATGTGAAAGTCAAGGTTGCAATGTAAATTGTAGATGGCAGATTCCTGCTGGGGTCCAGCCCCAGCAGGGTTCTAGGGGTCCTGAAGGAGGAGTGGCCTCCACAAAAGAAGAAGAGACTGGATGGCAGGTTGCAAGTTACAAGCAGCCTCCAGAAAAAATCTGCTGCCCCTAGAGAGGCCTTTATTTTTATACCTTTTTACAGGTGATTTTATCAAGTAGTGAATGAATAGCCTCAAAACCCAAAACTTCTTTGATTTACATGATTTTCAAGAGTTACAATCTTTTCTGACATATATTGATTACCTAAGATATTGAGTACATTGTTTAAAATATTTTCCTATAACCTTAGCCAATCATGATTAAGCTTTTACGTTTTTCACCTCAACCACTAGGTGCTAGGCTATGCTACTTGAATACATGTCTCCAGACCCATTATTAACTTCTAACTTTAAAGCATACCTATAATCATTTCAGTTATCTTTAACTTTAAATCATACCTCAGATTACTGGTAAGCTTTCTTACTTCTACACTAAAGTCCCAGTAAAACTCATTTAAAATAGTGAAAGTTATTACTTAAAAGCCCACTACTCTGAAGTGCCTCTAAAATATATCTATAGTAATTTTAAATTATTTTATTTTTAATTTCCAAAGTAATTTTCTTTTTTCATATGACCTATTTAATTGCTGTCTTAGAGTTTCCTTGATCCTTGGTCAAAGCACACCGATTCTTATGTATTTGTAATCTTTAACTAAAGGGCAGACTCTGCACCTCAACCCATTTGTCATTTATATTAACTATGTGTTTCCCATTATCCTCATGAATTCCTGTGTAAGACAAAGGAGGGTCTGTTGGTGGGGGGAATGTATGTTGCACAGGTTATGTTTTTAAAATGGGGGGGACTTAATATAACTTGTTAAGTTTTTCTCAGGAATCTTGATTTGCAATCTTTTTCCCGTGAATTTCTTGAGGAATAACACTAATGTTTGTACCTTGAGAGAGATTGAAACACACCTTGTGGCATGTCTTAATTGTATCCTTCCTTACTCTCACTCTGGGAATTTTCCTGCAATCTCAGGCAACACGTACTTTTATTAATGATTGACATATGCCCTATTATCCATATCATGAGTATCACAAACAACACTTAACATTCCTTGGGGTTCTGGTTTCCAGATGTTGTGGCCCTGCATGGGCCACAGTTGCTCTGGGAGGCAGTAGGAGACTGCAAGACAACTGCATTGTATAGTAGGTGGGTATCCACAGCATCATCTGAAGCATGCTTGGGAGATGATGGTGCATAGGTGTGGGAGAGGAAGGGGCAGTCTGAATGATGGTGCTGAGAAAGTGATGGCCCTCTCCTCCATACACAGCAGCCTTGGTGCCATTAGCATGGGCCAATTTCTTTTTCTGGCCTCCCTCTAGAAGATTTACATAGAAAACCTCTCCCCAATCAGCCTGATGAAAGATTTTCATCCAGAACTGCTCTCCCGCTGCTAGGAGCCTTGAGGGTGGGACAGATTTCTTCTTTCAGGCATTCCTTTCCCCACTTTCATGGCAGCATGAAGCAGCCTGGGGTTGGCTCAGGGAGCACTGCTGCCTCTGTCTCAACCTGAGAAACAGTCGACCAACAAGCAGCAGGACTGTACCAGCTGGGGACAGCATGGCTGTCAGAGCTGTCAGAGCTGTAGTGGTTCATGGGAGAAAGCTTGGTACCCACTTTGTTTTCTTGCATAGCATAACATTTATTTTTTTCACTTTTAAAATGTTTGTATTAGTGTATTGTAGTTATTCCTAATAATGAACAGTAGTGTGGTTCATTTTGACATAAGCACACATGCATGGAATATAATTGCTCCCTTGTAGTCCTCAGTGCTTACCTTTCCCTCTCTCCTTCCTTCCTCTGTTTCCCTTCCCCTTCTCTACTGGTCTTCTATTTATTTATTATTTTTAATTGGTGCTTTATAGGTCTACATAAAGGTGAAATTTATCATGGTATATTCATATATGTACCCAGCATAATTTGGTCAATTTCATTCAACAGTTGCTTCCATTCCTGTCCTCCTCCATCATCTGCTATTTCCTTCCTCTGCTCCACTGATCTCCCTTTTTAATTTTTTTTTATTTTTCACTTGATACATTCAGACATACATGACAATTATGTATAATATTTTGACATACATACGTGGAGTACACCCATTCCAATTGGATCCCATTCTTTTGGTTGTACACGATGTGGACTTACATTGGTCACGTATTCATATATGAGCAGAGGAAAGTTATATCTGCTTTGTTCTACTTTCTTTCCTATTCCCAGCCCTCCTCCCTTCCCTTCATTCCCTTTTGTCTAATCCAATCAACTTCTATACTTCCCTTCATGCATTAGCATCCACATATCAGAGAGAACATTCAGCCTTTGGTTTGTTGGGATTGGGTTATTTCACTTACCATGATATTCTTCAGTTTCATCCATTTACTGGCAAATGCTATAATTTCATGCTTGTTTATGGATGAGTATTACTCCATTGTGTATATATAACACATCTCATTCTTTTATTAGTTCATCTGTTGAAGGGTACCAGGGTTGCTTCCATAGCTTAGCTATTGTGAATTGAGCTGCTATGAATATTAATGTGGATCCATAACTGTAGTATTTGGATTTTAACTCTTTTGGATATAAGCTTACAAGTGGGTAGCTGGGTAAAATGGTGGTTCTATTTTACATTTTCTAAGGAAACTCCATACTGTTTGCCACAGTACTTGCACCAATTTGCAGTGTAGTGTGAACGATTTTCCCCACATTTTTGCCAATATTTATTGTTGCCTGTATTCTTGATAACTGCTGCTCTGACTGGAGTGAGATGGCATCTCAGTGTACTTTTAATTTCTCTAACTGCTAGAGATGTTGAACATTTCTTCATATATTCTTTATATATTTGTTGACCATTTGCATTTCTTTGTGAAGGGTTTTTGTTTTATTTGAATGTGTTCTGAATGATTCAAATACTCCTACACATATTCATATTTGTTTCTCTCCTCATTTCTAGCTTTCTTTTTCTTTTCATATTTCTTTTTTCCCCTGAAAGTCTCATTTTCCCTGCTCAGCATTGTGAGGGCTAGGGATTCTGATTAGTGTATTTTGATTTTTGTGTGTGTGTGTGTGTATCATCTTTGCCACTACTCTTATCTCCCTTATCTCCCCCAACACCTTATCTTTTTCTTTTTCTTAATACTTTTTTAGTTGTAGTTGGACACAATATCCCATTTATTTCATTTTTAATGTGGTGTTGAGGATTGAATCCAGTGTCCCGCATGTGCAAGGCATGCACTCGACCACTGAGCTACAGCCCCAGCCCCCCGCCCTGCTTTTTCTATTCCTGAAGCCAAAGTTTTATTCTCTTTCTCATCTTTATGCTCTTCTGGTTTCTTTTCCCTTTTTACATTAATAAAATAAAGAAGGACACTACATACTGCTCAAGGGAACCATACTCCAACAAGACTTAACAATTACAAATATATTGTTAAATTTGTAATTGGATATATATATATATATTTGGATATATATATCCAAACAATGGAGCATCTACATTCATCAAACTTTTCTCAAGTTCAAGAGTCAAATAGCTCACAACAAATAATTTTGGGTGCCTTTAATGCACCTTTTTCACCACTGGATAGATCTTCCAAACAAAAGCTGAACAAAGAAACTACAGAACTCAATAATACAATCAATAAATTAGACTTAACTAATATATATAGAATATGTCATCTTTCAACGAGAGAATACACTTTCTTCTCAGCAGCACATGAATCCTTCCCTAAAATAGACCATATGCTATGCCATAAAGCAACTCTTATCAAATATAAAAAATAGAGATACTACCCTACATTCTATCAGATCATAATGGAATGATATTAGAAACCAATGATAAAATAAGATATAAAAGCTACTCCAACACTTGGAGACTAAATAATATGCTATTGAATGAACAAGGAGACACCAAGGAGGAGATTAAAAAATTTTAGAGGTGAAAGAGAACACAGTTATGACTTATAGAAATCTCTGGGACACTATGAAGGAAGTTCTAAGAGGAAACTTCATTGCATGGAGTTCATTCCTTAAAAGAAGAAAAAGCAGGGGCTGGGGTTGTGGCTCAGTGGTAGAGCACTTACCTAGCAGTGCGAGGCCCTGGGTTCTATCCTCAGCACCACATAAAAATAAATAAAAATAAAAGTATTGTATTTAACTAAAAAAATAAATATTAAAAAAGAAGAAGAATCCAACATATAAATGACTTAACATTACATCTCAAAGCCCTAGAAATCTACACCAAAAGCCCAGTATAAGACAGGAAATAATTAAAATCAGAGCTGAAATCAATGAAATTGAAAGAAAAGGAACAATTTTAAAAATTGACAGAACAAAAAGTTGGTTCTTTGAAAAAATAAATAAAATTGACAGATCCTTAGCCATGCTGATAAAGAGAAGGAGAGAATAAACTCAAATTACAAATATACAGGATGAAAAAGGAAATATCACAACAGACACTACAGAAATATGGAACATAATTACAAATTATTTTTGAAAACTTGTACTCCAATAAAATAAAAAATATCAAAGGCATCAACAAATTTCTAGAGTCATGTGATTTACCCAAATTGAATCAGGATGATACACACAATTTAAACAGATCAAGTTCAAGTGATGAGATAGCAAACAACATCAGAAATCTACCATCCAAGAAAAACCCAGGACTGGATGGATACGTAGCTGAGTTCTACAAGACCTTTAAAGAAGAACTATCACCAATACTCTTCAATTTCTTTCAGGAAATAGAAAAAGAGGCAGCACTTCCAAACTCATTCTATGAGGCCAATATCACCCTGATTCCAAAACCAGGCAAAGACACATCAAAAAAAAAAAAAAAAAAAGAAAGAAAACTTCAGACCAATATCTCTAATGAACATAGATGCAAAAATTCTCAATAAAATTCTGACAAATCGATTACAAAAACATATCCAAAAGGTCATGCACCACAATCAAGTGGGACTCATCCCAGGGATGCTAGATTGGTTCACCAATTATATTTATTGATTTCATACAGAAATCAATAAATATAATTCATCACATAATAGTCTTAAAGATAAGAATCATATGTTGGGCTGGGGATGTGACTCAAATGGTAGCGTGCTCCCCTGGCATGCGTGCAGCCCACGTTCCATCCTCAGCACCCCATACAAAACAAAGATGTTGTGTCCACAGAGAATAAAAAAAAAAAGGGACTTTAAAGGGTAAATTTCAGGGTGTGTGAATTTCCTCTCAATATGTTTTTGTTGAAGAAAACAACTGAGACTACTGCATCTAGCAAGATTCTCAGCATGGCTAGACACAGTGCCACCTGGCTGCTGCTGGGAGGCTGTTATCATCAAGCAGTGCTGGAAATCCCCAGGCCCCATGTCTGCCCATTCATGAGGTCTGGGGCTCCCTGTGGGGTTGCCCCATCCCTACTCAAAGCTGAGCAGGGCAGCTGCAGGCAGGAGGCAGGCTGCTCACAGAGTGTCATGTTACCCAGGCCTGGGATCACCCACAGTGTTGGTTACTTAGGGTCCATTTGGGACCACCCTTTAGCTTGCTTGGGCCAACTCAGCTGCCTTACTCCCATGTCTGAGACAGCAAGAGCAGTAGCCCCTCACTGCCCAGCCAGGCTGGCTGCACTATGAGCACTGTCCCAGAACACTTACTGACCTCAAGAGCAGCCAGCCAGCCCCAGGACATGAGCCTGTCCCTCTGTTGCTCACCCTGGATTCTGTGGAGGACACAGAAAGAATGGCAGGGAGACCCTGCCCCAGAAGGTGCAACTCCCCTCCACCCCACCCCCAAACCTGCCACCCCCTATGCACGTAGGTCGTTATTACCTTCTTGAACCTGATCAATTAAAAATGGAAAGAGCTCATCTCCTTCCAGCCTCCTGGCCTGTCATGAACATCCAGAGGCTTGGGAAGCATTGGGCTCTGCCTCCTGCAGCAAGAGGGGATGGGCTGAGTGACACACATGCCTCAGGCAGGAGAGAGCCCTTGGGCCCCTGCCTCCACTACCCCCAGGTCTCGCTCACATGTGAACTGGGTTCCCCAGAGAGTTTGCAGTGCGTGAGTCTTGACTTGCTCAGCACTTCAGCGAGCTTCTGACCCTGGCCCCATCTCAGGCAGCTTGTGAAAGACCAAGGGACCAGCCATGGGGCAGCTATAGCCAAACTGCTCTGCATCCCTATGACACTCCACACTGGAGCAATTCAGATGCACAGCATGGTCCCTAGGGAATGGTGCCTCTTAACCACAGCAGCTCCTACTGGGCTGTGATTTGTGACTACCTTGTGGCACCTTGCAAGGAAGACACACACAGGGTCAGCAGCACCTCACAGGATGAGGACCTCAACACCCACATCCTCTATCCTCAGAGCTCAGAGGCATCACAAGGTCATAGCCAGCCTGCCAGGCTGCATGTGAAAAAGGGGGCTCCTTGTGCACAGACTCACCCAGCAGAAGACAGCCTGGTTTTCTGTGGCTGTTTCTCAATGGGACCTGGGAATGGACCAAGGAGAACTCATAGAGAGTCTGGTGGGGACACAGCCTATCCAGGATGACAGGTTGTGTTGTGCCCTCTCATACCCTGATGCCTCCACCCACAGTGCCCCTTCCTGCAGAGAAGGCTGGCCTCACAACCATCACCAGCCAAGGGCAGAACTTCCAGAGTCACAGCAGTTTGGGGGAAGGTGGGAAATGTAGGCAAGTCTGCCCCAAGTCCACGGCAACCTCTCTCGGCCTGCTCTAAATGTTCTCATTTCTTTCCTCAGAAAAGAATCCAGCAGTTTCTCCAGTTTTGTCCTAATAAACCATGGCTTCCTCACTCTGTCTCAGGACATCAGTGTTCAGAGCTCTATCCTGAGTCCTGGGCTAGCATCCCTCCTTCATCACTAAGGAGATTTCACACAAAAAAAGTAGAGTTCTGTTCCTGGGCAGAGAGCTTGGAGATGTCCCTGATGTCAAGAGTTGAGCCCCTCATATCCCAGCCCCCAGCCCAGGGGCACATCAAAATGTGTGAAGGAGAGACTGACCAACTGCCCTGAAATCTCAGCATTTCACACTCACCAAGCACAGGGGCAGGATTGTCTTCCTGTTCAACATGGCAGGCTGACCACATGATAAACTTCCATGTCCTCCCTCAAGACCTCATTGATGTAAGACTAAAGGTATGCAAAAGTAGAAAGCTCTTGGCCAAAAGGAGCCCCCAGTGACAAAGAGAAAATTCCTTTCTGGATCAATAGGAACTGGTTTTGGAAGCAACACTCTGAACAATGCACTGCTGCTGAAGTGGGGGCCCGCTCCAGGAGAGACTGTGGGTGCCATATCCCGATAACGTGCAGACACTCGCACATGATCAGGTATTACACATGTCACTAGGGATGTATCTTGTTAACTTGACTCATCACCAATACCTATCCATGCAAAGTGTGGGAGCCTGAGCTGCTGCTTGTTCCTCTCTGAGGAGGGGATAGTGAACACCCGCACCACCCAAAACCCTGTCTTGACAGGTATAATGTCCTAATCTCCAGGGAAATGTGATGGACCCTCACCCCTGGGGGCTGCAGAGCACTCAAAATGTGGCTACTGCCACTGAGGAATTAAAATTTTATTTAACTTTAGTTGATTCCAATTGTAATAGCCAAAGATAACTAGTGGCTGCTAAATTGGATAGTGCAGATGCTACACTACAATTAAATGGCACCTCTTACAGAGTGGACACAACTGTCATGGTGGTAGTACTAGTGATGTTAGTAACAGTAACAAAGTAATGGCTCCAATCACTAACCTGTTTTTACCATAAAATCATCCCCCTAATCATGGTGAGGTGTTTTAAAACTAGTACCTTGTGGTGGTTGATGGTTTTTGATGTGCAAGAATCTCACATTAGATTTCTTGCCTTCTCTTAAGTAGAAGTGAATGGGGTACTTGACATCACACTGCAGAGTCCATGTGACCCTTTTGCATATGGGACAACCCAGGCAAACCTGCTGTAGGCACAGTTTCAGCAGAGGGGGAGTTCAGAGAGGAACTGAACAGTTTCACTTGGCTTGAGCACATACATCTCCCAGGTCCCCAGCTGCTGGAGTCAGCCTAGGCAGGATGGCCCTGTGTCTACCCTCTGCCCTGGGCTCACCTGTTTTTTTTTTCTTAGTTGTGGATAGGTCTTTAACTTTTTTTATTTATAAATGATGCTGAGAATGGAACACAAGGACTCTGACATGCAAGGCAAATGTGCTATGACTGAGCTACACTCCCAGCCAATGTGGCAACTTTTTTTAAAAAAGTGTCACAGATATTATTATATAGGAATATGTATACAGATATGTAAAAGTATTTTTAAGAAATAAAACACTAGAGGGACAGGGGATGTAGCTCAGCGGTAGAGTGCTCAACTGGTATAGGAGAGGCCCTGGGTTTGATCCTCAGCACCACATCAAAATAAATCAATAAAATAAAGGCATTGTGTCCAAATACACTCCCTCAAAAAAACCTAGTAAAAATATATTTTGTATATGCATGTAAAATGATTACAGTGGACCACTTCTTGGTAAAATTAAAAAATTAGCCACAGTACCAATGAATGACTCATTTAAATTGAAATTCTTGGACTAAAGGTAGGCATGTCCTTTAAATTTTGGCATATTTTCTGAAACTTCTCTGCAGAAGAGTTCTGACAATTTTGTATTGCAATTATCAGAACTTGAAAATTCCATTTTCCAACACTGTTAACATTAGATTTTCTCACTATCTTGATTCTTTGTATTTGATAGGCAAACACACACATATACTTTATGTTTCCTTTGGATTCCTCTATTGTGATTTGGATTACTAAATTTTTGGTATGTCATCTTTTATAAACAGCAGATACTGGGTTTTACCACTTTTGTAGGCTCTTTGCTTCTCCCTATTGACTTGTAGGAGGTCCCTATGTTATTAAGTTCTCAGAAGCAGGGCAGATTCCCCCAGAAACATCACCAAAAACCTGTTTTCTAGCAATTGGCCACAGTTTTGCCTCTTGCAGAGAGCTCTTTGCCAGCTTGACCTGAGAACTTCCCGTTACTCTGGCCTCTCAAAACTTGCACCGCCTCCCAATCACCTTGCCCTGTGGACCAAGCTTTGAACATAGTTTGCCTTGAGAATCCTCAACATCTCAACCATTAGATACCCTTCAGTGAGTGCAGTGAATCATGTAAGCTCTGTCCCAGGGGAGAGAAAGTCCATACCACTGTGACAGTTTCCTATAAATAAGTGTCTGCAATTCTGCGTATTTCAATATTCACTATTATGTGGTCAAATGGAAATCCTGGAGAAAGTTATGGAGATTTTGTGGAATGGTTTTCATTAACTCAGAAAGGAAAGATAGGAAATAAAAATAATTACTAAAATTTAATCATTCATAAATAAATAATAAATTTAATTATTAAATAATTATTGAAGTTTCATAAAGGGAAGTATCGAGAAGTCTATAAAAAATGACTTCATTTCATCACTGCCTTTGAGAAGATGAAGAGTAGCGGTAGTATTTCTAGCACTAAGACAAATTCGCCACTGGGATGTAATTGAGAGAGGGCTTCTTTCCACTTGATATATTTTGTATGAATATTCACTGACCTGTGTTGTTTGGTTTTCTGGCATTCCCTCTTATTTGGATTCAGACTTGCCCAGGGCTACCCTGGAATAGGCCATATTCATACCAGAAAGACAGATTACTAAACCCCAGTTAGGATATGTAAATGATACACATATCTTTCAGTTCTTAAGATTCTCATTTTATTTGTAGACACTAAAAATTGTTGAACCATCTCTAGGAAATTTCCAGTTTCCAGGAAAGGAAGATACAGTCCTTCCTCTCATTCTGTCTGTCTCCCTGGCTGTGGAGTCTGTATGTGTTCAGGGGATTTTCAAATATTTGACAAGGGCCCAAATTCCCATGATTGTTCAAAGCAAAGGCCTTATAGGAATTGTGCCCTGTTCTCATTAACCATGCAAGGATACTCCTAGGAAATTTGTATCAGCATAAAGGGATAGTTATGAAAAGAGTGTGAAGCGATAGATTCTTTATTCATTGGTAAATTTTTCTATGATTTTTATTCTCTTTTATATTAAGTGGAACTTACCTGAACTGTCAGTTAAAAATGAGAAACAATGCCACTAAAGCCTAGAGTAGTCAGCTCTTTGCTGCTCTGAAGACAAGATCTGATCAGAACGATTTAAGGGGAGGAAAAAAGTTTCTTTGGGGGCTCACACATTCAGAGGTCTCAGGCCATTGAGAGCAGACTCCATTCTTTGCAACCTCAGAAGAGGCTGAACATCATAGCAGGAGAGTGTGGCAGAGGGAAGTAGCTGACATGATCATCAAGAAGCCGAGAAAGAGATTTCCACTTTCCATCTACAGGTACACAGCCCAAAGACTTGACCCCCAAGACAGACCTTCTCCACCTGAACCCCACCTGCCTTCAGTTACCAGCCAACTGATCCCAGCAGGTGAGGAGTTCACAGATTGGGTGAAGGCTCTTGACACCCTATTAACTTCTACTATCCAAAGATTCAAAGGAAAATTAACAAGAAGAGAAAACAGCCTCCTCCACCCAACACTACACAGCATGGTTGGAAAATATCCAACAGAACCACAAAAGGCTCTAAGGATGTATCCCAAGAGTTGTGACTGGATGAATATGTTACAAAGAAGCCACCTTTGTCAATACCTGCCATGGCCACTCAATCAAATGAGAACAACTAAGATATTCCTGTACCATCTCTTCCTAATTTTCTCAAAGAAACATCAAATGGTACAAATGCTAAACAGAGGAAAGGGAGAAAAGGCAGATCCAAGGACCAGCTCTCTTTTGTCATCAACTCTGAGTGGCCCAGCTCCCATGGAATTTGACTTGCCTGCTGAACAACCAGTATTAGGCCACCTAATTTGATATTCAGCCAGGGCCTGCCTCAGAAAGGTACTACAGAGCAAATACAGGTGCAGGTTCTCCTTTGATTTCATGCCCTGGAATAATTGTGAGTATCCTTTCTTCCTCAAGAAGAGGCAGATAATAGCCCACCCTTGGTGGACAGCTAACCCTGGATACCATACGTGGTAACAGAAAACAAAAAAAGAAAAGAAAAGAAAGAAAGAAAAAGAAGAACAGCAAAAAGGCTTACTGAACCTTGATCCCTCCAGATGATCCAATTTTCTGCAACCCATACAAAGGATCATGCCAAGGACATGGACTTTGCAGATATTCACTGTCCCCAAACCTCTCAACATGCACTCCACTCCAAAATCCTCTCACCCTGGTTTGGATTCTTGTCAGGAAAATGCCTGAGTGTGTAAACCCATGCTGCCGGGAAATGACTGTAGAGCAGGGGAAAGTCTGGCACTCAGAGTGGAAGCCTCCAGCATCCATCCACTTCCAAGTCTAGGCTCTGGCAGGAGATTGCACTTGTTTGTGTTCCCTGTGGGTCTCTCTGGGCCTTGCGCACCAAGGGTCCCACTTGGTGCTGCTATGCCCTCCTGGCAGCTCTCCAAATATCTTCCAGTGTCAGGAACAGGTGGACTGCCAGCGTATTGACGTTAGCGTGAACGGGTCAGCAGAGGAGCTTTCATTCCTGGCGGCATCCCAGGAAGATCCAACCCAAGCAGCAGCTCAGCGGTCATGTTAGGAGGGGAGACCTTGGCACGGAACCCCAAGAAGGCATGTCCTTTTCAACACATGCGGCCCCAACTTCTTCAGCCCCTGGAAGTGGAGCGTGGTTCTCCTGGTGGCCTGTCCAAGGTGCCCTCAGGGCAATCCTGCTCCTTCCAGTGCCCTGGACCCAGCAGCTGTCCCCGGCCTGGCAGGACCCTGCAGTACCACTAGGCGGCGCCGTCCGCGGTTAGTCGCACCAGGCAGACAGAGCGCCCTGCAATCCCTTATCCCAGAGCCAGCATTGGGGGCTCCTCAGGTGCAGCGAACCTGGGAGGGCCGGAAGGCTGGTGAGCACTAGGAGGACGCAAGGATCATCCCAGGTAGCACCAGCTCCAGCAGCCTTGCTCTCCTGTCGTGTTCCTCTAGGGCCTGACTCCACTGACAGTTGGCCCAGTCAGCGAACTGTCTTAGGTTCCTGGGGACCCCAGGGAGCGGCTACTGGGGACAGCTGAGGGCAATTGTGCATCCAAGGCAGCTCAGCAGGTTAGGGGAACTTGGAGCTCAACATGCCACTAACTCTGTCTGGCTGCCCTTCCATTCCTAGAAAACCAATCTAGGATATTGAGATTGCTGCACCTGGGGCAGAATGTAGGTTAAGGGCAGGTGCAGGTGGGCCCCTTGTTTTCTAGGGAGGGCAGCAAGGGAGGGAGTCCCTGAACATGGGTGTCAGAGGGAAGGAACAAGAGAGCAAGGGAGCTTCCAGCGCAGTGCACCATCTGCACCAGCCAGGCCCTACTATGGTGACAGCAGCTGTAGCACCTTCAGCAGCAGCTGCTGCTGCTGCTGCTGCTGCTGCTGCCAGGCACCAGGTCCAGTCCAGAAATCCTTTGGGCCCTACTGGCTAGATATTTCTGCCAGTAGGCCTGAACCTGAGGGTTCTTCCTCTTGGCCTGCCTCTTGGCTCTCAGACATAAAGCCCTCTGAGAAAATGCAGGGGGTTCTTGGGGCAATCCCTGGATGAAGAGATTTCACCAGAGTGTCACAGCCCCTGCCAAAAAGATGCTTCACAAAGGTCTGTGGCATGAGTGCATCAAGTGACCTGTAGGAACCTTATCATCAGGCTCAACCAGGGCTTCCTGTCAATTTCACACATCAGCCTTGATAGAGGAGTGGAAATGTAGACATTTCTAAAGTTGGATATTAAAAATGGGGAGAGCTCAACATTTTTCTGTGGAGCCCTGAATCCAGAAAGGAGTCGGGAATGAGAGGATGGTATTTATTTCACAGACACTGAAAGAAGTCGGTATTTATTTGCCTCTGACAAATATCAGTAGCATCATCAGCTTCAATATACCATCAGCAAGAAGTATGGGCAGAAGATTCTGAAGCAAAAATCGTAATAGACAAGACTTCAACTTCCACAGAATATAAGGCTCTTGCAAGTTCTGAGCCATTTCTTCTTGATTGTAGTGAACAGCAGATCACACATGTGCTAATGTTGCTTTTCTGGGAGAAGATGGAAGAGGGAAGACTTTTCTGGCAGAATAGGACCTTCACCTAACTTCCAAACCAGAAAACAACCATTCTATGAGTCAGATTTTCATCATTTGAACGAAATACCTGAGGCAACTGATGTATAAAGACAAAATGTTTATTTTTCTTATGATTCTGGATGTTCTAACCCAAGCACTAAGGATCCTTTGTGTTGCTCCTGTAGAAAGGGAAGCATAACATGATGTAAGCACATGGCAGAGCAAGCTGCCCTCCTCATGAGCTAGGAAGCCCTGGAGCACAGGCTGGGCCTACAATCTCCTCTGGGGGAAATGCACAGTGACCTGAGAACTTCCCATTACCCTGACCTCTCCAGACTTACACCGCCTCCCAATCACCCTGCCCTGTTGACCAAGCCTTTAACATATGTGCCTGGAGAGTCTTCAACATCCCAACCAAGCTACCCTTCACTGAGTGCAGTTAATCATGAAGCCCTGTTCCTAGGGGAGAAAAAGTAAATACCATGGTGACAGTTTCCTACTCATAGGTGTCTTCAACTCTATGTACTTCAATATTCACTATTATGTCGTCAAATGAAAATCCTGGAGAAAGTTCTGGAGATTTTTGTAAAATTCTTTTCGTGAACTCAGAAAAGAAAGATAGGACATAAAAACAATTATTAAATTTAATCATTAATTAATAATTAAATGAACTTACTTTTTCAGTAATTATTGAAGCTTCATATAGAGAATTTCAGAGAAGACTATAAAAAAAATAAATGAATTCCACAACTGCCTTCATTAAGATGAAGAACAGCGGTAGTCCTTCTAGAACTAAGACAAATTTGCAACTGTGATGCCATATGAAGAGGACTTCTTTTCACTTTATATGTTTTGTATTAATATTCACTGTCCTGTGTTACTTTGTTACCTGGCATTCCCTCTTATTTGGATTCATATTTGCCCAATGCTTCCCTAGAGTAGGAAATATTCATACCAGAAATACAAATCAATAAACTCCAGGAAGTACATGCAAAGGATCCACATATCTTTCAGTTCATAAGATTTTCATTTTATCTACACACATGAACAATCATTGAAATATCTCTATGAAAGTTCATCTTTCCAGGGAAGGAAGATGCAGTCCTTCCTGTGATTGTCTGTCTCCCTATCTGTGGAGTCTGTGTCTGTTTGGGGGATTTTCAAATATTTGACAAGGGCCAAAATTTCTTTGATTGTTCAAAGCCAAGTCATTATTCTAAGTGTGCCCAGTTTTCAATAACCATATAATAATACTCCTAGGAAATTTGTACCATCATAAAGGGACAGTTATCAAAAGAGTGATAAGTGATAAATACTTTCTTATTTGGTAAATTTTTGTATAATTTTTTTTCTTTAGTATTAAAGTGAGCTTACCAAAACCGGAAGTTAAAAATGAGTAACAATACCAGTGAAGCCTAGATTTGTCAGCTTTTTTGCTACAGTGAAGACCCAATCTGATCAGAATTATCTTAGGGGAGCAAAGTTTATTTGGGGGCTCATGAGTTCAGAGGTCTCAGTCCATAGAGAGCAGGCTCCATTCTTTGGAACCTCAGGTGAGACAGAATATCATGGCAGAAGAGTGTGGCAGAGGGAAGTAGCTGACAGGATGATCAAGAAGCAGAGAAAGAGATTTCTACTTTTTACTTACAGATAGATAGCCCACAGCCTTGACCAAAAAGACAGACCTCCTCCAGGTCTGGAGGCACCCTGCTTGCCTTCAGTTACCTTCCAACCAATCCAAACAGGTGAGTAATTCACAGATTGGGTTAAGGCTCTTGATGCCCAATTAACTTCTACTCTCCAAAGATTCAAAGAAGTATTTACCAGAAGAGAAAACAGCCTCTGAAACCCAACACAGCATGTTTGGAAAGTATAAAAAACAAAAACAAAAAAGACAATAAAAATGTATCCAAAGAGTTGTGACCAGATGAATAGCTTACAAATCAGCCACGTTTGTCAATACCTGCCATGGCTGCTCACTCAAATGAGAACAACTAAGATATCCCTGCACCAGCTCTTCCTCATTTTCTCAAAGAAACATCAAATGGTACAAATGCTAAACAGAGAAAAGGGAGAAAAGGCAGTGCCGAGGACCAGCTCTCTTTTTTCATCACCTCTAGCTTGCTCAGCTCACATAGAATTTGACTTCCATGCTGACAACTAGTATTAGGCCTCCTAATTATACATTCAGCCAGGGAGCCTGCCTCAGAAAGGTACTATAGAACAAATTCTGGTGCAAGTTCTCCTTTGATTTCAGGCCTTGGAATAATTGTGAGCATCCTTTCTTCTTCAAGAATAGGCAGACTAACACCCCACCCTTGGTGGACAATCATACCTGGACACAATATGTGGGAACAAAAAAGAAAGAAAAAAGAAAAGAACAGAAAAGACAAGAGAGAACGACAAAGAGGCTCACGAACTTTGATCCTCCAGATGCTCCGATTTTCGGCAACCCACACAAGGAATCATGACAATGACTTGATTTCCAGACAGTCACTGTCCTCAAACATCTCAAACATCTTCTTCTGCCTATTCTTGAAGAAGAAAGGATGCTCACAATTATTGCAAGGCATGAACTCAATGCACTCCACTCAAAAATCCTCTCACCCTGTTTCAATTCTTGTGAAGGAAGTGCCGAAATATTTGAACAATACCCTGGTGAAATGACTGCAGAGCATGGGGAAAGTCCGGCACATAGAAAGGAAGTGTCTCACATCCATCCACTTCGGAGTCAAAGGCCTGGAGATCCTAGGCTCTGGCAGAAGAGTGCACTGGTGTGTGTCCTCCATGGGACTTTCTGGGCTTTGCGTGCCAAGGGTCCCCCTTGGTGGCTGCTATGCCATCCTGGCTGCTGTCGACATACTTGTGGGTGTCACAGAACAGGCAGACTGACAGCCCAATGACGTCACCGTGTGCCAGTCATCCTAGGGGCTTCCTGACCTGGTGGCATCCCAGGAAGATCCAACACAAGCAGCAGCTCAGTGGTCACGTTAGGAGGGGAGACCTTAGGACCGAACCCCATGAGGGCATGTTCTTTTCAGCACAAGCGGCCCCAACTCCTTCAGCCCCTGCAAGTGCAGAGTGGTTCTGCTGGTGGCCTGTCTAATGTGCCCTCTGGGCACTCCTGCTCCTTCCAGGGCCCTGGACCCAGCTGTCACTAGCCTGCCAGCACCACCCTGAAGTACCGCTAGGCGGCGCTGCCTGCAGTTGGTCGCACCAGGCAGGCCTAGTGCCAGAACACCCTGCCTCCTGGTGCCAGCCCACTCTGGACTCTGCAGGTGCAGCGAACCTGGGAGGGCTGGAGGGCTGGCGAGCACTAGGAGGACCCGAGGATCAACACAGGTAGCACCAGCCCCAGCGGCATTGCCCTCCCATCGTGCTTCTCCAGGTCCTGGCCCCGCTGAAAGTTGGCCCAGTCAGCGAATTTGCCTGGGTTCCCAGCAGCCCTAGGGAGCAGCCACTGTGGACATATGAGGGCAGTGGAATATCCAAAGCAGCTAGGCGGGTTATGGGAACTTTGAGCTCCACCACATCCTTCCACCGGGTGCCCCTCCATTCCTAGAAAGCCAATTCTGGAGATTATTGCAACCTGGTCAGAATGAAGGCTAAGGGCACGTGGGTGGATCTGTTGCTTTTTGGTGAGGGCAGCAGGGAGAGAGTACCTGAACATGGGTGACAGAGGGAAGGAGCAAGAGAGCAAGGGAGCTTCCAGCATGGTGCACCCTCTGCACCAGCCAGGCCCACTTTGGTGGCTGCAGCTGCTGCTGCTGTTGCTGCTACTTTTGCCACTGCCTGGCACCAAGTCCAGTTCAGAAATCCTCTGGGCCCGACTATCCAAGGGTCCCTTCCATTTACCTGCAGCTGCAGAGATATCTAGCTAGTCGGGATGAACCTAAGGCTTCCTCCTCTTGGCCTGACTCTAGTCTCTCAGAAACAAAGCCCTCTGAGACAATGCCCCAGGTTCTTGGGGCAACCCCTGGAGGAAGAGATTTCACTGGAGTGTCACAGCCCCTGCCACAATGATGCTCCAAAAGTCTGTGGGATGAGTGAACCAAGTGCCTGATTGTAACCTGATAATCAGGCTCAACCAGTGCTGCCTGTCAATTTCACACATCAGCCTTGCTAGAGGAGTGGAAATGTAGAAGTTTCTAAAGTTGGATATTAGTAAAAGGGGGAGAGCTCAAAACTTTTCTGTGGAGCACTAAATCCAGAAAGGAGTTGGTAATGAGAGGATGGTGTTTATTTCACAGACACTGAAAGAAATGTAGCTGGTACTGATTTGCCTCTGACAAATAGCAGTAGCATCACCAGCTTCAAGATATCATAAGCAAGAAGCACAGGTGGAAGATTCTGAAGCAAAAAAAGAATGGAAAGAATTCAACTTCCATAGAACATGAGGCTCTTGCAGGTTCTGAGCCATTTCTTGCTGATTGGAGCACACAGCAGATCACACATGTGCTAATTTTGCTTCTCTAGTGGAAGACCTAAGAGGGAAGACTTTCCTGACAGAATAGAACCTTTGCCCAACTGTAAAATAATAAATCAATTGTTCTGTTAGTCAGCTTCCCATGACTTCAATGAAATACCGGAGATAGCTGGCATTTATAGACAAAATGTTGATTTTTCTTATGATTCTGGATGTTCTAACCCAAGAACTAAGGACTCCTGTTTTGCCCCTCTAGAAAGGGAATCACAATATGATGTAAGCACATGGCAGAGCAAGCTGCTCACCTCATGGGCTAGGAAACACTAGAGCACAGGCCCGGCCTACAATCTCCTCTGGGGAAATGTACTGTGACCTGAGAACTTCCCATTACCCTGACCTCTCAAAACTTGCACTGCCTCACAATCACACTGCCCTGTGGACCAAGCCTTTAACATATGTGCCTTGAGATACTTCAACATCCTAACCACAGCTACCTTTCACTGAGTGTTGTTGATTAATCATGAAGTCCTGTTCCTAGGGAAGAGAAAGTAAATCCCACTGTGACAGTTTTCTACTAGTAGGTGTCTTCAACTCTATGTATTTCAAAATTCATTATTATGTTGTCAAATGGAAGTCCTGGAGAATGTTCTGGAGATTTTATGAAATTGTTTTCATTAACTCAGAAAAGAGAAGTAAATAAATGTATTTGAAATGTGGAACATTAGTGTAACGTTGTACTCTCAGTTGGAATCTGGTTCATTAAGCTTTTTGGTTTATAACAGAGTTCTTTGAAAATACTGTGGGATACTATCTGCAATTCTGATTTTCTCTATTATTTTTTAGTTCTATCTACTTAGTCCTCGTAAAAGTACGCGTAATTTCTTTTTTCAAATATCTGTGTTCTTCTAAGGATAGGCGTTCCTATACTCATTTAAAAGCATACAAACTAATAACCAAAGTGAAAGTAACTGCAAAGACATAAGAATATTATTTTTGCTTCTAATTTTAATATTACTTTGTCCTTGATAAATGTTGACATGTGCCAAGGCATAACTGATCCAAGTTAAGTATATTCTGAATTTTCATTAATAATAATGTTTATGAAATTATGGTCATACATTTGGTAAACCATTTATGTAAACCATTTAATTTATTTGATACAGGAAAGACAGAAAATAAAAATAATTATTAAAAACTATGACGCCGCCAACTACCCAGCCGGCAGCTCAGAGGAGGAAAAGCGGCTCACGTGGCCCGCGTACAGGTGCCTGAGGAGGCCAGTGGCGGGGCTCTGGGGACAGCCAGGGGCTCCGAAGCCGGAGACTGTCCAGGATGGAGGGAGAGAGGGGCTTTCTTCCCTGGGGCGGGCTCTGGGAGAGAACGCACCACGCGCACTTTGGGGGGGGGGGTAGCCGAGAAAGCAGCTTGGATCTCCCACCCGGCGGGACTCCGAGTGCAGGAGAGGTCCCAGGGTCTGGGTGGAAGCCAGAGCTGTGTGCACGGGGTCTCTAGCCAGGACAGCGCTTCCCTTTCCCCCTCCAACCCCGCGCTGGCTGCCTGGGGAGGCGGAGCAGTCGGCCTCGCCCACCGGGAGGGAAGGCTGCCTGGCTCCCCGCGCCCTGCACGGTGCCTGCTTGCCTGACGCCCTGTCCGCAGCTACATCGCGCTGATCGCAATGGCCATCCAGCAGAGAGCCCCGCGGGCAGGGTGACCCTGTCTGGCATCTATGACTTCATCATGCCCAAGTTCCCTTACTACCGCGCCAACCAGCGTGCCTGGCAGAACTCCATCCGCCACAACCTGTCGCTCAACAGCTGCTTCGTCAAGGTGCCCAGGACCGAGGGCCAGGAGAAGGGAAAGGGCAACTACTGGACGTTTGCAGGCGGCTGCGAGTCGCTGCTGGACCTCTTCTAGAACAGCAACTTTCGCCGCCGGCGCCGGCGACGCGGCCCCAAGCGAGAGGGCCCGAGGGCACTACGCACTGAGGCCGCAGAGGGGTCCCTGGGTCCATCTGAACTCGCCGCGCGGGTCTCCGGTCCCAGACGGAGCGCCTGCCCTGGGCCACGAGGCCCTGGCCCCCGCCCGCCCTGGCGCCCTGGGAAAAGAGGGCCACAAAGACATCAAGTTCAGCATCGACTACATCCTGTCCTCCCGGTCCTCTCCAGACCCTTTTCCAGGGCTCAGGGCTCCATGTCTTGTGCAGGAGGGGAGCTTCCCCAGTTGGAGCCCCAGCAAATAAACCTCCACTTCCGAGGCAGTGAAAGATGAGACTGAGGTTGCTTCCTGGTGGCCACTACAGAATTAGCCTGGGGTCTGGGGTTAGTTTCTCCCCAGGAAGCAGGTCTCAGCCCCACCTTGAGCCATGAAGCCCCCTGATTGCGTATTGCCACGAACTTTGAACTTTCTCCCCAGTCAGACCCTGAGTTCCTGGGTTGGAGGCAAAGGTGGAAGACAGCCTTAGGAGAGCTGCTTACTGTGAAGTGACTTTATTCATTCTGAGAAAAGTTCCCCAGCAGGAACAACCCTCTTGGGTCCAGTTTGACTTTGGAATTTGCTTGTGGATTTTTCAGATTTCAGTTCCACGGGAAGAATGCAGGGAACATTCCCTGGAGCCACTTAGCAGTTCATTCCTGGTGAGGTGAGAAAGACAGCCGTGTTCCAGAGCTGGTGTGTGCTCAGCAAGCAGTCAGTGAAGTTGGCTAACACCTCCCTGTAGGTTAAAAAATAATAAGGTAAAAAAGATGAAGACAGACATTTACTGATCTTTGTGAACAATAATGACCCCACATTCCTGATGCCCTATGTTTGGGTTAATAGGATCAGAAGTAACAGATGTGTCTTGTGTTGTCAGCAATGTTTTGATGATGGTTTAAAATGCCCCTTGCACAAATACAAATATGGGAAAGAAGAAAGGAAGGGTGGGAGGGGCCCAAATTTGGGAGGGCACTGGGCAAAGCCAGTTCTTCTGAGCAGGCATCCACTCCTGCTCTGGCACCAGCTGGCTTCCCAGAAATTCAGGCTTGGACAGCAAACTGTTGGTAGAGCCCCAAACACGGAGGTGCAGAGCCAAGCATCCGAGCTGGGCACACTCCATTTGAAATGTAAATGATTTAATTACTGTGTAGAGACAAGCAGTTTTAAAAACACAATTATGCACAGTGAAACTATTTGACCAACCTTATCATTTTTCACCAGCCCATTTTCGCAGAGTTAATTGCTTTCTGTGTCTTAATTTGAACATTAGTATGGATTACACCTAATCGGATTCACTAGGTGACAATGATTGGCTAATTTTGTGAATGGCAAAAAAAACACACCCAAAGAGGCTGGCTGTCTGGATTGCGAATTATAGTCTTGTATTATTGGGACTCTCTTAAAAATGGACTCTGAGTAATGAAGGCAGGCAGGCTGCTGAGGCTAACCCGAGCCACGTGTGAGGCCCCGCCTGGACCTGGCTGTGTTTCTGTTCAGAGGCCTGACATTTTGTTAATTCCAAGTACTCCTTTGCTCACCTCCCTGTAAATAGAGACTGTGTACGCCTTTGTTTGGGGAAGAGGGGAAAGTGTTCCTGACAGATGTTGTGAACGGCCCGGGCTCCTACTCTACATTGAAAACTAGTGAGTTGCCGGCTCCTTTGGTGACCAGGCCCTGCCAATGGCAGCCTGAGCCCAGGAGCCGCCCTCGGCCCAGCAGGAAGAGAGGGAGCCAGCCTCAAATGCCCTTTCCTGAAAGCATAAACAAGACCTGGGAATGAGGCCTCTCCTCTGCAAATGCTACTGCTATTCCCAGACCTCTGCTGGCTTACACATGAGGCTCCCCAGCCTGCCAGGATGACCTCAGCCAGGACACGCCACCTCCCGGCATCTCTCAGGCCCTGGGAGCTGGGTGGGAACTGCAGCACAGGCATGAAGCCCCCTGCTGGCCCCTTCCTCTGCACTGTCTGGTCTGGGTTGTCAGAAGGGCCATGTGCACATGTGTGTTGCTGGTATGTGTCCTGTGTCTGTCTGCATTCCTGTTATTTATATCCCTTTGTTGGATGTGCTAAAAGAATTGATTTAAATTATACTAGATATAATTTAGATGGTGATAAGGCACAGATGGTACTATACATAGTGTATGGCATAGAGAGTATCTGAAGATATATTTTTCTGTAACCAACTGAACAAATAAAATTTGCATTTTAGCTTTTTAAAAAAATAATTATTAAAGCTTCATATAGAGAAGACTATAAAAAATCAATGACTTCCATAATTGCCTTATTAAGATGAAGAGTAGATGCCGTATTTATAGAACTAAGATAAATTTGCAGCCAGGAGGCAATATGAAGGAGACTTCTTTATGAAAGGAACGTGACCATAACACTCAAAGTGACCAAGATATCTTTATTGCAGCAGTGCAAAAGAGGAGATAAAGAGATACAGAGAAAGACTGGGGAAAGAGAGAAGAAAGAGGGAAGAGCAATGAGAGAGAGAGAGAGAGAGAGAGAGAGAGAGGAGAGGAGAGGAGAGGAGAGGAGAGGAGAGGAGAGGAGAGGAGAGACTGAGAGGGAAAGTGAAAGCCAGAGAAGAAAGGGAGAGCAAGAGCAAGAGAGAGTGAGAGAGAGAGAGAGAGACAGAGAGACAGAGCGAGAACAAGAAAGCATGAGAGAGAGGCCCAGCAGGAGGGAGTTTTTATAGCCTAAATCTAATAATGTCTCTGGGTCTGCAAGCTGCCTTCTTGGCACAAGTTGGGGTTAAGTGGCCTTGAGTGGGGGGTTGAGTGCTCAGCCTTGAGTGGGATTGAATGTTCAGACTTGACGCAAACAGGTGATAAAGGACCAGATAGATGGGGGTTTGGGTGCATGGGTTATCCTGTAGCTAAGGTTTGTTCAGCCTGCCCTGCAGACAACTTAGTTTAGCCTGACCTGCACCTAACATTTCTCCCTTTTTGTTTTTCTAGTTGACATGGGGATGATGTAAAATCATCTGGCTACTTTCTGCTTAATGATGGGAGATGTGGGACCTAGGAGGGAAAGTGGAGGAATGTCCGGGGGACAGGTCTGGAACACCAGGGCAGCTAGAAATAACATCCAGTGGCTATAGACAGTTATCTCAGAAGGGGCAAAGTCCATAAAGGTTCCTTGAAGCCATAGGTTGTCAACAGCATCAAACCATTTCTGAGTGGAGGACATCTTCGGTATTAGCCATTGGTCCCATTGTAGGGACTTTAGGAAGTATCGGAGGTGGCTTGGTTGAATCCAGTATTGTTAACGGTGACAGCCTGATTGCAGCCAGTGGAAGGGCAATCACCTTGACCCATAAACTGAGAGTGGGTGGTGTCATCCTGGTACCATGTCGCTTGGATGTTAAAGCGCCATCTGTGGTTGGGATAGAAACTTGAATGAGATTAATGATTAGTAAAAAAGCAGAGAATTGGCAAAAAATCTTGAGTTTGGTGGGTGTGGTGGGAGTTCAGGACTGGACATTTGGAACAGGTGCCTTTTTAAGGTGAGAGACATGTTACCAGGGAGAGTGGTCCAAAAGCTTGGCCATCATTGGGGTAGTACCTATGATTATATGAGGTCCCATCCAGTGAGGTTCCAACGATTGAGGATGCAGTTCCAGAAGTAATACTGTGTCATCCAGTTGAAGAGCGTCCAATTCAGTTTCTGGTTGTGTTGGGATTGCGGCACTGAATGGCGCAAGAAGGCATCAGTCTGCGTGTTCCCTTAGGAGTTTGTGTAGAAGTGTGAGATAGGACAGATAGGATACAAGAGGAGGAGGAGTGATTGGAAAGCTTTGGGTGGTTAAGAAAGGGCACCCATAGAGTTGCTCAAAAGGACTAAGGCCTGAGGATCTCTGGGGGCTGCCTGAATTCAGGTGAGGGTCAATGGCAGGAGATTGGGCCAGGACAGCCTGAGTTCAATAGCATGTTTAATGAGATGATCCTTGAGAATGCTGTTAAGCCTCTCAACCTTACCAGAGGATTGGGGTTGGTGGGGGATGTGGAGCCTCCAAGTGATGTTGAGGCATTTGGAGAATAGTTGAAAAACCTGAGAAGTGAAGTCTGGACTGTTGTCTGACTGAATGGAGGCAGGAAGTCCAAACCTGGGAATGACCTCCTCAATGAGGATGGAGGTGACAATGTTAGCAATTTCCCTGGAGGTAGGGAAGGCTTATATCCAACCTGAAAAAATATCAACCAAAGTAAGTAGGTAGTGAAACTTTTTGTGCCTAGGCATGTGAGTGAAGTTGATCTACCAGTCTTTGCCTGGGTGGTGGCTCCTCATCTGATGTGTGGGGAATTTAGGTTTGTTGCTTCTTTGTGGGGATGCTGTAGAGCAGACAGAACAAGCAGAGTGGACCTGCCAAAAAGTAGTTCTCATTCCTAGGAAGTGAAAGAGGAGTTGTAAAATCTGGAAAAGGGTTTAGGGAGGGTTTTAGGTGGAGGCAGAGTCTCTGGAGCTGGAGGAGTTGGTCATGAGTCATAGGTCTCTGTCTTGGGCATCAGGGGCTGGTAGTCTTAAAGAAGTAGTTGATTGGCTGACTGGTTGGTGAATTTGTGTATCTGATCTTTCAGGAAATTTTGTCAGCAATTTAACAGACATAGTCCTATTAGGAGAAAGATAAAGAGGACAAATAGGGGTCTTGCAAGGGGAAGAAGCCAAGGCCATACTTGACTGAACCTTTCCCTTGGAGACCATTGGCCTAGTTGCTGTCTCCTCTTTTCTAGCTGTTCTTGTCCTTCATTACTCCTAGGAATGACTGTGTTTTGGCTTAACTATTTTTGGTAGGTGTTTAAGATCAAGCTGTCAAAATTGACTTTGTTTCTATCTGTTGTTAAGAGTCAGCCTCAGCCGAGTTCCCGTAGGGTTCACTTGTGGAGGAACTTGAGAGCAGCTTCTTAGTTCTGCTAGTGCCATTTACGCTAAGATGGGTCCAGATCTTGCTTGACAATGTGGCTTCCCTTGGAAGCATCAGGAATGACTCCTGACTCCAATGACCCTCGTATTCACGTATTCACAGCAAGTTCACTAATTGGCTTTTCATTCTCCAGTGGTCTCATTAATCTCCCTGATCAGGAGGTTATGTGGCCCAGAGTTGAAAAGCTCTTTAGAGAGTTCTCTGTTCCCTAGATTCAGACTGACTCAGAGGGTAAGGGCAAATATTGGTTTTCTTGGCCATTTTAATTTAATTTTAATTTTAAGTTTTGATCTTAAACATCTAGCAAAGTCATTCTGACATTTAGTAACATGGGAGGCAGAGCTTTATCTCACATAAGGTGAGGCTCTTTATAGATCTTAGGTAAAGTGTTCTAGTATTGAAGCTGATCTTTGTTTTTAAATATCATATTATAAAGTTTCCATATATTGTTGCTTGATGTCGCATGAATACTAGGTAACACAATATGATATTACATTTAAATTGTACCCTAGTTTATAGAACTTTATATTAATCTTATTGATAACAGTTCCAGTTATAGAAAATTAATGATATAAATAAATCTCCAATATGTTATTTTTATAAGCCTAAGATTACCATGCAACCTTTTGGAAAACATCAGCTTGATGTATTTTTTTAAAGCTTCTATCTTAAAGACTTATATACCTGGAATATATGAACACATTTAATATACAAAAAAGAGTAATAGTACCACAATTACATTGATGTTTTTATATTAATCAAGTTCAGATCTTAAAGAAATAACATATTACAATATTGAAAAATAACAGTTGTTGTTAACCATAGTTGTATAATCCTTAATTTCATCAAGATTACTTGCTCAAAAAACTTACATATATAAGCAACTTACACAGACCTTCTTTATCAGTTGCTTAAGCCCTCTTATTTATTTAATCACATAGACTCTCTAATCCAGAAACACATTTTTCTTCTATTAAATCCATATTTAGAACCTTCTAATTACTCTTTATCATCTGTTAACTCTTCTTTATTTACTCTTTGAAACAATCCTTGTAAATTTCTAAATTTAGGCAAGTTATTCCATTTTAATAAGGGATATTTTGTTATTTGAGGTACACAATTAATCACATCTATTTACCACTTCATAAAAACATAAACAATGTTTAAGTGTATAGAATTATGTTGTTGAACGGATGAGCAAGGCAAGGCACATAAGATAGCATGGGAGATAGGGAAAGAGTTTTATTTAGTTGCAGCCAGATTCAGAGAGCAAAGCTTCTGCTGTAATCAATTTATCCCTTGAACCCCAAATTTAGGTAGTTTCAGAATTTTTCACACAGCATGTAAGGGGAGGGGCTCAGAAGTTCACAGTCTTCAGAAGTTCACAAAAAAAGCATTTTTTTCTCTCTCTGTTTCGGGCAAGTTAACCCTTCAAGGACACCTGAGAAGGGGAGAGCTTCTTCTTCCCTTTCTTCCCTCTGCCTGCCAGCTGTTACCATGGAGCCCAGTTGGTAAATCCCTTATCTTAGAAATGTAGCCATCACTGTGAAGCCCCAACTCAAGTCCAGAGGCCTTGTTTACATTTTTTGTGAAAACACTAGTAAGGGGGTGTCCAGAACCTGGAGTGCTGATTTTTTTCCATCCAGTGGCCAAGTAAAACAGGGCAACACGAAAAGAGGAAATTTATCTCCATTGAACTTTTCTGTAGGGACTCTTTGCTGACAATCCTAAAATCAGCCATGGTAAAGATTCTGTAGAAGGTCAGTTATGACTTTTCTGTGGGACTGGATAGGAAGGGGGAAAATGGGAAGGTGGGGCTGAGAGCATCTCCCATGGATCTGAGAATGAGGAAGGAGATGTAAAAGAATAATTAAAAAGGGGCCTGGGATTTTCCCTAGCAAGGAAAACTTGAGCAGTAGAACAGGTAGAGCAGAGGGGAAGTTGGGAGTGAATATATCAAAAAGCCTGTAAGGGACTTTAATTCTTAGTAACCTTGTTTTTAGTGATGATAAAGCAACTTTAAAGGCCATTTTCATCAAATTTTGGATAGGGGTCCGAGGGTTCTCCTCAGCTAGTTTGAGCTTTGGGTTAGCTGGTAAGAGGACCTAGTTGGACCCAGTGTGGGCACTGACAGGAGAAGAGAGGAGTGAGTAGGTGGAGGGATAACTTCAGTACCTTCTACCTCAGCAAGGGGGCTATGGTTTGAGGAAGGGTGGTAGTTTGGGTTTTGGATCTAGTAAAGGGAGGGGAGAAAGCAGGTTATTGAGGCAGGGGAGATGGCAATTTAACAGACATGGTCCTATTAGGAGAAAGATAAAGAGGACAAATAGGGGTCCTGCAAGGGGAAGGAGCCAAGGCCATACTTGACTGAACATTTCCCTTGGAGACCATTGGTCTAGTTGCTGTCTCCTCTTTTGGTGACAGGGTGCAGGTGATAGATTCATCAAGAAGGTCAAAAGTAGTGGACGAGTCTGGAGGAGGAGAAGATTGGGGATTGGTGGTTGTACGGGCTAGTTTGCAAGCAAAAAAAATCTGTAGAGGTTTGCAAGAGGTGCAGAGATCAGGATTGAATCAGAGCAAGAAGAAAGCTTGGAAATAGTAATCTCTACAATTTTTTTCAAATGCTCATGGTAATTGTAGAGATCCCTTAGAATGGAGGGATCCAGGGACCCAAAAGAGGGACAATTTCTTTGGTTGTCTAAGGGATAAGTGGGCCAGGCCTGAATGATATATTTGATCAATTTTGGGGGTTCAATGTCTGGTGTCAAGGAGAGGGTTTGAAGTTATCCAGGCGGCATTGTAGGGGAGCGTCAACAGGTAGAGAGGACCCATTATCCATGTGGCAAACGCAGTATAAGGAGGTGGGAAGAGGATTGCAAACACAGTATAGGTAGAAGGAAGGAGACACAAACATAAGGGGAGAGGGAAGGAGATGCAAAGATAGTATAAGAGAGAAGGAGCAAACTGATTTATTGGCAAAAGGGGTATACCCCCTAGAGCCAAAAATCAGGAGTGCCTAGTGGCAGGTTCGAGCTACAAAGACTGGTCATCAAAGAATCCTTACAGTCAAGGAGGCTTTCATCCTGGTTGGAGCTGGGCCATGGGACACCTTGGCCAAGGCTTTTCAGGACCTCTCCTGGAGAGGCGGAGACTCCCAGGGCCTGAAAGAGGGGAGAGAGAGAGAGAGGCAGGAGAAGAGAGAGGAAGGGGAGGGTAAGCCTCCATCTAATGGCTGAGTCTTAAAGGTGCAAGGACTAGGACTTTATGAGAGCCACCAAAACCGTGAAGGTCTGGGTGGGGTGTGATGTACAGTTGTCTGTTATGTGTTCTGAGAGGTTACACAGTCCTTTGAGGGAGACCTACAAAGCCTATGCTGGTAAACTACCAGCTGGGAAGGGGATGGGAAATGATTTTGAACACAAGAGTCAAATCTGCCTGAGGAAGGAGTCCCTCAGGGCCACCATGGCCTTAAAGGCTGTGGTGGGGGTTTTTCCTCCCCACAGGTGGGTGAAGAGTTTTGCCAGACAATCAGTGGTCAAATCCTCCTGATACCACAATTGGGTATAGGACTCCAGGAAGGGGAAACTCACCAATCAAAGTCCTGTGGTGGATGGAGTTCTGCTGGTAGAGAAAATGGGTTCAGGCCATCCAGTGAGTGGCACTTCTGAATGAAGAGGGATCCAAAAGTGGGTTTTAACCCTCTTCCTGGTTTTCGGCACCAATGAAAGGAAAGTAACCACAACACTTGGAGCAACCAAGAGATCTTTACTGCAGCAGTGCAATAGAGGAGAAAAGAGAGAAAGAAAAGTGGGGGGGACTGGCAGGGGAAGGCTTTTATAGACCTTCTGCTGTGCTGCCTAAATCTAACAGGGTCTCTGGGTTTGCAAGCATTCAGCCTTGAGTGGGGGCTTGAAGCAAACAGGAGATAAAGAACCAGACAGAGGTTGAGTGGTCAGGTCGGCCTGCGCTAACTTTGTTTGGCATACCCTGCAGACAACTTATTCAGCCTGTCCTGCACCTAACACTTAGGAGAACAACACCTGAGTACTGCATATAGCTATTGAAATGGATTTCAATGGGATCTTCTTCTCTGGGTTCTACCACATTATTTGTTTTTATTGTATTGAAGATGGAACCCTGGGGAGCTTAACCACTGAGCCCTATCTCCAGCTCATTTTTGTATTTTATTTAGAGTCAGAACTTCACCGAATTGCTTATGACCTTGCTAAGTTGCTGATGCCAGCTTTGAACTTGGAATCCTTCTGCCTCAGCCTCCATGTGACAGGCCACCAGGCTCAAGTACTTTCTTCTTCACACACAAGACACATTACTCCTGTCATATTTGTCCTCTTTCCAGAATCAACAACAATCTGGTAGAGCGAGCTTTTCCTAAATGTGCTGCCTTTCTTTAACCTCCTAGGGTCCCTTGACTGTCCTCCTGTCCACAAGGGTTTTCTCCTGGTGGACTGAGTCTCAGCATACCTGTGGGCTTCTGCATACCATTACAAGATCCCATTATGGTAATGATCTGGTTTCCTGAGTGTGGTCATGATGTGCTGATTCTCTGTCATGACCCCGAGGTGAAATCTCGAGTTTGATCGTGCTTGTCATTCTTCTTGTGCTGAGGAGTCCTCAGGGATATCCAATAGAGGAGAGAAGATGAGTGGCCAAGTAATTCACTAATTACACCACAGTGCAGAGAACCTCAAACACCTTGATGAGAACTGTGGGACTGCCCCAATTCTGGGCTCTGGGAACACAGATCATTATCCCTACCCTCATGGAATTCAGATGACACCCTTGGAGAGGCAATGGCAAGCACTAGAGACCAAATGCAGCAAGGGGGCTGCCATGGCCCTGGAGGCTCCCAAAGCAAGCTGTGGAATGAGTTGTTTCCACTTTGGGTTTATATTGAGCAAGATAAAAATCACTGGAAAATTTCACGTTCTAGGACAACATGTTCTGTCTTCTTTTTTCCATGGTATTGAAGATTAGTTGATTCTGGCAACTTGTTGACCAAAGTCCTAATTGCTGATCTACTTTTTAAAATTTTTCATTTGCTTTCATTAGTTATATATGACAGTAGAATGCATTGATGCACTTTTGAAAGATCATATGTAAATTGTTTTTTGTTGTTGTTTTTAAAAGGCCCCTTGGCCTGCTGGTTCAGTAGTAAACTAGCGAGGCCTGCGGAGTGCCAGGAGGAGGTTCCCACACCATGCTGGAGGCGGGATGGAGCCAGGCCTACCTTGGGCTCAAGCTCTGTCCAGGAGCCAGTCCCCAGGGATGGCCCAGTTTCTATCTGCCACCACCTGGCACCATAGATCCTTTGGTTTGGCCAAGGACTGCCTCCACTCATCAGCAAAGATCCTTGGGAGCTCAGGATCGGCCCAGATCTCCCAGGATGACATGAGGTGATAGCCTGGGCAAATGGTAGTCACAGGTCCATCTTACCTCAGGCTGACCCCTGCCAGAGCTCAGACTCAGTCCAGGAAGAACTCATCCAACTGTCAGATGCCCGCCAGAGCTCAGGCTCTGCCCCACTCTGACTCCGCCTACTGAAAGATACCTGCTAGAGTTCAACCCCAGCCCAGGCCAGCCTTGCTGACAGGCATGAGAGCCTGGTCCAAGGTAGGCATGGCTCCATCCCACCACCAGCCAACGCCCAGCAGAGTTCAGGCCACATCCAGGACCGACTCTGCCCACAGGCGAACACCTTCCAGAGCTCAGGCTCCTGCCTGATCAGCCAAGGCCAGCTGTGCGGGATCCTGAGCAAGGGTAAGCCAAGTTCCATACCGCCACCTGCAGATCCCTGCGGAGGTCAGGCCCAGGCCTCATCTGCCCAGCTGAACTGCACATGAGCCTGTTCTCAGGGTAAGCCTGTTGTCATCCCACCACTGGCTGAATGCCACCAGAGCTCAGGCTCTGCCCTGATCAGCCTATTTCACCTGCATGGGAGTCCTTACCTAGGATAGGCCTTGGTCCTTCCAGCCACTGGCTGACCTCGGCCTGTGATGAGACTACACCCAAGCACAGGATAGCCACAGGTCCATCCAACTACTGTGGGCCAGGCTCCAGCGCCTGTCAGCAAGGCTGACCTGACTGAGGCTGAACTTCAGTGACTGTCTGTCAGTGGTCAGAGACAGTCATGGGCAGAGCCTGAGCTCTGGTACCAGTCTCATGGTGACTGGATACACTTGGGCTACCCTGGGCTTGGACTTCATCTCCTGCCAGGTCATAGAGTTGGATCTGGGCAGAGCTCGAGCTTTGGCGAGGTTCTGCATGTGGCAGGATGACACTGGGGGCCCACTTTGCCTGGCCTCCCAAGCAGTTCAGCAAGGACAATCTTGGCTGAGTTTGAGCTCCATCTGTTGATCGGAGGCAGTCCTGCATTTGGTCCGAGCTCTGCTTGGGGCCTGCTTGTGGCAGTTGGTATTAGGCCTACCTTGGGCCAGGCTCCTGTGCCTGTCAGTGAGGCTGATATGAGCTGGGGCTAAAGTTCTGCAACTGTCAATGGTTGGATCAGTTGTGGGCAGAGCCTGAATTCAGTTGCTAGTTTCTTGATGACTTGGAAGGACATGGGCTACCCTGGACTCAGACTTCATCCTGCCAGGTCGTTGAGTTGGATGTGGGCAGAGCTAGAGCTCTGGTAGGGTTCTTCAGGTGGTGGGATGGAACAGGGCCTCCCCTTGCCTGGGCTCCTGTGCAGGGTAGTGAGGCCAATCTGTGCCTTGTATAAACTCTGGCAGGGTTCTGCATGTGGGCGGAGTCAGTCCTGGGCCAAGCCTAAGCTCAGGTGGTGGTCTGGTGGTGGCCATATGTTCCCGGGGCTACCCTCTTTCCGGGTTTCTGTGCACATCTGCAAGGCTTATCTGGTGGGACCTGAGTTACAGCAGGGGTCTGCTGGTGGTGGGAAGACCTGGGACCTACTCTGGGCTTCAGCAACCACTCAAGTCGTCGAGGCTGAAATGGGCCAGGATTGGCCACCATTGAGTGTCTGTTGGTGGCAGTCTGTCCTGGTCCAAACCTGAGGTCTGGAAGGAGCTGCTGGATGGAGGAGGCAGGCCTGGGCAGAACCTGAGCTCTGGCGCCAGTCTCACGATGAGTGGATGGACTCGGTCTACCCTGGGCCCCATCTCCTGCACAGGTCCTTGCAGTGGCTCTTTACTGGATCTGAGCTCCTGAAGTGGTCTGCCGGTGGGCAGAGGCAGTCCTGGCCAGAGTCTCAGCTCTGGGGAGGGTCAGCCAATGGTTCTGGGCTGGACCTGAGCTCGATGCAGGTCTCCCAGTTGAGGGAAGGATGCAGTCTCACCCTCTGTGTGGCCTCCTGCACAGGTTGGTGGGGGAAGATCTGGACCGTATATGAGCACTGGCAGGCCTCTGCAGGTGAGTGAAGTGGTCCTGGTCTGGGCCTGAGCATCCTGCTGGTGGTGGGAAGAAACCGGGCTACTCTGGGCCCCAGCTCCAGTTCATCTGGGAAGGGCCTGAGCTGGGGAGGGTGTCTCTGGACCTTTATTTTATTCATTTGTTTATAGGTGGTACTGAGGATCAAAGCCAGTGCCTCACATGGGCGAGACAAGAGCTCTATCACTGAGTCACAACTCCAGCCCTATTTGCTTCTTCTTGACCTTTAATCATGCTATTTTTTGGTTCTATATCATTTGTTCAAGCATGCATTTGGATTTTAATAAGTAGCTATTTTGTGATATCACCAGCAATGCTTCAAAAGCTGGCTTCAAATGAGACCTTGATCCTCAGCCTGATTACATCCCACACATCCATATCACCTCTGGCATAGGTGCAGAAGAGAGATGACTAAGACATGGTCCATGACTCTCAACTTTGGGGAAAAATTGTTTTGAAGAGGTAAAGGGTAAGGCATCACTTGACAGAGATCTGCAGAACGCAGAGCAGGTATGTTTTTGAATAAGATTTATGTGTGGATAAAATTTGTTTATTTCCTTTTTGCTGACATTCATTTATCTGTAATTTGTTTGTACTTTTTCTTTTTGGAACAGGGATGGAACCCAAGGCTTTGGGAATGCGAGGCAAGCACTTTGCGGTTTTGCCATTGAGCTGCTTGCCAGCCCATTCATTCATTGTCAGCGTGGGAATTTGGGGCTGTTTCTATGAATGAATCTACTATGAATATTAAAAAGAGACTGACCAATGGCGTTAGTATGTGTCCAACCCAATTAGCATAACTTTGGACCAATAGCATTGGTACTTTTCTCAAGTCCTAATTAGCATAAGTTTCGACCAATAGCATTGGACCAAGTGCTATATAAACCCCTTGGAGGTTGTTCCGACAAAGAGAAGCAGCGGAGGCCATCGAGGTTGGTGTCCTAGATTTCACTGGAGTTTCGTCGGAGTTCCGCCAGAGTTCCACTGAAGTTTCAGCCTGGTTTGGTTCTCAGAGATGATTCTTCGACTTCCAAGAGACTGCTGAAAGAAGAAGAGATGGTTGAGGATCTCTTGGGTCTGCTGCAGCGCTGGATGGAATGGCTCGCCATAAGGAGGTAGGACTCCTCTCTGCTGCTGAGGCCTCCCCACCCAGCGCACGCAGACCCCTACCTGCCAGCTAAAGCCATGGAGTCTAATCTTCAAACTCTGGTTTCAAAGGTATTGTTATACTTTAGGTAATTAGCGTCTAAATATTGAAATTTTAAAATTTTAATTTCTAGTAGTGAAAATTATGAGATTCATAAATAATAGAAAAATATTTTCCACAGTTCTGGAGGTCATAAGCGGGAAGTCTGTCCCAATAGTTATGTCATCATTTCACAGAATAATGGGAGAGACTAACCTACTCTTAAAAGCCCTTTTTCTTTCCATTCATTTGAAGTTGATTTCAGTGCTATCAAAATGTTTAAGGGAACCTAAGAAATGTTTCATTTTATTAATTTTCATTTATTGGTTGTTTTTTTATAAAATCCGTTTTTTAAAAATTATTTAAGTTGTTAATGGACCATTTATTTTATTTTATTTTTTTATTCAGTATTGAGAATTAAACCCAGTGCCTCACACATGCCCCGGCAAGTGCCCTACCACTGAGAAACAACCCTGGCCCATAAAATTCATTTTTATATAATCAATATTTGTATATTAAGATGCCTTATCTATTTAGAGTTACATTCTTAGGATGTACATGGTGGTGGGATTCACAGTGTTGTTTCCATGTATATACATGGGAAAGCTGCATTAGAGTCTTACCACTGTCTTTCCTTTGTTTATGCCCCCTCCTTTCCCTTCATTCCCCATTGTCTAATCTTCTGCACTTCTGTTCCCATCACCCCTCCTATTGTGGGTTAGCTCCCACAAATCAGAGAAAGCATTTGTCCTTTGTTTTTTGAAAACTGGTTTAGCTTCAGTTACCATGATTGTCTCCAGGTGACAGATATTGTAGTCATATTTTTTTTCTGCAAATTGGTATGTTTTCTTTAATCTTCTTTTTAAAAAATTGTTCTAATTCTACAGGACAATAGAATGCACTTTGACATATCAGACATAAATGTAGTATGATTTGTCATGCTTCTGGTTGTGCAGGATGTAGCATCACACTAGTCATGTATTTGCATATGTACTTTGGAATAAATGTCTGATTCATTCTACTAGCCATTCTACCCAGTGTACCCCTTTCCCTCTCTTCACTTCTCTATGCAGTCTAAAGCAACTCTATTCTTCCCTACCCCCCTCCTTACTGTGATTATCATAAGCATATCAGGGAAAATTTTCAACCTTTGGTTTTCTGGGATTGGCTTATCACTTAGCATGATAAGCTCCATCCATTTAACCAGCAAATGTCATAATTTAATTCTTCTTTAAGGCTGAGTTTATTCCATCCTATATATGTGTGTAAAATTGTTTATGTGTGTGTATGTGTGTGTTTTGTGTGTGTGCATTGAATGTGTGTGTGTGTGTGTATACATACACGTACACACATATGTATATCGATACTCATACACATCACATTTTTTATTCATTTATCTGTTGAAAGGCACCTAGGTTAGTTCCATAGTTTAGCTATTATGAGTTGAGCTGCTGTAACATAATGTGACTGTGTCATTGTAATATACTGGTTTTAAGTCGTTTGGTTATAAAATGAGGAAAGAGATAGCTGTGTCAGATGTTGGTTCCAGTCCACGTTTTCTGAGGAATCTCCATACTGTTTTCCATAATGGTTGCCTCAATTTGCAGTCACACAAGCAATGTGTGCATGCGCCCTTTTCCCCACATCCTCCCCAACATTTATTGTTACTTGATGATTGTATTCTTGATAACCATGTTTGTGACTGGGGTGGGATGAAATCTTGGAGAAGTTTTGATTTGCTTTCTACTAATGGCTAAATGTTGAACATTTTTTCATGTATTTGTTGCTTCTTCTGTGAAGCGTCTGTTAGTTCCTTAGACCATTTATTGATTTGGTTATGTGTTTTTTTGGTGTTATGTTTTTTGAGTTCTGCATATATCCTGGAGAATAATGCTCTGAGGTGCATGTGGTGAAGATTTTCTCCCATTTTGTAGGCTCTCTTTTCACACTATTGATTGTTTCCTTTGCTGAGAAGAAGCTTTTTAATTTGAATCTATCCTGTTTATTTATTCTAAAATTACTTCTTGGAATGTAGGAGTCTCCTTAAGGAAGTCAGATCTTAGGATGACATAGTGAAGATTTGGGCCTACTTTTTCTTCTATTTGGCTCAGGATCTCTGTTCTAGTGCCTAAGCTTTGATCTATATTCAATTGAGTTTTGTGCAGAGTGAGAGAGAGGGCTTTACTTTCTTTTTATTTTATGTGGCTTTCCAATTTTCCCTGCACCATTTACCATTTGTTGAATAGGCTTTTTTTTTTTCTTAAATGTATGTTTTTGGCGTCTTGGTCTAGTTTGAGATAACTGTGTTTTTGTGAGTTTTCTCTGTCTTCTATTCTGTACCATTCATTGGTCTCTGTGTTATTTTGATGATGATAAAATGCTGTTTTTGTTATGATGTCTCTGTAGTACAGTTTAAGCTATACTATTATGATATGTCTTACTTCTCTCTTCTTGCTTTGTATTGCTTTGTCTATTCTGCATCTCTTATTTTTCCACATGAATTTCATGGTTGCTTTTTCTAGTTCTGTGAAGAATTGTCTTTGGGATTTTGGAATTGAATTAAAATTTATGACCAAGCACAAATTAGTTAAAACTATGAAAAGAATCCCAGCTCACCATAGACCTGACAGCTGTCTGGACACTGGTGTCAGTTGATCCAGCCACTGTCTCCTGCACACTTGATGCTTGCTAAGCTGAGGTTACTCATTGCATTTTGGTGTTAAGGGTTTCTTAGAGTTGATTCTACTCTGCATGTTGATACTGAGGTCTTGGTTCAGCCACACTTTGCCAATGCACAGCCTGGGATACTTTTCTGGGTTTTTTAAACTTTTAATTGTGTCTGAAAGTTTCTTTGGGTCCTTTAATCACTTTGCTTGATCAACTTCTGTGTGCTAGGCACTATACTAGGTGTGGAGTACAGAGTGAATAGGCCAAGTCCTTGCTTCCATAGAACTTAATGAAGTTAGGATAATCATAGCATCTACCTCAATGTTATGAGTTATGTAGGCATTTTGAGGTCTTAAATAATTTTCCATCCAAGTTCTACCTTTCCTCAATTTTTAATCAGAACTTGACTTTTGATAAAAAGTTAAAAATCTCTCTTAAGATTCATAATATACATAATTCATATCTTTTAGGCTTCAAATCTAATATCATTCATTTTCCAAAAGAGCAATATTGGGTCAAAATCATATTTAACCTTAAAGTAGACTTGCAACTAAGTATATAAAAACCTAGAAATAAAAAATGATATTGAATAAAATTTTAAAATGTAAGTGGTCAGCTTTTATTTCCATGCACACGTGCAAATTTTGATATGGCCATTTTCAGTAATTAAATAGGCAGCCAAGTTAAACATCATGAATATGAATGGTAATGTATTTGTGTAAGAGTATGTTTCTGAATTGTAGATGAACCATCAGTCTTGTGTGTGTTTATTGTGGAATTTCAGATAAGAATAGAGAAGGAAAGGACGGGTGGCAGAATTCTGGGGAAAAAAAAGGCATTGAACCATCATTAGACTATACACATGAGATTCTCTGACTTTTCAGCAGTGCCATTGACTTTGGAGTAAGAGTTCCACTAATTAGAGTTCATTTTTGAAAAATTGGCCATTCAGGTATTAATAAGAGGCTACTCTTTAAATAAAATCAAAGGGGTGTGCCTTTGAATGGATTCATTTTTTATGTGCATTATTTATTTTGGGCCCAGTCTGCTTTTTTGGGATAACCATTAGATTGATATAATATGATGTGTTCCTGAACCCAGAGGTGAAATTCCTGTCCAAGCCCCTATTGATAACACTAATAAAAGTCCAGTGACATTAAGGTGAAAATTTCAAAAGAATCTCAAACAAACGTATGCTTTATCATTTATTCTGTTTGGACCTCAAAAATTAATAATAATGGCACTGTTAATAGAAAATCTTAACTATATTCAAGTCTCTGCAAAACTGACCACCTCAACTAGTACTTATTCTCAAAACTCTGTGTTCCATTTTCTTTGCTTGATTGTTTTCATAGTCAAATTTACATATGGAAACTTCTAATGTGCTAATTTGTTCATTTTGCTTACTGCCTATTGTTTTTCCTCTAGAATATAAGTCCCAAAGGAATAGCAACTGCACTGGTGTTTTTTTTTTTTTTTCTTTCTAGTGTCTGGGAGGACAATGCAGAGCAAAGAGCAGGTCCTCATAAATATTTGTTAAATGAACACAAGAAGAAATGAATGTTATTTATTTAATTAAGAGAAATTTATTTTTCTCTGTCCCATCAAACTTTAATGAGTTATTTGGTGACTGACTTTAAACATTATCAGAAAGTTCAGTTTTCTTGAGTCTTCAAAATATTTTTAACAATTCAAGCATAAAACATAAAATGCATGATTAATGACTCTCTCTTAATAGATGAAATAAGAGATTCTTTGACTTGTTTATGAACAAATAAACAAATTGGAACAAATAAAAGCTTTAAAATTAATTCCTGAGATAACTGAAAAAGGGTCATTTTACAAGCTCTAGCATGAGGCTGGGTCTAACTGCCATCTCTGTATATTTAATCCTCCTGCAATGTAACAGATAATCTGCCTGTCATCACAGAGTAGGTGGCCAGGCAGGACTGTGGGTGTGGATATGGGGACTATGTCAGTTGTTATCCAGGGCCCACACTGCAGTTACCAGGAGCTAGTTGGTATTAAGTTGCAATTCCACTGGACAGGAACCAGAGAGTTTATTTCACCCTGAAAGCAAAAGCCATCTCCTTTCTACACAGACAAATCCCCTTAGGGTAAGTGGGATTTGTTCTGTTAATTCATCTACCATGTAAAAAACAATGGGCTTGATGCTGGAGATAGAGTGTTCAACAAGACAGATAGAGGCCCTGCAGCCATGGACAGGACTTTCTCGATCATAATTTTCAATCTGTTTATTCTGTTTTTAAATCCCTGTCAGGAGAATTAAAATACTCATTTCTGCTTCTTTGTGGTCCTATGGTCTTTTAAATTTCCAAAAAGTCTTCATTTTTATATTCTGTTAAATATTAATATTGAGTGGAACAGCAGAATAGAAAATATACTTAAGTGGATAGAAGAGGGCTTTTTCATGTGTCTTTACCATCAATTAGCTAGTTCACCTTTCACTCACTGAAGTTCATCCCTGGTTGAACCTTAGAACCACATAGAGAACATAAAAAAATAAAGCCTCCATTGATTTACATATGTAAACCTCTCACACACTGTGTTCAGATCCAACCTCTGACCAATAAGAGAATCTCCAAAAGTAAGGGCCTAGACTTCTATGTAAGCAAATCCATTTGTGCTTTCTAAATTATAAGATTTGACAAATTCCCCTCTAAGCTGATTTCCCTTTTTTAAAATTAACTGATTTTTTTCTGAATTTACAGCCAAGCCATTGAGCATATTGTCAGGAAGTTTAGAAAACTGTAGCATAGAATTTTGATGAAGGGGCACCATTAAGTGAGCATATTTACTTGACTTTTTTCCTTTATATTATTTTTACTTCCTCTTCTCCTCTTCTCAAGAGCATCTTTTTCTTTCAAGGACTGTGAGTTGAGACTATGCAGGAAAATCTGAAAGACTCACAAACATCAAGTTGATAGGTTTCCATCTCCTGAAAAGCTATCTACTGGAAGCTGAAACTTCATGACAGTGGGAAAGCTCATGAAATTCACCAGCCTCTGCTCACAACACTGTGGCTTTTCTTGTTGAAAAAGATTTTAAATGAAAAAAAAAGTCATTCTGGATGTTCCTATCATGCAGCTTGAAATTTAATTCCTAATTCAACATTCCTAGTTCCAAGAGGCACACTAGAAAGCAAGAGTGACTGTATAGATCAGATTCACTCTTCAGTTGAAGTGACGAGGGGGTGCACTGGGATACCCCATAAAATGCCTGTAATTTAAGGAGCGAAGCTTTCCTGTCATCCAAGGCTTCCTGTCTGGGAGTTCTGCATGTTTTCTGCCTCTACTTAGGGCTTGCATAAAAAAACTGGAGAGGTCTCTGAAGACTTCTGTTTATCCTGAGTCTTGGTTCACATGAGAGAATGTCTTGGAAATTCTTGTCTATGTCAGCTCAGAGGAGGCAGAAGTAACCCACATGCATAAAGTAGGTGCTTCATAATTACCTCAGTACTTTAATCTCTTTGTGGGCCATGGGACTCCTAATTAGGGTCCCTTCTCCCCTTTCCTTCAGAGCCAACCCCTGACTCCCAGGAACACATGCACAGGCCTCTCATATTTCAGTCCTGCCTAGAATTCCAGTTTGTGAGAGGCATTATTTCACATTATTTTCTTCTGGATACTAGGGAACTCTGCCCTCTCTTTTTAGGCATTAGCTTCCTTCTAGGGCCTCCCAGAACATATTTTTGCCAGGCAGCTGGTTTCCACCAGTTCTGCTCTCTCCTGGCTTCTCTTTTTTCCTTTATGCCCTTCTACCCTTTACACCAGTGCTTCTCAAGGGATGATCCAAGACCACTCTCTCAGAAATACCCCGGTGCTTGTTGAAATACAAATCTGGGGGTCCTCTTTACACCTGTTATAAATCAGAAGATAGGGCCCAGGTGTCTGCCTTGTAATGCGTTCCCAGGTGATTGCTAGGGAGCTAAAGTTGGAGAAGCATTGCTCTGTGCCTTTTTCACATCATTTCTTCCCTCTAGAATGTCCTCTAACATTTTCAGCTTTGTCATTCTTCTCATTTCCTCCTTTATAAATTTTTCCTTATTCTCTTTAGTATTAATGGTCACTAATGGTAGCTTTCACACAGAAACTGGGAATTCCTTAATGCAGGGATCTTTTATCAATTATCTTTGTAATTCCTGAAGTGTCTGTGAAGGTGTTTGTACATTAAGGCCACTCACTAACTTCTTTGTGAGTACAAGAAGGGTCCTTTACTCCAAACCTAGAAATATGGAGAGTACACACTATATAAAATTTCCTTAAGGATAAATGGCAGCAGCTAGCATAGAACATATTTTAAGGTAGGAGATATTTTTGTATGCATTATATATAAAAGAATGCGTATGACCTTGTTCCTTTTCCTTATAATATCAAACATCAAAGAAAGATTGCTCTGTCTCTTCAGGGATGATAATGAACAGATTATTACCTAAAATAGTTATCACTGTCCATCAAGAGGACCCTGGAAATTTCAGAGTCCAGAGGAGATGTTCCAAGGTCCTGCTCTAAGATTTCAAGTTTATATTTGAAATCTCTTGGTTATAGAGCCATAGACTGAAGGATCTGAAGTTTCTAGAATCTTGGTTCTAGTAACCCAAGACCCCAGACACTTACCTGGGAACTGGGTAGTTCAGTTGAATGTTGAATGATGCAACTGTTTGAAGGCCAGGGATGTCTCCCTTCTCCTGTGACTCTCTAGTAATTAAACAATTGTGTCTCCCAGTATGTGGACTCTCTCCTGCCTTGCCACCTCACAGCATCTGGCACATATGAGTGGCTCAGAAAATCTCAGCAGGTGAAACCATGAATGACATTTTGTTCTTGCAGTTTTCTTGATTTCTGACCAATTTAAAATTAAAACAAAAAGTCTTGACTTAAGTAAGTAAAGTTGTGAGTTGCATTAAGATTCTGGAAAAAAAAAGTATAGATTTGTTAGTAGTGATGTATTAAGTGATTTGTTATGACTGTTCTGTATCATTTCCCATGGCTCCCATCCCATTCCCCTCATTAGTTTTGATTTTTCAATGCTAGAATTTATTTCTCCTTTTTCCTTCCTGAGCAAGTGGAAGAACCTTAAGTTTGTTACATGACTTTGGAATGATTTCAGACTGCAGACTTCAGCTGATGATCCCCCAAATGAATCATCTTTCCCTTATCACTTGATGAATATGAGTGTTTATAAATTGGGGGTTGGGGAAGGAGACAAGAAACAGGAATGGAAAACACACAAAGCCCTGGATGTACTAATGCAGTCTGAACACATTTATTCAGGTGGGAGGCAGGGGCAGTGTGAGAGGTCATTCTATACTAAGTATCTAAATGCAGAGCTCTTTGTCCACAAAGAACAGCATTATTACCCTATGTAGTGGAAACAAACAACAGATATCCTTTTGGTGTGATGCAAAGTACCTACATTTAAATCCCAGCTGTCATTTAAGTCTGTGTGACCTTTGACAACTTATTGTAAGAACTTTTTGTTTTTCTAATTTATCAAAGGAGAATGATAATACAGATCTCCTTGCAATATTGTCACAGAGGTCAGCAGGAATCATGAATGCAAAGCACATGCTCAAGTCAGTGATTTCAGTCATTATTGCCATTAATGGCCCTAAGTGAGGGCCTTAAACCCTGCTCTCTGACCCTGGTGCAGTAATTCTAAGGACAATCCTGACTGACTTCACATGGAACCCAAGATTATCAGTGCATCTTCTCTCTGAATCCTTCTTTCTTTAATTTCTATTGGAAGACTCTCTCTGCTCCAGTATTCCTCTGCGAGCCCATATTTCCATGTTTGTCTGCAGAGTTAATATAAAAATTTAAATCTTGGTTCTCTTTCTCTTTTACAGGGACTCTATAATGGAGATGATTTTGGTTGGTGTTACACAAGATTTCTTTAAATTATTCAAAGGAGGGAAAGATAGGCTTCCTTGAGGATGTCCCCAGGGTCAGGACTCTCTCAACAGAGCCCATACAATCAGTGAGCCAGGGCTGATATAGGGCCAGGTGCTGGGCAAGATGTCAGGGCCCCAGGTCATCTCTTTATGCTAGAGACAATTTTTCCAGCCTGAGATTTTTTACTATGAACCTAAAACATTTATTTCATTTCCTTCAGCTTACACTGATATTGGCTTTTCAACCTAATGTTGAACTTTGCACATTTTAGGGCTCATCAGTTTCACAGAGTATTTTCCAATGCAAATGCTGAGGCCCAAGTCCCAGATTATGATTCAGCATCAGAGATTTGGGGAATCAGCACATGACCCTATGATAATTATTTTTTTTTTATTCAGTAAACATGTGCTGTACATTTTCTATGTGCCAGGCTCTCCTCTAGGAACTGGGAATGCATTGGTAAAAAGGGAAAAAAAGATGTTGCTCTTCCAGGGTTTACATCTGTCAGAGGGAGAAAGACAAAATGTAGAACTACTGAATAAAGTACACAGCAGATAAAAGTAGTAAGTGCAATGTAGAAAAATAAAATAGAGAAAAAAGCTAACAGGTTCATCACATGACCTGTTTCCAAGAACTTCTTCATTATCCTAAATCCTAAGTGTATCTTTTCTTTATATATATTTTTTTTCTAGTCACTTTACCTGGTCCTTACCCTAGTTGCTCTCCTTGCTGAACAATTTAGCGACAGGATTTCTAACCCAGGACAGGACCCTCACTCCACTTTCATCAGTTTGGGCAGAAGGACTTCATTCTTCACAAGACCTCCCGTATCCCAGTCCTTACATGACTTGTCCCAATTTATCAATCAGCTGAGAGGAAACTCTGGAGAGGACAGAGAGAGAAAGAAAAAGAAAAAGTTTTAAAGGTAGTAGCAAAGAGTACTGTGGAAACTAAGTTCCTTTCTGAATTCTGACCCTGGTCTTATAGACTGAGGCTGGGAGCCAGAGGAGTATTTGAACCTTAGATGGGATGGTCACATGTCACATTAAAAATATCTTCATCCTCTGGCAACATCTCCTTGTCTAGAAGCCCTGGAAAGTACTTGCTTCAGTCATGGGTAAAGATTTATACTTGCTTCCATGTTGCCTTAGAAATAGATTAATTGCTTAGCTCTGAGGCTTTCAGTCAGCAAAAATTACATAGAAGGGAATTCCAAGTCCTGATGAAGGCGAGTCAGGGAGTTCCTTGGAATAACCCCACTGCCAATCAATAGAATGGGATTAGGCCATCCATTGTGAGGGCTGGTGAGGACAGCAGCATATTCCTTTCTCCTGAGTCAGGTTCTCCTTGGTAGTTAAAACTGGCCCCGGTTTCCTGTGGGGAGTAGGCACTCTGCTGCCTCACTCCTCTTCAAGCCCCTTTGCAACCTAGCTGCTTCCTTATCCTTTACAAAGCAGTTTGATAAAGACCTGTCTGTAGGCATGTGTTTCTCTTCCTTGTAACTGATTTCTCCCTTCAGCACAGGTGCCTGGATTACTGGCAGGCAAGTATCTCTTTACCTTCTTTTTTGTCAGACCCATTAAAGTTTGTAATTTGTAGTGATAAAGTTGTTTTGTCTTAAAATAAATAGTAAGTAGAAGATAATTCAGGTGTTCTTGATATTCATGGGCTTAAGACTCATTTTGATGATGAAGTAGATATTCCTAAGTGATCCCTGGCCATAGACATAAGAGTTGATCTGAATACACCATAAAAATCAGCCTACTTTTTGTGTCAGCCTTCAGTAGATCAAGGAAGAACATAAGAAAGCCGGGAACAAACCAAGATACCTGTGGCCTCTGTTCTTATCTTCCTGCTTAATGTTCTTGTAAAATTTTTTATATATATTTATATATATCTCAGGGAAGTTGAGGAGAGTTAAATAGAACTTCTGGAATCTTATAATGGAAGGAAGACCATGGAAGAAAGGAAATACAGGAAGAAAAGCAACTCCTTTAGATAACACCTTTCCCACATCCTCACAACCTTCTGGGTTTGGAATTCATTAAATAAAGAAAGCAACCAAAGTCCAAAGAGTTCTTCCCAGTTTTATTGCCAATAACTTACATCAGTGTTTTCCGTTCCCTGGTTACACAAATTATGATGCTGTCACTTTTTGAATATAATTGTGATGATTTTCAGTAACCTCAGAAGCCCCTCTCCTTTTTCCCCAATAATGACAATGGATTTTTACTGATCCATGCATTTTTACACATCTGGTCCTCATTTGGCTAAGAAGACATTGTGAGATGTGGGCTAGGGCAGAGATGGAGGATAGGGCCTTTTTATGGCCAAACTAAGAGAGTGCCCTGACTGTGCATGCAGGAAAAGGTTGCCAGGCAGTTGCTAAAGGGCAGGAAGCATAGGGCTGCTGTCTCTAGGAACATGCCAGCTCTCATGCTACATACCACAGTCATTGATGCTTGAGTCTCTAATCCATAAGATAAAAGCCAGGCTGTTGGAAACCTTCCACAAGACTATTGCTAACTGAGTTCTTCTAACCTGCTTAGAAGTCAAGAGGCTTTCCAATGGACTAATTCAAGCCCAAATCCAACAATTGTCCAGCATTACTTCACCAACTATCAGGGATGACCTAATGGAACAGTTAATGGAAGTAGACAGGGTGTGAATCTTAACTCAGAAGTTTGCTATCTGTATGATTTTCAACAAGGTCTTAACTAGTCTATACCTCAGTTATTCCACTTTGTAAATGAGCTAATAGTATATACTGGATAGGGCTTAGTGTATTGCCCACTACACAACTCCAGGAGGTGCTGTTTACAAAGATCATAATGGAAATACAAACACTAAAAGTTGTGTGATACAAAAATGCTTGTTATTATAAATATTAGCTATAACTGATACATGTAAATAATTTAGCACGATATCTATAATAGATTTACGAAAAGAACCCAATATCAGTCTCTCAAGAAATTGACTGTGATTTGTTATACTTTTTTGAACCTTGATTGTAAGAAGAAAAATGTTTAGAGGAAAGAACATAGTCTGCAAAGGCCAACAGGTAAAAAAGTGCCTTATTTAGGAATCAAAAGTATTTCTGCATTCAGGAGTACAGAGGTTAGATCATTAAGGATCTTGAGCTTACTACTGAGGGTTTTGACCACAGGGCATGAGGAAAAAGAGAGCCAACAAAGAGTTTTAAGTAGAGTCATAGTGTCAGATCTGATCCTTAGCAAGTTTATTTTGGCTGAAATTTGAAAAATAGAATGATGAATTTGGCAGTGAGTTGAAGGAGTGATTAATTATATCAGGCTTGGAGACAGACACAGGTTTGAATCTTTCTTCAGGGTTTACTCTCTCTGTTCACTACTGTTATTTGTTACAAATATTTTACCTTTTTTGATCCTTATCAGTCTCCAAGCCATTTTAAGTTGCAAGACTACTAAAAGGATAACTACCCCTTTTTAAATGTTAGCTGTCTGCTCTTTGATTTTTGAATACCTGCTAGGCATTGGGATTGTTTAGAAATCAGATCTCAATATAGTAGGCATGAGCTGGTCTCCTTGTTTCCTCCCATCCCCTGCAATATCTCCACTGAACCAGGAGAGAGCCTGTTCTGAAAGGAAAACTAGATATTACTTTATGATCAGAACCCCCTGAGATTCCTGTCTCTCTCCTCATCAAAGCCAGTACCTCAGTGGACTCAGTGGCCCCATGATCCATTCTCTTTGCATTTCCACTCCTGCACAGCCCTTCCTCCACACTGGTTTCTCTGTGGTTCTGGGATGTGCTAAGCACCATTACCATCACCATTACCTTTGTCCTTTGTTGTAATACTCTTCCTGCAGTTTCCACAAGGTTGACCATTTGCTTCCTTCAGGACTTTGCTCAAATGTTGTCTTTATCAGAGAGGCCTTCCTTAACCATCTACTGTAAAATCATGCTGCTGTATGTGTGTATGCATTCACACACACACACACACACACACATACACACACACACACACAGACACACACACACACAGTCTTCCTTAGATTGATTCTGCCCTTCCCACACTGTAGTACTTTTTACCACCTGATATTTCATTTATTACTTTGTTTTCTCCCCATTAGAATGTAAGCTCTGAGAAGACAGAGACTTTGTTTTATTCACTGATGAATTCTTAGGTTTAGAAGAGAGCCTAGTGAGTCATTCTAAATTTCATACTAAGCGCACATAAATTATGGAGTAAATGAATGCATAAGAGAGTTGGAACTAAATCTCCTCTATTTTTCTTGCAGGCCAGTGGAAGGTCATCTTGTTTTAAGCAGGGATCTCATAATCCACCCAAGCCCTGTAATGGCTGAACAAGCAGACACACATTGACCATGAACTCTTGCATGCTTTGTAAATGTGTTTCTTTCATTTGCCAGCCTTTTACCCTCTCCTGGTCTTCTTCAGTATGGGAGAAATACAAAAGAAGGTTATCTCCCAATAGTGATGAGCTACAAGGGGCTTGAGGCCATGGTGGGATCTCTGAGGATCTTCCAGAATGTGCTGACCATGGTGATTCTCCTGGGACCTTGGAGCAGTTTTCAGTGCAAGCCATCAGCAACAAACATAGACAAACGTGGGTGGCTCTCAGGCAGCATGGAGCTATGGGAGCATCTCATCCAGCTCCTCTTTTAACTTTTTCAGGCCACAGGGCTATGTTCTGACTCAGGATGCTTTTCCTATCCATGTGCTATGGATGTCATAACTGGCCTCCCCTGAAGCCAGTTACCACCTTATATTTCATTTATTCCTCCCCATTAGAATATAAGCTCTTAGAAGACCAAGACTTTCTCTTATTCACTGGTGAATTCTTAGGTCTAGAAGAAAAGGTCCAGATGAGAGTTGTGGACCTTCTTGGACTTCAGCATCCATTCCCTACCCCTTTTACCCCAGCCCCTAAACCCCAGGTCCTGGAAGCTGAGGTGATGTGAGATCAGAGCTGAGTTTTGCATGAGTTGGTGGTTGAGTTTAGGGCTGTGGTCATTCTGTCCACTACTTTGCTTGCAATTCTCTGTGTTCCTCAATGACTCTGTTGTCTTATCCCTAATTGCCTATAGCCCTTCATATTACACACACACACACACACACACACACACACACACACACACACACTTTGTCTCTGTTTCTTTGCCAAATAAGCTGATTTAGATGAAATCATCGTTCTTGAGCCCACTATAGAACTAATGTGTGTTTTGGAATGACCATGGAAAGTGTGACACTGACACAGAGAAGGAACATTTTATGGCTGGTAATATAGATTTCAAAGCCTGCCAGGGTCTTACAGACAACTAGGCCTGGACCCAGTTATCTGTCCTTTCTGTTGGGGTCAGCCTGCAGGTTGTGAAGCAGGCTATGTATACAAATAGAAAGGAGTGTTCTTGAAATACCAGATGCCCAGTTGCTAATATATCTGGAGTTCTGGGTTGCTAAAAATTAGGAGAAAATGTGCTCTCATCAAAACATGCTTTTAAAACCTGTACTTAATGTGTGGAAATATTGCATTATAGTGGAATTTTTTTTCCTCTTGAGAACAAATACCATTGAGCTTTGATTGCAGGCAAATGTAGAGATTTATCTGTTTCCAAGTTTAGAGCCGTAAGGTGTGATTTCTTGAAATACAGTGTAAGTGTACTTCAAAATTTAAGATCATCATCATCATGCCTTGTGTTGGTAGGAGTTTTTCAGAGTCTCAGTTTCAATGCATGAATCTTAATAAAGTGGTTTTCTCAATGAAAAATGTCCTTGAAGACAATGTACTAATCAAAATTTAAAAGAAAAATCTGCTTTAGCAACAAGGAGGTTATTTTTAATGCTTCAAAAGTCTTGTTTTTCTTTCTTGTTGTCCATTAGTATGCATAAATGTGTGCTTAATAAGGCCAGGCTTAAAATTGAACTTTTCATTTCCTGGAAGTCAGTCATAGGTCTTGCTCAATGAATGGAACTACAAGTAGAAAATTCACAAAAGAGAGATCAAACTGTAAATTTCACAAAACATTGCCTAATCACTGATGGAATCAGATTAATGATGATTCACCAGAGATATTGTGATGGTCAAACATACAGAAATTTATGTAAAGGTATTAATCATGCTTTGGATTTGGGTCTAATGATGTGATTATTTTTCTACCTTCCCTGCCCCATCTTCTTTTTACCAATATGTCAGGACAGTTGGTCATCTCCCTGTACAACATGCCTTGGTTAAGCCTCTCACCCATGATTCCAATGAGATTTCATATGTTAGCTCTGATGGCTTTCTTATTTTCCCATATGGACCATATAACTCCTGAGACAGAAATGGAAGGAGGAGAAAATGATACCAGCAAGTGTACTGTCTCATATTACCACAAGAAAAGGGTGATTTTTGCCTATTTGGTAGCCCCAAGATTATTCTTTCAGAGACAAGATTGCTAGAGCTACAGGGTATTTTGGGGCTATTGTCAACATGTTTCTGGGAGTCTCTATCATTGTTGACCAGTTTGTGTCCTTTATGGAAGTCATCACATCCCAAGAAAAATAAATAACCATAAAGAAAAACAATGGAAAGACCACCAAGATGACTATGAGGATCTGGAATGAGACTATGTTCAACCTGACTGTGATGGCCCTGGGATTTTCTGCTCCCAAGGTTCTTCTTTCAGTTATTGATGATCTTAAATTTTGAAGTACACTTACACTGTATTTCACTGCAGGAGACCTGGGGCCCAGCACCATCGTGGGAAGTGCTGCCTTCAGCATGTTCATCATCGTTGCACTTTGTGTTTAGGTGGTCCCTGATGGAGAGATGAGGAAGATTCAGCATCTGCATGTGTTCTTTGTGATGGCAGCCTGGAGCATCTTCGCCTACACTTGTCATTTCTCCTGGTGTTGTGGAGGTCTGGGACGTTTTGCTAACTTTCTTCTTCTTTCCCTTCTGTGTTGTGTTTGCCTGGGTAGCAGATAGGAGGCTTCTGTTTTACAAGTATGTCTACAAGCAGTATCAGGCTGGCAAGCAGAGGGGAATAATCACTGAACACAAGGGGGACCAGCCATCTTCCAAAACGAAAATTGAAATGGATGGAAAAGTAGTCAGCTCTCAGGTTGACAATTTCTTAGATGGCGCTCTGGTTCTGGAGGTCAGTGAGAGAGGGACCAAAATGATGAATAAACTAAGGGAGAAATGGCAAGGATTCTGAAGGAACTGAAGCAGAAACATCCAGAGAACGAAATAGAGCAGTTAATAGAATTAGCCAAATACGAAATCCTAAGTCAGCAGCAAAAAAGCCAAGCATTTTATCACATTCAAGCTACTTGCCTGATGACCGAGCTGGCAACATTTTAAAGAGGCATGTAGCTGACCAAGCAAGGAAGACTGTCAGCATGCATGAAGTCAACATGGAAGTGGCCAAAAGTGACCCAGTGAGCAAGGTCTTCTTTGAACAGGGGACATATCAGTGTCTGGACAACTGTGGTACTGTGGTCCTTACCATTATTTGCAGAAGTGTGGATTTGACCAACTCTGTGTTCATTGACTTCAGGAAACAGAGGGGACATGGCCAATGCTGGATCTGATTATGAACTCACTGAAGGAACTGTGGTCTTAAACCTGGTGAGACCCAGAAGGAAATCAGAGTTGGCATCATCGATGATGACAGCTTTGAGGAGGGTAAAATTTTTCTTGCACACCTCAGCAATGTCAAAGTATCTTCTGAGGCTTCCAAAGATGGCATCCTGAAAACCAATCAGTCTCCACTCTTGCTTGCCTTAGATCACCCTCCGTGGCCACGGTAACCAGTTTTGATGACAACCATGCTGGTATCTTTACTTTTGAGGAACCTGAGACTCGTGAATGAGAGCATTGGCATCATGGAGGTGAAGGTATTGAGAACATCTGGAGCTCGAGGAAATGTTATCATTCCCTATGAAACCATCGAAGAGAGGGCCAGAGGTGGAGGGGAGCCTTTGAGGACACTTGTGGAGAGCTCGAATGCCAGAACAATGAAATCGTGTAAGTTCTTTTTATGTATTTGTGTGTATGGTTGAGTGAGTGAGTGCATGACTGTGAGAGTGTGCATATTATTAAACCAAATGGCATTAAAGGAACAGAATAATTATTATGGAAGACAACTGTCAAAAGTACCAGTACTTGCTTGGGTGTCACCTATCAATATGTACTAGAAACAGATCTTAATTTGACATTGAGATCTTTTTTACTTTTGTCCTTTTATATATTTGATACACTGTAGACCATGATAAAATGAAGCATATGATGTAAGTTATCAGATCATTTAAGATGGGTTGAAAATTCTGTATTCTATTTAGGATCATACAGTATATATACAGAAAATGAATGTTTAACACATCACAAAAGGTTTCTGATTTCATTGCTGAGTACAAATTGGGAAAGCCCCAAAAAGGAACACCTTTAAAAAGAATTTCCTGGATGCTAGGACTGAGTGGAACTATTTCTGTGGTTTTCATCTGACATTGTGGTTTTATGACAGTACAATGTTTCTGGTTGTATGCTAGCGTTTAATTATGACTTAATGACCAACCCTGCTTCTTTCTGGAATTGTAATTTTAAAGATGTATCTTGACTTTAAATAGAATTTTATTATTGATAAGCATTGTTAATGCTTAACAGGTCCATTCATTACATTCATGTCTTCGTGTGACGTTAAGATAAGTACAATGTTTCTGTCAAAAGAAATCATCAAAGACATGTTGTTGTGCTGGCTTCTTAGCAGTTTATCCATTACTCTCATTTTTTAATGGATCCTTTTTCCTTTGGTGATCATGTCCAATGCCAGGTTAATATTGTCAGATCCAAGCAAAAAGGAGTTTTTCATGCTGCAATAAAGTTGGCTCTGTAGACTCAAGCCAACTTATCTTCAAGGATGATTTTATATTTCTGCCACAGCACAGTTCATCTTAGAGTAGCTTTCTTCAAAACCTATCATACATATAGATAAGGGCTCTTCACACAACTGAGCTTTATTAACTACTTTGAAAAATCTCCTTGTTTGATTGTTTAATACTGTACACAAAATCGGAATTTGTGATTCTTTTCATGGTGCCATAAAAAGATTTGTACAAAAACTTTGGATTTAAAAGTTACCTAATTTTAAAAATCTATTGATCAAGGTAGACAGAGAGTCTAATCTCATCAAAGAGGGAGAACAAGTGGCAGTCCACCTTTATTGATTTCTTTGATTATAAGAATGAGAGAAATTCTCATTTAAAAACATTTCTTTTCAACATACATCAATTTTTCTAACAAAAAATTAAATCCAAAATAACATTTTAAGTTAAGTGGAACCACAATCTTTATGAATGTATGACAAAACTAAAATATTAACTCTTTGTCTAAGTTAAATTATGTTGCTGTCCCAGCACCTAATAGCTTTTGTCTAAAGTGTATCAACATTTTAGTTTGTAGGTAAAGGTGTTAAGGATTCCTAAACATTTATCTTAATTTTAGGGTAGAAGATACCATTTAAATTTATAAGGATGTCTGGATCTATTTATTCATATTCTTACATAAACTATTTGAATTATTTTGACCTGACCCTTTTATAATGAAAATATGTATTTCAGAAATAACACTGATAAAACATATTCTCAGCAAAATATTTTAAAATTATAATGCAAAAACATATTTAATTATATAAAATTAACAGCTATCACAAGCTTTTGTGAAAGCACAATCAATGACAAATCCTAAATCCGTGCCAACTAATCTTAACTTTTCAACAACATTCAATTAGGGAATTCAACAAGGAATTCTGTATAAAGTTAACAGCTAATAAAAAACAAATCAGGAATATGTTAATTTGATTTGTGGTTTGGTAGGTGATATCTATAAATGTGAAATGCTGCTAATGATTGTTCTTTAATGGTACTATTTCAGTGGTCCTAATTATTACAAAATATTGTTTGTTCTTCCAAACTTTAATATTAACTGTTCTGGAAAATGTTAAGGCCAATTAATTAATGCAGCTACAAATCAAATTTAATTGGTGCCCCCCACGCTGGCACATGGGTCCCTGGGAGGGGCGCAGGGACCTCAGCATTTCAGGCTACTGGGCCAAAGTCCTTGGCTGTGGTGCCTAGCCAGCAGGAGGGGCGCTGGGGGCAGACAAAGCAGCTAAAGAATGGGCGCCACGCCAATAGGGGTCCCCAGCGCACAGACCAGCGCCGCCCAGATCCTTGGCCTGCCTAGAGTTTGCAGAGTGAGAACTGGGACATGGACCTCTGGTAGATGTGGATGAATGTCTGCTTCTGCCTTCCTGTCCTGCCTGCCTTTGTCCCTTCTACTCACAGCTCTGAGCTCTCGAGGCAGTGTGACGCTAACCCAGGACATGCTGACCAGGGGCCAGTGTGCCTGGTGGGAGGCCCCTTCCTGGCCCTGGAGGCTGCTGGCTGTGGCTGGCTGTGTCTTAGCAGGCTCACCTGCTTCTCAGCTTCTCACTTGGTGGTGGTAACTCTGCCTCTTGTTGAGCACCAAGGCGTGCTTCTCAAAGGACGCAGGAGGCGATGGCCCTGGATTGCTTCTGCTTTGTGAGGTGTCCCACTGCTGTGAGCTTTTCTGTGTGCATCTGGGACATGCAGGAGGTGCTGTCAAGGTGGTGGGGACCCGGTCTTCAAGACCTGCAGCCAGTCTCCCCTGTGCGTCCCCATGGCCAGGCACATGGCAGCAGAGCCCCATGTGGAGCACTCACAGGAGCAGCCCGAGAGATGGAATGGCTATGAAAGGGTGACGGTGATGCATGTGCACAGGGGCACTCAGACCAGCTCTCCATTGACCTGAGACACTAGCATGAGGAATGAGCTAGGGTAGTTATGGTTCCTGGTGGAAGAAAACTAGGACACTAGTCCCAGAGGAAAAGGTGATTGTGTTTCTGATGACAAGTTCAAAAATAGAGGAGGAAGAAGATGATCCAGTTCCCAGCCACTGTTTGGAAGGGGTGGACTTTCAGACTGAGCAGGAGGATGTGAGGAGCAGGTGGAGGGCCAGGCTGGTGGTGCCTCAGGGAGGATGGCTATGGGGCTCTGTTCCCCCAGTACAGCAGCACGCAGCCCAGTGTGGCCATGGAAGCCGTAACCCAGAGCCTCCTCTCCAGCTGCCACATCAGCTCCAGGAAGAAATCTCCAGTGTGGAACCATTTCTCCATCTCCCTCTGGGACAGACTAAGGCAATATGTAGGCACTGCATGCAGGAGTTCAGCAGGGGCAAGAACGAGAAAGACCTGAGCACCAGCTGCCTCATGAGGCACATGAGGCCTGCGCACCCCACCAAGCTAGTGCAGGGGAACTGAAGTGTGTCCCTGGGCTCCTCCTTGCTGTCACCCTCACTCCTGCTTCCACCACAGCCTGCAGAGATTGGGGATGTGGGCTCCACACTCTTGCCCATCAGACTTGCCCAGAAGACGGCAGCTACGATCCCATTCCCTGACCACATGCAGGAAGAGCCCATGTCTGTGGTCTCTTCTGAGGTCTCTGATGTACTGGTCATTGGAGGTACAGCAGAGAGGAGGCCCAGGTAGGATCTTCCCCCACCTTGCCATGCTCCACTACTAGCGAACCACAGAGGGCATGAGGGAAAGAAGCCTTTGCCTTCCCAGGAGCACGGGGGCCAGAGGGAGGTTGGTCATCTGGAAACACTTCTACCTGTCCCCACTGGGTAGCTCCAAGGCCTTCTGTGTGCACTGCATGAGTTCAGCAGGGGTAAGAACGGAAAGACCTGGGCACCAACTGCTCATCCAGCACATGTGGAGAGTGCAAGGCTCCATCATGCTGTAGGAAAACGGGGGATGGCTTGGGTATCCCCCTTCTGTACCCCACACCTCCCCACCCTGCTGCCCACCCTGTTGCCTACAGAGGGGGAACCCGGATCATCCTCTTCAGGAAAGCTGGTCCAACAGCGCCCCTCGACCTCCTCGTACCCAGACAGGCTGGCTGAGAACCTGCCTAGGGATGCACGTCTCAGGGATGTGTCCCTTCTGTCATCCTCCAAAGATGTGGGCGAGTCCTCCTTTGGCGTCTCTCTTAAGAAGCAGCAGACCAGCAGGTAGAGCCCAAGGAGATGTGAGCCTGGTGCTGTCTTCCAGCAGAACAAGAAGGTCATGAAGAGGCTGAAGTCGGAAGTCTGGCACCACTTCTCATCAGCCCCCATGGACAGTCTGAAGGCCCTGTGCCTGTACTGTGACTGCGTCATCAGTGGGGGGAAGAAGAGGGATATGGGCACCAGCTGTTTGATGCAACATCTGTACAGATGCCACCCCAAGGTGGTCGGGGCCCAGAAGGGCCTCCTGGGTGCCAGTTTGGCAAACTCTCTAGCTGCCACTTTGGCTTCTGCAGAAAGCTCCTCTAAGATACCTGGCCTCCTAGCAGTGGTCAGGAGGAACCACCAGTGGTGTTTCCCATCAGCAGCAAGAAGACCTCAAGCTGTGGAACCACTTCTCCCTTTGTTCTGTGGACTCCACCAAGGTGGTGTGTCTGCATTGCAGCTGGACCATCAGCAGGGGCAAGAAGCCCACCAACCTGGGGCTCCAGCTGCCTCCTGAGGCACCTGCAGAGGTTCCAGTATGTACTCAAGGAAGAGGTCCACTCCAAGACCACCCTGTCCAGCTCTCCAGGCATCAAGGGGCCACTGAACACAGAGTTGTTGGGCAGGTCCTCCTTCAATGACCCCAGTGAGAAGTTTTATGACTCTCACTCAATTGCCAAAAAAAATCACCAGTCTGATAGCAGAAATGATCGCACTTGACCTCAGCCATACTTCTTTGTGGATAACGGTTGGTTTTGTCAGGCTGCTCAAATACTAGAAACCTCAGTAATCTTTGTACTCCCCTCCCTACTTCTCCAGGACAGCTATCCCGGGCATATATGACAATGTTAAGCAGATGATTCTGACAGCAGCTGAAGGAGGCTGACAGCAGTGTGGTCCACTTCACATCGGATGAGTACCCAGACCTGTGAGTACCTGACCGTCACTGCCCACTGGCTCACCTTCGCGTTCTTGGCCTGCCCACACTGAGAGGACCACCACTGATCAGCGCTTTTGGATGCATCGCAGATTGACTGTGTCTATGGTGGTGGCAGCATCCAGAAGCAGCTAGAGTGCTGGTGAGAAGCTTGGGTGTAAGTCCATCGGCCTGCAAGCGGGCATCATGGTCACCAACAACCAGAGTATCGCAAGATTCTGACCAAGGCGGAGCACTCGAGCATGCCCTGCTTCAGCCACAAGGTGGACCTGATCATAAGTGAGGCCATCAAGAGCCAGAGGATGGTGCAGAGCCTGCTGAGTACCTCCCAGAAGCTGTGTGAGCGGCCCAAGCACTCCCCAAGTGCCAGGGAGAAGCTGGCCACACTGCAGCGGGAGTAAGAGCTGCAGCAATATTGCCTCGTCCAGAATGTGCAGTCCAGGTGGAGCAAGTCCCTGCAAATGCTGGAATGGCTGCTGGAGCAGAGGAGGGTCATTAAGGAGATGTCCATCGAGTGCCACTTCAGAGAGCTGATCAGCTGCTTCCAGTGGGAAGTCATGCAGTCTATGTGTCACGCACTGAAACTCTTAGATACCACCAGCCTGGAGATGAGTACCTACATGTCCACTCTAAGCCAGGTCATCCCCATGATCCACATCCTCAGCAAGAAGGTCGAGATGCTCTTTGGGGAGAAGATAGGCATTGACATTATGATGATGTCGCTGAAAGAAGTCATGGTGAGCCACCTGTCCGCCACCCTCCATGACCCGCTGCTGGAACCTCGCTACAAAGCCTCCCTGTTCACAGAGGAGGAGGTGGAGCAGTACAGGCAGGATCTAATCAGGGAGCTAAAAATATAAAATTCTACCTCAGAGGGCACAGCCATCTCCAATGGCTGTGACTCAGGGCCGGGTCTAGAGACTGGTGGAGAAGAAAGCCTGTGGTTGCTGGTGGCCAAGGTGGAGAGGAGAGACAGGTGGGAGAGGCTGCCCAAAGACATGGTGCTCACCTACCTGGAGGAGGAGGTATTGGAGCACAGCTGTGACCTGCTTGCCTACTGGAACCTCAAGCGGTCGTCCTGTCCTGGACTGTCCACTTTGGCCACCAGATTTTGGGGCTGTCCCCCAAGTACCATCCCTTTGAAAAGCTGTTCAGCACACTCACGGAGAATGGCAGCTTTTGCCAGCCCCAGCTCATGATGAAGCATTTTGAAAATCATATTTTTGAAAGTGAATCTTCCCTTGATATACTTTCATTATTGAACTCACGACAGAGTTGCCAGACCAGAGATGCTCTCCGCAGTGCTGGCTGGCTGTTGTTCCAGGGCTGTGACCCTCCCAATAGGGACATGTGAGACATCAGGCTAGCATCTGGGGCCACTTGCCAGGCCACACTGCAAGGTAACCTCACAGACGTCTTACTCCTGTCGAGCCAGGTAGCAGGGGTTGAGGAGTCCACTGGACGCAGCCTGTCTACTCAGTTATGAAGTGGGTGATCAGGATTTAATTTATAACTGCAACATCTCTTTTAAGTTATGGGTCAGAAATTTGTTTTATTAGAATGGAGACAAGATGTAAACAACTCTATCCTGTAGACTGTTTATTCAATTGTGTAAAAACCATGAATCAGGTACTGTATTTTAGTTAAATATTGCTTTAATTGCAACAAAACCACTTTTGTAGCTGTGAAATGAAACTTGTAAATAGGAGATGGAGACAAAGCCATCCTGACTGAGCAGTTTTAACTGCAGGTTCTAACGTGTGTCTAGGAATGGAGAGAATATTCTGGAAGCCAACTGTTTACCACAGAGACGAAGTGTTTGAAAATAAAACTGTACTTGTCACAGAGCTTGTAGTTGTGGTTCACGGTTGCAGGCATGTTCCATTTCAAGTCTTTGCATTCAGGGTTGCACAGTCCATTCATTCTCTCAGAGGTTCCAGACTGTCGTCCTGAGTCCTTGAGATGGGAGTCCCTTGTGTCCCTGCTGAGGATTCAGCTGGTGCAGAGCAGAGCATTGCAACAGGGGGCCCATTGCCTGCATCTGGCACCTCTGACTCAGTGTTCCTGAGCAGTGGAGCTCTGTGTGCACTGACCCAGGTTCTGGGACCACGCCCTGGGCCCTGGAGGCAGTAGTGACCAATGGGGGCATCTGGAAGGCTACAGTGGTAAGGATAGCCTTAGGCATTTAGAATTTTTTTTTTAACAGTAGGAAAGATTCAGCCATCACCCAGGTATTTTAGAATCTCAAGAAAATCCGAATGAAATTCTCAATTGTCAGATTCTTTTAACAATATGTCTTCAAAGTTTTTTCTTTAACATCTGAAAAAGGTTCATGTTTTAATTTCAGATCATTAAGTGTTGTGGGTGAGAAAACTTGCCCATCTGCCATGACCTCTTAGGAAGTTGTTCTGTTCACATACTGTACCTTTGCTTACTCTAAATTCGAGTAGACTGTGCTTTAGTGAATTTATAAATGATGGATTCAGTTTCTGAAATTAAACTTTTTATTTGCAATTTCCAAAAAAATTAAATTACTTAGAGCTCAATAATGATATCATTTGGGAAGATAATTGGAAAAAAATGAGCATTTACTATGATATATTTAAAACAGAGAGTTGAGAAAACTATGTAAGTTGGAAAATTTACATAACATATTGCTTAGCAAATCAGTTTACTACAGGATTCCTATAACAGAATAATGTATTAAACAACGTGTCTGCCCAAAATTAATGTTAACAAGTGTTACATTTTCAGGTATGGTTTTAACTTCATTAACTCTAAGATGTAATATGTAAGGCATCTATCTCAAAAAATAGAGCTTTCTTACACTGAATATTTATATACTTTATTGAACAAAAGACTCAAAAGAAAGAAAATTTCAGTGTAAATTGTATCAAATTATTATTATATTATTACCATTATTATTATTATTATTACATTCCATGGGAAAAAATATTGGTTTTGGCTGTTTATAACCAGGGTTCATCTCTTGCTGACAGAATTCTAAGGAACAAATATCTAGCTATATGATATGGCATGTAGCTTTATAATATGGTACAATAAGACCACCAGATACAAATAAAGTAAAATTTGAAGTGATTAGAACAAAAGAACAATTGTGCATTGGGAAAAATCAGGAATAATGAAAAATACTATAGAAAATATCATTAGACAAGAAAAGGTATTAGTACATAGTGCTTTGAATCTAGCACATTCAGGATTTATTTTATAGTAACAGAGTTTCATTTAGACTATAAAATGATTTATACTGGCATTAAACTTTCCTAAGTAATGTGCTAATGTAGGAAATTTGTTTGGAATAATTTTAGCATTTCAATGGATTTCTGCTTTAGTGAGTTATCTTTAACAAGAATATTTATCTCTTTTTGAGCCAAAACACATGTAGTATCATCTGAAAACCTAAATTATAACTACAAGATGTTTTTGTAAATTCCTATGTTTTCTGAATGCATAACTGTTATAAAAATAAGACAGGTTAGGAGCCAAAAACATTTATGAGTTATATAAAAATTTATAATTTAGTATTGACTGGAGACCATGTTGATTATGTACAGAAAGGTTCTTTACCATGTCAACCAGATTTCCATTTATGCTGTTGTAATCTCATTTTTCTAGTGCTCATTACAGTTTGAGGTTATAATATAGTTACATAAAGGAATTCATCTTAGCCAATGAAGAAATTTCTTAGTGTAGGCACATTGAAATGTTTAAATCCTGGTCTATTTTCTGAGTCAACATCCAAGGCCATCACACAGGGTTGATTGCTTCCCTAGTTCAGGACTTGAATTTAAAAAACAATATCAATTCCTACTTAATCAGCTACTGATGAGTGACTAACACTGGGCTAATATTATGAGCGAAGTCAAAAGAAATATATGTTCCTCATACTTAAAGTGGGAGATATATTTTGTAAGTATAAACATCATTATGAAGACATTGTGCAGGGGATATAGGAAGCCTTAATCTTGGAGAAAACATTTGAATTTATTTTGGAGGACAGACAGCATAACTGGAAAGAAAAATGGGATGTGCATTTTAAGAAGGTATCCTATCTTGGAAAACATAGGAGTATGGACAATGTCAATAAAGAGGATCCTTATAAAAATTAATGACTTAGTCACAATTCATTTCCTTTTGTGCAGTTTTAAATCATTATGAATGTGTTTAAATCAATCTGACATATCCCTTAAAGGGTCTTTGTTTGTGGAACCCTTTTTGGGGTATAATATGTAGAAACAAAATTTAGAACCACTATTATTAGATGACCAAGAACTTTCTCAAGTGCTCTCTTTTTAAATTTTTTTGGTGCTGGGGATTTAACCCTTAGCACTTTATAATATTTTATTTAGAGTCAAGGTCTCACTAAGTTGCTTAGGGCCTTGTTAAATTGCTGAGGCTGGCTTTGAACTCACCATCCTCTTGCCTTAGCCTCCAGAGCCCCTGGTGAATGCCACCATACCTGCTGTCAAATGTTCTTTCATACATTTAATATGGTGACAACCCAAGGAAGCAATAGCATTGAAGATGAAAAAAGTGAATCTCAGAGATCTAAGAAGTTAGGAATCCAGAATTTGAACACCTATTTGACTTCAAAGATGTTCATGTGTTTCTCTGTGCCACATTACTTCTTGAAGCTTCTAATAAAATTGACAATTTTTCTAGTAAACTGCTGTCAGTATTTTGTTTTGTTCTTTGTGAATTAGTCCTTGGCCTCTAGGAATGGTTTTTATTTACTTTAATCTAATAGCCTCATGAATACTCCTTCCATTCTGCCACCCACTCACCCTCTATTCTCAGAGTTACCAGTGTATATCCACTGTCTTAAAAATCCTGAACAGATTTTACACTAAATTTTGATGTGGGAAGAGATGCTCTTTGCATTTTTTCCTGGGAACACCAGTAACCCAGGGCAGGTGATTTAAAGATACTGTATTTACTTCTTTTGAATGGAGCTACTTTAAGGATATAATACCTATGAGAGTTATTTATTGTCATTTTGCTGCTGTGTCTTTATTAGCTGAGGTATGAAAAATTGCCTGTGGACAACATTGTAATATTGTAATCATGGGAACCTCCTATAAAATATTCATGTGACTTTCTGTTATGGCTACTGAAGTTCCAGCATTTGAGATTCATTCTTTGGGGTAGGAAAGCTGTTTGTCCCTTAATAAAGGGTAAATGCCATGAGAATCTTAAGTTTCCTTGCAACAGTGGAGTAGAAGTTGTTCTGGGGCAAGAGCCAGGAAAGGATTAAAATTCAACCAATGTAAGGTGGGTCGGCTGCACAGGAGATAATCTTACATCTGCTTTGGGTAAACCAGGTAGGAGGCTGGAGTGGCAGTCTGTTCAAGGTGCTGACTAAGTAGGCAGAACTTTTGTTTTCTTTTCCATACTTTTATTAGTGCATTATAGTTGCACATAATAATGAAATTTGTTGTTACATGTTTGCACATGCACACAATATAACAATATAGCTGGGCCAATATCATCCCTAGTATTTCCCCTTTCCCTCCCTCTGGTCCTTTTCCTCTACTGATCTCCCTTTGATTTTCATGAGAGCCTATGATTTTACCTTTTTCCACTCTAGCTTCCACATATAAAATATATGACCCTTGACTTTTTGAGTTTGACTTATTTCACTTAACATTATGTTCCATCCATTTTCCCACAAAAGATATCATTTCATTTTTCTTTATGGCTGAATAAAACTCCATTGTGGGTATGCATTATATGTTTTCTTTACCCACTCACCCATTGATGGATACCTAAGCTGGTTTCATAATTTGGCTGCTGTGAATTGTCCATGCATAAGATAGGACTTTTTCTACTGACTTTTCATAGGGCCTCACAGATTCTGCCTTATAGTCAGGAAGTCCAGAAGGACCTGGGAGTAAAATAAAGCAGTCAACAATATGGACAGGAGTACATGAAAGTTCCTTTCCTTTCTCTCCTGGTTCTACCTGCTGTCTGCATAATACCCATCTATTTGCCAAAGGTTGACACAGCCAGGCCTCTTTCTTCCGTGGGCCTATACAGGTGTCTTACTATAGAGCCAGGCAGAATAAACAATTCATTTTCATTTTCTCAGGGATCTAGATGACATTTTCTTTCCTTCTTACAGTCTCCACAGGTTAGATAAGGCAGTAGGCTTTGGACTATTTTGTGGCAGCTAAAGATATGCAGGCAAGTGGCAATAAACAGCCAAAAGCAGAATTTTGGTTCCTTGCTTATTAATATTTTGATAGAGTTTGCTGATTTTGTTTTTGTTTTTTAGGTTTAAGAATGAGAGATTGGAGGATTCTGGGTACCCTGAAACTAAGGGTGACACTCAAAATTCAGGCCACCCCATTTTCCAATCTTAGACTGCCTGAAAATAGAGACTCTGCACCCAAGTTTGAACTCTGTCTGTGTGCTCTCCTGTCATTAAGTTACTTCATCTTGGAGTCAGTTTTCTTACCTGCAAAATGAGGACAATATTGGTGATGGTGGAGGAGATGGTAGTGGAAGAGAAGATGGTGGTAGTGTTGATGATGAAGATGAAAGTGGTGGTGGTAATGATGATGGTAGTGATGGTTTGGGATATGTTGGTTGTAGTAGAAATGGTAGTAATGGTTATGAGATGGAGATGGTATTGGTGATGGTGAAGTGAAGGTGGTGGTGGTGGATTTTGATATGATTGTGGTGGGGGGAGTGAGGGAGTAATAGTGAGTGCTAGAGGCAAAGAAAATGGTGGTTGTAGTTTTGGACATGATGATGGGGATCATGGTGGTGGTGATTATCGGTGGTGGTAGTGGCAGTGATGGTGATGGTGTGGGTACTAAAACTTACTGAGAGCAAGCATTCAAGCTGTTTTGATTTAATCTTCACAACCATATATAACAATATATTGTTATTATATTCATTTTACAGAAGAAGAATTGAGGCTCAGAGACTAACTTCCTCTGGTTCACACAGCTAATAAACATGATCTAGAATTCAGCAGCAGAACTTCCTGACCGTAGAGTCTACTCTGTCACATTAGCTTTCACACACAAGGACAAGGCTCTGTTGCTATGACTGGTGTGGCTCAGAAAATACAAACCAAGAGTGGTGATTTATCTTTTCTAGAATTCTTAAACATATATCAAGTACATCACACTCTCACTGCCCAGTCTCTATTAGCCTAGAAAAGCCATGATGAACTAAGTTTGAAAAGGAAAAGAATGCAGAATGTTATAAACCCTCCTTGTACCTGGCCCATCCAATTAGCGACTATTCTTTCCTCCTTCACAGTATGCATTTTCTCTTATACCTAAATTTTAAAAAGAAACTTCATTATTGTGAGCTTTCTGACATTGCCTGCTCTGGCCCTGGAGCATTTAATTTCCTCATATGGAAATTAAATTTCCACACTTGAAATAGTATTTTCTTGGCCTATCTTTTTTTTAACTATGTTACAAGACAGTGTAAATTAATAGCAACAGAGAATTAGTATTGGGGATGGTTGTTATCTTGTGTTATCACTATGAAAAAGTTTTAAAAATGTGTTTTATGACCCTGGAGGTGATTAATAGTAAGAATTATTGATTGCAAGACTCTCCTAGAATAAGTGACCCTTGGGAAGTTTATCTGATACAAACCTTCAATTGTAAGCATTACAGCAAAGGGAATTTTTAGGTAACATTTTTTAAAAAGTCAATTTCAAGTCATTCTTGCTTCTGAATTATATTCATGGACAAGAAAAGCAAGCAGAAAAAAAATCCTACCTAAAATCAGATCACTATGAAATGACATTTTTCATTGCATACCCTTTGTAAAAATCAGTGCAAGTTTGTCTGTAAAATATTAAAATATTTGTTTTTGAAGAAACTAGTTTTATTGCATTCAATAATTTTAACTTTTGTAGGCAAATTTTTGGTCTGGTGGAGTAAGCCTATTAGCAATATTTGTAAATATGAGTAATTATAACATTTTATAATTTTTTATAGACTACTTGAAGATAGAGATTCCATATCAAAGTTTCAACTCCATTTGTATGCCCTCCTAACTTTGTTATAATTTTTTATAGCTTTTAAGATATTTTATAAGTTATAACTTTTTAAGTATTTATGTTATAATTGTAACTTTTAAAATAACCCAATATGCTTCTTCAATAAGGAACATTTCTCTTACATACCGTGCATGCACGCGCGCGCACACACACACACACACATCACACTTCTTATTTACCAAAGAAAAAAATGGGAAAGTTAAATTAAGTGATATTGATGTCCAGTTTAGTCTTAGGGTGCAATAAAAAAAGGACAATTCCCAAAGCTGTAAGTACAATTTTCTTTCTTGCTCACTGAGCATTACCATCTTAACTTGCCAATAATGTTTTAAAATGAGCTGTTCACTTTACTGTATATAAATGTGTGACTGGGATTTGTATATTTGAAGAGAAAGAAAAAAAGGGAGAAAGAGAGAAACTGAGGGAGTAGGAAAGTGAAAAAGTGGGGTGGTGGAGGAAGGGACCCTAGGAGGGAGAGAGTATGGCCAGAGAGGAGAGGAGGGAGGAGGGAAGGAGGCAGACAGAGGGGACAGACACAGAGACAAAGAATTTGTAGCCCTGACAACATTTCAGTTATTACTAAAATGAAGTGGAGACTGGAATTAGTACAGATTTTTGATCAAGCAAACAGAAGACAGTAGGAGAGTAAAGAAATTGAAATGAGATTTGCTGAATCTGCTTCTTTATTGAAATCATGGATGAAATACAAGACATGTTTTAGGTACTCCTTAAATGGATATATTGATAGCCCATGAGCACCCAGATGTTTGATGATGTTATACAGGGAAAAAATAGCTGATATGATTAGATGGGGAAAAGTTAGGTGGTATTTTGGAATGATTCATGAGTTACAAATTTTTAAATGTCTGATTACATATAAAACTGGAAGTCAGCATGATATTCCTTGTGGCAATAGTACTAGATAAATCAACAATGAGGATAAGGAGTGGAATGGCAAGGAATAATGTTATACTGTGCATTTTATTATCACACTTGGTTGCTATTTTTTCCTTCTTGGGCCTTAGGAATAGAAGTAGAAGCTGATTTATGAGTTGAGAGTCAGTGCAGAGTGTCAGATTTCTATAATGAGATTATAATATTAAATCTAATGAAGGGAAAATATGCTTACCCAAACCAAATGGACAGCACTATGATTAAACGACCCTTGATGGATTTGTTTAGACAATACAGCAGGTAAAGTGACCTCCTCTTTTCTTAGGTTTATGATCAGTTCCATGAAATGAAGATTTATGTCTTATTATTCTGATGACACAACAATATGATCACAGAATCAAGCTTGAACAAGATGGAACTTGTAACCAAGTGATATGGTATGAAAACCATTGAGGTTTGTTTAGATTAATCATGTGTGTTATATTTTATGGTGGCTTCTGTCCTACAGCAACTCAGTTATGCTCCTCCATTTACTTTTTAACTTGAAATTTCATGTTGCAAGCATGTGTCTTGCACACACACCCACATGCATATGCAGCAGCAGAGGCATGAGCTCATGCTGCATCTGGAAAGTGACAGCATCTCAAATGTGTTGTGCCCCATAGCATGTTCAATGAGAATGGCATCTAAATGGCATCTCCATATGGCTGAGGTCATGGCAGAAGCTATGGAGATTGCATGTGGAAGAGTGTGGGTAGTAACCAAAGTTTTCCAGGGTAAATAGTTAAAAGGCTTGATATATGTACTTTATGAGTAGCCCCACTTCCCCCAGTCAACAGAACCCATTCTCAGAGAGGAAAGTGACTTAGAGTTGGATTAGCCTTGAAGAAGAGAACTGCATGAATAAAGAAAACCATATGTATGTAATTTTGTATAAACCTGAGGGTCTCGTTCCATTTCCATGCTATTTCCCTTCTCTCTCCCTTTCCCTCCCACCTCTCAACCCTGTTTAATGATGGTCTTCTTCTTGTGCTCTTCTTCCCTAGTCTGTTCTTAATTACTCTCCTTATATCAAAGAAGACATTTGGCATTTGTTTTTTAGGGCTTGGCTAGCTTCACTGAGCATAATCTGCTCTAATGCCATCCATTTCCCTCCAAATTCTATGATTTTGTCATTTCTTAATGCAGAGTAATACTCCATTGTGTATAAATGCCACATTTTTTTTATCCATTCGTCTATTGAAGGGCATCTAGGTTGGTTCCACAGTCTTCCTATTGTGAATTGTGCTGCTATGAACATCGATGTAGCAGTGTCCCTGTAGCATGCTCTTTTTAGGTCTTTAGGGAATAGACCCAGAAGGGGGATAGCTGGGTCAAATGGTGGTTCCATTCCCAGCTTCCCAAGAAATCTCCATACTGCTTTCCAAATTGGCTGCACCAATTTGCAGTCCCACCAACAATGTACAAGTGTACCCTTTTCCCCACATCCTCGCCAGCACTTATTGTTGTTTGACTTCGTGATGGCTGCCAATCTTACTGGAGTGAGATGGTATCTTAGGGTGGTTTTGATTTGCATTTCTCTGACTGCTAGAGATGGTGAGCATTTTTTCATGTACTTGTTGATTGATTGTATGTCCTCCTCTGAGAAGTGTCTGTTCAAGTCCTTGGCCCATTTGTTGATGGGATTATTTGTTATCTTATTGTCTAATTTTCTGAGTTCTTTATATACTCTGGATATTAGGGCTCTATCTGAAGTGTGAGGAGTAAAGATTTGTTCCCATGATGTAGGCTCCCTATTTACCTCTCTTATTGTTTCTTTTGCTGAGAAAAAACTTTTTAGTTTGAGTAAGTCCCATTTGTTGATTCTAGATGTTAACTCTTGTGCTATGGGTGTCCTATTGAGGAATTTGGAGCCCGACCCCACAGCATGTAGGTCGTAGCCAACTTTCTCTTCTATCAGATGCCGTGTCTCTGATTTGATATCAAGCTCCTTGATCCATTTTGAGTTAACTTTTGTGCATGGCGAGAGAAAGGGATTCAATTTCATTTTGTTGCATATGGATTTCCAATTTTCCCAGCACCATTTGTTGAAGATGCTATCCTTCCTCCATTGCATGCTTTTAGCCCCTTTATCAAATATAAGAAAGTTGTAGTTTTGTGGGTTGGTTTCTGTGTCCTCTATTCTGTACCATTGGTCCACCCGCCTGTTTTGGTACCAGTACCATGCTGTTTTTGTTACTATTGCTCTGTAGTATAGTTTGAAATCTGGAATCGTTATACCACCTGATTCACCTTTCCTGGGAAGTGAGGGGAAAGGGAAAAATAATACAAGGGGGAGGAATGAATTGCAGTAGTGGGGGTAGAGAGAGAAGAGGGGAGGGGAGGGGAGGGGAGGGGGGATAGTAGAGGATAGGAAAGGCAGCAGAATACAACAGACACTAGGATGGCAATATGTAAAGCAATGGAAGTGAAACTGATGTGAATCTGCAATCTGTATAAGGGGCAATATGGGAGTGCATAACCCACTTGAATCAAAATGTGAAATATGATATATCAAGAAATATGTAATGGAGGGGTAAGACAAGATAATACAAATGGAAGAAATGATTTACAGTAGAAGGGGTAGAGAGAAAAGGGGAGGGGAGGGGAGGGGAGGGGGGATAGTAGAAAATAGGACTGACAGCAGAATACATCAGACACTAGAAAGGCAATATGTGAATCAATGGAAGGGTAACTGATGTGATACAGCAATCTGTATACGGGGTAAAGTTGGGAGTTCATAACCCGCTTGAATCAAACTGTGAAATATGATGTATTAAGAACTGTGTAAGGTTTTGAACGACCAACAATAAAAAAAAAAAAAAAAGTAAAAAAAAAAAAAAAAAAAGAAAACCATATGTAGGTACTTTTTAAAAGAATTTATAAACCAAAACTTCACCTAGTCTTCATTTTCTCATTTTTACCTGAAATTCCACTGTTGAAGAGTCACTCCTTACATTAAATCTTTTTTCCCCAATTAAAATGCAAATATCCAGCATCATTTTAGTGTAAACATACACTAAAATAATTATTGTCAGGTCTTTTCACTGTTGGAAGAACATGATAGAAATGGAATGATTAAGGAACCTGAGAAGGGTGAAAAGGTATGATGATGAATCTTAAAAAGAAGGTTTTATCTGTCATGGTTTTACCTGGAACTGGCCCGATAAAGGAGACAACAAAAGCGATTTTTCAAGTAGCTTCTTGCACTCACTTTTGGTTGCTTAGCTGCTGTTTTATTCATTAATATTCATGTATTTGAGGTCTGTGATCTGTAACCAAGACTTCATGATATTTAGCATTACCCCCCATGCAGATACTTTTAAGAGTATCTCCATTAAAGATCGTTTTCTCCTGGAGCATTCTGTGCTCTCCAGTGGTGTTTATCACCCAAGCATTTAGTAGTGATCCCTGTCATGTATGCAGAACTGAAGATCCTCCTTCATCACTCTGATTCTGCTGGGAGTTAGTTTGTGTTGTAATACAAGGGAAATGGGAAGGAAGGGAGGCAGAAGGGAGCCAGGTTGCACATGTGTGGTAATCCATCTAGATAAAATCATTCGATGAGACTAGTCAGCTAAGGAGGAGGTGTGAGAATAAATGGAATCCCTCCCCTTGGGACTATCTATTTATAGCAAACTCCAGCTGATAACAGCCAACCCCCACTGGCCCACTCTTCTGGCTTCTAATTTTTCTTTCTCCATTATAAGGGCTTAGAGCAAACCTCCATTCTCACCCCACCCCCACAAGTCTCTAGGCCTAAAGTGAGTATTTAGGAGTTCTAATCACTAGGTGATGGTCCTAGGTAAATAGGAACAACAGCAAAATGACTAGTAAATTCCTCTTCCATTCCTTTTAGCCTAAATACTGCAAGGCACAGTGCTGTCTGTCCCTCAAACAAGAGTCACCTCAAATAAGAAATGTTTATGAGATTCATTGGTGTAGAGACAAGCTACTGACATAGGTGATCCATTGCTCATTTCTTATGGTTGTAGTGATGAGATCATCTTTTGTGTGAATAGAGAATATCCAGGATGACTTTGAATCCATGTTTTGGATTAGGCAAGTTGATGCTGATGTCTTAGTTGCTTCTGGTTTCATTTAGGTTGGTATTCTTCAGAGAGACTTAGAGAGGAATGGGACCCATGTTAGTAGAGTTTGAAGGAAAGAAATTGCAGAAAAAGAGAAATCCATTGGTTTTACATTTACCTATGCAATGATTATCTTTCTTTCCTGACTTTCTACCATTTAAACTTACTGCTCAGGTTCCTTAGCCCCCTCTTCTAGATTGATCCATCTGCCAAATGATCCCATATAGAACAGGGGACATCTGAAGAGCCATGGATCAATCTGCACAATACATCAGCTTTCATGTCAGCCTGGAGACCAGCTGAAATCCAACAACCTGTCCCTGGCTCACAACATTTCACCAGTATCCTACAACTACCCTCAGTCATGGGTGAAGTGCAGATTACTTAATAATTGAAATAAAATATATGTAGTTAGTTATTCTCTAATTTTCTCACTGTACAGATTGCTTGTCTAGGGATCCTAAATGGACCCCCATCAATGAATCGTGAGACTATCCTGACCAAGCTGGTATATTCCACTGATTTCCTGTTTCATGGTACCACTCTGGCCCCTCCAGATCCTGTGGCTGTGGACATAGCATCATTTTGCCAATATCTTTTTCTCATAAGAAAAAAGATAATGGGTTGCAAAACACATTTTCTGCTGCCAAGGCTGATTACTCTTATGAGCATGTATCAATTCCAGCATTTTCCCTGTATAAAACAAACACATTGGAAGTGTGTGTCTTCACATCTCTTTTGTTTAAAAGAATCAAAAGGGAACAAAACAAAAGCTTTTGAAAAAACTGTGCACAGTCTTTTAGACTGATTTAAGGGAAATCTGGTTCTATAATAAGATGCGGTCAGCCCATTTGTAGTTAGACTTACAAACTAGACTGGAATAGTACAGGCAGGCCTGTGCTTTATTGAAGTTGCAGTAGTTCATAAAGCAGGTGATGCCCTCTGGTGATATTGTATTACTGCCAAGGTTGATAGGGATTGCAATGTGTGGATGAGAAAGTGAGCAACAACTCTCACTCTGTGATTTGTGTAAAACATATGAGCTTGAAGAGATGAGTGTTTGTTTAAAGCAAAATCAACATTTGCAGGGGAAGGGAAAGGGTCACAGAGCTCCAGGATCCGAAAGGGAAGAGAAAGATGCAGAACTCAGAGCAGGAAATACCAAGTCCTCTCTTGGTAAATTTATCACACCCCTACTAATATTTTTATGTGAGCAAATGTAGGCTGTAAATGAACAGCTCTAAAATGGGAAAGAAGTCACAGTCAATCTGCAGTTGCAAGTTTGCAGCAGATGCAAGGCTTTTTCCATGCATTTCCTTTAGGGCATCATGAAAGAGAGTTGCTTATTACTGGCCAGCATGAGCAGATCCACCAAAAATGAGGCACAGACTGCAGGAGCTACTGATACATGATAGATATATTGCTCAAACTGAAGGAATAGAGATGAAAAGTCCCTAGTCTTTAGGCAGCCAAAGCCAGGTAGAAAATGTTTATCCAATTTTTTTAGCACTTCCTGGTCAAGCATCCTTTCTATCCTTATTCGAATTTGTTGAACCTTAAAAACAGACCCAGTGAGCTAACATTCCTTCTGGTCTCAGGCACTAGGCAGAGCTATACCATTGATTGCAGTGGCGTTATGGCACATTGGATGATCATAGCCATTTGTCATAAAGGTAATGTGAATATTCATAACAAAATAAAAAATCTATAGGAAGATAAGGAAGGTACCTTGGAACCTTGTTTGCAAGTCTGACACACTGGAGTGCTGGTCATGGTGTTGTTGATCAGAGAAGTGTGCAGTTCTCACAGTGTGGTTTGTTTAAGTGCGGGAGAGAGAAACTACAGGAGAGAAAGGCAGAAGGAGAGAATGTTTTACAATATAGGAGAAAGAATTTGATGATAATTATTTCCAAACATGATGCCCTCATTTCTATCCTACCATGTACTTCATAAAATGATTAAAAGCAACATTGAGAGGCTGTTTATTTTGATGTGCCCTTTTTGCATCAGAAAATGCAGATTAAAGGGGGTGGGTTTGAAAATACAAAGTAAAAAAAGCCTCTTACAAATTTTAATATATAACAAAAGCATGGCTTATAAACTGAAAAGAATAGGATATAAACAAATGAGTTGTGACCGCCGGCAAGATGTTGATCTTTTTTTTTTTCAATATTAAGCAGGTACAGTTTTATCTTGCATCCAGAGATGATTGATTGCTCTTAAGCAGGAGTGTGGACATTATGGATGGGATGCTTGTGATATTTGTGTACTCCACTTATTGACCACAATGGAAAATCAGATCTCCCTAAAGGACAAAATAGCCTCATCCTAACTCAAGAACTACAAAGTTATCTTGTAGTTTGACCTATAAAATCATCACCACCCACCTGAAGCTCACAAACAAGCACTGTTGTCATTGATGATTCCCCTCCTGGTGTAAAATGTGCTTTTTTCTCAAGCCAGAGACATTGTTAACTGCACCTTGCTTGAGTGTCTATTTTAGGTTGGGTGAGTCCACTCATTTAAGTCAATGGTCAATTCTTTGAAATGATCCCCCCTGCTTCAACAAGAACATGTATACAAAAGGCATTTGACCTTGAAAATCTGGATTCCCCTTTTTAATCATTTTTTGTATTTTTAATTTTGATTTTTGATATATGACATCAGATTGCATTACAATTTATTTACACAATTTTTCATATTTCTGGTTGTACACAAAGCAGAGTCACATCCTTTGTGTCTTCATACACATACCTAGGATAATGATGACTATCACATTCCACTGTCTTTCCTATCGCCATGCCTCCTCCCTTCCCCTCTTTCCCCTTTTCCCCTTCACCCTATCTAGAGTTCATTTAATCCTCCCATACATCCCCTCCCCCACAGCATATTATAGATCAGCATTCTTAAATCAGAGAAATCATTTGGCATTTGGTTTTTTTGGGATTAACTAATTTCACTTAGAATTATATATTCTCCAGCTCCATCCATCTACTTGCAAATGCCATGATTTTATTCTCTTTTAATGCTGAATGATATTCCATTGTGTATATTTGCGACATTTTCTTTATCCATTCATCTATTGAAGGACATCTAGATTGGTTCCACAGTTTAGCTATTGTGAATTGTGCTGCTATAAACATTGATGTGGCTGTGTCCCTGTAGTATGCTGTTTTGAAGTCCTTTGGGTCTAGACCAAGGAGTAGGGTAGCTGGGTCAAATGGTAGTTCCATTCCCAGTTTTCCAAGGATTCTCCATACTGCTTTCCATATTGGTTGCATGAATTTGCTGTCCCACCAGCAATGTATGAGTGTGCCTTTTTCCCCACATCCTTGCCAACACTTATTGTTGTTTGTCTTCATAATAGCTGCCATTCTGACTGGAGTGAGATGAAATCTTAGAGTAGTTTTGATTTGCACTTCTCTAATTGCTAGAGATGTTGAACATTTTTTTATATATTTGTTGATTGATTGTATATCCTCTTCTGAGAAGTGTCTGTTGAGTTCCTTGGTCCATTTATTGATTGGGTTATTTGTTGTTGGTGGTTTTTTTTTTGGTGTTTAGATTTTTGAGTTCTTTATATATTCTAGAGATTACTGCTGTATCTGATGTGTGTGTGGTAACAATTTGTTCCCAATTAGTAGGCTGTATATTCACCTCAATGATTGTTTCTTTTGCTGAGAAGAAACTTTTTTAATTTGAATCCATCCCATTTATTGATTCTTAATCTTAATTCTTATGCTATAGAAGTCTTATTAAGGAAGTTGGGGTCTAATCCAACTTGAGAGAGATTTGGACCTACTTTTTCTTCTAATAGATGTAGTGTCTCTGGTTCAATTTCTAGGTCCTTGATCCACTTTGAGTTGAGTTTTGCACATAGTGAGAGATAGAGGTTTAATTTCATTTTGTTGTATATGGATTTCCAATTTTCCCAGCACCAATTGTTGAAGAGACTATCTTTTCTTCAATGTATATTTTTGGCACCTTTGTCAATTATAAAATATTTGTCCTCTAATCTGTACCATTAGTCTACAAGTGTATTTTGGTGCCAATACCATGCTAATTTTGTTACTATTGCTCTGTAGTATACTTTAAGTTCTGGTATTGCTTTAGCTATTCAGGGTATTAAAAATAAGAGTATTTTTCCAGATGAATTTCATGACTGCTTTTTCTATTTATATGAAGATTGTCATTGGAATTTTGATTTGAATTGCATTAAATCTGTATAGTGCTTATGGTAATATGATCATTTTGACAATATTAATTCTGCCTATCCAAGAACAAAATAGATTTTTTCATTTTAAGGTCTTCTTTAATTCCTTTTGTTGGCATTCTGTAGTTTTTGTTGTAGAGGTCTTTCACCTCTTTTGTTAGGTAGTATTTCATTTTTTTAATGCTATTGTAAATAGGGTAATTTTCCTTGTTTCTCTTTTAGAGGATTTGTCACTGATATACAGAAATACTTTTGAGTTATGGGTGTTAATTTTGTATCCTGCTACTTTGCTGAATTAATTTACTAGTTCTAAAAGTTTTCTGGCGTAGTGTTTTGGGTCTTATAGCTATGAAATCACATCATCAGCAAATTCCAATTCTATTTAACATAGTTCTTGAAACACTGGCCAGAGCAATTAGATGAAAGAAATGAAAGGGATATGGATCCCTTTATCTTAAATTGCCAAAGCCAGGGAACTTTTAAGTCATGCTCATTTCTTCAGGGTCTTTTCCTGATCCTTTGGTCATGTTTAATCATATCACTAGATAGCAACTGTGTTATACATTTTAGACACTCTATTATCTATTTTCTATCTCAATCACATGGTGCTAGTCATATCACTATTATTTTTCTATTTATAGAAGGAATGACTTTTTATCTGCCTTTCAATGTCTAATGTCCCTGTCACCATCCACTTTGTCAGAATGATGTCTTAAGGGGAGCTCCATTGGTCACTCTTTGGGTGACATATTTCCCTGTCTCCTTGTTGCCTTCAGGGTGGTTCAGACTCTTTGAGTAGAATGCAGGGCCCACCAACGGCTATTGTTCTGTCTTTCTCTTTGAGTTATTGACATTGCATCCAAAGTGAAGCCCTCTGAGAATGTGGGTTCCTGAAGCCTGCTACCTCACCAATACTTTACACTTCTACAGAGGAATTTGGGCCCAGTTTCAGTCTCAACTTCCTAAGAGGTCCATGATGTAGGGGAGAGAGGGTGCCATTTTTCTCAATTTATGGAGAAAGGAGAGAGTGCAGATTCCATTGTAACTCAATAGGCCACTACTAGGCAGAATCAACTCTCAGTGACCTCTATGTAAATTGTATGATTTGTGAATTATTGGTGGAGAATTAATGTATTCCTTTATGCTCTAGTACATTAACATTTTCACTATATTAAGTTGATTCTTTATGAACCATATACTCATTTAACATATGCACATGTACATTTATTTTTCATCAAATGAATAAATGTTTAATTCTAAAGTTGACTGTGCTTTACTTTTTTTGTGTGACAATTTTGATCATGGTTTTCCTGTGTTAAGTGGGTTATTGGGGACTGAGTCAACTCTCCAACAGCCCTGAGGTAAATCTACAATCATCATCACATCCAAATAATTGTTCACTGTGGAGTGAGAGTTATATGGGAATTTTACTTTTTTACTTTTTTTTTTATAAATGTATGCTTCTAAAGAAATAAGCATTACAAAAAGGTGGATTTTTTAAAGCAAATGAACTAATATATATATATATATCTGTGAAGTTATATAACACAGAAGGATAGGAGTGGGGAGAATTGTAGAATAATCTGTGCATTGCATGAGAAACAAGTATCTCCCCTAGTGATATTAATGGAATATTGTAAACTCAATTCAGTACCAAAATTTTAAATTAAAAAGGAAGGAGGGGGCTGTGGAATAGAGGCTGTTGAGAAATCTCATTTTCAGCAAGTTAAAAAAAAGAAAAAAGAAAATCACGAAGGCAATTTAGTTTATTTTTTAAACATTCCCTATAGTGCTGTGAAGCTCAAACAGCAGCTCTGAGATAGTTCATAAAAACCAGAATGCAAAGAGCAGGAGGGTAATCTGGATGGAAACAAATAGGAAACTGTTCAATTTAATTGACCAGGCTGATTAAAATGAGAAACGTAAACATGGTCCCCAATGAGAAATGTTGGATATGCAAAGTCACATCTTTTTAGATTCCTGTTGGAATGTTTGTAACCCATGAAACTGCTTGTGTTGTTTAAACAGTGAAAAGCTTAATCTTGTTGATGAAATGGCATGGTCACCTGAAGCCCATATGACTTGTAAAGTAGTGTAATGTCACTTAAATTTTCCTGCACGATGTTGAGCCTATAGTTCTGACTCAGCAGCTCATTGTGCCATCTACCCTGTGTAAGACTATCTAAAACTAAAGGAGTTGCCTGAAATAGCCAGCTAAGCACCACTATGAAGATGAAATGAGATGGAGGACCACCAGCCTGCTAGCTCTCTAGAAATGAATGGTTTTCTACTTAATGTATTAGTTTATAGAAGAGAAAGATATGTCATTTAAGGTAATTGGTTTACTTTTTAGAGATCAGGAGTAAAAGTATACTTTTCTTTTTTTTTCAAACTTGGGACTGTATATTCTTTGCTTAATGAAAATGGCTTTTCCCCCTGCTTGTAAACATAGATTGTAAAAAATAGGATAGGCCAGATGATGATGAAGTAACAACTTGGAAATTGCAGTGCCCGACAGCAACAAGTATCAATCTCTCTTTCCTGCTATGTGGTTGTCATTTATCAACTAGGTGCTTGGCTTACCAAAAGCAGCTGGAGAAGTTATTCCACCCAAATCTGTGAGCTCTCATGGCAGCGGAGAAAGAAGTGAAGTCTGGAAGAGTGTAATACAAGAAATAAATACTCTGCCCTAGTACTAAGAAGTCCCTGACAGTTCATTGGTGAGAATTAGTCACATAACACTACCTAAGTACAAAGGGACATGGAAGTGCAATTAGACCTTTAAAACAGAGAGCCAGAAATATTTGGTGAATCACTTATATGTAAATTACAGTAATCTACCAGTGTATTGGGCGAAAATTTCAAATATTTAGTAAGCTGCCTTTCAGATGCTTTTGTTTGAACATAGAGGTAGTAAACTGAAATTTATACTCTGCTTTTTGCCCCTAAATGTTGGCTAAAGGAGCTCTTTCCCATTCTCTTAAAATAAAAATGTATCATTCTTTTTGGTGGTTGCATTAGGTTTCATAAGTGTGTCATAATTTATTTAATCAATCAGCAAATTAGGCTTTTACAGTTACTTCACTAATATAAACAAAGTTGTGATAAGCATCTTAGCCCATATCTCAGGGTTTTTACGAATGATTATTTTACTTAAAACCAGTGGAATTTTACATTACATTATATAAATATTTTTAGTTCTTGTAAAAATTGCAAGGTATTCTACATGCGGAATGTACTAACTTAATCTTACCACTTCAAGTGAATGAAAATTTCTATTTCTTTATGCCTTTGCCAACTCTAAATAGATTCAGTATTTTCCATTTTAATAGGCAGTAGTAATATCTCATTTTAATTTTCATTGTGGGTGGGGTTGAGTGACTTTTCAAAGGTTAGTTTTCCATTTGTATTTTTTCCCTCTAAATAATCCACTCTAGTACCTTGATCATTTTTCTTTGGAATATTGATCCCTCATTGATTTCAGGGTGTTTTTTGTATGTTAAGAACTAGTCTTGATAGTTAAGTCAGTACACACTGGTACTGCATGTTGACCAGCATCTATTTCTATTAAGTGTAAAATATATTCAAATTCTCCTTTCATTTTAATATCAAAACACTTTGTTGTGATGCAAGTATTTTGTAAACGTATTTTGTATTTATCCTTGTTTGTGGCATCTTTTGCTCTTTTGGACTTTAAAATTTTAATTTTAATTCAATCTTTATGACTTTTGACTTTTATGCCATGCAGGAAATCATGCCACATTCCAATATTCCAAAAATATTCACTCATGCTTTCTTATGGTACTTTAGTGGCTTCATTTAGTATAATTTAATATTTTGTCTGCCTATGGTTTGTTTTGCTGACTCTGGGGTAATTATAAAGAATATAATTGATCCCCCATCCATGGGAGATATTTTACAAGACCCCCAGTAGATGCCTGAAGTGATAGACAGTACTGAATACTGTATACAAGCACTGTCACTATTGGGAAAGTTGGTCTGACAACCAAGACAGCTACTAAGTGACTAACAGGCAGGGAGTGTATACAGAATAGATATAATGGAAAAACAAAAATGTGCTAAGTATGTGAATAATTAATTCAGTGATGCATATAGTTAAGCTTAAAATACAATATAGATATCTCATGAGCTCCAGACCTGAACAGTAAGTCACTTTGGGGATATATTTACTCAAGAACACTTGAGTTAGATGGTTCATGCTCAGGGCAGACATAGCCAGATGGCAATAGCTCTCATCACACAACTCAGGAGGGTTCATAATTTAAAACTTAATTTTTTTTCCTGGAAGTTTTCATGCAGTGTTTTTGGACAAGTAGCCAAAGCTATGGAAAGTGAAACCTCTGGTAAGGGGGGTGGGGGTGGGGGGACTACAGCCTTAAGGAAAAATAATACAGTGTTGAGGTGTAGCTTATTATTCTCATTAAAAATCATCTTGTGGAATCCTTGAAACCAATTGTAATATAGTATAGAAGGAGCTTCATGTTGAATAGAAGCCTGAGATTTATCTGAATTCACTTTTGACTTTGATAATGATTTTCAATACTTAAAATGGTTCTCTTTTTCTTTCTTTCTTTTTTTATCTTTTTCTTTTTTTGTTTACATAACACACAAGTTTATGATTTAGCCCTTTCTTCATGATTAGCAAAATTCTTGTAGCTTCCTCTTCCTTTTCCTGGTCTAAAAATGATGACTTTTTTCAGAGTTCTTGTTTCTCCATCTGTGCTTCTTGCTTGGTTTTACTTATGCCTCCAGCTTTAGGTATAATTTATGCCTAAAACATGAAAAATATATCCCAAAAGTAGTTTACTCTATGGATCTGGAGTTCATGAGGTATACATGTTGCGTTATTTAACTCTAAAGTTATACTTAACTTTATGCATCACTGAGTTAATTGTTCACATATTTAGCCAAGTTTTCTCTTGCTCTGTTCAATTTTCTTTCTATCTCCTTCCCTATTTCCTCCTTCCCTCTTTATTCTGTTGATTTCAGGATGCTCTTTGTATATGAGGGACTAAGATGATAATCATTCAGTAAATATCAGTACAGCATCCCAAAGTGCCCATTTTGCCTAGTGTTCACTTTATTACTTGTCTAATTTCAAAATATGGATGCAAGATATTAGTTCCCCATTCCTTAAATTTTATATCAAGGTTAGTCATGAATTTCTGTTCATCCTGCTTCATCCTCATCTTCTTGCCACAGTTCTTTACTGCATATACATCCTAAACCTTCCAGTTCAACTCACCTTAATTTCCCCTCTGAATTATTGTCCTAGTCTGCTACTAGCTTTGCCTGTTCCTCCCTAAATTATTGTCCAAAATTCTTTGTGCTTTCTCACATGAGGTTTCAAATGTTTTCATATCAGAAAGGTAAGAATGTTACCTCTTCTTATTTCTGGAGGTTTGGTGGAAGTCAAGGGGTGGGGGAGACTCCAAGTCCAGTCTGACATGCTAACTTTGAAGTACCTCTGAAGGACACAAAAGTAGATATTGAGTCAGCATCTTCATAGAAGAGGTAGAAGCTCAGGAGTGTCAGTGAACTAAAGATGTCAGTGTGGGAATGTTCTGTGGTAGACACACAAGTCTGGATGAGATCATGCAGGAAGACATTGTGGGATGAGCTGTGAAGAAGGGGCTGTCCCAGAGACCTGCAGAAGTAGAACAGTTGATGTTTCAACAGAGGAAAAGGAGCCAATGAAAGAGACAGAGCAGAAAAAGGCCAGAGAGCAGGACAGAGTTATTGGTATTATACAAACAGGACAAGAACCATTTGGAGAACACTCACTTATTACACCCCAAAGTCAAGTAGGACTTGGCCTCACCAAGGACAACTTGACCTCACCATTTCCGTGAACTGATGGAGTGGAAGCCATATTAAGATATGGTGAGAGAGGCCACTATTCAGTGAAGCATTCAAGATCTCTGACAATGAAGGGGGAAAGGAATTTCATGTAGCTTATTTTTTTAAGATGGCATGATTTTTAACATGTTTGAATATTTAGTTTATTTAATGCTGAGTTATGTTTTTAACTATAAATCACATAGTTAATAATGTTCACCTCATCAAGCAGTCGAAGATGAGAAAAGGCCTAGAGTATTCTGACACACAGTGGGCCACCAGTATAAATCAAATATGGGTCTCTTTCCCTTTCTTACTTTCTCCTGTTTCCCTATCACAGTTCCAGGGAGCCTACCATCCTTTTTTAGAGTAAAACCATTTTCTGTGGCCTCAATAGAAGTGAGATTTTATGTCTCTTACTAGTCTTTATTGTGTTCAGTATCTCTTATAGTTGTTTCCTTGGTTGCTGGGCAAATTCTACTATGTATGTATTAGATTATATAGTATTATCTTAGCTAATTAAATAGAAGTGCATTTTCAGTTCAACAATTTGAGAGCTGATCTGTCACCTGCTTTAGAAAACATGTTTAGCATCACTTGGCCCATGTCACACAAGGGGCAGTTAATGAGGCATCAGGTTTTATCTGTACTGGGGAAGGCCAGTGAAACGGGCAGTGAGCATGCCTTTGCGAGATGCCCTGTGTGTCTACACAAAGAACTTTCGTTTGGAGCAAGTAATGACAGTCTTAGTCACACTGTTATCCCTAATCAATATTTTGGAGAGAACACAAAAGGCTCTGTGAGCTCCTATGTAAAATTTAAGAGGACTCAGAGAAATTATTCATACAAGACTTTAGAGTCTGAACAGGATTGTTTTGAAGTTGTGTTATTGTATCAAGCATGATTATTTTTTCTTTCTTTACAGTGTATATTTTTTTCTTTTTTCATGGTGGCTTTGTGTCTGTGATCTGAAAGGAACCTTGTGTGGTGTGTACAGTAATCAAAGGGAAGGAAAAAGAATGAGAAGACAGCCTTTTTAGCCTTTTTTTTTTTTTTTTAAGCACCATTAACTCGGAGGCATGTACCTGGAATGCAGATGCACTTTACTGATTTCATTTGGATAATGCTGTAAGCTGGTCTCTGATAATTGCCTTCTGTAATTGGAACAAATTTATAATTATGCTAATTTCTTCCTAGCCAACCAATATATGGAATCGGAGCTAATCCATATCTGTCCCTGCATTTTCCTGGTAGATCATTACATGATTAGCCTTTCACTGTGGCTGATGGTGACATTCTTATTCTTTCTTATTTGATTTCTCAGATGGTGTGTATATCTATGTGTAAGTGATACATGTTTTCGTATCGTTATCTAATTGTATGAAACATAGAAGTCAGCTTTGAAAACTGGCTTTCATATGAATGCTTGGAACCCTTTATGCTTTAATCCTTAGTAAAATGGCTATTTTCTCAGCACTTGAATATATATTGTATGTTAACAAGCAACAACAAAAATGGTAATTGTTAATTAATATCCCCTCACCACCACTTCAAAACCTTATTTACATACCTGAGATGATGGGCAAATGTTAGTATGGAAACGGATTTGAGTCCCTCTGAGGGGACTGGGGTCTAGCCCAGTGGTGGAGTGCTCACTTAGCCTGGGCAAAGCCCTGGTTCAATCCCCAGTCCCTCCAAACTACAGAATGCCTCTGAAAGCTAGTCATGGAGTCTTACTAGAGTTCCTCCCACCCAGAAACAATGCTCTGAATGAAATGGCAGATTCGGAGCATTCAGGACATGAAGCCTGTGAAGCATCATCCTAAGGGCTGCTTCATCAGAGATTCAAAATCAGAATTCTCTCCTCCCTCGAAGATGGGAATGAGCAAAGGTAGAATTAGCTGAAAAGCAAGATCTGTCACAGTCTGGGAAACACAGCCAGAAAGCAGATGACAGCCTCTCCTCTGCCTTACACATTGTCTTTTGATTGTGCATCTCTCCCCATTCTCGTATTCGTGCTTCATCTGTGTCGTGTTCTCCTCTCCTCTGATCATCATTCTTGGGAACGCTGTACATTAAAGTGAACACGTTTCATTCTTCACTCGTGACAACGTTACAGCCTCAGAAAACAGTAGATGAGGATGTTCACTTTCCCAGAGCCCATTTACTTGTCAAAATAAATTTTAAAGAATAGCATGAGGCCGCACCTGACTTTCATAATTGAAGCAGGGAAGTTAAAGGACAGCGCTGATCTGAGGAGAGACACACCTCGTCGGAACCTCACGCTCCACAGTCAGGATTCGGACTTGCACAGAGTTACTCCTGTCTGTCATCTCACTCAGCACCAGGGAGTGTGCGGTTCTGGCTGTGATCATCAGGTTTCTGCCACTTGCCTGGTTCTGCTGTGGTGGCTTCACATTTAAGCTGAATTCCTGCTTCCTTTGTGATGCATGATCAGATAAGTGGAGCTAAATTGAAGAAAACTGCAGTGTAGGGGGCTTTAAAATCAATCCATACAGTTTAGAAAGAAAAGCCGATGAAAGGGGAAACGCGATGATGATGTTATAAATAACCCAAAGGAAATATTATCCAGGAGAGAAGGGAGGACAGGTGACATCTACTCTGAAAGTGGCAGAGCAAGTAACAACCTAAACTAACATTAGAAGATAATGTGCTTCATTATGAGCAGAGGAGTGTCACTCCATGTGACAGTTAAGTCCTGGTTAAGATACATGTGACAATGCCAAGTCAAATCATGGGAATGGCTGAGGGGCAGCACTTTGTGTGGTCACTAGGGGGCTTAAGAAAATGACTAATGCCTCCTGATAGAAAAGATATTTGAAGGCTCCTAATTCCCCAACTACCATTCCCCACTCAGGTAGCCTTAGGTAAATCATGTCATGTATAAATTGGGAAAAATAAGTTTCTTTTGCCTACTTTGTTGTGAGGATCAGACAAGAAGATATAGTTACTGATGTGTCTACTGGCAAGGCTAAAGATAGTGACAAGTTATCTCTGCTGTTTCCTTATCTTTTCCTCATGCTCACAAGATGGTTGCCATATCTTCAGAATTGCATTTATATCCGATACCAACAGGAGAACAGAAATATTTGCTCATTTTCTGAAAAGAGTAATGCATTCTTTTAAGTCACCCCCTTGACTTGGATTCACTTTGTCTTGAAAAATATTTTAGGACTGCAGGCTGTATCTTCACAGCAAAATCTCATGGACTATTTGCTTCCCTCATTTTTCCTCATTGCCAGAAAGGCAAAATAAAATACTGCATAACTTTGAGAAGGCTGGCGTGATGTTTTATGAGCACTACATAGACACATGTTACATTTGAGTAGTCTTTTAATGTCAGAATAATTCAGTCACTTTCTGAACTTCCTGTCACGTTAGTATACCCCAACTACAAGGTTTGTGTTCAATTGAGAGCTGTCCTCTAATGTGTCATGTGAGACAATACACATATTCGACAATGTTGCTTTTGTTAGGGAGGATTTTTTCCCATTGTTCCTTAGGAATCATCACAAAAAGCAAAACTATATTTTTAGAATTATCTTCAATGATAATAAACCTCTATATTTCAGTGTAATTCTGCAAAGAGTGTGTGGTCAGCACCCAAACCTGGCAATCAATACTATGACTAAAGATAATGGTTAAAAGGAAGAACAAAACTTAGCTTTGGATCCAAATTCTGTCTCTACTATTTTAAAAAAAATACATATACATATACACACACACATATATGCATTCTAATATATATTATACATATACTATACATATTTTATATATATATGTCATATATATGATACGTATTATATATATAATATATATGTTTAAGTACTTTGACCAAAGTGTGTGTGTGTGTGTGTGTGTGTGTGTGTGTGTGTGTATATATGTATGTGTGTGTGTGTGTGTGTATATATATATATATATATATATATATATATATATATAAATATATTAAATCTCTGACTATCTGTAAATTGGGAGTGTTAATAATGGTGGATACTCATAGAGCTATTTTAACACTCAAATCAGTTAGCTCATGTGGTGCTTTAAAGAATACATGGCATGTGATAAACACTCAAGAAATGCCAGATCTTACTGGTATCAGACTGGGAATCGATCCATTTGATCAAAACTCACAGTGTGACTTAAAGTAAATGATAAATTTCCCTAGGGTGTGGAAGGTCAGAGGATCCCTCTCAGTCCCTGTGGTATCCTGTCTTAACTCAGATTGGCCCACTCTGCCTCTACCCCTCTATCCCTGAGTGCATCTCAGTGTAGATGCCCAAGAGCCAGAATGCTATGTTAACCTGCCCTCTGTTCCTCTAAATAAATCCCATCATACTTGATCTTGGCAACATTGTAACCTCACAAGAGGTTTGAGAGGTAATGTGAGAAGTGACCACATTGTGGACTGCTGAGGTCTCCTGACCATACCTACATGGCCTTGTATCTCTACCCTGTCCCAGGAAACAAGGCTGCTTTCCCAAGTCATCCTTGGCAGTAGTGTGGGGAAAAATTTTTTTTCCTCTTATATTTTGAGTGAATGAATGAAATTCCATAAGAAATTCTAATCCACATGTGGCTATTATGATATACTATCAGTTTCCAGAATGAATTTAAGAATAACTAGACAATAAACATCACTCCGCTAGGTCATATCTGTATTTAAAATGATTATACTACAAGTGTCACTCTTTCAGATCATATTTTTGTATGCTTAACTCTCTGACCTAAAGCAAATAATATATCCCCCTCCCTTGGCCTGCAAGCAAGATTTTTTGTTAATGTTCTGAAGGAGCTTGTCAATGAGTAGGGCAGTAAGAAAAGGATCACAATGTGTATAAGAATTTTGAAGCTTCAAAAGTCATAATGCTGAGATTGCATCTGTAATCCATCTAAGCAATTCCATTTGACCTTGAGTCTGGCAGGTTCCAAGAAAGAGGAACTGAAATTGAGGGATAGGAGCACTAAGTATATAACATCAATGCATGGTCCACATGGGCATTTTCTATGGGACCCAAAGGTTTATACTATCTAGAATTCAAAGGTCCAGGGCTTGCAATTCTGAATGAGAGGAGAGCTGGCCTATTAATTGGCTTTCTCTTCATTCTAAACTAGATGGTTTCATGTTTGCTATTTTTTAAAATTTTTTTCCATATAAAAGGCTTAATAATATAACTATTTCATTCTCTTATGGAATATTAAGAATTAGAACAGGAACATGAGAATTCTTTGTTGTGGGGGTGGGGGTACTGGCCACTCTACAGCTGAAATACATACCTAGCCCTTTTAGTTTTTTTTTTTTTTATTTTAAGACAGAGTCTTGCCAAGTTGCTGAGGCTGGCTACAAACTTGGGATCCTCCTGTTTTAGCCTCTAGCATTGCTGAGATTACAGGCATGTGCCACGGTATGAGAACATGAGAATTCTGGCATGGTATCATGGCAGTAAACATTAGGTGTAGTGTTTATGTACGCACATTGGTAGATGTGATTGATCAAAGGTCAGAAATAGTGAAGCACAGTTACCATACATGCTAACTACCCATAGGTCTCAAGTAAGATGATCTCTCTCAAAGCATCTATCTCTGTGCTCCTTCCAAAGGAGTCTCCTCCCCATCTCATGACATGGTGCTGCCTGTTGCTGAGAAAAACCTCTAGCTCATTAATTACATACCTTCTGTGCCCAGTTAACCAGAATGACTCATCAGGAAGCTGCTATCTGGCTTGAAATCTAATTGTCTTTGATAGTCTGTTTCCAGATTTGTTTATAAACTGGAAAAATCTAAAAATTGCAGACCATCTGTACATAACACTATGCTAATGATGCAGGCATCCTGAAAATGCATAAACTCATTACCTCAAAGTAACTAGTTTCTTCACATATACCTAACTGTGATTATCCATCCGAGCCCAGCATAGGGAATCTTGATGAAGAATTGTTTCTCTGAGGGGTGAATGTCTCCAACAACCTTCAGAAACATTCTTCTTCTCTGTCAGGAGAGAGGACCCAATAGCCTGAGGTCATTTGGATCAGTGATACAGAGGTCTGTTAGCCTCAGTGTGGTCAATGTATTGATCCCATAATGCTAATTGGAAAATTTGTATTGCTTTTGTTAAGAGCTTAATTAGGGATTTCCAGTGTTGGCAACCTCTTATAAAATAATTTCTGGATTCAGTGTCTGTGCACACCCTTATAATACTTGCAGAATCCTGTGTACAGGTCAAAAGTTGCTTGATGCCTGCCAGTCACTTCCATGAGAAAGACATGAGAGTAATCAATAACACCTCTGAACCAGAACATTCTGAAATGGGTGATGCCAATAAAGGAAATGAATTAACTTCAGGGAAGGGCATTGAGATTCTCTTGGTGATTGTGACCAGGAGGGAACAGAAAGCTGCTGCACCATGGTTTTTATCGAGAAAGCATGGAAATCACCATCTGACTCATGAACATGCTTTATTTGGTCCTCACATTATATTTTATAAGGCCTGAGCCATCAGGCTTGAATTGAGAAATATTACATTAAAAACACACACCTTTGGCTTCTTGTGAAAAATAGAAACTTTGGCCTCACCGGACCTGCCCTTTCCCATGGTGGCGACACTTGTTCTCTGACCAGTGCTAACACATTTTCACAGGTCTTACGGTCTACATTTTGCCTAAGTCACCCCTCTCCCATAATTCCTGACACTGAGGCTAAGTATTTCATAAATTTGAAGACCAGCATGATGCATTAAAAATCAAAATCATTTTTGAGCAAAAATGAGTTCATTGTCATTTTTCATTGTGTGCTATCTTTTTTTTTAAAGAAAAACCAATGTGTCTGTCTAAAGTGGGAATGCAAAAGGAGACAGAAAGTGCCACACTTTTTTAAGAAAAATGAGCATGAGCTCATTCCTCTGTGGAAATGAAGAATAGTCTCTTGTCTTTAATATGCAGACAGTGCACATGGCTATCTTGCACACTGTGCCACCTCACTAATTTATATCACCTTCCTGGCCACCAGGAATACTAGAATTTGCAACTGCTGGTGTAGAGAATGTGAGCATGAATACACACACACACACACACACACACACACACAGGTGTATGTGCATGTCTGTGTGTATGTCTTATTTATTACACTATTCTACATTAGGAACACTTAGCTCATCAGAAATGTTTTAAAGATTCTCTACGTGACAAAAGCATAAATCTAAGTACAATTTGTCACTTTTATAAAGCTCTGAAAATACCAAACTGATTTCCTCATAAAGATTCTGCCATCAGTTAAATGGATAAACCATTAGGTTTTCAAATGAAAAACAGCTCCATAGTTAGGACTCTACTAATGTGCTGATTGTTTATAGACATCATTGGAATATAATATGGAAACCTAGTAGCAAACCACAGGGTGTGCCCATAGTATTGTGGATGAGAGAGGGGTAGGCTGTAGAGCAGCATAGGCTGTGAACTAAGCATCAGATATATGCAGAGCAGGGTTTGCCTCCTCTTCTCTGGATTTACACAAACTGGGTACCTAGGAGCTGCCCAGCTTAGGCACCTTTGGTCCCTCCCATCTGCAGCTCAGAAAGCCTCATAACTGCATCAGGCTTAAAGTCTTTCCTTGTTTATTCATTTTTCATTTGGGGCTTTCAGATAACTTTTGAAATTAAGAAACTTTCAATGGTTAAATATAAATTTAAAAATTCCTGTGCTACATGAGAAATAAGAGGGTATTTTTGGGGGGGTTGGGGTGGGGTGTTTTGTTTTTTGTTTGTTTTGTTTGTTTCAGATTACAAAAGCTTTTCCTTAAAAATTGTGTTCTAGATGTGTAATAAGAATTGTAGTACATTCTGCTGTCATGTATTTAAAAAATAAAATCAATAAAAAATGTTTTCCTTAAAAATGTCACAATTAACTACTTGAAAGAACAATTAGCTCTACTTATGATGTCTATGAACATAATGTGTTTCTTCCTATCTTTTAAGCATATATGTGTTTGTGATCGTATTTTGTTTCACAAATTTGAGATCACACTAAACATACAATTTTATATTTTGACTCTTGTGTTTTATCAGCATTTTCTGTGTTTTCATTTGTTGAAATCATAATTTTAATGCCTGTATAATGATATCATATTGGTAAATTGTGAATTACTGAAATAAAACCTTATTCTTTGGTGTGCTACTTTGACATGTTTTATTTGCTTTCTTCCTTTCTTTTTTCCTTTCTTCCTCCCTCCCTTCCTTTCTCTTTTCCTACCCCAAATAATTGAATTTGGTTAAATCCTCATTTGCATTTCTACTACTTTCTTTTGGTAAATTCCTAGGTTCATAGTGACAAAAAATATGATAAGTAATAAGTATCGTGATGTAATAGGTATAGTAATATAATAGGTGTTATTATCTTTAAGACTATCAGATGGAGATAAGTATTAGGAAAACAGTGAAAGCAAAGTGGGTGCGTAGAAGGGGCTTCCTTTTCTAGAAAGGGCTCCATATCTGATCTGAGCCCTGAGTAGGAAGTGGGAGAAGCCTGGGGAATGCCCATGGGAAAGGTCTTCTGGGCAAAGAGATCAGCAGGTATCAAGGCCCTGAGGTTGGAACTTGCTTTGAATTTTCTTGAAGAGAAAGGAATCTGGGAGGGCTTCACTGGAGTGTGCCTGGAGTTCTTTAAGGATCTAAGGTGGACATTTGATAGGGAGGGGGGCTGTAAACAAAGGACTTTAATGAGGCTTGGAAGAATTTGAGGCCATTGAAGGATTTCTAGCTAGAAAGTGGCATTCCTGGATCCCTTGGTGGTGAATCGGGGTGGAGGCAGGAATGGAAGCCACAGACGGATCAGTTAATAAAGATATAATGGTCGTGCAGTTATAGCTGAAATAGCCTTTGTCTTCTCTCCAAGCAAAAATTAAAGAAACTAGGAAAACACGGAATTGTGGAGAGGGGTGGTAGCGATGTAGTATACCCTTTGCTTTTTTCTTAGGAAGCACCTCTAGGATGTTGTTTAGCTTTTCTGTTATTAGTGGTGTAGAATACTTATTCAGTTATTTAATTGTCATGTAGTTTTGTTGTTATTTTTAATGAAGTGTATACTTATGTTTACTGGGATGGGATTTTGTCAAGTTAAATGAGGGTTTCAAACATTCATATTATTCTTACCATATCACTTATGTGAATCTGTTATTTATCAAATTTCTGGCACATGCTTTCCTAGTTTCCTGGCCTAGTTTGCTTCATGCATGGTTTATTTTTCTGTAAGTTTTCAATCCAAAGCCAAATCTCTGCTGGTGACTGTGGCTTTAATCACCCCTGGGCCCAGATTTCATTAGGAAAGCTTTCTCTCCTTCCCAGGTGCTGGGACTGTCTTCATTTCAGTCTCCAAGGCCACTTCCCACAGGACTCTCTGCCTGTCGACTCTCTATGAATAATTTATCTGTGGACCAGTGTCAGACTTCCCCTACTTCCTGGCCAGGTGTTTGGGAAGAATAAAGAAGAACAGCAAGAGGATGGGGAGAGCCTTATAAATGCTACAAATAGCAAATCTCGGGAATGAACAATTAGCAATTCCCGCCTGGATTTGTGAAGCAGAGGAGAATACAGGTGAAGCGACAGCCCTCAGACCTGTGTGGTTTAGACCTGGTTGTTCTGTCCAGTGACATGGGAGTGGTGCTGACTTTCAGAATCTAATTCTACTGGCCTTACAGGAAGCTTTTCATCTTAGAGGTTGCTGATGGTGTTATTTTCAGGTGAAGACATGGATTTACTTATTAAATGTAAGATCTAGGAGAGAAGGGGGCATTTTGGTTTTGTTCACATCACTTTACACAGCACTCAGTACAACCGCTGATAGTCAAAGAATTCACATATTTGTCAATAACTAAACGAATGACTCTGAAATATGTAATGGTCGTAAGAATGGAGGACATTGTGTCACAGATGTCGGTCGACTGTGGACTGTAATCCGTTCCACTGCCCTGTCTTCTCCAGATAGCTGTGCTTCTGGACTCAATGTCATTATTAGTAGCTGCCCCTCCACATTGGAACATACTGATGTCCACAGCGATTCTGGTTGCTGTTAGGGAGATATGCTTTTCTGTTTCATGGTCCTGTACCACTTGGCTTTTATAGGTCTCTTGTGTGTTCTCCTGGAGGCCTCAGATCTCCTGTTCTGACTATTTGACTTTATTTCCTTTTTCTCGAGTTGACTTTTCCTGGGTAAATTTGGAGGGTGATGAGTTTGAGTATCTAAACTCAGGAATGAAGTGGTATGTGGGGTAAGTATTGAAGAATCATGATATATTTTCTTGTGATAAGTAAATCCCTTTTTATAAGACCAACAGGCCATCATTATAACACACTGTTATATAACAGATGCCACTTGTTTACTGGTGGTAAATTAGATTTTTTTTTTTTACATTTAAATACAAAATGAAATGAAGTATCCTATTCTAAAACCAACTTTCAATTAGCATACCTGTTGGGCAGAATGTGACAAAATGCCCCCTGGTGTTTATGTTTTCATATGAAATCTGTTTGGAGTAGTCACTGTCATTGCATGCTATGATAAATTAGTCTTTACACGTCTTAAATTATTGTGGCTTACACATTCTGATAACTAAAGCTAAGCAGTCATGACCAAAGAAGAAATATCCGGTGCTGCCAAGATGGCACTGGAGAGTTGAAATGTTACCTAGATTTGGAAGCAAAGAACAAACAGGGAAGGAACAAAGATCACACACTGGAGGCTGAAGTGTTTCATGAAATGGGTGCTAAGTTTACTTGACCAAGAATGAGGATTTGGGGAGCAGAAGACTCTCATCTGTCTCTTCCTCAGGTGTCTAAGGAGAGAGAAACTTAGTAAGTTTAGGATCCAGATGGAGCTGGAGAGAGTACAATAGGTTCTCCAGGAACAAGCTTTAGAGATTGAAATAAATCAAGAACTAGTCTCTGCTCAGAGAATGGAGGAGATGGTCTCTTCCAGCAGAGAGACTGGGCGTTACATGGTAAAATGCATAACCCAGAGCTCAAATGTCTGCTGAATCACTGGAGGAATGGTATAACTAATCACCCGAGAAATGGATCTTCAAATCAGGAGAACACTAAGATTTGAATTTAATTTATGTGCCTATCATTACTCAAGTCTGGATTACTTTAGCCTTTATACAGTCTCACACCTTTATTAAAACTTGTTTAAATACAAACATATTGACTTAAAATTTGGTTCAATAAATGGCCTCTCAAAACAAAGTATAAATTCAGCATGTGTGTTGATTCTCTGATCTCGATTTGGACCAGTTATTGAAATAGCAGCAGCAGCGGCAGCAGCAGTAGCAGCAGCAGCAGCAGCAGCAGCAGCAGCAGCAGCAGCAGCAGCAGCAGCAGCAGTATTGTAATGAAATAAAATGAAATGACCTAATTGCAGTCACCTTTTTTCTCTCTCTCTTCCATTGCGTTTTTAGAAAAATGGGTCAAAGTCAGTAGACTATTTGTGTTCTTTTCCTACTTTCAGTTTATTAACTTGAGTATCTATTTCCTGAATAGAACAAGATTTTCCTAAATAAAAAGGATAAATATGGAATAAATAAAAAAGTCATAATTATACTATGAGTTAGGTACATCCTTTTCCTGCACACCAGAACTAATCACCTTCTGATTGCAAAAGAGATATTATTTTCTTCTAATAACTTTTATAAACCTTCTTTCCTTCCTGTAGGTGGAATGGCTGAAAAATGAAGAACCCATTGACTCAGAACAAGATGAGAACATTGACACCAGGGCTGACCATAACCTGATCATCAGGCAGGCACGACTCTCTGACTCAGGGAATTATACTTGCATGGCAGCCAACATAGTAGCCAAGAGGAGGAGCCTGTCAGCCACCATGGTGGTCTATGGTAAGACCAGCCCAAAGGTCAGGAATGGATGGGGGGGCAGAAGGCAGAAAAGTAGAGAGATGTGTATTTCACTAAACGTTTCCCTGCTTAGAGCTGAAAGGACCTGGGGGGGCTCTCCACTCCAGTGCTCTGTCCTGCCTCCCCCACTTGCCAGATGAGGAAACCTCCCTCTTGGTATTGATGTGCTTGCTGTTCTGCCCAATATTGGACTTCAATTAGATAGTGACATTTCCAGTCTCTCTCCTTTAAAAATAATAATAAAAGTTGTTTGTTTTCTTCCGTTATGCTTATAGTTTAAAAGCATAATGGGCAGCTTTTGCTTCTCTCTATTCCCAAACCCACCGTCCACCTCCCCCCAATTCCCTCTGCCAGTTGCTTTCTCTCCTGGCATATGAAATCACCAAAAACAAACATTACTATTTGCTGACTATCTCAGGTATTATAGAAAAGAAGTTCCCAGATGTTTAACTAAAGGCATTTCCTTCCATGTGTGGTTCTTTTACAAACGAGAAATATAATTTTCCATGGAGAAAAGAAATCACAACAATTTTGCCCTTAAAAATCTTAAAATAATTGCTAACATAATCCACTCAAGTTTGATAAGTGGTATTTCTATCACATCAAAGTAAGATATAATAACAAGTTCTAAAAGACTCTAACTACAGAGATAGAGATTGTAACTTAGGTAGATTCAACACAGTTTTAATCCTGATCTCATTTCCAACTTAGGTTCTTTGAACAATTCCAGTCATTCTTATGAATGTATACCTTTTTAATTTTAAGGCAAAAATTTTTCATAAATATGATTATGTTTGTTATCTTTATATTTCCTTATCTTGTGATTGTTTCATCTCTACAACTTCTCCTGTTCAGATTTCCTATTTAAATGTTGATTTTAAAGTTCATTTAAACCTACTTCTGTGGTTTAAAGCCTGAAAAAAAGTACAAGTACATAGAAAAGTGAGATTATTTGCAATTGCATCTGAGCATACTGGTGTCATTTTCTAAATATCTAAATTAACTAAAATCTGTCCTGTAAGAGAGAGAAGTCAGTAAAAAACATGACTTTCCTTATGGGCTTCCCCATCGGGCTGTCTTATTTAAAATTGTATTTCAAATTACTGACTCCTTATTTTGCACATTTATATTACATTTCTTTTCTAATCCTTTTTGTGCATTTTCATTCAAAATGAGCTCAGCTGCTGAGGATTTGGATGGAGGATCTGGAAAAGTGTAGGTCATTCCAGGGTGTTGATTTTATGAAGTGAATTTCCATGGGGATTTTTCACTTCTGAAACACATGTGCTCAAACACCACTGTATTAATATTACAAGTGTCTGTATGCACTTCTAGTTGTGCAATGATTCTGAAAAATGTCTGTGAAATGTCCAAAGTTGCTTTCTGTGACATTAGTGCATGGGATATTTGGACACAAAGCAGTTACAAAGTTTTCTTTGGTTTAATTTTGTAACACCACTCCTCAACATAAGCATTCCATGGCATACAGTATATATTCTAAAATCAAACAAAATTTAATGTTATTGTATCTAACAATGATAATCGAAGACCTTCTAGATTGAGAATCATTGACCAACACTTGCTATTTAATGATCATGTTCTACTTTGCACTTGCTTCAGAAATAAACATTCACCTTATAATTCGGCTTGCTGATTAAAAGGACAGCTGATAATAACTATGCTTGATGATTCTATATCCTGTGAGAACAAGTCCCAAAGTAAAGCCCCAGCAGCTGAAATCAAGAGTGTAGTAATACAGAAGTGACCATAGTCATATCCTAATCTCTATTAAACTCGTGTTTACTTAGTGCCTACTATGTGGAAGATGCTCTGCTAAACATCAGAAATATAAACCTAAACAATCTATCTAGTCTATCTTTCGTATTGGAGCTTACAATATTGTGTGAGAAACTATGTAAACAAAAATAAAATGTTCTAACAATGGCCACAATAGGTGTACAAATGCTATGAAAAGTTGAATGTAGGCGGTCATCAATTTCTTGCCATCCTTCTCTTTCTTTGTCCATTATTCACCTTGGAGGGGAGCCACATTTCTCAGTAGCATTTCAGAGAAAAGTGAGAGAAATTTTTCAAAAAAAAAATTTTCAGAAAATATCCCATAATTAATGATCCAAGTCTTCAGACCAAAGAAAACAAATGGAATATGAAGTAGTAATGGAACCATCCTGGTGAAATTCAGAATGTAGGAGGCAAGTTAATGATCCCTAATGCTATCAGACAGAGAATGAGAAATTATATTTTAGGACTTGGGAATGATAATGGTATTGCATTTTTTAGAAGTAACAGCGGAAATAAGATGACAAGCAAATATGCCTTAACAACTCGGATGGGAATTTGTTCCTACCTTAATATTATGTGAAAAATCACTTTAAAAAACCCATTTATTCTCAAAAGCTATTGGATAGTTCTCTATAAAAGATATCACTTAGATAAAGAAAGAAGGAAAGAAAGAAAGAGAAAGATGAATATGTCATCTATATGTGACAGCTACACTGAGAAGAACTTTATAGTCTAGCCAGACAATTTGGATGGAAGAATTTGTAATAGTTACACAGGAAACTACAAGAATCAATTATTAACTCTAGGAGGACCAGTTTTATTAGAAGAGTGGGGGAACAGGAATAGGAAAGACAGTGGAGTGACTCTAACATGACTTTCCTATGTACTTATAGGAATACTCCACAATGAATCTTCACATCACATACATGCACAAAACTGGAATCCTAATTAGAATACGACATACTCATGTTTGCATAAATATGTCAAATAAATAGTACTATTGTGTATAAAAAGAACAAAGTAAAGAAAAAAAAGAAGAGCGATGCAATCATATGCCACTACGTGGCTAAGCTGTGAATTTTTTTATGTAGTCAAAATAAAAAATAGTAAATACTAATTTAACTGAAAATTATGAAACAACTATTTTTGAGTCTCGGGTCTGTGAGAGGTAGGGTTAAAGATGATGAGAGAAATAGGTGTAGAGAGCTAAAGCCTCATCTTCTATAGTAGGAAGTTAAGAGATAATATCTAAAGTGGAAAAACTATTACATTACCATCACATTATTTAGAAATATGGAGGTAAATGTCAGAAGAAATAGCTAAAAATAATCTACATTCTGATTTTTTACTACTGCAGATTCTCTACAATATATCTGAAGTGTCCAAACTTTCTCTTTTGCCCCTTCCCCACTCCCTATACTACTCCCTCCTGATTACACAAATTGCAACCCCACATCTTAAGCAACTTAAAGTACCATTTTAGATCTTTATCTTGGGCCACCAATGTCAATACAGTGCTGCATGAAATTCTGAGGTGACTTCTTTTAGGGATTCCTTTCCTTCCACAACCCTCCTGGGAATTCCTCAAATTCAAGACAGTTATTCTTGGTAATTATCTTAGTCCTGGACTTTCTGAAATGTTATCTGAATAGAAGTTTAACATTCATAAAATAATATGTAAATAGCATTCAATCAGCAAATAAATAGGAAAAGAGGAATTCTCCATTGCAGCATTCCTAAACTTTTCTTGGATACCTCACTTGTAGCACTTGGGAAAATGGCAACTTTTAAATTCATCTTCTCAAAAGTGGGTGCCTTGATTTTTCCTTTGGGATTTCACATATATACATATATATATACAATATATGTGTATGTATACACAGAAAAATATACACACACATTTACATAAATGTACACATATAATATGTATGTATATATGTATATACCTGTACATGTGCATGCACATAATATGCATATATAAACATATGTACAACACACATAATATAGAAGTATAAATGAACACATGATTGATTTATGACTGTATATACATATATTTATATGTATACTTGTGTGTATATCTGTCTCTCTCTATATATACATATACAAATACAAAAAATGAAAATGTGATTAATTCCTAGGCTATTTTTAGATACCATCACACAGTCTTCCATATTTAATAGATGGGAAAAGGAAGATATAACAGTATTGTTACCTTTCTTTTCTTACTTTTTTCCTTGGAAAGTTAGTGTTTATTCTGGTTTCACTTAGAGATTTTGTTCATGTTTACCCATCTCATGTTCAATTTCTAGGTTATATTCTGATTCTACTGTTGCTTAAAGTGCATGCACACACACACACACACACACACACACACACACACACACACACACACACACTAGTGATCACAGAACATGTACTCAGTCCCTGTGAAAAAGCAGAGAAGATACAAGGAGAATAATTGCCTTTCACTTAAATGTAGATTACACTTCCTAAAATGTACTTTTGCAAGAAAAGAATGCATCTGAACCAAAAGGATAACACCTCAAAGCTTTGTTACTACATGGTCTGCATCATGTTAGTGGGATGGAGACACTGGGAATATGAATATCTTCTTGAAGTTTTAAATTTTGATGTGTCTTAGCTACTCTCAGGATGTCAGTTTTGTACATACTATATGACCATGAACATTTATTGGAGTGAATTAGACAACTGGGATAGACAATCAACAATATAGAACAGACGTGAGTTTAGCTTAATACAGTTCTTTAAATGTGTGGTGAACTAATGTCAAAGTGACCCCTCATCACACATCAGTTGTGCGGGCCCAAATGATGTTCCTTTTTTTCTCGATGAAACTGTCAAAAAATCAATTATCCAGCAAACTAGATTGCGCACATTGGGACACTTTCCCACTGCCACCCAACTCAACAGCAAAATGAAGAGAAATGCTTTTCACTGACAACTAAAGTATCAAGATGCTCATGTGCAGCCAGAAGGCTCCGTGGAGATAAGAATTTTTTATAATTTCCTTTATGAGCAAAAACCAAAAATGTTAAACACTTTAAAAAAGCATTTCTATGAGTTTAGTCAAGACAACCAACTTTTATTAAGAGATAATTAGTGCTCTTTCTTTGAAATATTTACATTCTGTAATCCACATTAGAGGAAGATAGAATTAAGTTGTGGGGAAAAGTTTTAATAATACAATGCAAGAATTTATCTCCTAAGAGTCTATGCAGATGTTCTCCCTTTAGCAGCAATCTGTCCCTTAATCCCTTACTAAATCATTCTCCATATACTTTTATATTCTTTGTCTAATGCTGGAATTTACTCATTATACTTCATTAGTTCTCAATGGAAAACATAAAACTCTTGTTGAATTTTTTATTAGTAAACTGCTCAATGGAGATTGAAATACTTCATATGAAATAGATTCCTTGTCTTTAAGCTGTCTGGAAGTCACAGAAATGTTAACAGATTACAATATAAACCATGTAAAATGAGCCAAGTAGAGTAAGGAAGATATCACTTTTTCTGAGAGGCCCATCCAAGTTCCCAACACTCTTGGTTTTCAGAAGAAAAATGAAGAAAGTAGGCACAGAAATTAAAAATATTCTTTTAATGTTAATCCTATTTTTTTATTTATATCTCAGAGCTTTTATGGAAAATTTTTTTCTCATTCTTTGCTCTCAGAATAGAGTCACTCCAGGAATCAGGCAAATTTGAAAATTAACCCTTGCCCTCTACTAGAAGTCCGTTCATCAGAAAAGAACAGGGTGTTGCAAAATTGAAAGCTATTATTTCGGTGGTGCCCTATTTTTACCGCCAGGTTCCTGAGCAGTATCTAATTTTCTTTCAGGGAGGAGTCCAAATCCTGGCAGGGCTTGACTTACCACCCACTTTATAGCTCAGGGCAGTCAGTCATGGAGATTCTCTTAAGGTTTTCTTAAGCCACACGAGAAATCTGAGGAAATCTTGGAACATTCATGGTATTGTTTTCTGCTATCACTAAGACCTTTCTGGGGATATGTGGTTTACAGGAGGTCCTTGATTTAAAACAATCATGAGAGATAATATTTTCTCACAGATGCAGGAATTTCCCGATACCTGTGTTTTTTTGGGGGAGGAGGGGTCTCCATTTTTTATCTTTCAAAAGCATAAAGCCTTTTCAATAGTGTTCCACCCTTTAAGTTCAGAGCACCTGTGGCATTTAGTACCACACTGTGCCTTAGATGAGTTATGCAAAGCAACTAATTAATGAATCATCACTTTGCAGTATCTCTTCTCTATAGAATCCCTTATCACCAAGGAAAATTATTGCCTTTTCTGTAACTTTTTTCAGTTGGAATTTTTCATACAACAAGAAATAGCTTAGAGTTAAATTTGGTGCTAAAAGTCTGGTGCCTCCCCCACCCCTTTTTTGGATGGCAAAGTAATATGATTGAAATGTGGTTTCCCCTCATTATAAAAAGATATTTCTGTGCAATAAGGGATGTGGGTTATCATCACCATAGTGAGTTGTCGCTTTGCTTAAGTGGTCACTTTATTTTTAGCTTTGCTATCATTTCTAAGAACACTCCAATAGTAGACCTAGCAATCACTAAGTGTAAATAGAGATAACAGCTACATGAACACAGGTGCTCAAATAGCAAGGTGACAACAGGGGACTGAGGTTTTAGTCGTTACATAAGCTCACTTTTTACTGAAGTCAAGAAGAAAAAATTGTTGGAGTCTTAACCAGTTCCATTAGTTCAGTATCCTTTTAGGGATCGATGCCTCTGATACAGTTTTCATCTTACTTATGCTTAATATCCATAATTTTACTTCATTTTATTTTCTACCTATATACTTGATTTTATCACTGCTTGCTTTCTATATGAACTCATGTAACTTTTCTTCTTTTTTAAAATTTTTTTTTTATGATTGCGGATGGACCTTTATTTTATTCATTTATTTGTATGTGGTGCTGAGAATCTAACCCAGTGCCTCACACATGCGAGGCAAGCACTCTACCACTGAGCCACATCCCTAGCCCTGGAATTATGCAACTTTTCATTTAAAACGATTTGTAGAAGCTCATGCTTCTGGTTCTTAAGCAATATTAAGGGAATCAGAAACTTTTCATGATAATGGTAATAGTAAAAGCAGAAAAAATTTCCATTTATTAAGCATGTGTAATGGATCAGGTACTATGTTTGGTGTGTTACTTATACTATCTCCTTTAGTAGTAATACAAAATACTCATAAATAAGAAGAAATGTTTGCAGGACTAAGTAAACAGCTTAATATCAAATAACTTTCGCTGGGCAGGGATTATTATCTCCTTATTTTGTAAAGGCAAGATATTATTAAAGAATCCTTTTTTTCCCCTGATGCTGCCTTATTTGCCTAAATTCTATATGACTTCGTTTTAATCACATCTATAATGGAAATATTGAAAAATTGTTGAGGAGAAATAATGACAATGAACTAACATAATCATAATGAGATAATAACACGCACAGAGCACTTAGTTTAAGGCACACTGCAAGTACTCATGGAGGTTCAGTGCCACTCTGGGTGGCTGCTGCTGCTGCTGCTGCTGCTGCTGGTGATGGTGTTGATGGTGGAGATGATGATAATGATGATGATGGAGATGATGAGAAGGACTCCATCAACTTTTGACTGATCTTAGGTGCAGAATTCATGGCTGAGTATGAGCTAAATTTAACTCTTGCCTTTATTTCAGTATATAGGTGTGATCAGACCAAAAAGTATATGCAATGATTCAAGGTCTCAAATGGCATAGAGTCAAAGTCAGCACTCTGAGCCTGCCCAGGACTTTTCTGGTGAACCACTCTATTTAAATTGTGGAAAAATCACTAGTGCTCTGTTCTCTCTGCTCTCATGTAACTTTTCATTTCAAAAAGTTATTTCTGGAAGCTCATGCTCCTGGTTCTTAATTAACTTGAAATTTCATCTTACAAGAGTGATGCTAACCTCTGGCCTCAGCCTTTGATGACTTTTGCCAATCACTTATTTTTCTTCCCCTTTAACAATTTTTATTCTATCATTAATAGGATATCTGGAAAAACTCTCACAGATTAACACTTTTCAATCCTGATTATCCTTTGCCTTCCTCTCTCTTTTCCTCCCATTCATTCTACAAGCATTTATTGACAAGTGGTATTGACAATTCCTAACATGCTAGATATTTTGCTAACTGCTGGGGGGAAAAAGAAGCCCTAATTAAATCTCTAAACTTGCTCTTTGATCTTTCTAAATTTCCTTTAGTAGGATTGATTTTTCTTTGAATTTTTTGAACTGTATTACTAAAATATTGTATTACTGCAGTCAAATACAAAAGCAATCTTCACACATACAAACAGCTACAATAGTCTCTTCCTGTCATCTCTCAATGAGCAAATTCATATGCACTAAGTAAATTGTTGCCTTTCAGATTTTTTTGCATCTGAGTTCCTGTTTAATCCTCTCAAGTCCACTTACATATACTCTATAATCCTTTGGTCAAAATGAACAATTTCTCCTTAAACTCAGTTTCAAAGTTTATACCTCATATTTTTATTATTTAACTTCTTTAAAAATGAAGGCCAGGGCTAGGGCTGTGGCTCAATGGTAGAGTGCTTGCCTAGCATTTGTGAGGTACTGGGTTTGAGCCTCAGCACCACATAAAGATAAATAAATAAAGGTATTGTCCATCTACAACTAAAAATTTTTTTTTAAGTTTTTAAAAAATGAAGGCCATATATTTCTTAAAATTCTAAGCTAGCAAATATTAACACATATCCACAGAAATAAATTCTATATCACACTAAAGCCAATCAAATGTAGTGCTTCTCCATAAACCTGTTTGACTTAAATTGTGCTGAATTTTATTAGACCTATTCTCCTGTACAATTATTGACATTTCTCTATTTTGAAAATAAAATTCCTGCCCCAGGTCTGGGTCATATTCCATTTGACCCTGTGTTATTCCATGTTAGTTTCTAAAGAGTTGATCTCATTGTAAGACAATGCAGTCACAGTTCATTCATTTTGCAAGAAGAAACAAATAAAAAATACATAAATTTTAATTGCCCATTTAGACTTAAGGCCATGGGACCTAATCCTCTATAAATAAGATTAAACTATTCCTTAAGAATTTGTAGCAAGGTGTAAGGCAAGGATAGGTTTGGCAAAATGTAGACAAATTCCTTTTATTAAATTATAACCTTCTTAAGAAATAAAAAGAAATGATGAGCTCCCTTACTAGTTATTGTGCTGTCAATTATAGTAAATGCTCACTGCATTTACTCCTCATTTCATAAGCACAGAGTGTGGTGACTCTGGAGGTGTTGAATAGTGTATCTTTTAGGTGGTATTAATATTAGGAAAGTCAATCTGGTTCAAGAAAATGAACCAAACCAAACCAAACCAAGAAATATTACCCCAGTATCATAACACACATTCTCTCCAAAGAAAGGTCATCTGTTAGAAATTGAATATACTAGTTTTATGAGACAGGCTCTTGCTTGGAAAGTACAGTACTTCAGTCCTACACGGCAGTGTATATTGTCAGATATGATATATGATACAAATGACCCAGCCAACTCTCCCATTTTACACTGCACTGGTGAGACTTTAATTTATATACTGTAAAAAAAAGTCTGTATTCTGTAACTGAAGGACTTTGTAGAAGGCTTAGTGTAGATATATGAACCAAAGGATTGGAAACAATCTGTAGAAATGAAGGTGAAATAAACCGGGATTAGTTGGTCTAGAAATGTACATTTATGTTTTCATAGTCCATTTGAACTTTTTACATTTCCATTGAAGAAAAAGCACAGAGAACTAAAAATAGGCTGAAGCGATAGAAATTTAGGTTAGATTAAAAAAAAGGCTGAGTATATGAAATTCTTAAGCCAATTCCAAAGGAGGAATTGTAAAGTTCCTTCTGAAAGTCACTGGTTGGGATAGTTGTTTTTTATGATATCATTTGGATACAAGGATGTGAAGTAGACAAACTCTTTTCTAGACCTGTTTTTTAAAAAAATGCTAGTTTTAAATTAATATAATCATTAGCATATGAATAATTTTCTTGAGTGAGCATGAAACAAATAGTCATAAAACAATTTACTCCTCTAAAGAGTTTTTTGAAGCCAATAAATCTTTTTAAGGAAACATTTGCATTTGAATAAACCATATGGTTTAGTGAATTTGATTGTTTTTTAAAAATCATGTTTTTTCTTCATTAGTCACATTGGTATAGCTTTAAATCCTTGTGTTTCTTCATTAGAAACTCTAGTTTTCTTTCTGCAAAGTAAACTTCCAGTGGACACGGTCATACTTCGTCATGCATATTTAATATTTGAGAGAAAGACATTGTGGAATGAAGATATCTAAATGACAAATCAAGGCACTGTGGTAGTACTGTAATCACTTCTTTGAGCCAGCAGTATGACCTTGGACAGGTCACCTCTGAATGCCATTCGTCAGCTTCCTCATTGACAAATTCAAGAGAATATTGAGAAGTTGTGAACTCTTATGCTCTTTCCTTCTCTATGTTTTATTTAAGAATTTTATTGTCATACTATAAATAAGTCAGAATTTCTTCCCTTCCTCCCTTCTTTCCTCCCTTTTTCCCTTCCTTCCTTTCCTCCTTCCCTCCTCCTCTCTCTCTTTATCTCTCTTTCCCTCCCTCCCTCCTTCTTTTCTTCCTTCCTTTCCTCATTTTCTTTTCATGGAGCTGGGGATGGAACCCGGACCTCATACATGGTGGGAAAGTACTCTACCACTGAGCCACACCCCCAGTCTACAGAATTTTATTTTTAACATTTAAAAAATAAATGCCGTTTCTCATATTTTAATTTTATCATAACTTGAATTGTTAGTGAACAACTGAAAGTCATCAGTGTATTCTTAATTTCTGATCCAACTGTCAAAACTTCCCTCCTTTACTATGTTTTCTCATGCATCTTATACATTTGGACATTCATGTGAATAGTATTCCCTTTACATACCGTTTTATATTATTTCCACAAGATAATCATTTTTATTCTGAGTATTCAGGAATATAACAGTATGTTATTTATTATAAGCCCATGCTACTTTAATCCTTACTAAATTTCTTTACTCATAGAACACACATTTAAATGTGAAGACATATTAGAGATTAGAAGGCATAACAGAAGACATTTTATTCTAGTGGAAATGTAACTTTAGATTATACTATGTATGGACATATGATCAGTTTTTGTGTGATTTTACTGATTTTGGCTACTTTGAAATAGGAGTGTCATTGTCATTGAGATTTACTTCAGTTATTCAAAACAGTCACACAAAATATGATCTAAGGATTGAATGAAGGAGATTTAATATGAATTAAATCCACTTCTGATGTTTACATTTCCCAAACTCACGTTAAATACAGTTAGGAAAGACGTAGTATCTGAAATTTCAAGTTGACCACTTTAAAAACATGAAATCTTTAGGATGTACCATAGCAGCTTGTGGCTGAAACTGGCTTGGGGAAATAGTGAAGAATCCAGCCTTCACAGTGTTAATTGTGACACACACAAAAAAAATTCTTTGTGTGCTCATGATTAAGAAAAAAGTCACTCTAGTGCTATCTACCCTTTCCTTTGACAAAAGAAGGGACAATTCATTTACACCTCACCCTTAATGTGCGAAGAGATGGGATTTGTTTCATATTCTGCCATGTGGTAGAAAAACAGTCCTTATAGCTCTATTAATAAATAGGAATAAGAAGGAATGGAAACAAAGTGTGACTTTAGAGAGGAAAAAAGGAAAATCTGTATGGAGTCTATTTTAGAAATGACATTTGGCTCAAAAACGACTTGACTCACAGTTTTCTACTTACTAAATATTTTCCACTTCTGGAACCAGGGCTTAGCTCTGAAACCTAGGAAATCACCAACTCTGCACAAGATGCTAACATTTCTCTCCCTCTTGCTTCTTCAAAGATTATCTCTAAGCATAGACAATCTGAGCTTCTTACCTAGACAGGAGGAGATGCAAAACCAGGGCATGACACCATCCAGACTTGGCCTAGGAGAGCAGGCGGTTCCGTTAGTTTCTCCAAAATATAAGTCCACATTTCGTGGTTGAGATCATGGCTCTATTCTAGGCAGTTTTACGAAGTGTGTGATTCTAACAAAAACACCCTCCGCAGCTGGAGGGAGCCTCCGCTGAAGCCGGATCCTGTCAAGGCGTTCCTAGTGACTTCTGTCTACTAAATTCAGACTGATGTTTTGCGAAAAGGGGCCTCCACCACCAGGCCCAGATTGCCTGGAAAGTATTTCCTGCCTCTGAGAAGTGTGCATGTGAGAGAGGCTGCACAAAGGAGAGGGGAGGAGTGGAGAGAGGGCAGGGCACCTGGGCTTTTAGGAGTTCTGAGTTTTCACAGAAGTGAAGTGAGTTTGTCAAAGCTCTTGAGATGATTAGCTAGAGAGTCATAAGGTCCTAAAGCTCTTTCTATCCCACACTTGGGAGAAAAAGGAAAAGCAAGAGAGAGAGAGAGAGAGAGAGAGAAAAGAAAACATAGTTTTACCCCCATTGACAGTCTCTCCACTATGTTAAATGTATAGACACAGTTTCCTCAAAAGACCTTTGCCAGGGCTCATTTCTAAAGATCTTTTAAGAGAGCACGATGAATTGAGAGCTTTCAATAGTCATTCTTCTGAATTTTACCCCCCCCACACACACATGCTTTTAAAAATATTACTTAAAATTCAAAATGCTGCAGCCTTACATTTTGTACCTGAGAAAATTTGTAAGTCGAATCCCAAGAAGCCAGTAAATGGAAATGTTTTCTTCAGGACCTCTCTGATCCCAAGAATTCTTCACAGAATAAAGTAGTTTGTGTCACAGCACATGGAGCATTACCTCCAGTCGGAATCCTCTAGTTACACAAACTCAGGGCTGGAAAAGCATAAGACAGACTCCATCTTGATCATATTAGAGTCTTGATGACATTAAACACTTGCAACTGCTTCCATCTAGCATGACACATCCCTGAATCACAGCTCTAAAGCGGTGCACAGTATCTGCATCCTTTGTCCGTCACAAATTTTGTGAACTATCATCTGTTTATCTTTTCTGCTTTCTGTGCCTCCACTGAATGACTTCCTCCTAGCTGCTCCAGGCTGGGAACTTGGACTACCATTTGGTTTTGATTAAAACCAGACAGCCAACTCTAGAGAATTTAGGAAATAAGCTAATGGAAACTGCAAGTATGGCTTTAATTAGTGCATCAATTAATAATAGATTTAGCTCATCTTATACTAAGATGTCACAAACACAAACGCAGAGGAAGCTAAAGTCATTTTAGCAAAGGAGTTATATCAATTTTCCATCTTTTCTTACCCAAAATTCTCCCTAAGGAAAGTGGAAGGAAAGATGAGGTATGTGGCCTTGGGACATTCAGGTTGTGGAGAAACTAGTGGGGAAGTTTTGTTATTTATACCAGAGAAGCAGGAAACAGCATCGCTAAGTTTGATTATCTTGTTTGATTGAGATTACTCAGTAATGTTTCCTTCCACTTTACTTGTGATCAGTGGATTCTGTTGTATAATTCTATTAATTATAATTAAATAATTATAATTATTTTCTTTTTGCTATTTATGACTTAAACATTTTTTTTCAGCAACTGGCAATCTAATTATTGGGTCTGCATGTGGGTTGAACATTTTTAGAGTTTTTCAATAATGGGAAGTGTGAGAATAATTCCAATCCCAATAGGATATATGAGTGACATATAAAGAGGTACAAATTAATTAAGCCTGTTTGCCCTTATATCCATCCTTTTCAGCTCTGAAATCATAAGTAGTTTTCATTGCTCATGTTTATTCTCAGTTTGCTCTAATTACGACAAAGGCAAGCAGTTCCTCCAATATCATAATGACCATCTTTTTAATACTCTGTGAAAAGACTGATGAAAACTCAAAGAAGTATGTGACAGCTACTACTTCTGTTCTTACAAGATAGCTAAAATCTCTCAATATTGTTTCAAAGCATGATCTATTTTAAGACATGTCAAATAGCACTAATGACTTGAGGAGGAGAAGTATTCAAATAAAAATATAATGGGAAGAAAAGGTTTCTAAGCATTTAGATCTAAACCTTACTTGTTAAAAAATGAGCATTGGGAGTCTTTAAATTTAACCTTTAAGCATACAAGAAGGACATTCATTCTTTCATGATTTTTTTCAAAGTATTTGTATTCATATTCAAAGTTCTTTCTCGGACACTAGCCCATTTAGTTTTCCTGCTAGTCTTTGTGTATATTTTTATTTTACAAATAAAATATTAAGAAGTTATTTTCTCCCAGCTAATTGATGGCAAGTGACCAACTCCACTTCAGAACCTAGTTCTTTTAAGTTTTGTGCTTTAATTTTTTTCTCTACAAACTGCCTCCCTTGACTTCCACTTAATTACTGTGTGAAATTGGGAAGATTTCTTAAATCTTTTGAGTTTCAGATTCCTCTTTAAAAATAGAGACCCTTCCATATAACTTGCAGATTGGAAAGCAGGGTTAAATTCATGTACTCATGTGTTTATATATTTATATTTATTTTTCTAAGGAAAACACTGGGGCAGAATGGAAAGGGGATCAATACAATGTAAAATAATCTATATACTTCCATCTTTATCTCTGCCTCTAGTCCTTCTTTATGGTTTTTCAATATCATATGAGCATCCTATTTAATGCTTCTTAAAGTCTCCTCCTAAATGTTATGGCCTCATTCACTCTGCCCCTAACAATCAGCTTTGTTTCTGTTTATATTGGCCTGAGGAAGCAACCTATTCACATACATTTATATAGAGTGCCTTTTTAGATATCTAGATACTCTTATTAGTCAGTTTCTCCTTAAACATTAAACCAATATTTTGTCCTTTCTTCTCCAAACAAACAAGACTTAATGTTTTCTTATTAGAAGCATTACTTCCTAAATCTTTAATCACTTTTATTTATTTTTTTCCTTGTCTGTTGCCTATATACAAAGAAATCTCAGAACTTATATTCTTATGCAGGCTTAACCAAATATGCATATAGATATAAATAATGAGATGCTTCTTAAATACTAAAAATCCTGTCAGGCACATGGCAAGGGGTTTAAAATATTTGTTCCCTTCTTGCTTTCTATTTGTAAATCTAAATATCTTACTCTGTTAAATATCTACACTCTACTTGATCAGACCATTAAACAAAATTATGTTTTTTTTTTCCCTATCTGGATGTTTGTCTGTAAGATGAACTTATCTGGAGAAGGTACATGTAAAAACTTGAAAAGGGAGTATCAGGATAGAAGCTTGGCTCCAAACCTAGCCACCACTGTGACCCCGTGAAAGTTACTTGACCTGATAAAATTTACACTTAACCTCTGTAACTAAGGACTTTTAAGATTAGAGAAGATAATCCATATAAGGCAGTCTACTTTGATATAATGTTCACTGGTAGCTAGAATTATTTTTACGATTATAATTATTTTCTTTTTGGATTTTTTAATCTCTATTTTGGATGATATTTTTAGAATCTCTGTCTATCCATCAAACTCCAAGTTAAATGTACACATTTGAAACAGTGGTATCAGTAGAACAATTATTTCCTACTCTTTGGGGAGAAAAGAGTAGCAGAGTATTGAAAGTTATTTTAAAGATCAAATTTCTTCACATAGACAACTATCTAAATTGTGTCTATGTGGCTCTGATAAATCTAATTAGCTGGCTGATTTGCTATAATAGTTTATATAATGATTTCTCATTAAGAAAATTTGAATCTGAACTAGTTTCTTTTAAAAAAAATTTTGTTATAGTTGGACATAACACCTTTATTATATTTATTTATTTTTATGTGGTGCTGAGGATTGAACCCAGCACCTCACATATACTAGGCGAGCACTCTTCTGCTGAGCCACAACCCCAGCCCTGAATCTGAACTACTTTTAAAGACTTATTCTATGACTTTAACATTTTCCAATAACCCTTTTTGCAGAGCAAGATCTATGCTTTGAAAATAGTGTTTTAGGGCTTGGGGATATAGCTCAATGGTAGAGCACTGGCCTAGTATGTGCAAGACCTGAACTTGAATCCCTATAACCTCAGGAAAAAAAATAAAAAAAGTGTTTTACTCTCTAAAAATTGAGTAAGAACCAGGTGCAATGGTGCATGCCTGTAATCCGAGTAGCTGGGGAGGCTGAGGCAGGAGGATCTTAAGTTCAAAGCCAGCCTCAGCAATAGTGAGGTGCTAAGCAACTCTAACACTATCTCTAAATAAAATACAAAATAGGGTTGGGAATGTGGCTCAGTGCTCTGAGTTCAATCCCTGGTATGACCCCCTCCAAAAAAAATTAAGAATCTTCATTAATTCAGTACTTGCAACAACAACAACAACAAAAACAAAATCAGTACTTGAATTAACTTGAATTTATTTTGGTAAATGCAGGTGACAGTAAGTTTTTTTCTTTTAATTTTAATTTGTTTCATAATAGTAATGAACTTGAAATTAATACTTAGAAAAAATAAATGCACTTTTAAAACACTTAAAAGTTTCCACATGTATACAGTTTGTATAATAAATGTAGTAACACTTTGTTCGTGAAAATTAATTTTCCAAAAATCTCTATTTAACAACTTTTCTTGTAATTTATTAAAATTGCCAAATATATGTCAAAGCAACAAAAAGAAGTTATTTGACAGAATTTTGAGTTAATTTTTCAATAATTCTTACATGTACCTTCTCCAGATAAGTTCATCTTACACACAAACATCCAGATAGGGGAAAACAACAACAACAACAACATACTTTTGTTTAACAATCGTTATGTGCATTATCAATTTTTGATTAACTTTGTCAAAAATTTTAACACTCCATTTTTTATACCTGCTTCTTAGATTATTATGTTCAATGCTCTCTTTTATTGAAAATTGTTATAATTCAACAAGTATGATATGGAAAACTATCTTCATAAATTTAAAGTTGTTTTTAAAATAAACTTAAATAGTAAAAATGTATATATAGTGATATATTAAATTATTTAATACCTTGGCCCTTGAACATTAAAATATATAAAATATGTAAATATACATATATGTATGTGTGTGTGTGTGTGTATATATATAAATGATCTTAGGAGTTGATAAATCTCCTTGTTTATTCAATAAGCTTAGGACACCCTTAGAAGATGAAGATTGTGAGTTCCAGAAATAGCAAGAGATGTGGCTTGAATGGAAGAAGAAAGGAGAGAGATCTCAGGTAAGCTCAGGTTCATGATGAGAAACAGGCTAGGGAGTGTCTTGTAAGTGCTTTGGCTTTGACTCAGTAGGAGGTTTTGAGTAGAGGAGTGACCCGATCCACCTGACATTTCAATAGGGTTGCTCTGGCTGCTGTGTGAAGAGACTGAAAGGCATTAAGGGCCAAAGCAAGGAGACCAGTTAGGAGGCCACCATGGTAACTCAGGTGGTGATGGATGGTGGCTCTGTCCAAGGTAATGAGAAAGGTCAGATTTGAACTTTTTGTTGATGTTCTTCTATTAAATGCCATGCATATTCTTGAAGAGCTGAATTTTCCATGTAGGAAGTAGAGGAATATTAAAAAAGCCTTGTGAACTGAGAGCACAGGGGGAGACTATTGATTAAAGAGATAATAGCTTAGGAAAAACAAAACAATGAGAAATTTGCAAATATGCTTCTCTGTGTGAATCTTTATATAATTAACCACCTGTATTTCTCTGAAAGAAACCTAGTATCATCAAGTTCAATAGGACATTTTCACCAGTCCCACGCAGGTTACTACTACCTGTTAGATGCTGCAAAGAAAGGCATTGTTTTGCATTACTCTTTCTTCTGGTAGTTTGTGTTTGCTGCTGTTTTCTAGCATTTTTATTCCTCAGTTTATTTCTTGATTCTTCTAGGTGTCCATTGCTTTTGGCATTTCTCTCATATTTTAGATTTTTTTTAATGTACAGTATCTTTACTTATTTATATGTGGTGCTGAGGATCAAACCCAGTGCCTCGCACATGTGAGGCAGGCGCTGTACCACTGAGCTACAACCCCAGCCTCTCTACATATTTTAATAGCCTATTGAGCTGGAACTGGCACAAAGAAAGCTGCCTATATTTAAAATATTGTTTTTGAAAAATCCACATACTTGTGATAATATCATCACAAAACAAAACACATCACCTCATGTCTATCTTCATCCCTCCTTTCTCCTTCCTCCCCCTCTGCTCTCAGGCAACCACTGATCTACTTTCTATCACTGCAGATTGTTTATGTTTTCTAAAAATTTATATGCATGAAATCACCTGCATATATCTTTTCTGTGTTCTTCAAGTTCATCTAATTATTTTGAGATCCATCTGTAACATAGCAGTAGTCCATTTGTTCTTATTGCTTAGTAATGTTTCTTATACGGATATACCACAATTTGTTTACCCATTCATCTGTTGATGGACATTTGGGACAATAACATTAGGACAAACTTATTTGGCCAGTACAAATTAGACCATTATGAACGTCCTTATACAAGTTTTTATTTGTATATATTGTTTAATTTCCTTATATAGGTACCTAGGGTCTTGATATTTTAACTTTTTCAGAAACTCCCAAATTATTTCCTAAAGCCAATGTACAATTTGTGTTTCCCTGCAGTTTCTGAGAATTTTTGTAGTTCTATGGGTATGCCAACACTTGGTATGATCAGTCTTTCTAATAGATATGTTAGGTTATCTCATTGAAATTTTAATTTGCATTTCTGAATAATTAATAATGTTGACTTTCTTTCCATGTGCTTATTTGTTATCATTATATCTTTGATAAAAATATCTCTTTAGCTAGGTATAGTGGTGCATGCCTGTAACCCCAGTACCTCAAAAGCCTGAGGCAGGAGGATTGCAAGTTCGAAACCAGCCTCAGCAAATTAGCAAGGCTCTAAGAAAATTAGCAAGACCTCGTCTCAAAAAATAAGAAAGGCTGGGGTGTGGCTCAGAGGTTAAGCACACCTGGGCTCAATCCTAGAATCAATATATAAATATTTAAATCTTTTGTCCATATTTACAATATGGGGTTTTTTTCTAATTAATAAAGGGGCAGATCTTCATATATTCTAAGTATTCTAAATGAAAGTACTTCATTAGGTAAGTGGTTTGCAAATATTTTCTCCCAATATAGTTTGTCTTTTCATTTTCTTACTCTCTTTTTGGAGGGCAGATGTTCTTAATTGTGGTAAATGAAATAATTATCAGTGTTTTTCTTTTATGGATTGCATTTCTGGCCTCATGTCAAAGAAAACTGATGAATCTAAGACCACAAAGATTTCCCCTATATTTTCCTTTATTCTATGTGAAGTTTTATAGTTTTAGTTTTTACATTTATGTTCTATGATACATTTGGAGTTAATTTTTTATATTAAGTGTAAATAAAAATTCTTTTATTTTAAATACAGATATCTAATTGTTTCAGAATCATTTACAACAATTCTCTTCATGAAATTGTCTTTTCACCTTTAACAATCATCAACTGACCAAAGTATGTATACTTCTATTTCTAGATTCTCTATATGTTGTATTGATCTAATTGACTCTCATGCAATGTCACATGACTAACTAGTACTAGTAGCTTTTTGAAGATGCATATGATTTTCTATGAAAATGATCATCATATTGTATAAAAATGAAGTTTTATTTCTTTTTAAAATCTTCATGCCTTTTACTTATTTATTGTTGTTCTTGTTGTTTTATTCCACTAGAATAAAGCTAGAGTCTGCATTACACTGTTGAATAACATTCATTAAAATAGACATACTTCCCTTGTCTTGGATCTAATGAAAAACACATTTAACCTTTTACCATTGGAATATTAGCTTCAAGTGTTTTCCTTTTTAATCTTATTGTTTATTGTTGCTGATGTGGATACCCTTTTTGGTTTAACCAAAGCTTTGGCAATTGAATTCTCTCAAGTTCAGTTGTCCTCAACTGGAGGTGATTTTGTTCCCCAGGGGACATGTCAATGTTTTGACACATTTTTAGCTGTTACAACTGGGGCAAAGTGTCTGTGAAACATGCTACATGCACAGAACAGCTTCCCAGAACAAATAGTTATCTGACTCACAATATCCATAATGTTGAGGTTGAGAAACCCTACTTTACTTTTAGTTTGCTAAAAACTTTTATCAGGAAAGGATATAGGAATTTAAACATTTTTTCTAATATGATTTTTCTTGTTTTTTTGTCTGCATAACTTTTTCTTTTTAAACTATTAATATGTGAATTCCATTGATTAATTTTAAAATATTCAACAAATCTTGCATTCCAGGGATAAACAAACCTTAATCATGACATATTATCTTTTATATATTATTTATTGTATTTTATTTGCTAAAATTTTGTTAATTTTTATATCTATATTAAAAAGAGAATTATTTGTTGTTCACTTGTTATCTTTATTGTTTATTTCTAATTTAATTCCATTATAGTTGGAGAATATACCATGAGTGATTTAAATTCTTTTAAATATATTTTTTGTTTTATGGCTAGATATATAGTTGTTATGGTAGATGCATTGGAATAGAATGAGGATTTGGGGGTTTTGTTTGTTTGTTTGTTTTCTTCTTTTTTTGTAATGTTATGAATGATATATCTGAACAAAGTCTAGAAAGCTGCAGTGTTTTCACCACTGTTCTAATAAGCAGGTATAAAAGAGCATCCATTATACATAAACTGGACTCAGAACTTCAGAGAAACTTTTGCTTCAATAGATTCTCATATTTTCATGGAGCAGAGGTCACTGTAATCCTGATGTTTTTAAGTATTATTCATTTTCAACTCCATCTACCAGTTTGATAACTATTTCAACTTGAGATAAATATTAATCAGGATTCAACCAAAGCTTTGGCAATTGAACTCAGCCAAATTTCAAGTATAAACTCATCACTGCATGTGTCTGTATAAATTTTTGTGTTACTATGGATTATCAGTTTCTCAGCATGCTAACCATTATAAAGGACACAGTTAGAAATAGCTTAAACAATTCTTTATCAGACCTTGAAAACAGTTTATGTTCTTCACAGTATTTAATAGGATATCCTTACATTTATGCAATATCATTATCACAGCCTGGCCACAATTATTTTCTGGGATAGAGCAACACATCAACAGTGTTTTCTTTCATGAACTTCAATGACATGTTTCCACTTAGTGTGAGAAATGAAAATATATAGTAAAAACCTTTTAAATTAAAGTTTTCATGAAATTTCATTTGTCATTGTAAGTTAGAGAAAAATATAATTGGCAGAAAGTAGTAAGATATTTGGCAAAACTTAAATGTTAGAAAAATAGTTTGAAAGAGTTTGTAAAACATGTGTCCTAATAGGTTTCTTCTATCCTTATGTTGGAAGGTAGAATTTCACTACCAAAATAACCTTACTGTGGAATAAAATATAAAAGAATTTCCCTTACTTGTATTAGTTATTCACGGGCCAAAGCAGAGTGTCGGTTATAGTTGCCAAGTTCTTAGGTAGACAAATGAACCTCAGAAATGCAGTAGCTAGTTTATGTTGGGCCTTGCTGAGCTTCAAGTTTTTTAATGAGTTAAAATAATATTTTGGGTCTTGAGTAAAAGGTGTGAACTATCAAAAACACAGATATTGGATTTTAGAGTTTGGGACAAAAACAACTCCACATGTAAAGTCAATTTGAGCAACAGGCCCATTAAACTTGGAGACAGAATCCCCTGGTGATGGTCTCTATGAATGTTTTCCTTGCACTGTGTAGGGGCAGAGCAGGTCTGATGGTTCTGAATTTTCTAGAGAAGATTGTTCCACAAATACTATGTATTTTGTCTTAGCTCACATTTGAGTAGCCATGTCAAGTTGATTATTTTCTTGCCTTCTAGATGAGAAGATCATGAAGATAACAGAAATGGTACTTATTGCTCAACAAGAAGATAGAAACCAAAGCAACACATATCAGCAACTGGAGGAAATGAATTATAAAAAATGGTTGTCTTAAAGTGTGTCTGGTAGTTTTGTTATTTCCACCTTTTTTTTTCCAATCCTGATTAGGAAAAAGAAAAAAAAGAACAATTAAACAGCATCCACAAGGTGCAAGACACAGTGTTGTTGGGGTTTTAATGATAATTGTAACAATTGCTTTATCATTTGGTAAGTTTTGTAAATACTTAGACATGCACAGCACCCTATGAATATTTGATATTGCTTTATTTTCCATTTTAAGTGAAGTTCATTTTAAGGTTTCTTCCAAAATCCTTTTATCCTAAGGCCTAACATTAATGTTGGTACCTGAGGGATTAAAGGCTAACATGAGAAAGCCAACCAGTATTAGATTCTCTCTCCTCAGACCATTTTATATGCTTTCTCCCAGTCCTCTCTGATACCTGCATACAAACTTCTGATGCCCCAAGTACCTCTATTAATACACCCATTTTTAAGAGGGAATTGAATTATGAGATAATACGGAAAGCAACTTACTGCTGAATTTTAAAAATTCCTTGAAATGAAAACCACAAAGGAAATACCAAGTTGCTTCTCCAAAAGATGGAGGAAATTTGTAAGACAAGACATTCAGTTTCTGGTTTTTGCTTTCATTTTTGAAGACATTTCTGTGTTTCTTGGCTTTGTGTGTATATATGGGTGTGTATGTGTATTTGGGGGGGGAGTGGGTGGGTGTTTCCAGATACATGTAGCATAGTTTTGAGCCAGACCACATGTCTGTGAGTCAAATTTTCAGCCTGCATTTGTCTTAAACCATGAAGCTTTGGGTGTAACCTAACAGAACCTGGCAGGTTGTCTGAATAGTTCTTTCAACACTTGACCCAGAATACAGTAAATCATATGACATATTGTTCCAATTTTACATTAGTGCTCATATTTTAATAAAAATGGAAGAGTGTGTTCTATCAAGAATTTTTTTAGTATAAACAAAAGCTACTCACAGATCCAAGCTATTAGAGCATTTAATATTGGAGTCACAAAATGTAGCTTACTTGGTTTAAAAACAAAAAAACTGAAAAAAAACTACATGTAAATATTTTGGCATTTGCTGTGGACTAAATTGGGTTCCTTCCAAAATTCATATGTTGAAACCTCAAGCCTCCAGGTGATGGTATTTAGAGAAGGCACTAACTCAGTTTAAAGGAAGTTAGGAAGCCAAGGCTCTTGAGATGGGATTGGTGCTGTGATAAGAGGAACAGACATTGGAGCTCTCCTCTGCCATGTGAGGTCATAGAGAGAAGGTGGAAGTCTGCATACCAGGAAGAGGTTCTTTGCCAGGGATTAATTTCCCAGCACTTAGATTTTGGACTTTCTGAATTTCAGAACTGTAAAAGATTTGTCTATTTGTATAAACCACCAAGCCAACAAATTGTATTTTGTTACAGCAGCCTGAGCAGACTAATACAGCATTTTACATTGTGTTAATTTAATGAAACACTCAATTCTGGCAATTGTCTATAAAAAACAGTAAAAATAATGATGATGATAATAATAATGGAGGGAATTTGATGAGTTATCCCTTTTTTTTCTTGCTAGTAAAATTTGTGGGGGAAAGTGAATTAAGATGGGGCTTAAATTTGATCCTTCCTTCTAAATAAATATTAGTACTGTGTACAATTAAATTATGAGCCATTCCCAGCCCAGCTGTCTCATAGCAAGATGAATCAAAATAATCTGCATACTTATTTTTAGAAAGACTTATCATATATTACATAGGGGGAGAAATCACCTCTTCCACATTTTAAAATAGATTTAGTTACTTTCAATTAGCTTAAGTGGTGGGTCCAGTTACTCAGCTCTTCAGTGGCAAAGCTCCCTTCAGCCAGTCCAAGCAAAGGTCTTCAAGTCTTAGGACAGAATCTAATTTGAGCCGATGACATTTTTCTCCATTTTTAATCCATGAAGGTCCAATTAGAGCTGGAAGAAGATTTTTTACAGAAAAAAAAAAAAAGCTTTCTTTCCTTGTCCTCTTCCCCAAGGTCATTTGCACTGAATTAACTTGTTTCATGGAATAGTATGGGAACAAGAAATTGAATGGGAAAAGGGAACAACAGGAAAAAGGTGTTTCAGAATACGATTCTGCCAAATTATTTCCAAGGTGACCTATATCTCAGGGTCCCTCTCCGTCCGCTTCTTGACTTTAAAACTTGCGAGCACTTCGGATACTGGAATGAGGAAACCATCATTCGATCCTATCTCCAGATGGATCTGTAATTCCTGATTCCTTTTTTGTTCTTCTTGTTGTTATGAAAACTTTTGAGACACATAACAGACACTCCTCGAACACTCACTGATTGCCCGGCCCTGTCTCAGTGCTGTACAGGACTGCTCTTTTAGTCTGTCAACAGTCATAGTGGGAAGGATGTACAAATATGTTCCCTGTGTGGGCAAAGTAACTGAGGTTGAGAGCGCTCAACCAACTTGTCAAAGTGTCTACGTTGAAAAAAGTACCTAACCTTAAAGCACAGCTTTTTATTACTGGCTGGTGATAGGTTAAACTCCTCCGGTAACTTCTCACCCCGCTGACCTTCATCCTTGAACTTAATCATTTACAAAGTTCCTCTTCGTATTAACCTGACATATTCCAAATTATATAAATTGCAAGGCAGACAACTGAACAGAAGGAATAAATAGTTTAAATACGAATTTCCAAACATAATTTTTTGATAGCATAACTACATAAAAAAGTTTGGAAATAACCAGTATAACAATTGATAAATAAACTTGATGTGTGCATTAGATGAAATGCTAGGTGTTACTAGTAATTCTTATATTAGAATACTAATTAAAATAAGCTAGAGTCAACAAAACCACTGCAAAGATAAAACAAAAACTCATCAAGAAATCAATTCCTAGAGAGAAACACTGGAAAAATATATCAAAATATAACAGTGAATGTCTTTGTATAGTAGAATCTTAGTGATGTTTTTCTTTGTTTTCTAATTTTGAGCATTTTCTAATTTTTCCATAGCAAGTACAAAATATTTAATGTGGAAAAGTAAAATATATTGGATATAAAGAATATACTAAAAGAGTTAAGATAGTAAGAAGTTTCTGCCAACAAATATCTCTATGGTTTCAGGTAAAATAATTTATTTGTGCCTCAGTTTCCTAATCTTTAAAGGAAGAGGGAGGAACTAAGTATGAATTACAATTCCCATGTAGCATACTATAATTTTTGTTTACATTAACTTTTTTTTTCATGAGAAGTAGACAGTATTTGTTCACTTTTCCTGGAAGAAGTTATTTTCCTCAGAACTTAGGAAACACACAGTAGCTTATGAGGGCCAAGAATCAAAATCATGCTATTACCAAAAAGAACATTTAAATCTCCCTCACAAATATTTTATATGCTATGTTTATATAATGCTGATTATTTATGTCTCACTTTTTTCATGTCATACTCTTAAGTATTATCCAAACTTTTGGTTTTGTTTTCATTTATGCTAGCAATTCCTAGAACATTCTTAGGCATTTCTCCAAAAACTCTTTCTTGATCAAAGTGAATCACGGCACCTTTTTATCATTTTTTTATACACATATAGCAAAAATATTAAGGCTTTCCATAATGTAGTATCTTTTACTTCATTAGTGGTAAAAGACCTTATCATTTCTCTCATTTTTAAAAATATAAATGTTTTTATGACTTTATTTTATTTATTAATTTTTATGTGGAGCTGAGGATCACACCCAGTGCCTCCCCATGCTAGGCAAGCGCTCTACCACTGAGCCACAATCCCAGCTCCATCATATCATCTCTTGATGTTGTATTTTTCTCTTTTTCCTTTAAACACACACACACACACACACACACACACACACATTCCTACTGGGTGTACTTCAGTTGAAGGCTCTGCACATTATAATTTGTTTTTCAAACTACATTAATTTGGGAGTTAAAAACTGGAATTCACTGTTCTCAGAGAACCCTGGTGTATGTTCTTCCAAGTCTCAGTTGCCATTGGACAGGCACCATTTTCCTCCAGCCCTGCTTCCAAAGAGGCAAAGAGAAGGTGATTTTCCCTTCAGATGCTAAATGAAAGCTAAGGTGCTGATCCCCTGGAAATGTCACAACTCCTGCTGAGAGGCTCTGAGTACACACGGGGTGATGTTTTTCTGTCATGGCCAGAGCCAGCTGCTGTCAACCCTGAAGACACTGCTTTCTCTTTTTCAACAGTTAAGCCACAGCTCTGTATCACCAATTTTGTGTTCTCTTCGTCTTCTATAGAGAGCTTACGATTTTTAGTTAATATTCTTTCAGTTGCAGCCCTTCATAAGCCTTTGGGGATTGCAACAGAGGAAAATGCAATACTATGGTGGATATCGCATCTGCCCTTTGCAGCACTGCACCAGCCCCTCTAACTGATCTGGTAACACCTGACTCTCACTCACTGTCTCATACCTTATTGGAGACTCCTGATCTCTTCATAATCACTCATACAATTAAGAATTCATTATATGCCAAGCACTGGCCCAGGTTTCAATCATAGGTGGAGAATGAGACTAAGTTTCTTCCATGTATGAATTTACACCTAATTTAACTTAATTGAATACAGAATTAAGTAAGTAAATACCTACCAATCTCAGTTTTGTATTCTATAAATAAAAAGAATTCAGGACAATGGGCTAAAATATGATGTGTATGTGCATGGATATGTATGTGCACTTTTTGAGACAGATTTTCAGGAAGGAAAGCCTCTGGTGGGGAAAGGGGTTTCAGGACAAGGGAGGAAAAAAGATAAATGCTGCAAGGCAGGCATGTCCAGATCTTTCTGCAACTCAGGGTGAACAAACTTTAGGCACAAATTAATTCTCCTGCTACAGATATGCCTTATTGGTTCATAAGAAACAGAGTAGGCTATCAAGAAAATGGTGATGAGAGCAATTCTAACATTTAAAAATTAGACCATTATCCCAACAATAATACTCTCTATAAAATGAGTCTCAAGGATATAGTTTTTGAAGATTGAAATTGGGTTGTCTCCAGATTTAAATGAGATCGTGGGTATGATTGCTCATAAACAAACAAAAATACCGCAAAGGTCCTTCCCTGCAAAGCTATACATTGTGACACAAACATCAGAGATTATTATATGAAATAGTATGCTGTGTTTTTAAATTCATACTTTGTATTATCAAGAGATACTTAAAACTCTGCTTATCTGATTAATAGATTTTTGAGTTCTTAACAGCCTAAGCAGTTCCTTTTTGGCCCAATGGAATCAGACATACATTGCTTATTGGTGGAGGTGCAGAATCACATCACCGCCATCAAGAACTTTCTGAGCTCTTAACACATCCCCATTGATACTGCATTTTGAGCAGAGTTAACAGATGTGATCTGGTTCTCAGGTAGTTTATAGATTGGTTTTGTAGAAAGGGGATTTGTTTCATCACCAGTGACAATAAAAAAGAATGATCTTCCTCCTGGTACCAATGATGTCAAGGTAAGTAAGTTGTAATCATAATCAACAAGTGAGAGGAACTTTTTTATAAGTAACTTGGAAAGCGGGTAGATCTGATTCCAAAGAGAAGAAAATACAGTTAGGAAAGTCCATCATGAGAGGTGACCAGGAAACATGAGTGAGGGAGTGGAGGGATCCTCAGATCTAAGATTGTAGAAATTGATTTGAATGACAGGCCTCAAAGGGAGCTAAGGGATATAGGTGAAAGATGTATTTTTAGTAGTGGTTAGTCTAAAGGAGGAATGAAAGTCTGAAAGAAGAGGGTTCTCGACACTCAGAATTTAATTGAAACTTCTTTATATTGTGCAAAGCATCAAGGGAATTGCTCTCATCTATTCATTTAGAAATGATTATGGGGACTATAAGCCAATTCCCAAAAACCAAAAGTCAAATATTCTCTCTGACTTGCAGATGCTAACACGCAATGAAAGAGGGGAAGAAGAATAGAAGCTCAATAGGTTAGACAAAGGGGAATGAAGGGAAGGGAGGGTGAATTGAAATAGGAAAAATAGTAGAATGAATCAGACATCACTTTTCTATCTTCATGTATGAATGCACCACCAGTAAAACTGCACATCATGTTCAACCACAAGAATGGGATCCTAATTAGAAGAAGTTATACTCCATGTATGTATAATATGTCAACATATACTCCACTGTCATGTATATCTAAAAAGAACACATTAAAATAACAATGATCATAGGGAGGCTCTAAGAGGTTAAATGACTTATATTCTGGCAGAATATTAACAAGTTACAGGCAGGACTTGAACCCAGGTTATTGTACCCCTGGTTACAGGCTTCTACCACTGTCTTAGGGGACCTGTTGATTTCAAAATCTCAGATGAGCCTTGTGCAATGACCTTGCCCCCAAGGTGATTTTTGGAGAAGGCATATTGCATATCCACATCACATGATGAAATAATTCCTGCGTTTAGAACATCTTCAATCTTCTACCTTTTAATCCTTTGGAACCAAAAAGTACTAGGCCAGCTGCACTTCAAACGTTATCTCAGTATATCCAAGAATTTGTTGCAATATCACTATATTTTTGGAAAGACATCATTATTGCACATTCCTGAGGATGATGGAATTTTATGTTAAAACCTCCAAATTATTACCATCTTTCTTGTAAAGAGGCCAGTAACCTATGACATGGTCTACAAAAACTGGGAGGGGTGCAATTATTAAGTAGTATATTTCTGAATATTTAAGTTTCTATTTTAGACACATTAAAGCATAAACATTCATCAGAAAATTTAAAAAAACAATAGTCTGGGATATATTAGCAGAAACTCAAAGCTAGAAAAGTTCTTTAGTTATTTTTAGATCATGAAAATATAATTAAGGAAGTTAAAAATTCCATCTTTCCACTAACATGTCAAAAGTCACTTTTTATAGTTACGTTCTGGCTCTGTTTTTTAGACCCTCCACACTATATTGAGCTCATGCAGTATATTTGATATTTGCAAGATTTAATCATTCTAACATAAATCATTGTAGAAGAGTATGAATGGCAATGCTGAATATCATCAATAGTTCACTCATCATCCTAATGAAGCATAAATAAAATACTGAAAATATTTGAAATGCAAACTGAAGATCCCATACAGTTCTTTTATCAAAAATAATACAAATTGTTTTTTGCCATGAATCCATCTCAAATCTTGAGTCAAGATTTGAGTGGGTAAGTTCACTTAAGCTACGAGACATGGTTAGGCAAAGGATAAGTGTAGAGTGATGGTAACTCCAAGAATACCAATATTGACAATAGAAACAGTTCACCCGCAAGAACTTAATGTGTTCTAGGCTCCGGGATAACCAAATTGCATGAATTATTTTATTTGAGTCTTACAAAAAGTATGATGTAATAATAAAAACAATTACTATAGAATAATCACTATGTAATGAAAGCTTTATGAGATCACCTTACTTAAAACTTCACAAAACCGTCTGAAATTCTATGAGCGTTATGGTTTGAAAATAAGGTATCACCCAAAGCTCATGTGTGAGATAAAGAGACAGGTTCAGAGGTGATACTCCTGGATTATGAAAGCTATAATCAGTGGGTTAATCAATTTTATGGATTGACAATTTGAATGGATTAATGGGTGGTAACTGTAGGCAGGTCGAGTGTGTTTGGAGACTGAAGGTTATTGGGGAAATGCCTTTTGGGTTTGTATTTTGTTTCTGGAAAATGGAGTGCTCTCTCTGTTTCTAGGCTGCCCTCTCTGAGCTGAGCAGCTGCCCTCCCACTATGATGTTCTACCTCCCTAAGGCCCAGAGCTATGGAATTGGTTCACTATGGACTGAACCTATGAAACTATGAGCTCAAATAAATTGTTCTTTCTCTAAGTTGTTGTGGTAGATACTTTGGTCCCAACAATACAAAACTAACTAACATAGTAGTTATTTCTTAAATATTAGGAATTGGGAACAAAGATATTCTTGAGGTCACCAGAGCATGGATGATGCTTTGTCCTTCCAGGTGAGGAAGGGGACTTGCTGGTATTGAGTGTGGCCCAGGACCTGGAGAACCCTATGTTTGTAAACAGTAACATCTTTTCTGGGAAGGGGGTAGGCAAGCTTGTGATACTAGCACTGAGCATAAAAAGATAACAGCTTCTCTAGAATTAGGATCTTCAGATCTGGTAAGCCCATGTTGCTTGTCGATGGTATCAACAGCAGCATGTGCCTCTATTTGGGACTTTGAAGTCAATAGGATATGATGTATCGATTCTTGCTCTGTGTGGTCATTTTCCTTCAGATTTTTTTTTGTGAGTTATTAGCTAGTTAAACTAGTAGCTTTTCTTATGTGTGTGCATGTGAAGTATTTTGGTGAATGTGACTAAGTGCTCTCTTCATCTTGGCCAAGAGTTCTCTTGAAACAATGGTAGCATGAGGTAAATATCCTCATTTTACCAATGAAGAAACAAATGTAACTCTAAGATGACTTAGTATTGCAGTGTGTCCTATCAGGTTTCTGCCACTGGGACAAAACACCTGAGATACTTGACATAAAAAGGCAAAAGATGAATTTTGTTCATGGTCAGGAAGGTTTCAGTCTACGGGGATCTTGTTCGTGTTGCTTTGGAACTATAGCAGCGCCGTAAGTCACGGCAGGAACATGGGGTGCTAGAGGCTGCTTACCTCATAGCAACTGGGAAGCAGAGAAAGAGAGGAAAGAGCTGAAGCCCCAATGTGTCCATCAAGGGCACACCCCCAACGACCTAACTTCCTTCCCCTAGGCCCTGCCACTTGAAGGCTCCACATCTCTCTATAGCACTACAGGCTGGGATCACAGTATTAGCTTATGGGCCTCTGGGGGCCATTTTAGATCCAAACTCGAGCACGGTGTGTCTTGCCTGAAGTCATTCAGGTAATAAGTTGCAGAGACAGATTATAATCTTAGGCTTCTGACTCCAACTGTTCATTAATTAGTGTTGTTACATTAAAAAAAAAGCACTGGTCTAGTTATTTTTTTGTGTATAAAAGATAAGTTCATCTTAAAGCATTTTTCTAATTTTTTGTCTTTATTTTTCCCTCTTTCTATTATCATAAATGGCCAACTAAACATTTGTTATTTTTTCCATATAGTCATATTCTTTTGAGCTTCACAAATGTCTTTATCCTTAAATCTTTGTAAACTATTATTATCTTGAATAATTCACATTGTACTACTATAGTAGCTCATAATTCATTTTTGTCTAGATTACTGGAAATTCTGCCTTTGTTCAATAGATCTGCCCTTTGTTTGTTTGTTTGTTTGTTTGGTAAGGGCTCGAATGATATCATTAAGCTGACTGATACATTAGGAAGTGTAGGTTTAAAGATCTCTTCACAATCCAGCCTTCTGGCTTTTGTTCCTGGAGAAGCAGTATTAAGAAGTGGGAAGAAGTGACCCTTTCTCGTTCAAATACTGAAAAAAACCATAGGAGAAAAAAATGTTTATATAATTCATATGAGAAAACAATTTTTCTTTTACTGACCCAAACTAGGAGACCCTATGGTAAAGAGAAGATATTGTTATAAAATGCAGATACAAGCTCATTTAAAAAACTCCAGAGATACAGTTCACAGTGACACGAGCAGCACCAATCAAGACTGAACAGAGCTTTATAAACCTAGTTTCAGAAGTTCTGAAGTTCAAGTAATCAGATAGATTCTAAGAATATGCTGACACCTAATACATCAATTTTAATGAGATACATTATAATGGGATAAGTATGGGATATTGAGGAACACGGGTATCAGAGAAAAGTCATCGGTGGGACAGAAACAGCAATGGATGGTCAAATTCAGCGTGGTCATTTCCATAGTCCCAGCTAAACATATCACTACTGCCTTAGTGAAGTATTGCTATGGTTAAAAACATGTTTAAACTTAACCATTCATTCCACTCCACAGTAAAATTGTGATCCTTCTTAATGAATGATTACTGTGGTCATCATGAAAACCCAGGCTTAATGAACCTCTGTAGATAGAATGAACCATAGATTTAATGAGCCTCTTTGAACATAATTAAGGAGATGAGACTTATGTCTGATATTAAACAGAAAATTCCCACTTTAAGTTTCAGTTCTTGAACAGGGTAAACTACACAAGTACCATCCCTTAGAACGAGCTTGGATAATCCATAGGCTTTGGTTGCATCGCACATTTCCTCCTATATATTGCTCAAAAAGCAGGCATTAGGTTCATCAATTTCCCATCATCATTAAACATGCTGGGTATGTCTGAAATAAAATTATTTACTCAGCCATTATTTCTGAGGTTAGTCATGAGGCTCTGAAGACAAGATAAGAAGCCCCAATTAGTTAGTTAATAAAGCCTGAGACAGGACAATTACTTATCCAGGGATTTGTTCAAAAAGTAATCTGTAAACACAGTTTTGAATGTTGGGACAGGCACTGATTACAGAAGGTGACCAAAGCAGGAACTCAGATTGTCCTATGATGACTAGAAAAATCTGTGCAGCTAGTTTTTATATATATTATAAATGCAGGATATTACCTGTTTAGAACTACCCTGGTTCTCTTGAGAGACACAGAATTGGTATTTCATACCACTGTGTCATCATATGTTCAATCCAGTCACCTAATTCTATATTTAAATTAGCTTCATTAATACATAATGATGAAATTCACCATTTTGAGTGTGCAATTGGATGAGGTTTGATAAATATATAAATTCTTGTGACAACTAACAAAGCCAGGATATTATATTATTATATATCTTTACACCAGGAAATTCTTTCATACCCTCCAGAGTCCTTCCTTTCTCTCCAAGAGTGGCTTTAGCAGTCTTTTGATATTTATATCACTATGGTTTTATGTTTTCTAGAATATTATAAAAATAAAATTATATATTATATTTTATTTGGGATTTGGCTTCTTTCATTCAGGATAACATTTCCGACATTCATCCAGATTACAGTGCATAGATGGCATCAGACCTTTTTTATTGCAGAGTACGACTCCATAGTGTAGATATACCACATTTATTTATCCACTCACAAGTTGATGGACATTTAGATTGTTTCTGGTTTCTTTATTTTCATTGTTATAACAAATGAAGCTAGCTGCTGTAGACATTTATATACAAGTCTTTGTGAAGATATGTTTTCTTTCTCTTAGGTAAATATACAGGTATAAAATTTCTAAGTCACATAGTTAGTACATATATAGTTATATAAGAAACTACCATGCTTTCCAATATGACTGAAATATTTTTGATATGCAACAACAATCTCTGAGATACCCAATTCTTGTACATCCTGAAAACACTGGGAATAGTCACACTTTTAAATTTTAAGCATCATAGGAAATGTGTAGTTCTATCTAACTCTGGTTTTAATTTTCATATTTCTAGTGATGTTAAGACTTTTTTCATGTATATATTTGATAGTATGTATATTCTTTGGTGAATGCCATTCAAATGTTTTGCCTTCCCACCTTTTTAAAAATTTGGGTCTGTATTTCTTATTGAGTTGTAAGATCTCTAATATATTCTGGATATAAGTCCTTTTTTAGTATTTATTTAAAAAATATTTTCTCCCAGCCTGTGGCTTTCCTTTAATTTTCTTCAAGTCTTTTTTGAGGGTACAAGTGTTTTTTATTATGATGAATTTCAATTAACTAATGTTTTTCTTATTTGGTTTGGAATTTTTCTGTACTCTAATAAATGTTTTTCTAACATCACAAACATTTTTTTGTTTCCCTTTAGAAGTCTTATGTTTTAGTTCTTAAATTTAGATCAATGAGTATGATATATTTAAACATAGTTATTGTATAGGGTGTGAAGTAAGAGCCCCAATTTATTTGTATATGCATATACACTTTTCCAGAACAGTTGTTGAAAGGATAGTTTTTTTTGTCAACTGAACTGCTTTGCATGTTTGTTGATATTAAATTAACCATTTATATTCATGTGTTTCTGGATTCTCTCTCCTGTTAGTGCATGGATATGCTTTTGGGGTTGGGGATGTGGCTCAGTGGTAGAAAGCTTGCTCAGCATGTATGAAGCCTTGGGTTCAATCCCCAGCACTGTCACAAAAAGAAAAAGAGCCTACGTAGCCTTCAGCAACACCACAATGTCTTGACTAGTGTGACTTATTCGTAACAAGTCTAGGTATTTTTCAAAAATTGTTTTAACTCATCTAGTTAAAATTTGAATTTCCACATGTTTTAAAAGCAGCATATCAGTTTCTGCAAAAGAAAATATTTTGGGTTTTGATTGGGATTGAGGTGAATATGAAGATCAAAATTATCTATAACAATTTGTCTCTACATAAAAATATACCTCAGCACCACTGATCTTCAGCTCAATAAATGAGGTATCTCTCTAAGTTTATTTAGGGCTTCGTAAACATTCAGTAATGTTTGTTAATTTTCAGTTTGTAAGTTTTGCATAACTTTTGTTAAACTCATCCATAAATATCTATATTTTGAGTGTTGATCTTAGTAGCTTCAAATGTTTGTTGCTAATATACAGAAATAAAATTGTTTTTTGTGTATTGATATTGTAATTTGAGATGTGAGTAAATCAGTTATCTGTTTTAACAACATTTTTGTTGATTCCTGCTTAATTATGTTGTCTATTAATAAAGATACTTTCATTTTAATTGAAATAAATATTGCTATATTTGTCCATAAAATTGTGACATGGCTTTTCTTTTTTTTCTGTTCCTATCACAAATTGCATTGATTGATTTTACTAATCATACACTAGCTTGATGTGTGGATAAAATCTACTTGGCAATAATAATTTTATTCTCTCTCTCTCTCTCTCTCTCTCTCTCTCTCTCACACACACACACACACACACACACACACACACACACACACAAGAAATAACTTACTAGTTTCATCATTCAACTAACAAACCCAACAAATTACAATCCAGAGGCCAAATAAAAGTCTTGCAACAGCCAAAATGGCATTTCTAATCAGTAATTTCCTCTTGTTATTATTCATGGTCTTATTACTTTAGTTAAAAAGTATAAATACATTAATGGTATACCATATATTACACACACACACACACACACACACACACACACACACACACACACGGATAGTATCATTATTTGTGCCAAGTTTGACTCTCTGTACATACCCAAATGGTTCTGTGATTGCCATGTACTGTACATAGTAGATTAAATGCAGTACTTTGGCATGAGAAAACAAACCTTAGTAATAGGTGCAGAGATGGGAGGATCTGAAAGCAGACAGTATGAAGAAAGAGATTACAAAAAAAAACAGACAAAAGAACTGAAAACTATAGCAGCTGGGGCTACTCAGCAATTGCATAGTATTGTGTATGATTCATGCTCCTGAGAATAATCACAGAATTTTAGCACAAACAGTCTATGTTCAAGATGGTGAAATGGTCATTAAGAACAAATTCAGTCTGATCAGTATATTCTGTTTAACAAGGCAAGGAAATATACAATTCATTTCTAAATTCGTCCATTAATAGAGTTAAAAATATTTGGAGTAAAATTCATTTTTTTGGGGAAATTTACTTGGACTACGCATTTCAAACTTGGTTCAATAATGCTGCTTCAGTGGAGAACTTGATACATCCATGAACAAGTTACCATCTAAGAGCCACAGAGTAAGCGCACTGCCACCTTCAGGGGATGCTGTAAACAGCACAGGCTTTGAGCCTCTTGGCACCCCTGGAGTTGTGTGGTACTGCAGCCCTGTGCACAAGGGCTGGCATTTTCTTTGCTCATATAATATCCTCACTTCTGGAATGGTACCTGGCACATAGTAGGATCCTTATAAAATTTTGTTTCAGGCGGGCACGGTGGTGCACGCCTGTAATCCCAGCGGTTCAGGAGGCTGAGTCAGGAGGATCCCGAGTTAAAGCAAGCCTTGGCTATTGCAAGGCGCTAAGTGAGGTCTTGTGAGACCCTGTCTCTAAATAAAATACAAAATAGGGCTGGGGATGTGGCTCAGTGGTTCAATCTCTGGTACCAAAACAAACAAACAAACAAAAATTGTTTTAACTATGAATGATTGCACTGAACTGCAATATTTTAGAAACAGAATATTTGAGTTCCCAGAAGAGTTAATATGGAATTTTCAGTGCTCATTTAAAAGAGGGACAAAGCTTTTATGGATGTCTTGATTAATTGGGTCAGAACATTAGACTGAAAGGTAATATGTGCAAGAGAGGGAACTGAGGAAGCTTCAAGTTCATGATTTCATAAAGGAAAACAGGTTTTCCGCAAGTCACCTTCACCTGTTAGGGTTCACTTTTCTTTTGAGGTCTGAGTCAAGGCCCATATGGTTTCCTACATTCCCAGACTAGATCATGATACCTTTTATGATACAGTTTATTTATTCTCTGCTCTTAAAACTTCAGTCTATTTTAAGTTGACTTTGTGGTGCTGTTGGACTCTACTTAATATCTTTTATTCACTCTAGTTTAGTACCATAAAAATAGAGCATTTAGGCAGATACTGATAATAACAAGGCATTGAATTTGGAGTCTGGAGATTAAATTCTACATCTGGATGAACCATTCATGTTAAGATAAGTGACATCATATTTGGAAAAAATTCCTATTTCCTTAATATCTTTTGCTGTCTATGAGGTTAAAAAATAACATTCAGAATTATTACATTATTCTAAAGGTTTTCTGAAACTATTTTTGACTTTATAATAGATAAGAGAGCAATTAAGCCATTGAGAATTCAGCATCTGCATATTTTAAGATATGTAAAACATTCCACACCCTATCAAACACATTAAAAATGAACCATTTTTGCAACTTTGAATTTTTTAATTGTTTAAGGACACAGTGGGACACTAGCCAAGCTCATTAGTTCACAAGTCATTAGATGTGTGCAGTGGCTTCCAAGATATGCTAAAGCGAATGAGGAAGGGGATTAAGAAAACAATCTTTTGTGGTATCTTAGAACTCTTATCTATTATGAAGTCAAAAATAGTTTCAAAAATCCTGCAAAGGATGCACTATTTATAGGACCCATGGTCAGCTCATCAGATGTAATGGTTTTCTCATATTGGTCATTAATCTTTGTTTTAGCAATAATCACAGGCCATCATAAATTCTAAATACCCATGGAATTTTATGGTCTGAAATTATTCTGCAACTTGATGCCCAAACATTAAAAATAGACCAAGAATTTGAGAATTTATTTTCTTTTAATCGGTTGCAATGTAAAATGTTTATGAATCTCAGTCTTGAAAAACTATTTTAATATCATGGAATAGTTTGGAACCCTTTAAAAAGCAATAATAGGCTTATATTACATCCTTTATATTGGACTAAACAGAGAAATATTTTAGAAATCATATTTAGCTGCAGAGTTTTACAAGATTATATTTAAGGTGCAGCTTGAAATCACCTTCCAGATGTCTCATTTATAGGATCCGACTGCTTTGCCCATGTACCACAGCCTGTCATTCTGCTCCTCATTTAACTTTCATGTAAACTAAGAGAATACCAGAGCCCTTGGCTCTCCTGGGTCTTTTATTATAGGATCCACTCAGTCTATACTGCTTTTTGATAATGAAAGGCAGCATTAGAAGTTAGGCTGTGTATACAACAGTGTTGACATCTTAGTAATTGGTCTTAATCACTCTGGGGTATTATATCCCAGATTCAGGCTTCTTTCCATTTTCCATACTTTATTCATCAGTCTTGACTTCTGTCATAACTTGGCAAGAGTCTCTAGGATGCTGTCACTTGTTAAACAATTCTACATTTCCTGAAATAGACACCCTATGTTTCCTAAAGTGAAGAAATCTTTGGAGAAATTTCTCCTTAAATTGAGTTGTATATAAATAATACACTTTCAAGCTAATTACTATCATGTGATAAATATCTATAACATATAATTCCTTAAAATCTTTGATGAATCAACTAATTTTATTGCATGTGACTGCCTCAATTAAATCATAAGGAAAATTTCACAGTATATGATGGAAATCTGCTGATATAAGGGAAGTATTACATTGCATCATAAGCAGTTTAATTTGTTGATAAAAATAGAATTTTCAATTTAGAACTTATGATGAACAACTAACAGATTTTTATAAGCTACTGGAAGTTCTTAGAAATTATTATTGGTCAACTGATCTTTCCAGGGCTTTATGAATACAACCATAAACCTTCAGCATTCTGTGAAATGACCTTGACACCGACTTGTGTTAGCAGAGCTCTCTTGTCATGGATTCAAAGCGAAGAGAGCTAAGTGCACCATAAATCATGTTTAATACATTTATTAAGGACAAAAAGAGTGTCTTTGTTATTAATACAGCAGAACCTGTGACCATAGGTCACTGTCTTGACTAATGCTCTTCAGTCTCCAAGAAAATGTTTCTCTACATTTTGTGTTCTGTACCCTCAACAGAAAGGTGAGTACATCCTATTGCTCTAGATGTTGTAAAAATTTAGGGGTTTGCCCCTCTTGGCAACAGAAACAGACATGCATGGTGCATTAAGTTGGAAAACACCACATATTCTATCTTTACACTGCTGTGTCAATGCCATCTTCACATATCTGATTCTTCCTATATTCCATCTCTTCTCCTAGCACTTGCTTCTATAGGAACTTTGCCAACTTATGTTGAAATGCATGCCATTTCTGAAAATACCTTTATGTTTTCTCCGTTTTGCATGTTTCCTTTATTGGATAGTCTGGAGTGTAAAATTTCTTCATTTTCAAGACCATTCAAATGTTGGGAATTCTTTAACTTTTTCTTAGGCACCCTATTATTCTATATAGATCAAGCCAAAAGTAGACTTAAAATGTTTTGTAATTCTCTGTATATAACAGATTACTTTTTTAAAATCTATGTTATTTGAGAGCAAGAAGTTGTTGTGGTGAGGAATAAATGATATATCTATCTCTATCCACATTAATTCCTGGCATCTATATTTGCTGTTTTTAGTAGTTCTTTATGTTAACATGACTATCCTCTCTGCTGCCTCACTTTCCACCTCACTAGGTTAACATTCTGTGCCCAATATTGTACTATAAAACTGACTAATATTTGGCCTTCCCTCTATATATTTCATTCCTTCCTGTGTATCACACATTTAATATTAAATTGAACAATGAATTAGTTTCAAGAGGGAGACTAAAAGGAATTAGAGAAATTAGCTGTGTGTATGAAATATTAAAGTAAGTATAGGGATGATAAATAACAATGAAGTATTTTTAAAAGAAATAAATAATGCCACAAGGAATATAAAATATTCGAGATAATAAATGAAAGGATATTTGAGACTTAGATGTCCTCAAGGAGTTCTTCATCTAAAAATGGTAGGAATTGCTGAACGAATGGATCCTTCTCCACCCCCAATCCCTTTACTGGTGTCCCATGAGATTTTCATCTGCCTCACGTGACCTGTCAAGACCTCATTTGCAAACTCTATGTGCCTTGCTTATACATTATTCAAGACGGGAATGCTCAATTAAAACCGAATTATTATTGTGATTCCCCAGGCATATAATAGAAACTTAACAAACACTTTCAAATATTTGTCTTAAATACAATAATGAAACAATTAAATCATGCACAAATATTACTACTTTTGGAAAAAGAAGTTTTAAATAAGAAATGTAATGAATTTTCAATTTTTGCTATTCTTACTCTGGTCATCTCTCCTATGGATTTGATAATACGCTGACGTTGTGTCCTAAGAGCACATCTCTTGGTAGCATAGACAACAGGTCTGTATAACACGCCAATAAACTGCAAGTTAACCAGTGAAACAACACACTCTAGTTATGTGAAACTGGCATTATTGCTGATTCAAATTTAGCTGAATCATGGAGAAGATCTCTTATATTTCTATCAAGAGAAATTCTCATTTTAGAAAATACTTCTCTGGACTTCAGGAAAAAAATAAGCATATTTTCAGTGGGAGAACAATTATAATTACTGAATTTCCTGGACAGGACTTTTCTCTCTTTTATCCTTTCTCTCCACCATCAACATTTATAAAATATAAAATATTTATCTTATTTTTGAATGTTTCCCTTTCATTAAATTTAGCTACAATTGACCAACTACATTAAAAGTCAGGAGTCTCCACCTATAAAGATAACTTGCTTTCTAACTCTAGGGATGGCAAAAATTAGCAGTAAAAGCACAGGAAGGAAATAACATTTTAAGTAGAAATTACTTTAAGTCAGATTTCTAAAATAGTTAGAAGGCAGTATTCACTGTTGAGCGATCAGTTTTAGTGAGGTGATGAGTCTATGAGTAATAGGAGAAAACACCAAGGGGCAGGTGAAATAATTGTATTACATGCAACTCAATATTTTTTTTGAAAGTCTTTTTTTTTCTTTAGGAGCTCATTATTCTTTGGAAAGTTCCAAACTGAATTAGGAAAGCAATTCCATTTGAGTTGAAAATTGTTTCAAAACACTCTGTAAAACATTAGATGAGGTAAGCAAATGTAACTGCTTCAACTCTATACTTAGAGTTCCACCATCTGTGCTTCTACATTTCCATGAAATATCCCAGTGAAATCACACAGAAACATTGCCATGGAACTAGCACACATAACTCATGTATATGACACAACTAGTCCAAAAAAAGTTGATACATTAAACAGCAGAGGAATTAAAATTTTAAACCATGTTAAAGGATGTGATAGAAAAACATCTGGAAAAGAACAGGTTGATTGAAATAGGCCTGTGTGGTTTCAGGAATGGAAGGTCATACTAAACTAATTTCCAAAAGAACTCCAAGGGTGTTTCTGCCAAAATAAACAAAGGCAATTCAGGAATGGAATACTTTTGGATTCTCCAGGATCACATGAAAAACCTGGTGCTTAAAGAGACAGTCTAGCAACCCCTTATATTTATCCCTTCCATTATTTTAAAGAGCATTATATGTCTTTTCTTTAAAATACATAGGAATAGACAGAAACACGTATATTCATTTGGAAAGTAATTATTGTGCTTATGTGCCAGAAAGGTACTGAGATTGAAGAATTAAATGATGTTATCTTCATCTTAAGATCCTCAGAGTAGAGTAAGAGACAGGCAACCTCTCTGATGATACAGTAGACTGACTTAAACCCAGAGACAGATTTTCCATGATCAACCCAAGATATTTAAAGATGATTTGAATTTTAATATTAAAGGTGAAGATAAGGTGCATTTTTCCCAGGTGTTAGATGCTTAGAGTGCTACATAAGTCCTATCTAGTTCTGCTGGGAACTTCAGTAAGAAATAATTGAAGCTACAACATCTTATTTTACCCAGGTGAAAGACTTTTGGCAAGGCAAAGTTTTATACATTCCCACCTGTCTTAACGTCTATTTATCTACAAACTAGAATTCTGAAGGAAGAGGACTGTAAATGAAGCATATGGGCATGTTTATTGGATCTCACTGGTTGATAATGAAGTTTAGATTTGCCAATAAAAATTTTATGGAAAAAGTTTTAATAAATTGAACAAGCTGAATATATAGGTTTGATATTTTGAAAAAGACATGTCCAAAGTACAGACACAATAAAAACAAACTAGAAATTATAAGATTCATACTAATTTAATCTTGTGGTAGGAATATCAGAACTTAATGTCTGTGAGTGGATACATACAAACAATTGTTTTAATATGGCTGTTCTATATTATGCTGCAAGAATGAAAATGTGTTTATTAATTGTTAGCTTTTGAGAATATTCACAATGAAACATAAGAAAAATAAGCAAAAACATTACTACAGAAAAAAATGCTTTTAAAGATTTTTATCTTGTCATATTGTTAAAATGTAAGGAAATGTGACTAAAATATGTAACCTTTTCATTTGTAAAAATAGGAATAAATAGTATTATATATTATACATATATACGTATATACGTTAAGGTTTTATTTTCTTAAGAGAAAGTCCAAAGCATGAGAGAAAATAACCATAGAGAAAACACATTAACTATTTTTAGAGTCAAATGTTAACTTTTCTAGAAAGCATTCATAGGTATTTAATTATGAATCTTTTTATTTGGTATGTTGGAAATTATTTACTTTTATGGAAAAAGCATTATGCTTTTAAGAAATTTAGCTTTCTTTAGTTAACCACAGAATTAGCAATAGGAGTATTAAACTAAAAGCTTACTACTTCAGCATACATAATATTGATGTCATTAATGCCATGGTTATCAACACCCATTGGAGTGCCTTTTTTTTTTTTCCGTACTGAGGATAGAACCTAGGGTTGTTGTTCTACCACTGAGTGACATTTCCACCCCCTTTGCTTTTTTTATTTTGAGACAGGGTCTTGCTAACTTCTTGAGGCTATCCTCAAACTTGAGATCCTCCTGCCTCAGTCTCTGGAGTTGCTGGGATTAGAGCATCTGGCTAAAAATGACTTTTTAAAGTTATTCTATTGCAAAGTTAAATATGTTTCTGTCAGCTTTTATGTACATGTGTTCCACTTTATACATATTATCTAAGCTCCTCTCTAAACCAATCCCTCTGAGCATGTACCCCTCCACCTCATGTCACGGGGTGTGACTGTAACTTCTCTCCTATCTATTGAACCTTCATATCTCCATGTTATTGGGTTTTTCACCTACATACCCATGTAATGCTTTTTCTTATATTAAGTGCAATGCTCTCTCAATTTCCTTCACCCCTCCACCTATTGCCTATTTTGTACTCTCTTTTATAGTAAAGTTTTTCCAAAGTTGTCCATAGCCATCATCTCTATTTTCTCTCTTCTGATTGATTTTAAAGCCAATTCCCATCAGGCTTTGATCCCTACAACTTCAAAGCTACTCTTGCAAGGTCTCCCAAATCCTACACATTAATAAATCTAATAGTGATTTCGCAGCCCTTATCTTACTGTTGGGGCGTTTGAGACTGTTAATGGCTTCCTTCCCGTTCCTTTCTTCAGTGGGCTTTCAGGACACCCCACTCTCCCAGATTTCTTCGTGTCTCCTGTTTTTCTGTTCCTTCTCAGTGTCCTTTGCTGGCTCTTGCTGCCGTCCCCTTGCCTTGATGTTGGTACACAGGGTATCCTTCTTTCTCTTCTCATCTGTAAATACTTCTCTGGTGAACTCCGGTGGATCAGTGGCTTAAAATAACCATCCATATCCTCATGACTTTTCAGACCTCTGCATTGCCAGCCAGATTGCTCCCGGTGGTCTCCAGATGAGTCTACTAGAATATCCTATTAGCCTTTGTCCAAAGGCTCCTCAGAGTTAGCATTTCCAAACACTGCCCTTCTGGTCTTGCCCAACAATTGCCTTCCTGATGTCTTTTCTGTTCTATTTTTTAAAATATTTTAAATCTTTTTAGTTGTGTATGGACTCAATGCCTTTATTTGTTTTTATGTGGTGCTAGGATTGAACCCAGTGCCTCACACTTGCAAGACAAGTGCTCTACCACTGAGCTACAACTCCAGCCCCTCTATTTCTATGAATTCTTCCAGTTTCTGCTCTGTAACTCTTTTTTTACTCACACCTTGTTTCCCTTTCATTAAGAAATCCTTAAATGTCAAACTTCAAATATTTCCAAAATCTAGCCAGTTCCTACCACTTCCACTGTTAGGACTGTGGTTCAAGTAACTATTATCTCTTGCCTGGAGTCTGGCTTCTTTCTTGTCCCACTGAAAACCTACAAGGCCCCACCTGATTGGGTTTTACCAACTCTCTGCGACAATCTCTAATTCCTTCCGTCTTCTCCAGTCCTCAGAGCATCTTTCTTGGCCTCTATACATGCCAGACATGTGCTCGGGGAGGACTTTTGCTGTTGCAGTTCTCTCCGTTTAGGGCTCTTTTCCCACAGGGAATGACCCTGTGTCTCATTCCCTCACCTATTTGACAGCTTTGTTCAAATGTCACCTCTTCAGAGAGGCCCTCCCTGACCCCTGTATTTAAATTCCAGGATCCCTCAGCATTCTTTGGGCAAATGGTTCCTTTCTTTCACACACTACCTTCTAATGTAATTTACTTATTTATTATGCTTATTGTCTGGCCACACAGTAGAAGGTTAGCTCCCAAGGAAAGGCTTTCTTAACTATTATTTGTTATGGCATTTCATATGCTGGGAAAGAAGCAAAATAGACTGAGCATATTTGGAGAAGAGAGACAGAGTAGAACAAAATTGGGTCTGGATGAAGAGGTAGCTTTAATTTTATTATTTGTAATGTTTTTTCTTTGTTTTTTGTTGTTTGTTTTTTGGTTTTTTTTAGTAAGAAAGGACCTGATGACAATAAGAGTTTTTCTTTTTTTCCATTTTTTTTTATTGATTGTTCAAAACATTACAGAGCTCATGATATATCATCTTTCATACATTTGACTCAATTGGGTTTTGAACTCCCCAAATACATAATGCAGACTCACTTCTGTTACATACTCACATTTTTACATAATGGCATATTAGTGACTGTTGTATTCTGCTACCTTTCCTATCCCCTACTATCCCCCCTCCCCTCCCCTCCCCTCCCATCATCCCTCTCTACCTCCTCTGCTGTTGTTCAATTCTCTCCCCTTTTTTCCCCCTCCTCCTTGCCCCTCATAACCTCTTATAATTTTGTGTATCACTGAAGGTCTCCTACAATTTCCATATGTTTTCCCTTCTCTCTTCCTTTCTCTCCCCCCATTCGTCTTAGTTTACTGTTAGTCTTTTCCTCATGCTCTTCCTTCCTGTTCTATTCTTAGTGGCTCTCTTTATATCAAAGAAGACATTTGACATTTGTTTTTTAGGGCTTGGCTAGCTTCACTTAGCATAATCTGCTCTAATGCCATCCATTTCCCTGCAAATTCTATGATTTTGTAATTTCTTAGTGCTGCATAATACTCCATTGTGTATAGCTGCCACAATTTTTTTATCCACTCATCTATTGAAGGGCATCTAGGTTGGTTCCACAGTCTAGCTATTGTGAATTGTGCTTTTTTCCCCATCTGCAGTCAAAAGAGTTTTTCTTTGTTGCATATTAGTGGTGGGTATGTGAGTGTTAGTCCTATTTTTCCTCTGGCCTTTCTGAAAGTTTAAAATAATTTATAATGTTTAAAATAAAGCAGTTAGAAAGAGAGCAGCAAGTCAGGTGACTGTAGTTCTCAATGGCAGGAGCAGGGATGAGGAGAGGGATGGGTGGCCAGAGGAGGAGAAAAGAGGACAGTAGCCAGGAGGAAATGGATGCTGCTCCCCCATGCCCTAGGGCTGTGTTGCCCCTAAAATCTCAGCACACAGAGGATCACGAGGGACATATGTTGTGCTTCAAATTTCAATTCAGTTGCTCTGGATGTGGCTGTGAGTTCAGCCTTCCAAAGGACCCCCAGGTGATGCAAATCCTATCTCTTTTGCAATGTTGGTGACAGAGGCATAGAGTGTGGGATCTTTACCTTAGCCACACCCTGGAATCACCTGGAAAAACCTAGAATATACTAATGTCTGGTTCGAACTCCAAATGATTCTAATTTCATTGGTTTTGTGTGTTATCTGGCTACTGACATTTCAAGCACAGATTCTAGTATTCAACAACATTTGAATTCCACGTCAGGGGTCCCAAACTTTCCTGGTGTGCCAGCTTTCCTGGGGACCATGTGATGCCTGCTTCTTGCAATCTCCCTCTGGGGGAATTTTGCGCAAAGGTCACTGAGATGCACCAATTGCTGCTGCTCAAGGCCAGCTACATGCCAGGGATTGAGACCCAGTGCAAACACAGACTAGATGCCCTAAAAGACTGTTCTTTCAAGGACCTCCTTATCGTGACAAGCAACACAAAAGTGGGGAAAGCTGACTTCCAAGCAGGACACTGTCAGAGGAGCTGCTTAGTTGTCAGAGGTGTTGCTAGATTATGAAATCATTTGATTTTTTTTTTACTATTTTCATAATTTACTAACACTATGGTATGTTAGCAAAGATACATGATTTATTAGGGATCAAAGCAGTCTTTTTCTAGCTCTGGGGGTGCTTACAGTCTACCAGTTTTGACAAATATTAGGCCCTGTATTGCACAATTGTGAATTTACTTATGATGTGGTGGTTGCTATAGGCACAGTCTTGGTGCCAAGAGTATGAAGATCAGGAATCTGTGTTTATGTCTTTTTGAAGAAGCAACAGATCAGCTGAGACTCAAATGGTGAGAAATCAGAAGGGAGAAATGGGCAGACGGCAGGAATAGCTGCTGTGGAATTCTGAATGGATTCTGCTTCTCAGGGGAACCTTCAGTGGCTTAAAAAATTTTCCCTCTCCTTCTTCCTTCAGTATGTTTACATGAAGCCTTTGCTAACAGTGCTCACTGAAATAGCTCACTTTTGTGTGTGTGTGTGTGTGTGTGTGTGTGTATGTGGAAAAAGGTAACTCACACCAGGTAATAGGGTTCAACAAGACAAAATGCTGCCAACACATGTGGCCGGACAAGGTCAAGGCCTGAGTCATGCTTCATCCTAGCAGCTGTGGGATGATCATTTGGAAAGGAGTCAAAGTGGGAGAAAGGACAAAGGAAGTGAAGGATGTGAGGAGACTCCAGAGGCTGTGGGGTCACCTGGAAGGCAGGATTGTTGGACCCAGTGGGAAATGGTGGTGTCCTGTGCTAAAAGCAGGTGGTCTGTAGCGGTGTACTGATGATACTTTGTATGGGTGTGGGTGGCAAGGGAGAAGAAGGAGCTATGGGTGACTCACAGAATTCGGACACCTTGGCTCCTTAATGGGTTTCTATTCTATTCTGTGAATTTCTAAACTCAAAACTGCAAATTATTTTTAACCATAACCCAATTCCCCAGTTTCTACTATTGTTTGATTAGAGCTTCTACAGCATAGGTACTTTTATATACTTACAGAAGTAGGGAAAAGTATAGAAAATCAAATTACTTTTAAAAGCTCCAGATATTTACTATTTTTCATGGGAAGTGAAATCCTTTTTTTTTTTTAATACTAGAACTTGAATGTAGGGGTGCTTTACCTCTGAGCTATATCCCCAGTTCTATTTAATTAAAAAATTTTGAGATAGGACTCATTAAATTGCTTAGGGCCTCACTAAGTTGCCAAGTCTGGCCTGGACATTGTGATTCTCCTGCCTTAGCCTCCCAAGTCACTGGGATTATAGTCCAGTGTCACAACACCTGGCTGATGGGAAATGGAATGCTATCAAGGGGAATGAATTAAGGTGCTTGACTCTCCTTTCAATATTATTTTCCTTTGGGAGTCTTAAAACATGATGTTCATGTAACAACAGGCCATGAAGAACCAACTGAGGATTTCATTGTGGATACCATAGCATGTGTCGGGGGCTGGGTGGGCACACTAAATAGATAAGAAAACAGTAAAAAGAAAACAAGAATCCTAAAAGTCAAGTCAATATGAGAATTTGGAACTCAGACATAAATTGACCAATCTTTTGACAAATAATGTGACTATCTCCCATGGAACTTGTCTTTATTTGGATTAACCCCTTTTTTTCAGATATATCTATTAGTTAAAAAAAAAAGATGTTTGGCTAGATATCCTTCCTGTGAAATAGTAAAAAATTTTAAAATATTCTGCAGGGGGGAAATATGAAAGAAATAAGGACTGCAAATAATCTTTTTAACAGATTGGTTTAAAACATATTTGTAGTTTTCAATTGCCACTCCAAACATCTCCCATTTCAAAGTTAATTTTTGTCATTAACATATTTCTTGAATTATATGGAATAACAAACCCCAGGGAGAAAGGATGGATCCTGTGGGGAGAAGGCAAACGAGGGGCTCTGGGCTGTGGAATTTCATCCTAGTATGAATGGGTTTCCAGGTTTTACAACTGTCTTCCTGATTTAGGCTTTGAACCTTCACTAGTTTCCTGACCGCCCAAGTCTCTAATTTTAAATCACACTAAACATTCTGCTATGATTAACTCTCATTAAAACCTATAAAAAATAAACCCCTCTTGAAACCAGTTGCCATTTTTTTCCCTGAAAATATCCCATTCCACCACTGCATAATAAAGACAGCTTGCTGATCTGTGGAGGTCTGCTCCCATTTCAGTTATTTTTGGTTATACTTCTAAACAACACAACAGAATTGGGTAAGGAATGGGGAAGAGGGATGACATTATATTTTAGGATTTTTCATTAGAACCCAATAGTTTCCTTTTTTTAGAAATACTATAAAAACACATTAATATATGGTATGAAGAGTTGATTCAGAAGCTAGCGAATATATTAAAAGATGCAAATACATTAATACTACTATTAATATTATAGTTTTACAAACATATTATGATCCTATTACATTTATTTTGACACAAACTAAAATTATAATTATATTATTACAGATTATGGTTACATTATCACTAACAGTATTTTCCTTAATCCAGGATTCAAAAATTGGATAGAAACAAATTTTTACCTTAAAATCTGGAAAACAGGAACAAAGCAAAATAAGTTCAGTGTAGGAACATTTATTTGTACTTAAAGAGTTTAACAAGTTGAAAACATTTTCATTTTAGCAAAAGAAAGGATGGAATTTTGCCTCTGCTAAATAGAATGAAGGCTTCCTTTGTGAGATCCACTTTTCTGGCATTTAAATTATATTGACTTAAAGATTTAATAATTGCACCAAAATATAGGAATCAAAAAAGGAGAATACAAAGATGATAGAAATGTTGAGATAATAGGGCTCAGTGAGATCATAGGTTTTAATCACTTGTTTTTTTTTTCAATTTGAGGAAGTAACTTTTATGTTTTAGTTATTTGTTGTTCAAAATATTTTCACATATGCAAGTTTATTAATGTTTGGGGGAAATGTTAGAGTGCAGTAGAAAAGAAATATGAAACCAAGGAATCAGAAGGGTACGACACTTATTAAAGATTAAATAACTCATTTGAAGCAGCCAATATGCATTGGTATAAATGTTAATGACCCCACCCTCGCTACCATCAAAATTCATATATTGAAGTTTTGCCCTTATGGTGATGATATTAAGTTATGGGACCTTTTGGAAGAGTTTACGCTACAAGGTCAGAGCCCTCATGATTGGGATTAATGCCCTTATACAAAAGCCCCCCAGGGAGCTGCCTTGCCTCTTGCATCATATGAGAGCCCAGAAAGAATCAGGCACCATCTATAAAATAGAAAGTGAAACCTCACTAGACATCAAATCTGCTGGAACCTTCATCATGGACACTCCACTCTCCAGAACTATGAGAAATAAATAATAAATTAATGTTTTCTGTAAGTTTAAAGTATTTTTTAGAGCATCTCAAATTCATTAAGATACCATAATAGAAGAATCTCTGTATTCAGGTCTCCTATTCCATGATAATGGTGACTAAGCAGGTACCATGTTGAGACCAGCCTCAGCAACTTAGTAAGGCCCTATCTCAAAATTAGAAATAAAAAGGACTGGGAACATGCCTCAGTGGTTCTGAATTTTACCAGAGCCTCAGGTGGAGACATGGGAAATCATTGCTCAATGCCTAAAATGCCTTAAATAGTTCAGTCAAAATATCTGAAAATAAAATCAGTAAAAGTTTTTATTTTTTTGTATGATCTCACTTGAGACTCAACACAACTCCAAACATGGGTACTGCTGCCTCTTGTTACTGAAAATGAAGGATCTGATACAACTCGGGTTGGAGGAGGGAGTTCATAATATACTTTTGAATTTAAAGATCATGAGGAACTTTTAAAATATTTTGAATTTGTGTTTAGATTAGCTGATGCCTATATTTTAGAGAGCTCTATGATAATGACTATGGATTGTTCTTTAGGCCAAAGCATGCATTGGACACATTATCTAATGGTAATTGAGGAAATGCGTAATCACATGATAAATAATATCCAAAAAACCATAACGAGTGGGTTACATTTAATGCTTCCCAGTTACATTGAGGATTATAAAGTGTAATTAATTTTGTCCATTTGATGCTGCTTTCTTCATCCAGGATAAATTGTATTCTTGTCCCTTTTATTTATAATGCCACCTGTATCATTATATTTGATATGTAGGAATGCCTTCAAGAGGGCCAATGGCTTTTACTCCAAGTACGTTAAGTGTTCTCAAAATTACAAGTTCTTGGCTTTTCTGTTTGTTTCTTTGTTTGTTTGTTAGTTTTTTGGGGGGATGCTGTGATGTAAAAGAGACAGACAAAACAATCTTACAAAATAGCAGAAGTTGCTTTAATGACTTAGTGCTACACTTCTTTGCAGAAGGGCCTAACAAGTTTTGTGTGTGAAATCCAGCCACTGAAAGGACAAGAAATGGTCTCTGCTAGCCAGAACAAAGGCTAACATTGTGAGATTTTGCTGGCATGATACAGAGGTTTCAAATAGGAGTTCTGGTCAGAGCGATGTAAAGGAAGTGCTTCATTAGCTATCATAGTGCACACCTCTCAGGCTTGTACCACATGGCAGTGGGTAGCAAGGGCAGGGACCTAAAGAATGAGCTATTCACTCGGGTTTCATAGTCTTGCTCTGTTTCAGCCTTTTGAGTTGACAGCTTTCAAGTTAAGCATGGAAGCCTCTAAAGAAACAGTCTTACATTCTTCAGTGATATAGTTTGTTTTGGAAAATGCCTATCTCAAATAAGGAGATAAAATAAGTTTAGCCCATGAGCTCGATTTATTGCATTAGCTGTCTTCCCAGAGCATGCTAACTATTTTTATGATTACTTTGAACATGTTTGTAAAATATTTTTACAGTCTTCCTAAACGAAATTATTTAGTTGCTATGTCATTCAGTCCTCTGCAATCATATAAATATTCATTTTACAATGAAAGCTGACTTCATAGAAAAAAATATGGTAAAAATGCTGTACAAGATATTGAGTAGTAGAAAAATAATTCTTCATGGTAGTGTTCAGGAAAACCACTGTGAATTCCAACTCCATCATCTATAGCCACAGGTTCCTGTACCTTGTCCCAGACTTGAAACTACATAACTCAAATTCAAATCAATGGCGATATTTCTGGATTCATTTTATATATTTTCAGCCCTTTAAAGGGAATTACATTCTATTTAGATTCATTTTACATTATTTCCTAAATTCCACTAATATTGTCGAAAGGCTCAGACACCTAAATGCCTAAAATTGCATAATGATGTTGAAAGTCTTTCTGAATTTTAACTACAATGAAGAGGAAGTAAATAAGGCAGATGTGTATTTAGGCCAGTGACAGAATACTTAGACATTATGTTTTCATCACACTATTTTAAAAGTAGCAAAAGCATCATACAAGTCAAATTCATATACAACATTACTTGTCATTAAAATGCATTGATACCCTTAACTAACTGAGCAATGTATGACTTACATTGTGAATTTTGAGACCAGCCTCAGCAACTTATTAAGGCCCTATCTCAAAATTAGAAATAAAAAGGGCTGAGAACATGCCTCAGTGGTTCTGAATTTTACCAGATCCTCAGATGGAGAGATGGGAAATCATTGCTCAATGCCTAAAATGCCTTAAAAATCCTGAAATAGTTCAGTCAAAATATCTGAAAATAAAATCAGCAAAAGTTTTTATTTTTAGTTATTTTAAAATAAAAATAATGCTTTCTTAAAATAATTTGTTATTTAAAACTTCAGGTATGACCATAGAGTTACACACAAAGCCCCCCATGAACCTTCATCTAAGACAGAGGTGATTTTTAATTAATGGTAGATTCCTATATTTAACAATTCTGTTTTACTCACTCAACAAATCACTAGTAGTTTTATGCTAAAATTTACTCCCAAAATGGACTGTTTAATTAACATTTTATCTGGTTTCCACAGAATTGTATCCACTACCCAAACTAAATTCTTATGATGCAGTTCTAACTGCTAGTATCTTGGAATGTGACCTTATTTGTTAGATAAGGACTTTCTAAAGACAATCAAGTTAAAATGAGATAATTACCATGGACCTTAATCTAATATGACCAACATTCTTAAGAAAAGGGGATTCAGACATAGAGACAGGCATGGAGGAAAAACAACATGCAGAAATAACCATGGGGAAGCTACAAGTCAAGCAGATCATTTTCTCAGAGCTATCAAAAGGAACGAAACTTGCTAATTTCTTAATTTCTTGGTAAGTCCCTTAAAAAGAGATAACTAAAATTATGATCATTTTACTTTATTTTATTTTTTGGTACTGGGGATGTAACCCAAGGGTGCTTTACCACTGAGTTACAGTCCCATCCCCAGCCCTTTTAATTTTTTGAAACAGGGTCTCACTAAGTTGCTTAGGATCTTCTATATTGCTGAGGCTAGCCTCCAACTTGGGATCCTTGTCTCAGCCTCCTGAAACACTGGGCTTATGGTTGTACATCATTGTGCCCAACTTCATTTTTTTTTTAATTCTAAAACATATGTTTGTTAAAATCCAGACATCCAGAATATGTCTAGGCTCTAACTCACAAAACTTTTTTAATAACTATTGTAACCTTTTCAACAGTTACATAAAAATCCCGTGTCTATAATTATTTAGGAAAAAAAACTGGGTAAATCTCACATATTTAAAAATTATTTACAAATAAAAACCCACTCCATTTTCAGGTTTCAATTTTATTTAACCTTATTTTTTAAACATGAAAATCTGAGCTGGGCATGGTGGCTCATGCCCATTATTCCAGCAATTTGGGAAGCGAGGCAGGAGGATCGCAAGTTTGAGACCAGCCTCAGCAACTTAGTAAAGCCCTATCTCAAAATTAGAAATAAAAAGGGCTGGGAACATGCTTCAGTGGTTAAGTACCCCTGGGTTCTATCCCCAGTACAAATAAATAAGTGTATTAAATATATAAAATAAGAATGAGAACCTGGGTAAAATGAATGATACTCTGGAAATGTTTAAAGAACATAGGTGGAAACTTTATTTAATATATATTTTTAAATTTTTTTCAGTTGTAGATGGACACAATAGCCTTATTTTATTTGTCTATTTTTATATAGTGCTGGAGATCAAACTCAGTGCCTCATGCATGCTAGGCAAGTGCTCTGCCCACTGAGCCACAACCCTGGCACCTATTTAATATTTTTAACTGGAGAACTTTTTCTTTGTTAACTTGTGAATTTCTTCAATATTCTAGCTACTTATTTACTTTTCTACCTATCTACAGAGTTTTGCAATAATACCTTCTTATCGGACAATTTTATATAATGCAGATAATTTTGATCTCTTGTTTTTGTAAGTTCAAAACATTTCTGAAGTATGAGAAATTTTTTATATGTTTTGCAAATCGAGACAAAGAGAAATATCCATTTTTAAAAATGGTTAAGATTATTAACTTCACTATTAGTTTATATTGTGTTGGAGGTATTTCCTGAAAAAAATAAATAAGATGAAGCAATTAGAGATACAAGAATTAGATGGGCCAGGGTATAACTCTGTTGTATTGCTTAACTGAGCATGCTTCAGGTCCTGGATCCAAGTCCCAAAACAAACCAAAAATGTTTAGGAATTAGAAAGGAGTGGTTTTCTTAACTATAGATAACATGATTGTATATTTGAAAAACCACAGGGGGAAAAATCATTGAAAAAAAAATTTGGGAGACATAGGTAAGTTGGGTGTGCCTGCAAAGGAGATAAAACAGGGCATGCTATATACTGATTTGATGGTGTTTACACAACTTTCACATGATTACATGAGCCAAAATTCATAAAACTGTACATCAAGAGAAACAAGTCAATTTCAATAGGAGAATGTCTTATAAAATATAAAATAAAATAAAATAAAATAAAAAGTTACTACAAATAATCCAAGAACAATTAGAAGAAAGATTGATACATTTGAAAAAAATGAAAAAAAAATCAAACTTTTGCATGGCAAAAAATAGTAGTGTAGACCAAATAGAAAAGAAAGATGAAATAGCATTTCAAAATTATGTTACAGAAAAACAAATGATATTTTCACCATATGAAGTGCTTTAAAAGAATTGACAAGAAATGCAAGAATCCTATGGAAAATTGAACAAAAGAAATGAATAGGCAGTCTACATGAAGAGAAAAAGAAATCATGTTTGATCACGAGATCAAGAGATCAAAATTCAGATCATGATCTATGACTCCCATATTTTTTTCAATGATTTTTACCCCTGTGGTTTTTCAGTTTCAAATTCTATTAAGCTATTTTCTACCCATTAGATGGGGGCAGAAATCCATAAATTTGATTATATATCCTGTGGATCAATCTGTTGGGAATAGGTGCACCCCTTAGAAGAATTTAGCAATACATAGAAAACTATATATGCCTTTAATACTTTGATCTTGTAATCTCAGACTTAGGAATCATCTTGAAACTGTACTTCCAAAGACATAAAGGAAAATTTGATTTTTTTATGATGGCAAAATGCCAATCAAAACAAGCAAATCAACTGTGACAAATTCCTATAAAGGAATATTATCCAGTTGTAGAGAGAAATGAGAAAGATATATACATGTTGATGTCATGTGACATCCAAAATATATTTTTAAGATAAAAACAGAGTAATGTGTAGAATATGTTAAGCATATTTTTTAAAGAAAGGAGGACAGAGTTTGTTTTTTTATTTATATTTTAAAAAAACTAACAATCAATCTTCAAAGTAATAGTCAACTCTAAGAAACATAATGGTATGAATGAAAGACAAATGTAAAGGACCCCATCCATATAAGAGAAGCCTAATATAATAAGATTTTCCTCTCATGCACCATATTGGGGAGGAGAAGAGGGAAGGAAAAAATTGTGTTAGTTTAATTTATCATTGACTGGGCACTTGCCACAATAAGACTGACTTACATGGGAAATGTCTGTGATATTAATTACCAGGTGAATTCTTAACATATCTGGTTATCCAAGTGGATGAGTACTTGTAAGGAAAATTACATTAATAAGAAAAAATGCAGCATATTCTTTGCACATTTAAGTTTTGTTTGCATAATTTTGCAGAAACTATTTCAAAGTTAATAGATATTTACTAATCCAAAAATAAATAATTCTGTAACAAAGTTATTGGGACACTGAAATATTGCTATTGAATTTTCTGAGGATATAAACATTTCTTCTGTTAACTCATTGATTTTTTTTTCTAAAAGAAGCAATAAAATGTTGAAAATATTATATTGCATTTTTTTCCTGTGAATCTTGATAAGATCTGCCTTTAGTACAGTGAGTGGGAGTGATTTGTATCAGTTTTGAATAAAAAGATTTTGAGATAAGATAGGAAGTAGTAATTCTACCTCCTTTCCCCTTAATGCTTTTCTATTTAAAACTGTCACTTGAAAGAACCAAAAAATTAATTTAAAAATTAATGTATCATGCTTGTTCATAGTTCTTTCAACAATCTCTTAGTAATATAGAATATATATTTTTTTGTCAGTACAGCAAAATGGTCTGAGTTTTTCACATACACATCACCGACAATTTTCACTTACAAAAAAGACAGTAGGTAGATATCACCTTAATTTCATAGATAAAAAGAAGTAGCATCACCTTTTAAACTTTGCTCAGAAACAGAGTTGAAAAGTTAATACTATATGATTTATATAAAGAGTAATAATTTCTATGTTTAAAATCCACTTTGACCTCTATCTTCATGAATATTATTGGATAATGATAGCACACTGTTGAGCTATTTTTCTTCCTTAGATAACACAGTCATTAGAGTTCTTAAACTGTCTACTGGGTCTTGCTACTTTTAAAGAAATTGATTAATTGTATAATGTCCCACCCAAATTTATTGGCTCCTGGGATAAAGTTACTTTTTAGATATAAAGAGAAATTTACAACACCAGTTTTTTTAAAAGGGAGATTACTCCATAATTTTAGGATATGAAAAGATAGAAATATACCATATTTGAAATATAGTTGATGTTATATGAAGAAAACGATTCTAATTAATTCTGTGTAAATATGAATATGTAAAATGTTCAGAGAATGAGGAGGAGTTTTTGAAGTCAAAATGATAAAAGAAAAACTTGAGTCTTGATGGATTCCACTTGAACTACTCACAATTATCTGCACTTTTTTTTTTTTTGTACTAGAGTTTTAACCCAGGGGTGCTTTACCACTGAGTCACATTCCCAGCTCCTTTTATTTTTTGAGACAGGGCCTCACTAAATTGCTGAGGCTGGCCTTCAACTTGCAATCCTCCCAGCTTCCGAAGCTGCTGGTATTAGACATATACAACCACAACCACCTGCACCTTCTTTTTAAAGTCTAACTATGTGATAAAATAGAATTTGAGTTGAATAAAAGAAGTTGGAATCTCCCTTAACTTTAGTATGAAGTTGGCTCATATTTGAGAGCCGCTTTTTAAATATCCCACATTTGACAAAGTTAGTTATTTGGGAAATGTTAAATATATCTGGGTCAAAGTGAATCCCCCCCACCACGCCCCCAGGGGAGGGAGAGAAGGAGAGAGATAGAGACAAAAAGTTTATTCCAGATACTTAGACTAGGTATTTATTAAGACATAGGAAAAGTCCATCTCCAGAGTTAGCATTTTATAATTCCTGAAAATTGTTAACAAAACTACCTTTTTTGTTTGTTGTTGTTTTTAAAAAAAGATATGTCATGGGAAACAGAATAAATTTGAAGTTTCAGGGAAGAAAAAAAAATTAGATTTTCTTGAGCTGTTAGTACTTACTCCACTGGACCCCAGCAAGATAGTGTTTATTTTTTCCACATCAGTCAACTCATTGATTCCGCAGAGATCTACTGAATGGCTACAATACCTCTGCTGATTGCTGGTCATTAGACCAGCCTGCAACACTGACATGGCTTCGGCCTTATCCAAAAAAAAAAAAAAAAAAAAAAAAATCACACAAACACAAACTGGAAACTATAAGTCTGTAAAGTGTTTGGGGCAGGGGTGGGCATGAAGCCCTCCCTGCGGAAATGCCACTTGAAGGAGGAGTAATTGGTCATATAAAGAGTATTGACTTGGCAGAGGGGAACCTGCCTGCACAAAAACCCTGAGAAACTGATCTGGGAAAACTTCCAGGTACCAGAATGCTGCAGCTCAGAAAGTCGTGCAAGAGGTCGCACAAAATGGTTTCAGTATTTATATAATAAACATCCTCTATAAATAGGTAATCATATAAAACAGACAGGTTTTCGCTTGGGCATTTCAGGGAGCACTTTTTGTTTTTAAAATCTGTTCATTTAGGATTTGTCCCTGTCTTTGTTAAGACTACAAAGGTGTAACCAGTGTGACGTCACTCACTCGCCGTCCCGAAGCAATGAAACTTGCAACCTTCTCCCACTGAATCAGTAGTTAAAACACTACTGAGGAGAAGGCAAGAGCCCGCACTTAAGTGGGAGACCCAGAACCGCTCTAGCGGAGGTGGAGCCTAGGACGCGGCCACTCACTGCGCATGACCAGCGCACGTTGCCAAGGCAGCGGGGAAAGGCGTCACCCGGAAGTTAGGGCCGCTGAGCTGTTGGCGCCGAGGCTAGGGCCGGTGGGCTTGTCCTTCACTAGTTCCTGAGATGATCCTGACGAAAGCAAAGCAGATGAGAAACCGATTCTGAAGCAATGTGATATCCATCTGCCCAGAAGTCTGGGAATTTAAAAAGATCAACGAGAATTGGTTCAAACCGATGTAAGTGCTATGGCTCACCTTTCTGATGAAACGGCGGGGTCCTTTACTGATGAGGTAGAGAGTTCTGATTCTCTCAGTCCCTCTGGGGGACAGCAGTCCTGGCCCAGCTCCTCTGGGACAGAACCGGATGATGGAAAACTGGCTGCAAGCTTGCAAGAACAAACCAAGCAACCCGAGCTTTCTGATTTCAAAAATGACGAAAAGAAGTTGACTCAAAAATGGATCCACTATCTCAAGGACAAAAAAACCAACTATGAACAAAACCAACCAGAGACTAAACTTCAAACAGAAATCAATGGACTGTCCGACGAGGAACTGAATGCCCTGCAGTCTTTTTGCACCACTAAGATAAACTTGATCCATCAAAGAGTGGACTCTAAAAAGAAGAGCAACAGACACAAAAAGCTGCAGTTTAGATGCGATCCAGAGCCTTCAGAAATCAATGCCTTAACATGTACTGTTCCTGATGAACTTTTAAACAGAATGTATTTTGAAAACGTGAGGACAACACTAAAACAGGTGGCATCTGCAAAGCAACACATTACTTCACAGTGTCCCAACTGTATTAGGAAAAAAGCAGAGCTGGCTCAGTCTACCTTCCTAAAGCAAAAGAAGACTTTACTGGAGTCAGTTCTCCTCCAAGAGAAAGTAGATGAACATATTCATACCACAGACTTTCTCACCCATGTTGGAGAAGCACATCAGGGTCTTCCCAGGCTTTCAGATGACCCTAAAATAATCTGGAAAAGACTGAAAGAGAAAACTCAGACTGGATACTCCTGTTTTGAAAGGTCAGATACCAAGCACAAGTTGTAGCAAGATGGAAATAGGACTTCATTCACCTTTTTTCCTCTACCACTTCTCAAGTCTCTTACCCAATCAAACAGAAGATGGTGATTACTAATGATAACATGCGATGTGGATGTGTGTAGATATTTCTGTTGTTTTTTATTTAAGTAACTGGCATTTCTTGGAAACTAATAAGGATTTTTTATGCTATCTTTCTAGATTTGAGGACTAAGAACTTCCCATCCAATACGTTTTTCAGATTACACAGGGCAACGTTGTAGTTGGAATAATTACAAAAATTTTTTACAACAATATAGGAGTGATATTGGTACTTTGGATTAGGTTGTTGATAGTACAGGGAGAAAGAAGTACAGAGATGTAAGAGATACTTAGGAAACAATAATTGTTTTGGTGATTAAATGGTAATAGAGATTTAATAAAAGATAAATGTTAAAAGTGTTAAAAAGTCTTACCAAGGTTTTGATTTGTGTACCTGTTTAATAATTAATTTCATTAAGATGGGACTACTAGAATAAAACCATGTTTGATAGAGTAATCAAGACTGTAATTACTTGCACATAAGTAGTTTGAGGTGTATTTGAGGCATACACATTCAGAGTTTGAGGAAATGTTATTTATACTTGTAGTCTAGAAGAAGAGTCTAGAGATTTGAAATAAATGCCATTCCATTGGCATTTATTGGAAATTGAAGTCATAGATGTGGTGAGCTTCCCTGGAAGAGAAGAGAGGTAAAATAAAAGCAGGGTCAGTACCAACTCCTGAGAAATACCAATAGTTAATGGCCAGGTAGAGGAGAATAAACTTGCAAAAGAGTTTAGAAAAATTACCATAGAAGGATAAAAGAAATCAGGAATGTGTAATAGCATATAAGTCAAGGAAAGAGAATGTTTCAAAAAGAATGATTGGTCTAAGCATGTTGGTGAAACAGAGAGACCACATAGAGATGATTTAGACATGTGTTGGGCACTGTTGACCTTAGCCATAGCCATTTCACTTATAGAAATGGAATAGACAAAGTAGGTTGAGGAATAAATGTGAAATAAAGAATATGAATATAGATAACTCCATAAAATGTTTAACTGTTGGGGAAAAAGAGAGGTGAAGCTGGAGACAGATGAAGAGTTGAGGGAAGAAAGTCATTTTGGTCATGAAGAAATGAAACTTCTGTTGCTCATCCTAATTTCCACTCAGAGGAAACAATATTGCTCCCAGAGAAATATAGCATTCTGAAAACATTTATGGGGGAAAATACTTGGTATTATGAAAAATCACATTAGTTATTTATTACCTCTATAAGATATAAAATCCTCGAGTTAGTGGCATTAACAGGAGGTCATCCTCCTACATGTCTAACACCCAAGCTATTTCAGTGGAAGAAATTTGAAAAAATCAGCACAAGAGTCTTTGAGACACATTTCAATTTTACTCTTGAGTTGACGTTCATTTATATATAAAGATCTTTTTCCTGTAAAATTTAGCATATATCTTTTTTAGTAAATCATTTATAAATAAATTGGAAGCATCATTTACATTTGCATAATAACAACATTTTATTGAGAACCACATTATTTCATGCTTTATCGTTGGCATCTCAATATATTCACATTTTACATTTTCAGAATTCAGAATTATTTTCCATTTATATCTTCCCCATGAAAGGTCATTTTTGTTCTTAGTTAACCAAGTTAACAATCTAAGAGTCATCTTTTGTTCTTTCTTTAAAAAAAAAAAAAAAACTCAATCCCAAGCTATTTTTCAGAAAGATCATTTGATTTCTGCCCTTCAGCTTCTTCTATTTTCATCTCATTACCACACTCTTTATCATCTCTGCCCTCCTACTTCTCCTACTTTCACCCCTCTTTAAACCATTCTCTCTGTACTAGTCAGAGTGATTTTTCCAACATATAAATTTGTTCAAGGATTTCTGCTAGTTGAAGAACAAAGTGACTCTAACTGATTTGTCTCTGCTGCGGAAATAATGCAAGTTAATTAATGCTGCATATTGTGGTCCAAATTTACTTTGCTAGTTTCTTCTTCTCATATATTCAAGCCTCTCTACAGGATTTGTAATTCCCCAAGCCCCGTTTTTCTTTGTGTCACCGTGGTTCACATGTACACATTTGTTTGGCTCTAATTCTCTCAAGTTGCCTTTTCCATCTGGTATATTTCTTCTTTGCTTCTTATTTTAGCTTTAAAATTTTATTATCAGAGATAGGTACTATATTTAGATGATCCAGAACTCAAAAAGACATGCCAAGGCTTAGCATGCAGTATCTCTTCCACCTTGTCACCACCCAACCTCATCTGTACCAGGTTGCTGGATGCCTCCCTGCCATGGTTAACTTCCCACTTCCTGGAACATGGGGGCAGTTAGGTATTCTGGGGTGAGAGCAGAGGTAGAGGAAATTGAGGGTATTTGGGAGTGAACATTTACCAGTGAGGTATGAAGTATTTCTGTGCTTGAGCCAGGAAACTGTATTAGTGTATAATATAATCACTTATATTAATTTATTATATATCCTTCCAGTGATTTTTAATGCAAATACTGAAAGTAGTTTTCTATGTATTCTTGCTGTAGATTAGATAAGTGTACCCAGAGTTCTATATGTTGAAAGATTGGTTGCCAGCCTAAGGTGCTATTGGGAAGTGGTGAAATACTTAAGAGGTGGGGCCTAGTGGAAAGAAATTAGATCACTAAAGGCACCCCTTAAAAGGCATATCAGGACCCCAAACCTTTCCCTTTGCTTGACTGCCCTGAGGGAGGCAGTTTCCTATGCTATGTGCTCCTGGCATAATGTACACAGACCCCAAAGTGATCAGGCTGACCAACCACAGACTGAAACCTTCAAAATGATGGAGCAAAATAAAACTTTCTTCTTTTTAAGTTGTTTTATTTCAGATATTTGTCATAGTGACAGATTGCTTATTAATACAAATGTCTTCTTTCCTTTGCCATTTTTTGTATAATGGTGAGATATGCATATATATGATATATAAAAATGGACAACTATGATATAGATATAATATATATCATAATATATATCTCTGTATTGTAATTTTCGATTTTGACCATTGTTAATATTATCATTCAGTGGCATTACATTCACAGTGTTGTGCAACCATCACCACTATTTCCATTATTTATCATCACTTCAAACAGAAACTCTGGACCCAGTAAATAATAACTCCCCATTCTTCTCTCCCATAATCCCATTAATCTATAATATACTTTCTGTTTCTGTGACTTTTCCTATTCTAGATGTTTGCCCTGTTTTTTTTTTTTTTGATTGGCTTCATTTACTGCAAAATGTTTTCAAGTTTCATTCATAGTATAGCTTGTAAAAGAAACTCACCCATTTTTTATGGCTGAATAATATTTCATCGTCTGTATAGATTGCATGTATGTTTATTGCATCAACTGCTGATTGACACTTGGGTTGTTTCCACTTTATGATTAGTGTGAATAATACTGCTATGAACATTGGCATACAAATATATTTGACCACCTGTTCTCATTCTTTTGGTTCTAGACCTAGAAATAGAATTCCTGGATCAGATGCTAATTCTATGTTTAATTTTTTGAGGAACTGCCAAATTGTTTCTACAACAGTTCAACACTTTACATTTCCTCCAGCAATGTGCAAGTGTTCCAATGTCTTTATTTTCTTGCCACCACTTTTTATTTTCCACTTAAAAATTATAGCCATTCTGGCAGGCGTGAAGTGGTATCTCATTGTGCTTTTGATGTTCCAAATGACCAATAATGTTGAAAACTTTTTCTACTTTGGAGGAATGTCTATTTAAGTCCTTTTCCCATTTTTTAAATCAAGTTGTCTATTTTGTTGAACCTCAAGTTATTTACATATTTTAGGTTTGAAATCCTTATCAGATATATGATTTTCAAGTATTTTCTCCCATCCATGGGTTATCTTTTCAGTCTCTTTAATCCTCTGATGCACAAAAGTTTTTAGTTTTAGTGAAGTCCAATTTATCTATTTCTTTTTTGATTATTGTTGCTTCTAGTGTCATATTTAAGAATCTATTACCAAAACTAAGGTCATGTAGATTTCCCTCTTGCATTTTCTCCTAAGAATTTTATAATTTTGCATCCTATGGTTAGGTATACTATAGCTGGAATGTGTCCCCCACAAAGTTCATATGATAGAAAGAGTTTTTGTTACAGTGATAGAAAATGGATTAGGATACATTTTAATTCATTTTGGGTTAATTTTTTTAATTTATGGTGTAAGGGTCCGATTTCATTCCTTTGTATATGGATATATGTTTTTTTCATCACCACTGTTGAAGAAGGGACTTGTTCTTTCGCTACTGAGTATTTTAGGCTCCCTGGTTGATGGCCAGGATCATAAAGGTGACAGTATATTTATGGTCTTCAAATTCTATTTCACTTGTCTCTCTGTCCTCATGTCAGTACTACACTGTTTCGGTTACTGTGCTTTGATCAATTTTGAAATCAGTAGCAAGGAACTTCCACCTCTTCAAAACTTTGTGAAATATCTGTTTCTATTCTTCCTTTTCAAGATTGATTTGGCTCTTCAGGGTTTCTTGAGAGTTTATTTGGATTTTAGGATGAGTTTTTCCATTTTTGTAGAGAGTGCCATTATATGGTTGATAGAGATTGCATTGAAACTATATATTACTTTGGGTAGCATTGTCATCTTAATATTATTAAGTCTTTTGACCCACATACATGGGTATGTTTTTATGTACTTCAACAGTGTTTCCTAGTCCTCAGTGTATCAGTCTTGTGCCTCCTTGGTTGAATTTACTTCTAAATATTCTATTCTCTTCATTGCCATTTTGATGGAATTTTAAAGGTGTTTCTTTTTGGATCGTTCATGGCTAGTGTGTGGAAATACAGTTGATATTGCATCCTGCAACTTTACTGACTTAATTTACTAACTCTAGCAGTTCACAAAAGTTATTCTTCCAATGTTTTAGAAATTAGATGACATCATCTACAGAAGAGACACTTTCATATCTTGCTTTCTGGTTTGGGTGCCTCTTTTTTCTTGCCTACTGGCCCTGGCTATAACGTCTAGTGCTGTTGTGAATAGAAGTGGCAAGAACACCATATTTGCTCTGCTCCTGATCTTAGGAAAAGAGAGTTTAGCCTTTCACCTTTAATTTGGGGTTTTTCAAATATACCACAGTAGTATTTTGAGTCTCTTTGAAGTTTTTTGCTAAATCACTTGAGATGATTGTGTAGTTTGTTGTACTATTTAACCTACTTTCTTTGCACTCATAATCCTTAAACACCACTAATTAGAATCAAAGACTGCAGCCTGTGTATGCTATGTCATTAATATGAATTCATACTAAGACAAAAACATGTTAGTAAGCTTTGCATTCCGACTTCATGGTGAGAAACTCAAGGCTGGAGGCTGCATCTTCCATCATATCCACAGTGCCTCACACACGATCATACTCAATAAATGTTTTATGGATGAAAAAATAAGTGCTTCCAAACAATGCAACTTATTATGTTTTCTTATGAAAGAAAATAATCTGTTAGAATACTGCTTCAGTCAGTACTTTTGTTTTGCATAGTTGTTTTCTGTAGTTTTTCTCTCTTCTCCCAGGAATGGAATCCCTTTCAGTGTATATACATATTCACCTTCTCAGTGAAAAATTAGCCTAGCATAGAGCTTTTGGCAAGTCAGTTTTAAACATATTATGCAGCTAATTAATAAAGTATTTGTTTTTAAGAATTTATATAAAATTTTTGTTTGCAATATTCATTTTCAGATAGACAAAAGTTATCTGAAATATTTATTTTAGAGGTAATGGATGACTTGCTGAAATTTTAGAATGAATTAAAAATTCTTGATGCTCAAACTTGAAAATAATTTATTTTTTGTCCTGAATAAATTCAATTCTATGTTGTGATTTTTTTTCTCTTTTTAATGTGGTGCTCAGGATTGAACCCAGGGCCTTGTGTATACCAGGCAAGCACTCCAGAGCCACATCCCCAGCCCTTGCCCTTGCCCCTGAATAAATTCAAAAGGAATGAGTGTCCTTTCTCCAAGCTTTATAGCCATCCCCAAAGATTCCAGTACTGAAGTAATAGATGCTAAGAAGCAGCATATTTCCCCATGCATGAAAATGTATCTGGCAATTTGGTATAAAATTATACAAATACATACTTTATGTAATGTAACATACTGATTAAATAAATATGCATGTATTTTGTTTTTGTCATTTAGACATTTTATCAGATAAACTCCTGTACCCACAAACGAATCTATGCATTGAACAAATATTAAGATGAAACCCTTATTGTAGAAGTATGTGATATACCAGAGGGAGACTAAAGAACCTTCCATCCTGAGCATCTGAGTCATTGAAATTCCAATCGCAGAACTGTTTGGGAATGTTTGGGACTCCCGGCTCAGAATACCTCCAATTTTAAACATGTTAGTTTGTTTTATGCTAGTGCTTAATATAGTAACTTAGCTCTTTCTGCAGCAACATAGCTAAACAGGTTACAGAGAAATAGGAATTGTGACTGTGGGTGTGGGATCCCCTTCAAAACTGTATCTAGAAGTAACAGATGGAAGAAGTATACACAGATAGTGAATTTGAGAAACCAAACAGGAAAACAGTTGAACTTCTATTCTCAGTTGATAATACCCTTTGGAATAGAGAATTCCAAAATTTTCCAATTAGCTGCAGACTCAAATTACATCGAACATTGCAAAATTCTATCAAAGTGACTTACATAATCAAAAGGCCTGATTCTGATGAGTCCTTTGTTTGTCAAGGCATTCATTAAGGTTTAGGAGAAAATATGTTGTGGTCATCACGCTTGACATTTAATGTCAAGATTAATGATGCCACACATGGACTGAGATGGTATGAAAAGATTACCTACAAAATAAGGGCTTCTGAAGGTGAAGGGAGCAGGATAACCTTTCAAGCAGGCCTGAAATGACTCAAAAGTAAGAAAAGGAGACTAGTTTGGTGTTTATTATAGTTAGGGAGCGGGCCACCCAGTGCTAAGATGACTGCCTCATGTTTAGCCAGATTTGCTGACTCTCGGGTCCTGTTCTTCATCAGGGGTGTCTGGGTTAAGGGATAAAAAGCACAACTTTCCAGTAAACACCATCATGTACGAGATTTTGTGCTGACCATGAAGTGTAGAAATCCCTCTTGTTGTTCACTCTATTAATCCCAAGAAATCTCAGGTTTAAGTTAAGGGGTCCATGAAAGGCATAACTTCTCAAACATCTCCTCAACTGACAAGGGAGCTGAGGACAGAAGAGGCCATGCCCTCCCGCAGCAGATTAGATACTCAAGAGGGGCCAGATTTAGCTGTAGGGTTATTTTTTGGAGTGGTTTAGCAAGGAGGCTTTGTTAGCTGTGTGGAGCTTTGCAGGGTGAGGCTTTCAAGACCCACATAAGCGTATGGAGGGCCATAGGCTCAGGCCTGTGAGAACCTCTGTCCTCAGGAGCGTTTAATATGAAGCCCGCAGTTGGCACTCTAATGATGGGTAGCATCAGGCTAAGGAGGGCAGTTTCATGGATCAGAAACCCATGAATATTATGGGTGCACTGCAGATTCCAGAAGATATGAGCAGGGAGTGTGTGTGTGTGTGTGGGGGGGTGTTGCAAAAGCCACCACTGTGAAGAATTTTCTGGGGAAAGGACAGGGAAACTAATGTGTGTTGCCTATTGCCATTTAAACAGATTCTGGAGACCCTTGTGGTAGGGAGTCCAGTTAAAGATGGGACAAGTGTGATAAATAGAATTAAGAAAAAAATTTTTAAATGAGGAAAAAAAAGGTTGCCTTCAAACCCCTGAAAGGCCTAAAAGAAGTTGTCTATTTTTTTATATTTTGGGTGCTGGGGAAATCAATTGCTCATCTGCAACCTCACTCCCCTCCCTATGGGTTCAGGTTGGTACTGAAAGTTCCAAGTGTTGTCTTACCACTAGATTAGTTCCCCTGGGTGCCAACTCCCATCCTGAGGTTATGTAGACCCACCCAAGAGTCCCTTCACTAAAACAAAAGATGCTTCTATCACCCAGAATATTTCAAGGAATTTAGGAGCTCAGTTTCAGACTCTCCCATCACTCAGGAAATCACAAAACTATTAGGAGCTTTATATATTGAACCAAGAGCCAAAGAACAAATATCAAAACAAAAGATTTTCTTAATGCTCTATCTATAAGAATGTTAGTCTATGTTAGGGTCAGAAACCTAAATAGATTTCTTATTATATCACAACATTACAGGGTTTATTTGAGGGGGGACAACAGAGGCATGGGTAATAGTAGCATCAAAAGTATTTTGTAGAGTTCTAAGTTGCTATCCACTTTTAGAAGTGTGAATCTCTGCATGCTCCATAGTAAGTGCTCCACATCCAGGAGACTCATATATTACACAGAGCATCTGTGTACTCCCTGAGTGTGGTGGCCAATGCCTGGTTGACACACTGCAGGGTAAAGAGTTGTTACCCAGAGCCTAGTATCCGTGTATTCTGTACCCAAGACACATGAGTCAATCTAAAGCATACTGTTAGATCTGGGCCAAGACACACAACCCAGGACCACTTTAAAGAGGTTCCTGATCCCATACTGCCATATGTCAATAATCAGCTCTGGATTTAGGTCAGTTCAATCTATAGTTGTACTTGGTAGGACTCAGCAAATGTAGCACCAATCAGAACAGTTCTAAGTACATTCTTGCCAGCAAGCCACAGGGCCAGTTAGCAGGCCAAAGCTAGTGAAGCAAGACCACCAGTGGAGGTGACTATTCCTAGATATCCTGCTCACTGTGCCAATGATTGCTGTCATCTGGCAGAGCTGAGTTGGACCCTTATGCAAGATTTAGTTTGAATGCCAAGACTGATGAGTAATGGCCATAGAAAAGTGGTGGGGATAAATGTCTCTTCTCTAAACAGGTCTTTTATAATTGATTTCAATCCTTGAAGACCTCATTTTAATTTATATTAGAATGTATTAACTATTTTAACTGGAGAGTAAGGTGGACCCTCCCCTGCCCCCTTGCTCACCAAGTAAATATGAAAGGTGTATTAGTACATAATCAGGCTTTCTGAGAGCATAACTCAGGCTCTGAAAATGGCAGGTTTTATTGTGGTGAGGGATGATGTCGAGTGAAGGCTTCCCAGCTTGGACTGAGCCTTGGGTAGTTTGAACTTCCCATTACAGCCCCCAAAAGGAACACCCTGGCTTTCATGATCAGCTTTCCCAGAGGTGGAGCCGAAGGAAGAGTGAGACTGGTGGAGCCTAAAAGTTGCCAACAGTCAAACATGAAAATGGATTTGGACCCTTAAAAAAATATTTACTACTCCAGCTACTCTTTGCAATGAATTAAAATAGTTTTATGCCTGAGGAATCTCATTCTAGTTTTTGTCCATTATTGCTCTCTGCTAACCACATATTTTCTTCTTAAACTTCCTTTTCTTCATTTTATATATATATACATACATATGTATATATTTGTATATATAAATATTATATATATGCATATATATAAATATATATAACTATTATATATATGTATATATAATAAAGCCTGCCATTTCATATACATATATACACACACAGACACACACACACACACACACACACACACATATATATATATATATATATATATATATATATATATATATATATGAAAAAGGTGCTGGGGAAATCAATTGCTCATCTGCAATATATATGAAAAAGGTGTACTGTTTGCTTCTAAATAGGCATCTCTAAAGTTTTACCTTGCTCTACACACAACTCTTGTTATCTTTCTTAAACCTGTTCCTATTCCAGACTTCCCCATTTCATTAAATGAAACTATCATTCATCCATCCATTTGGTCAAGGCAAAAACTCTGGTTATACCACAAGAATTGGATCCTATTAGAGTAAGTTTCACTCCATGTAGGTGTTAATATGTCAAAATACACTCTACTGTCATGTGTACCTAAAAAGAACAAATGAAAAATTTTAAAAATCTCAGTTGTAAACTTTACTGCTTTTCTTTATTTAATGTTACACATCCAAGCCAGCCCCTAATCCTATATTTACTTCTTCTAAATTTATCTAATCCACTCCAAACCAGTCACAGTTCTTCATAGCCACTGTCACCTGCCCTAATCTAAGCCATTGCATTACACATCTAACTGATTTTCTTTTCTATTTATATTCTCTGAAAAGCAGGGTCAGGGTAATCTGTCAGATGTTCATCAGATGACTGGGCAAAATCTATTCAATTGCTTCCCATATAATAAAATCCCAAATCTTCACAGTGATGACATACAAGTTCTGATGTGACTGGACCTCTGCTGACTACTTTTCCACTGTCTTTATCCTCATCTTTGTTTTCAACTTTGTCTCCCTATCCAGAAAGAGATTTACCAAGCTTCATGTTATTTAAAGTCTACACATTAAGAAAACTTAGGGGAAAAGACCATGAAGACCAATGGAAGACCCAGAGACAAACTGACATACAGAATTTTATCTGATACTAGACAAAAGTACCAAAATACACGTTGGAGAAAAGATAACCATTTTAACAATGTTGCTGGGAAAACTGGATATCCATATGTAGAAGAATAAAATTTGACAAAAGTCAACTCAAAGTGGATCAAAGGTCTAGGAATTAGATCAGAAACTCTGCAACTGCTACAAGAAAACGTAGGCCCAATACTTCAGCATATCGGCACAGGAATTGACTCTTAACAAGATTGTTAAAGCACAGAAATAAAACCAAAACTCAATAAGTGGGATGGCATCAAATTAAAAAGCTTCTGTACAGCAAAGAATACAAGAGCATGAAGAGAGAGCCTACAGAATGGAAGAAGATCTTTGCCACCTGTTCCTAAGCTAGGGCATTTATATCCAAATTTATATTTGTTCCTATTCCATATATATCTCCAAATATCTAAAGAACTTAAGAAACTTAGAAATCACCACAAATAACTCAATTAATAAATGAAATAAACAGATACTTCTCCAATGAATAAATACAAATATCAACAAATACATTTTAAAAAATTTGACATTTCTAGCAATCAGGGAAATGCAAATCAAAACTACATTGTAACAGACATCATTACTCTAGGTACATATATGATTGTATGAATGGTGTGACTCTATTTCATGTATAACCAGAGAAGTGAAAATTCTGCTCCATTTGTGTACAATGAAGAGCTTTCTACTATCATGTATAACTGATTAGACATAATAATAATAATAATAATAAAACAACTACACTGAGATTTCATCTCACTCCAGTCAGAATAGTAATTATCAAGAACACATAATAATAAATGTTGGTGAGTATGTAGAGAAAAAGGCACACTCACACATTTTTGGAGGGACTACATATTAGTATAACTACTCTGGAAAGCAGTATGGAGATTCCTCAAAAAAACTGTATGACCCACTATATGACCCAGTTATCCCAATCCTTGGTATATATCCCAAAGATCTAAAATCAGTATATTATAGTAATGCAGCCACATCAATGTTTATAGCAACAGAATTCACAATAGCCAAGCTATGAAATCAACCTGGTGATGGTCAACAGATGAGTGGATAAGAAAAATGTGGTATATATTCACAATGGAGTATTATTCAGTCATAAAGAAGAATGAAATTATGACAGATTAACCTTGGGGAGCTTGTCCTTGGAAAGGCTGGGTGGCTTATTGGATGAATAGGCACTGGAGGTGGGGGAATCCTGCCCAGGGATCATGGTAACTCTCTAGATGTGGGAGAGTTGCTGTTCATCTGTGAGTGGGGTGAATGAAAGCTGTCCTGTTGGATTCTGGTCTGTGTGTTCTGTCTAGCATTGGAGGAGAGTATCTGAGTGCCCATTACCAACTAGGCAAGCAGATCAAATGACTGTCTGTGTACCATCTCTCCTTGTTGGTACTGTACCAGCTGTGTGGTTTGTCCTTGGCTACCATGAATCTGCTGAACTCGATCCTGTGGCTGGCTCTGGACAATGTGAACTGGTGGGACTACAAATTTGACACATTTTTACAACCTTATCTAACCTGCAGCTATCCAAGCTTGGTCTGACTCTCATGAGGCCATATGTGAAGATCTGCTGGAACTGGGCTGTGGTCATGGAGCTGGTGGTCTAGCTGTGTCTCTGGACCTGGACAGCCATGAGCGACTGAGCCAGGATAAGAGTACTCCAGGGATTAGCAGGAAGCACAGACTGGTGCCACTGTTCCTCATCTGTTATTTGTGAATTCACAATGGTCTCCTGAAATGGTATCCATGAGAAAGTTGAACTGATCCAATTTTATAATTAACATGGTGTTAACATCCACCTGTAAGATGTGACACTGGTTTTCCTCTGAGAGATCCTGGGATAATACTGAGCATAGGAGCTTCTCACTGCTTATCATCACATCTTCATAAAAATCTCTTTCACTGTAAATTTTGGACTTTGGCCTCTTCCCAAGGCTAGGACTGTGGGCCATGTTGACATCACTGCTGCTGGTGCCACAGTCTTGTCCTGCTGTCAGAGTCCAGGGAAACAGATAAGTGACCCTGGTACTTATGATTCATCAGAGAACATGGAGGCCAGGCCAGGGCAAAACAAGGTGGCAGCCGGGTCATCTCTCTCATGTCCTGTATCACACACTTTCTTGCTCATTGTACTCTTAATACACAGACATTTTTTTTTCTATTTTTCAAAACAACAGAGTTTTCCTCCACTCTCTTCAGAGTTGAATATTTCTCAACGTTCAAATTTTATCATTAAGACTATCAACTCAGAGGCCTTCTGGAACATTCTACAAAAATTATAATTTCCCTCCCAGTAGTTGCCTTTCACCCTATATCCATGGTTGTTATCTTCAGAGAACTTTGGATAGTCTGAATAGTCTGAAATTACTTAATGTTAACTTTTTGACCTCCTCCCCACCCCACCCCCCTTTGCCATGGTGGAATCTCCTTGAAACTGGGACCTTGTTTGAATCCCTTGGATTATTGTCATAACTCGAGACAATAAAAACACATTGCAAAAGGGTACAGAATGAAAATCTGACCTTCAAGCTGGTCGAAATCATGCTTTGTGGGTGCCAGGGCTCCTGATTAGAAAGTGACCATGGTTGCAGATGCGGGTGCCTGAGCTTAGCTGGGGAATACAGTGAGAGGGAATCTTCCAAGAGGCAACTTGGACTCCAGGGCTCTTCTTGAACTGTGTGAAGAGCAAGATTCTTCCTACCCAATTCCCTTTCCTTTTCTTTCTCCTTCCACAGGAGGAACAAGTCCGAGGTTGTTCCCCAGCTTCTTTTGCAATCTTTACTCCTGATAAATCTCTTGCATCCTTAATCCCTTTTTAGCCTTCACTTTTTGATGTCCTCAGACTAATGCAGTACTCTATTCTATATAAAATAATTAAATTTTTTTTCATTCAATAAAGATATGATTGAAGAACTCCCAAGTTGTAAACACTAGGCATTTAAGGACTAAGACATGGTGCAGTCTTCAGAGGACTTAGGGTCATTTAGAGCACAAAAGTATAAGTGGATATGTGTAATACAATGTAGTCATTACAGTGTTATAAAACATTCTGCATGAAGTCAAAGACCTTGGGAAGTGTGAGTTTACCCAACACAAGATGACACCGAAGCGAAGTCTTCAAGTTGTGGAGTGTAAAGAATGAAGAAGGGAGAATGGAGAATTGGGTGGGGTAAAGGGTAACAGACCCTCCTTAGTGTGCTGTAATTTTACTTTGTAACTTATGAGGATTTAAGTTTGCTAGGCTAGCATAACAAAGTGCCACAAACAACCCTTCTTTGTTTTCTCACACATCTAGAGGCTGGAAGTCTGCGATCAGAATGTAACTAGGATCTGCTCCTATGTTTTTTGGCACTGGTTATTGAACGCAGGGTTGCTTAACCACTGAACCACATCCCCAGCCCTTTTTATTCTTAATTTTGAGACAGGGTCTCACTAAGTTGCTTAAAGCTTCGCTAAGTTGCTGAGGCTGGCTTTGAACTTGCAATCTTCCTGCCTCAGCCTCCTGAGCTGCTGGGATTACACATGAGTGTCACTTGCCTGTATGGACTGTTTCCTTTTGAAGCCTGTGAGGGAAAAACTGCCATGCCTGTTACCTAGCTCCAAGGTGATTTGCTGGCCATTTCTGGTGTTTCTTGATATGTAGAAACCTCACCCCAATTTCTACCTTCATTTTCATATTGTATTCTTTCTGTGTTCATGTCTCTGTCTGAATATTCCCTTTTTATAAGGTCACCAATCATATTAGATTAGAACCCACACCAGAGACTGCATTTTAACTTGATCACATCTCTAAAGACTCCATCTCCAAATATAGTCACATTCTGAAGTCCTGCATGTTAGAACGTCAACATGTAAATTTGGGGAGTTTTATAATTGAAACCATCACAGAGAGGGAGGGTATGAAATCAGAGAAATGAAATGCCCAGCATTTCATTTTGGTGAAATCATTCTAGAATTTTTAGCTGAAGACAGATATTTAATGCAGTTTCTCTCTCTCTCAGCCATGGCTGCTTATTAGAATTATCTGGGCAGCTTTCAAAATAAAACAATGGCCAGACTCTACTTTTGGATATTTTTACTTCTTAATTGTCCAAGGATGGCAAATATATATTTGCCATCCTAGGACAATTATATTTATAAAATTTTTAAATAAATCTTCTCAAGTAATTATACTTTGTGGCTATACTTAGGCCTACTGTCCTAGAGGGATAATGCTTGAACCAGGAGGCCAATTAGAAGACTGATTTCACAGGAAAGAGAAAAGAAGACTATGAAACAAGCATCTGCAGTAGGAAAGAAGAGAGTCAGAAACAGATGGTCCCTAGAAGCAGGAAGCAAATTGACACAACTTGATGACCCACTGAATGGTGGGCGTGAATAGGAAAGAGCATCAGGGCATATACCATTGTCACCTGGAGATACTGAAGACAAAAAAAAAAAAGTTTGTTCTATTAAATCAACTGAATTTTTTGAGAAAATACTTGTTATTTTGAGAGCATTGTGTATCTGGATGCAGTTGTAAGATATAATGTAGAGAGATCCCACACCCCCTTGCCCAGTTTCTCTCAATGGTAACATCTTGTAAACCTACATGGAACAATATCTTAACCAGCAGGTTGACTGAGGCAGCTGGGGTTCAGAAGAGTTCATGACCACGGGGATGGATCTGAGTTTGAGGTGCCTGTAGATAGTGTTCAAGCAAGACTCCTTAAGGTGACACCGATAAGCAATGTTCCATACCTGGTTTTGATCACTCTACTTTACCATATATCTGCCAAAAGTAAGATCCACCCTGCTGTGGGCCTCAATATACACACACCTGGACTTGGAAGACTTGTTTCCATTAAGGATTTTAAACAAAGCACATCTAGCAGGGTGTTGGAGATACACATAAGTAGCCTTTCCACCTATAGAGCAAGTTCCCCTACAGGAAATATTTATGGACACACACACACTCACACACACACACACACATTTGCACACCCACAGATGGCTGCATATATATGCTACAAACATGTACATGCATAGATGCAACTTTTATTAAAAAAATATTGTGAGTGGCTACTCTGCCAACCCTGCAACTTTTATTAAAAAAAATATGTGAGTGGCTACTCTGCCAACCCTGACCTTTGGATAGAGTGACAATTCTGACTTCTAAAGGGTGTGCTTTTATTTTAACTACAACCAAAAAGAGAGATTAAAAACAGCTAAAACATGTGTCTATTTTTCACCTCTTCCATCTGGAACTTTGTTTTTGGATATCACAGATGTTTCCCAAACAAACCTCTGCCGAACAAAATGATAAATGTGGAAGAGACATGTGCACATGCACGGTTCTCTTTTTGTTTGAAGAGCTTGCAGAATCCAAAGCATTGGTGTGTTTTTTCAAACATTAAGCTAAGCCTTTGAATGGCATAGATAAAGTTTGATTTTGATGAGTGATGCGATATTTTATGTGTTAGACTGGTCACTGTTGTTAACTACAAGGCTGGCTCTATTTACTTGGGAAGTAAAGTGAGGTCATTTATAAATATTAGTATTTGATATACAACAAATGGACACCTGAAATAATGTGCCAATCAGTCTTTCAAGTTTCTGATGGTACTTTAATCTCACATGTATCCTTTTCCTTAAATTTCCCTGTTGAAACAAACTACCGTAGCTAGATGCTTCTTGTTATGATATCCTCACTCTTCCCTGATGTGGTATGCTTTTGAACCAGTACATTCCTGATAACATTCTAGGTTAATCTGTTAAAACTGTTTTGATAACATTGGTCCCACTGTGTAACCTTAATTATATAGGCAGTTTTCAGCAGGAGTTAAGAGCCCTGGTTTTCGAATCAGTCAGCCTGTGTTTCAAATTCTAGAACTGTTTCAGGTGGTGGCAAGAAAACATGGATGAAAAATGGAAAGAGACTAAAACTTGGCAACCAGTTAATGAAAACAGAAAAAAATAGTATGGCACATGATATCTATCTTAGATTACTGAGTGAATTACCCAAGAAAGAGAATCCAGGAAAAGAGGGGTTTGGCTGAAAGAGGAGGAAATCATTATTTTGGATTTTGCCTATGACATCTAGATGATCATGTTTATTCCATCCTCATTGAGAGCCAGAGAAAGACAGTAAAGGAAAAGATAAAAATTTTGGAAACAATAGAAAATTATGATTGCTATGTTCATCCAACATAATCACTAAACATAAATTAACTCGATTACTATAAGTATATATCCATATCTATATCTATATCTTCACACACACACACACACACACACACACACACAGAAAGAAAGAGAGAAAGAGAGATGCCTGGGGTATAGCATTATTAAAATCCCAATTCTACTGGAAAATACAGCAATTAAATTAAAGTGTGTTCCATAAAAATGACAGAAAAACACATTTAACAAAAGGTTAAATAAAAATCATGGTATCACTTACCTTAAACTTTTGGCTCAGTATAAGACAATTGAGAATTTATGACTCCTTGGCTATCTCAGCAGCTGTTTCTCACAAAAACTAGAGATATAGATGTGGGATTCCTGGTTAAGTGATATTTATTGGACTAGGAAAAGTATGGAGGCTGGGAGAGATCATGGCTACTCTTTGGCTCTATGTTTAGGAAGGTCTTTTGTTTTGTGACCAAGCACACATTTTGGGGGGGATAAGTGAGAAAGGAGAGGGTCACCTGTCTACCCAGCTAGATTACCCCAGGGGGGTCGAAGGGGGTGAGAGATGGAGTCAGATTGCCCTCACATATAAGAGAAGATGTTTTTCATAGTTCTGGACCATATCCACTCAACATAAAACAGAATCTGATATGGGCTGCTAGTGCACAGTGATTTCAGTGGTCTTGAAGACAGAGCAAGGACTAAGTGTATCTACTCCATTTTTTTAACTTCCTCAACAAATATTTAAATGGTCAATAAGTAGTACTGCCAAACTCAGGGTGTGTTGTAGTCAGTACTTAGGTAATTAAGTGCTGGTCTAGATTGAACTTATGTAATTAAATAAAGGTCTGGCTTGAGAAAGCCACTTGGTGATGGTGAGAGAAAATATTGAGTTATAAAAAAGCTGATAATGAGTCACATAAATTCAGGAGTTTTCTTCCCTTGGCTTTTTCTATTTGAAAAAGAAAAAAAAAGGAACAATTTAAAACAGCTGATAGATAGCCTTCCTAGATATGACACAGACAATTTAAAGCAAGGACCTTACTCCTTCTGTAAAGCATGCAAAACATAGCTGGCTGCTTTGCCTTTGAAAAGTGTGACATGCAGACCTGGTTGGGGGTGGGGGTGGAATACAGCAGTGAAGGCAGTAAACATTCTTCTGTTCATCAATGCCTAAAAAGGTGTATTCTCTGACTTAGTCTTGCTGCCATAACAGGCGAAAGAGGCTAGTCTATTTTAATGTCAAACCAAATCACTATAAATGTTATTGCCTTATAGCCAGCAATTATTAAGCATACAAATGTTAGAAAGAGCCTCCATCAACAAATAGCAGCTACAATTACCTGTTATACCAAGGTCAAAATTATCTTGTTCATGAAAATCTTAAAATTATGTCATTCACCTGACCTCCAAAAATTTCATTATCTGCATAGTTGGCCCCCAAATCTCATTCCTTTTATGTTTTAATAGTTTTAATCCATGCATTAAATGATCATGCTCTAGGGGGCCGATGAATAATGACCCTTATCACAAAATTCTCTTCTGAAGAAAAACAATCTCAATGACAGATATAACATATGATCATGATTATTACTGCAGAGTTATTTGTATAAGAAGTCTTGCTGTTAGCATACTAATATAATTATGTTATAGCATATTCCAGTAAAATCACATTAAGTTAACAATGTGGCTTTCTATCATTGGCCAAAGAATGAAACACAAAGGCTTTAAGTGATACATTTCATTTTTCTGAAGCATAGCTTTTTGCAGTACAAATGATGAAATGTAAATGTTAGCTTGAGTTTTTAGATGGCTAGATATTAAACATCTCAATTCAAAGGTCTGTTAAGATAAAAATATTATGGTTCAAACTGGAATTTCAAATTGCAGATTTAGGAAAGCTGATATAACCATGGTCTACTGGTATTGTGACAGAAGTTATGTGGTTTTTAGTTTATTTAAACAAATTAAAGCACACAATGGGTCACTTGGATATAGTAAAACATTCATGCCATAGTTAACTTTTGGGGATATAACTTCCCACTGAATCTTCCAACAAATTAATTTGTAAAATTAAATTCTAGATACCCGAGTTGAGTGAATTGCTATATAATATTATCAGGTAAGTCATATCACAGAAGAGATCTAACACCAATGAGGCTGTACTATTAGAATTTATGGTTCCTTATAAAATAGAATTAATATAATTATAACATACTATCTAAAGGCATAAAGCCTGTTTCTATTTCCTACAGGAGCAGAAGTGGATTGGGCACAACACAAGGTCTATCCAACAGATATCCATTGTTTTTCCATGCTCAATATTTTTGTCATTAAAGGTTTGTTTTACCTGTCCATATTCTCAGAATAGTAGAGAAGCAGGTTTGTTTCAAGAATGAAATAGCCAGTGTTTATTTTGACTGCAAATGACTTACCACACAAATTTTAGCTGGTTTTTGAGAGTCATGAATTAAGCAAAGGACTATGAAGCAAAACAGGTAAAAAATGCAAATATTATTTCCAATGATAATCAAAACAAAATAGTGATCACTATAAAAATGACCATGTAGAAATACATCTTTTTTCATCTAGAACCTCAACACAAGTGTCACTGGTTTGCAGAGAAGGGAACTAGTACACAGCATAGACAAAATATATAATAAGTTTTTCTATAATTGTAAGAAACAAAGAATTGCCTTTTTAGTACTGAGAAGACTGTGCTTAGGGTCCAATATAATGGAACAATTACTATCCAAATGGACCACAAGATAAAAATTGGAGGATACATTCATTGGGAGTTTTCCTTGAACACTTATAGATGAAAAGAAAAAAAAAGAACATTGATGCTTTGGTTAGTTTGAGCTTCTAATTTGGACTGGAATTACAGGAGTCATTACTAGAAAAGTGGTGAAAGAAGACTGAAGGGAAGTTGGCCTTGTTTCTGAAACTGAGAAGAGACAGTTTGACATTGAACAAAGGATGATATCCCTGAGTGCCGCAGTCCGGCTGCAGCAGAATAGCCAGGGGGTGACGAATAAGTTGTGTTCATTGATATAGCAGGAGTAGGAGTGGTTTATTGTAGGACAACAGAGGTATTTATACATTTTGCTTATCTTAATTAGCATAAACTAGATACATCAGTCAACCAATAAGGAATCTCCACACTTAATGGCTCACTTTTGTTACTTCTCAAACCACTCCCTCTGGCATTTTGCCAGGCACCATCCAGACTTGTTTACAAACTCTAACATTCCCCTGGCAAAATACCAGGTGTTATTTTGACTTGTTTACAGACCTTAACACCTGAGAAGGCAGAAAGAGTAATAAAAGTGTTAGGCAGATATGGGAAATCCCATTCAAGCAGCTCCCTTCCAAATTCACAGGCTGAAAATTATAAAGGGGTGTCACTCCACACACTGGAGGTAATAAATAACACATTATCAATTAGAACTTTGAAATTTTAAAAAATGAAATATCACCAAAAATTAAAATGGCAGAAACTGTATTTTGAAAATTTTAAAATACTTATGAATCAGCTCATAGGTTTCTTAAAAACACATAAATCTACCCTGCTCATGTATCAGAAAATTACTTAAAGTTATAAATTTTCCCCACTATGATCTAATGAGTCAAAAATCTCCAGGAAAATTTCAGAAGCCTTTTTATTAAAAAAAGACATTGATGAGATTAAAAACAATTTTGAAAAGAATAAAATAGGAAGATTCACACTGCCCTCTACAAAGTCATAAGAATAAAGACAATGTGGTATTTACAAAAATAGAAACATGCATCAAGGGATAATATAGAGGGTCCATTAACCAGCTCTCAAAAATGCAGATCAATTGATTTTTCAACAAGAATCCAAAAAGCAGTTCAAAGGGATAAAAGCATTTCAATAAATGGTGCAGGAAAAATTGAACATCTATATATTTTTAAAGTGTCTTGACATATAATTTATACCTTAGTTTTTAAAAACTCAAAATGAATCATATCTAAATGTATAATCTAACACTAATAATTCTAAAAGAAGAAAAAAATCTGAACTATCTTTGGTCAGATGGATTGACATGACACCAAAGTCATGAAAGAAAAAAAAATAAACAGTTTAGGAACTTAAAATTTTCTGTGAAAAGGCACTTGAAAATCTATGTCAAAAATATGATTTGTAAAGTTTGTGGCAAACGGTTTATTATCAGGGTATACACTCAAAATAATATTTAAATGTATTATAAATTATGTTGTATTATAAATACTTTAATTTATATTGTATTTTAAGTATTAAAATATGGACAAAACATTTGAGCAAATACTTCACAAAATATGATATGCAGATAGAAAATAAGCATATGAAAGTATTTAAAATGACAATCCTTAGAGAAATACAAATTAAGACACAATGAGTGCTTCAGCCTAGCGACCTAAAGAACTCATTAGTCATTGCTCCTAGCAAGAAATGGCTGAACAAATTGAAAAATCAAGGCTTTCTCTTGGACACTTCAGAGAACTGACAGCACAAGGCAAACTGCTATGCCAAATCTAGAAAGATAGGTGAATACTGAGAATTACAGACAAGATCAGACTACCTGAAATAGAAGCTATAAGATTCATTTATGACAAGAACTCTTAAATAGCCATTTTGACAAATTCCTGAGGCTAAATATGGACCAGCATGAGAACCAGAAATACTTTTCAAAGTCACAGTGTTAAGGAGACATCACTTTCACAGGGTTTACCTCCAGAAACCCCACAAGGTTTTATAATAAGGAGCCAAGGAAAGATCTTTATTTTTAAAAAGTGAAAAGCACTGGAAGGAGGTAGAAAAAATAAAGCCCTTGTACACTGGTGGGAATACAAGTATGGATAACAGTATAGAAAATCCTCAAAAATGTCAAAATTAGAACTATCATGTGATCCAGCTACCCATTTCTGGGTAGTTATCCAAAAAAAAAAAAATTGAAATCAGGATTTTAAGGAGATAATTGTACTGCAGTGTTCATTGCAACACTATTTACAATAGCCAACATGTAGAAACAAACTAAATGTCAGTCTAGAGATGAATGAATAAAGAAATTGTAGAATCAATAAAATGAAGTACTACAGCTATAAAACATTGTACAAAGTGAAATATGTACAAAGTGAAATATGCCAATCACAAAAGGACAGGTAATGTATTTTTCTATGTATTTGAGGCATCTAAAATAGTTAGATTTATAGAAATAGAATGTAAAATTATGGTTTCCAGATACTAGTGGTAGAGGAAAAAAGGGAGTTATTGTTCAAAGGATGTAAAATTTCAACAAAAAGATTAAGTTCTAGAGATCTTCTCTATAATCACATATATGGAAAATTATATTCTATAATTATATATATATATTAACATTTGCTAAAACTATAGATATAATGGTATGTGTCCTTATAAAAATAAAGAAATGGAAGGGCAGGAGGGGGATGGGAGAGGGAAGGGAAAGGAAAGAAAAGAGAAGGGGAGGTGAGGGGACCTTTATCTTCTAGTCAATATGGAGAGCATAGGTACCTCACTTCCTTGTGCAGCAATTCACACACAGTAGCTAATTGCATTGAAATACTGGCCCTCAAATGAAACCTTTCCATTAAGTTTACTCCAACATTTAAAAATTCTTCTATGTTTTGTTTCAGAACAGTCGAGTTTAATCTAACAATTTTTAAGAAAGTCTTTTTTTTTTTGTATTGGCAATTGAATCCAGGGATACTTTACTGTTGAGCTATATCCATAGCCCTTTTTATTATTTTCATGACAGAGTCTTACTAAGTTGACAAGGCTGTCCTCAAACTTGCCATTCCCCTACCTCATCCTCCTGAGTTTCTGGAATTAAACACCACCACACTTGGCTTCCTTACCATTTTTAAGAAGTGTTCAATGCCATTTCTCTTTGAAAGACTTGTCATGTGAAAGGCATTTTGTTATACTGTTGTTATGTAAGTGTTCTTTCATTCAGTCCTCACAACAATCTTGAAGGTAGGTTTTATAACCACCCCAGGTTACAGGTAACAAGGAGAATTTAAAACACTTAAAATTCAACAAATTAAGTGAAAGAGCTAGAAGAAATTTTATTTGTTTATTTATTTCTTGGTACTAGGGATTGCACACACAAGCACTTTACCACTGAGCCACATCCCTAGCCCTTTTTTTAAAAAATAATTATTTTTAAGACAACGTCTTGCTGAGTTGCTTAGGGGTCCACTAAGTTGGGTGGCTTTGAACTTGTGATCCTCCTGCCTCAGCCTTCTCAGTTGCTAGAATTATAGGCATGCTCCACCTCACCTGGCTAGAAATTTATTTTTAATCACTATTCATTACCCATTATGACAAAAGAGTCTTCAACTATAGTGTAGCCAATGTCAATTTTTTTTAAAAAATACCCTTTTGCACAAACCTATCATTACTGAAAGTAAATTATGGAGAGTGAGACTAAAAATATTAAAAATAAAATCAGAACTTTTATTTTGCCATTATAATAAAGTAAGAAGTTTTAAGGAGATTATTCCAGGAAAAGAGATATCAGGCATGAAAACTAGCATGAAAACTAGCATGATCAGTTTGTTCTAAAGGCAACACTTACAGCCTGTCTATAGATTATCATACAACTGTGTCCTTACATCAATTTCAATGTCAGTTGGTTCTCAACAGATGTTGTAGAGGGGAAATTTTCTCTATCATTTTGATTTCCTTGATTCGTTTCTTTCCTTGTTGAAGCTGACCACACTCCCCTACCATATTAACATGTGCATATGTAGAAATGGCATGTATATTATTTATTCGCATGCATATGTTTTCAATTTTAGCTCAATATTCATATGGTATTATAACCTATCATTTCAACATCCTTAAGTGTGTTGCTTATTTTTTATAATTACTTTATAATTAAAAGCTTTTTCTACTTTGCAATTTTTAAGATTTAACTTTTTTATTCTACCAAATTTCATTTCTTATTGTTTTATTCTGTGTTAAACTTATTTTATTTTGTATTGAACTTATTGAAAATATTTTGAAAAAATTTGTTTGTTCCTTCCTGTTTTCTATAGCCAACAAGAGATTGAGAGTCTTTCCCTCAGCAATCATACAAGTGACTCCTTTTTAACTTCCAGTGATCCCTCTTGAAAAGAGATCCTCAAAGCAGTCCTCTCCCAGAGCCACATAAGTCATCTGCACATGGAAAATTTCTTATTTGATTGGAATAATGGTTTAGTTGCAAGATTTTTTTAAAAAGGTGCAGACTAAAAAATAACAATCAGAAGTTTTAAATTGGGTGGAAAATAGACCAGAATTAAAATAAGAATTTTTAAATAATTTAGAAAATTAACTGAAATAATATGGGAGACATAGAGGTAGTGGACATAAATCCTCATCAGGATGAGAAAGAGTGGTTGCTAAAGGTAATGAAGAGTGGGGATGAAATGTATCTAAATTTGGGTCATGGGTAGTATTCTTTCTTCTTTTGTTTCATGTCCAATAGAAAACAAGTCTTCTTTTTGGTGTATCTGTAGAAAAGAGTTCATATCTGTTAACAATAACAACAAAAATCAATTTCTTTGTCCCCAGATATTTCCGCAGCCTTAAGCAAACAATATGTTTGTCTATTGGCTTCAGGTATGCTGGGTTGCCATTATTCATACTCTTAGAAGTGTTTCACATTTATGTAAGAGCTCTTGATTATTTCACTGCTAAAGGCATTTTTGTTAATGTACACAACACACTACCTCCTTTTCTCATAGCCAGGTTCTTATATTTATTAGTGAAAGCCGTATCCCACCTTCTAATCCAAAATGAACAAGTGCTACAAACAGAGGTGTTATTTGGTGGGGGAAAAATTTCTTTGGATTCAATGGTCTTATGAGAAAAAAAATTCAGTTTGCAATAGTTGCCCCAGAATTTCTGTCTTAAAACATGAATCCCTAGTGGACATTTCAAAAGCTACAGCTTGAATTTACTTCTTTATGTGAACTCTCCAACTGTTTCAGTACTTGTTCAAATATGACTTCATGCTTTTTACAGCCTATTAGCTGTCCTCCTCTTACCCTGGCACAGAAATAGTTAAGGGTATTAGAGTACTTAGTATATGTAAAGGATATATACTTCATGTGAAATTTTCAGTGTTTGACATTGAGGGTGACCAAGACATTAAGATGTTAAGTTGAAACCTAGACTGCCAAACTCCAAATCTTTCATTTCTACTGGGTATCTTGGAGAATTATATGATTGAAAAAATAGGAATGCTTTTGGTCAATGTCTTTCCAGTTCAGTTAATGTAGCAAAATTGACAGAAAAGGAAAAAAGAAAATTGACACCAAGAAAAAATTGAATCCAATGAGGTATTGATTTAGTCAGTCTTTTTGCAGCTGTACACCAAAACACCTGACAAAAACTTTTCCTTCTCTAAAATTGTTCATTTTGGTGCTCATGGTTTCAGAGGTCTCAGTCTATGGATGGCCAATTTCATCACTCTGTGCCCAAAACAAACAGAACATCATGGAATGGCAGAAGGGTATGACAGAGAAAAGCAGCTCGAAACATGGCACTAGGAAACAGAAATCCTTACCAGAGACAAAATATAAAACCCAAAGGCACCTCCCCAAACCACCTCCTCCAGTCATACCTGACCTGCCTGTAGTTACCACCCAGTTAATCTGGATTAGTGGATTAATGCACTGAGTGGGTTAAGGCTCTCATAACCCAATCACTTCACCTCTTCACCTCTCGCAATGCACTTTTGAGGGACCTCATATGTAAACCATAACAGGTATATATTTTAATTTTAAACATATGTAGTATTTCTCCAGAAAATTTTATTTCTTTCTTAAATATAAAAACACTAGCAAAAAATTTAATGTGACTTGAATATAGAATGAATATTATGACCTTATTCTATAAAAATATGTTATAATCATGGAATTTATTCTATAACATTCTTGAAAAGTCACAAGAAAAAGCTATATCAATTGGTTGTATATGGTCAGTGAAGACATGGTACTTACAAGGTAGACTGCTATATTTATTACAAGAATTTTTACTGAAATTCATCTTTATTCTTAGAACTGACTTGATTATATACAGCTCAGATATCTAATGAATGGTTGGGAATTCTGAAAACTCTTATCAAATTCTTTTGAGGACTCAAATAAGGGTTAATTCAAATATATTAAATGCTCTTTTAGCAGGAATCATTCTCTCTCTACCCACCTTCATGCATTCCTTTAATGTAAAATTAATTATTTGCCCATATGAGGGATTTAAATAAAGACGGGAACTCTAGCTAATTTTTTTGTAGCCAAGTATTCTAGGTGCTAGAGTTAAGCTCAATTTTCTCTTCTTTTACTGACTCAAAACTAGCCCAGTTAGTATATAAAAAGGGGTAATATTTTCTTCAAAAACTGACTAAATGAGAATGGCTAAATTCATAGGAGATCCAGGTTTGAATGTGTTGTGTCCTCCAAAAGCTCATGTGTGAGAGAATGCAAGATGATTTAGTGGAGAAATGATTGGGTTAAGGCTCTCCTAACCCAATCAGTGAATTAATTTCCTGCCAGGATTAACTGCACAGTAACTGAAGGTGGGTAGGGTGTAGCCCTAAGAAGTGGACCACTGGGAACATGACTCTGGGGTATACATTTTGTATTTGGCAACTGGAGTCTCCCTCTGCTTTCTGATCATCATGTGATTTACTTCCCTCTGCCATATTCTTCCACCATGTTACTGAGCCCTGAAAAATGGAGCCGGCCTCTTATGAATTGGGACCTCTGAAACCATGACCCCCCAAATAAACAAGTCTTCCTCCTCTATAATCGTTTGGGATAAGTCTTTTAATCACAGCATTGAAAAAGCTGACTAAAACATTCAAATTCAGGATTCCATGTCTAATACATCTCTAGTACTCAAATAAGAGGATAGAACCACCAGATGTAGAGGGGGAAAAAGTCTCTTTCACATTTTGGACCAAAGAAGAAGAAAATGATTCTCCTGCAAATTTTAGCATCAGCTTTTCACTCACTCCAAGTAGGAAATTTGTCCATGCTTTTACTTCTTCCTTTTATATTCTTGTCAGATATATTTTAGAATAGAAATAAATTAGTTACCATTTAGAAAACATCTAAACATTGGCAGAATTATAAATTTGCATACAAATCAGAAAGCTTCTTAAACTTTTCTTGCCAAAAGCATGAGTTAAACAGTTGTGATATTTTCAAGTTTGTAATTCATGCTTCCAACAAACATTTAATGTGTTGTTTTATATGTTCAAAGTGCTAACTTAGATGCTACAAGAAAATGTAAGACAGGATTTTTAACTTCAGAAAACTCAGGGTTAGTGGAGGAAGCAAGAAAGGAAAATGTGGCATTTCAAAAGTTAATGCAGTGTTACTTACAGCTGATTAAAATATGTCTAAGAATTAATATGGAGGAGGGAACATCTGTACTGGTCATTGCTGGATAGAATTTGGAATTGTGTGGTGAAAGAAAATGTGATTTCAAGAAGGAAGAGTTACTAAGACTTCTTGACTCAGCAAAATAGTGCTCACTGACTAATCATCTTTGCTATGGGCTGGAAGAGAGGTCAGAGCACATGTTATTTGCTAAATCTGGAAGAAAAATGGACTCTCACAGAAAGCAGATTAGGGAGAAGTTATTGGAAATAAGGATGGATTAAGCAGTAAATCTTGTATCTTTGGTTTTTCTTTTGCCTACTCCTGCAATTAAGTAAAAAATCATTTTTTATAATAATACTCATAGATGCATCATAATACACTTAGACAACTGATAAAAATTTCTTCAGCCTTGACTCCCACCACCACAATCAATCATGTCAAAGCCTGGTTAAAGAAAACTGTTTCTTACTGAGAACATACCAATTTATATAGCAATAGCTGATAGACGGCATGTAAGTTAAGACTAACTCCACAGTCTGTAGCTTAAAACGACAACCACATAATATAGTTCATTCATCTAAGTATTGACTGTGGTTCAGCTAATCTAAGTGCACTCAGCTGATCAATTTGATTCAGCTGTTCATTTGAAGGTAGCCGAGGGTCTGTCATAGGTTGGGCTTGGCTGGTGAACTTCAGCTGTGATGGATATACTCCATGTGTCTCAGAGTTCCTCCTGGTACCAGTTGAGTGTTCTGGACATATTGTTCTGTGATAGCATTTTCTGGTCATAGAGAATCATTGCTAAGGACTTCAAGCTATTGTTCAAACTACCAAGTCATGTGGCAATAGATGTTGTTGCAAAGAAGGTTGAGGATTTGGCCCTTTTAATAGTGTTTTCTTATACTGTTCTTATACCCATAGTATCTGCTTAAAAGTCCCAGGAAGTTTTCTTGAACTTCATCGATGGTTTTCATCCCTGATGTCATAGCAATACCTTTATGTTTACAGGAGGTCAGGAATGGGGTCTGCATACAATAGAGAATAAAGGCAGGTCTCAAATAAGGCAGAATGGGATTCTGTTATGAATGAGTGGGAAACCTCTAGAAAGTTTAGCTGTGTACACCTCTTCCCAAGAAACCTATTGTTCACACTTTGTCTCATTTCTACCATTTTTTACTCCCCAGATTTCTAACTTTGTGTCTCTCTTCCACCCCTGATTATGACATTCCCTCTTTTCTCCAATTAACCTACAGTTGCCTGCTATGTTCTCTATTAGCTACAAACACTAAATAATCTGTCCTTTTATATTTGTGACCTTTTTATCCCATGTCTCTAGACACTCAGGGTGTATGGGCACCCCTAGACCTAATCATCACTCCAAATAGCTCACCCTAATCTCATATGGACCAGATCTTTCCACTTCTTCCTCTTCTCACAGCCCTCTCTGCCTTTATAATGTTATTGGTATTATCCTGGACTCCAAGTGAAGCTATTTCTAAATGCTTATCTTAATTTTTGTTCTCTGTTTGTAGAAACTTCTTCATAATTGATCACATTGCACTTGCTAAATGTTTGTCTCTACTGCTGTTCTTTCATGTCAATTTTGGTTTCTCACAAGGGTTTAATTATACGCCTATGCAAGTTCTCCTATCGTATTCACAGATGAGACCTATAAGTCTATAGAACTGCTCTTCCCAGCAACCCTAACAGACATGGTAACAAGACATCTGGCACATGCTTCAAATGTTCACATTAAAATTAACTTGCTTTCTGCTTTTGATCTAGTATCTATATTGATGACAACAACTTATACATCAAAAAAGTCCAAGAAAATATTTGACATAATCATTCTTTTTCTTTTGCCTAATGAGCCAAAAAATAGAGAAGATCATTGATTCTACCTGGACAAGAAGAGTTTCCCAATAGGTCCCCTTTCTAATAGCATTTCTACTCCCCAAACACCCTAATACCAGAACATCTCTATAGCAGATGTGATTGTGTTACTCCCTTCCTTGAACACCCTCAGTGGTTTCATAGCTTTTCTAATTGTTTTTATAATATTCTGATGAAAATCACCATTTATTAAAATCAAAACAAACCCAAAAGTCATAAAATAAAAAGACAGAGAAACTCAAGTAGGTATAAAAGTGCTGTTTCATTTCTCTACTTTGACAAAGGTAATTTATGAAGTGCCATCATGAAACCCTGTTATGGTTCAGATATTGGTATTCCCAAAAGCTTATGAGGGCAACAAATGTAAGAAAATTTGTATGTGAAATGATTGGCTTATGAGAGGCTTAACTGAATCAGTGCATTAATCCATGGATAGTAATTAACTGGATAGTAACTGAGTAGGAAGGTTATGGATGGAGATGTTGGGTCCCTGGGGGGTGTTCCTTTGAGGTTTATATTTCATCCCTGGTAAGCAGAATGCCTCTCTGCTTCCTGATTACCCTGTCTTCCTCCACACCCTTGCACCATGGTATTTTACCTTACCTAGTGCCGGAAACAATAGAGGTGACTATCTATAGACTGAGACCTCTGAAACTGTAAGCCCCAAATAAAGTTCTTTCTCTATGTTGTTCTTGTCAGGTCTTTTGGTCACCATGGTAGTCTGGGGGGATGCAGGGAAACCTAACTAAAGCAAACCCTATGGCTCTATGAAGTTTAATTTGACCTACAGAATAACAAGGACTTCAGCAACCTGGTTACTTTTCCTTTAAATGTTATTTCTTAATATTTCATTTTATGAACCTCTATTAAGTAAGTAGTGGACAGGCTGTTAATGAACCTGCCCTGTGGTAACTTGTATTCTTGCCTTCCCCAATGCTAGTAGTGCTCCAAAGCCATGCCATAGTTCATGGGGATAACCAATGATATTCAAAAGTATGGCCATAAGATTGATTAATGCACAAAGTTTATTTTCATTTCAAATGAGGATAAGTGTTTTAGCAAAGCCCATTAGGTGATTTTATTCAGTGTAGAAAGCTGAGTGTAAGAAGAAATAGCATTATTGCAAGGGGGCATACTTAGTAGATCATGCCAAACTATTGCCACATGAAAGCACACTCAGGAGAACAGAAAGTTCCTCTGAGCGGTGCCAGGGTGTTAAAAGGTGATGCATAGATGTGTTATCTGTGGATTGGTGTAAACTCTGCAATTATGATGCCAAAATTTTAATATTTGAGCAAATGTCAAACATGAAAACGTTAGATTTATGGTAATTATATAAATTTCATAACTGCTGCTCCCTGTCCATATGATGCCTCCTCTGTGTCTATCCATGTTGTATCCATTCTTGAGAGCCCTTCAATTGAGACCTTATATTTATAAAGTCTTCCCTGGGTTCTCCATCAAAATGTAGAACTCCCAAATAAGAGCTCATAGATTATTATTTAATCTTCTTTGTTTCAACAGATTCCAATCAATATTGTATTATATTTGTGAATAGCATTGCTATCCATTAAAAAAATGGTCAACTTCTTGGGAAGTCACACTTCTATTAGAATTGTATTTAAGCACATCACATGGAAGTTCAGACAGTTCAAAAATACGGTGAATGAGGGTACTACCCTAAATGAAAATTCTGTAACCATTAAGCAGTAGCTTTCCTCCCTCCTCCCAACAACCTCTAAATTATTTTGTCTCTATTTTGTTATTCTAATTACAAAGGGACTCATACAGATCATTTCCTTTTGAGTATTTCATTTAGCTAATGTTTCCAAGGCTTATCCATGTTGCAAAATGCATAAACTTCATTCCTTTTATTGGCTGAGAAGTATTCCATTGTATTACACACCACATTTTATCTATTCATCTTTCAGTGAACAGTTGGGTTACTTCCACATTTTGTCTCTTATGAATACTGCCACAAATACTAGAGTACATATACCTTTATTAGTTCTTGTTTGATTTGGGAAGCACAATATATTTATAAGTGTAATTGTTCTTCATATGACGATTCTATGTATAACTTTTTGACTATCCAAACTATTGTCCATAGCTGCTACACCATTTTATATGTTTATCAGAAATGTACTAGGGTTCCAATTTTTCTGTCCTAGAAAACATTTGTTGTTTTCTAATTTTAAAAAATATTCTATCCATAGTAACAGGTTAATAGTTGTATCTCACAGGTTTGGTTTGCATTTCCCTAATGATTAATGGTGTTAGACACTTTTCATGTGCTTACTGGTCATTTGTGTAACTTCTTTGGAGAAGTTTCTATAAGCTATTTTCCCATTTTTTAAAATCAGTTTCACTATTTGTTGTGGAATTGTAGTTGTTTATCTAAATACTAAACCCATATATATATATATTTACTAATATTTTCTCCCATTCTGTGGGGTGCCTTTTCACTCTTAATAGTATTTTTTGATGCAATTTTTAAAATAAGTTTCTTTTATCTATTTTCTCTTTTTCTGTCTGTGCTTTTGGTGTTATTTATACATAAGAAACCACTGCCAAACTTGTCAAGATTGCTATTGTTTTTTTGGTAAGTTAATTTTATTTTTTTAGTTTTGAGTATTAAATTAAGGTTTTTATCCATTTTTATTTAATTTTGAGTATAATTTGAGGTAGGAGTCCAACTGTACTGTCTGCCTGTGGATTTCCAGTTTTTTCAGCACCTGGTCTTTTTCCATTAAGTGGCATTAACATCCTTGCCAAAAATCAACTAAACACAAATGTGAATATTTATTAACTGAACTCACAGTTCTGCCCCATATGTTCATCCTTATGCCAACACCACACCTACCAGGTGACATTGTAGTAAGCTTTGAAATTAGTGCGAGTACTCTAATAATATTCTTTTTCAAAATCGTTTTGGCTATCCTGGTCTCTCAAAATGTCCTAAAATTTTAGGATTCCTGACTTTCTCCATTTGTGCAATAAACACCATTGGAATTTTGGTAGGAATCAGATTATTTAGATTGCTTTGGATGTTATTGTCATGTTGACATAAGTCTCCCAAACAGTGAACAAGGGATTTCTTCCTGTTTGTGTCTTAATTTCATTAAGCAATGGTTTGCAAGTCTAGTGCATTGTTGGTCACATTTATTCCTAAATATTTTATTCTTTGATTCTGTTGTAAGTTGAAATGTTTTCTTAATTTCCTTTTTAGAATTTTTTTTTAAATCACAAGTATAGAAAACTACATCTGATTTTGGTGTGTAGATTTTATATCCTGAAACTTTGATATTCATTTACTAACTCTAACCATTCTCTATGTGAGTATTCTTATGGACTTCTTATATATAAAATTATTTCATCTGCAAAAAAAAATACTTTCTGATTTGTTTTTTTCTCATCTTTTGTTTTCTTGCCTAATTGCTTTGACTAGAATTTTCACTATTGTACTAAATTTTAAAAAATGGCAAAAGTCTCACTTTATTGAATATGATATTGGCTTTGGGGTTTATATGGGTTTCATCATGTTCCCTTTTGTTCCCAGTTCACTGAGTGTTTTGTATTATGATAGGATATGAATTTTCAAACCTCTTCTGCATCATTTGAGAGGGTCATTTTTTTTACCTTTCATTCTCTAATGTGTACATTATGCAGATTGATTTTCATGAATTGAATCATCTTTGCATTCCTATGATCATTGTGAATTTCTTTGTACAATATTCTATTTTTCATTTTGATAAGAATAAAATGAGTTAATGAGTTAGTTTTTCTTACTGGACAATTAAATATAAGCTTTTGCTATAAACTAGCAGAAGGACTTTTAAAAATTCACCAGTAAATGGTTAGTGGCTCACTTTTACCTCTTGGCTTGATGTATTTCTTCCTTTGTGTATGGAAAAACAACTAATAAAAACATCAGTGATGCATGGTCATTTTTCAGTTGGGCCATATATAAATTTATTACTAATCTTCAAATAGAACTATTTTGATTATTGATCGATATAGTTCACATCCAAAACCTTAGAAGATTGCTGCCTAGATGTGACATGAGAAAGGATCAGCAAAAACATAGGTGAGTCCTCTATGGACATGCCCCATCCCAAAGGGTGGTCTTTGTTGATGCTACCAACATTAACTGGCCAATACAAGGTTAGAGGAGGTATTCTCCAGAGGAAGCTGCCAACACTGGCATGAAATATTCATGGTCAAAAGCACAACATGATATATTTTATGAGGGCAAAACTTGTCTTACGTCTCTGGCACTATATGGGAGAGCAGCTCTTAGACAAAGATTTGGTATCATACCTCAGTGATGATGGTTATTATCGCTATATAATTTGCTATATTTTTTCTGATTCTATGCTTATGAATTTGCAACTATAATATGGTCCCCATTTAAATAGACATGTACTTTTATATGTTTTATTGTACATATGTATATATGTATGTTATGTTTAACTTTTAACAAGTGTTGAATGTGGATAATATCTGTTCAGGAGAGCCTATTCTTTAAAGTTCAGGAATTTTACAAATCAATTGATATAATGTTGGTAGCTGAATATTGGACATGATAGAAATAATTTATACATAAAAATCAGCAAATACTATATGTCAGGTGCCCCTCAACTCCCCACCAAAACAGGTGTTAAACATTTATAAGCACAACACAGCTGAGATAACAGCAACAAAATTAAACATCATGCTTTATATGCTAGATTATTTCTAAAGACACTAAAATTGCCCTTAGAAATTTGCTTCCAGGCAGTATGATTTCGTGATGGTATTATAGATTTATGATAATGGCATTTCAGAATGATTTTACTATGAAAAATATCAGCCTGGAGGCTTTTATGTTTATCTTAGTTATATAACTCATTGAGTATTAAAATAAATTTTGAAGTTTGCCTGGTTTTTCGGCAATTTGTTTAAACCAAAAGAACTTCATTAATTCCATCATCTAATAATTGTAATCCTAGCACTTAGTCCTTATAGCAACTTGGGTTAGGATTGGAATAACTATGAATGCATATGAAATGCCCAACACAGTTCCTGGAATGGAATATATGCTACATAAAAGGGCATGCTCTGGATAAGATAGTTTGTTTCCCCCAAGGGACCATATGCTGGAGGCTTGGTCCTCATGTACCAGTCTTGAGGTGGTAAGTACCTTTAAGAGAGACATCTAGTGGGAAGTCCTTAGATCAATAGGAATTCTGCTTTTGAAAGGGAATATTGGCCTCCTGGATTGAGTTCTTACAGTGCTAATAGTTGTAAAATCTTGGACCTGACCCACCCCAGACTCTGTTTCCCATTTGTCCTATTCCCTCCACTGTGGTTCACCATGGATTCCTCAGAAGTCAAACCAATGAGACTTCCTGTTACTGGGCTTCTAGTCTCCAAAAGTGGGAGCAAAATAACCCCCTTTTCTTTATAAGTTTGTCTGACTCAGATATTTTGTTATAACCAAAAGTTACTTATATACCAAGTTATTATTCTTCTTTGGTAATTTAGTGAGACACATTACTTCTTTAGAAGAGGAAGATATTTGTGCATTATTATAACTAATCCATATATTGTTTCAGTGACTTAGCATTGGGAAAATGTAACATGGAGTTTTTAAATAAATTAACACTTATCTGAAAAGACCAATAATATTTTTATATTTGTTTATCAAAACGACTGTTGACATGTCATAAATATATTTAAATAATGCTTCAAAAACAAGGATGTTTTCACAGTATCTTTTGACTACTTGTTTGCCTCAGTTAAATGGGCCTGAACTGAAATGACTTTACTTCAACAAGAAAATGATTCACTATAATTATCTTAAAATATACTGCATATGTTGGATGCTTTCAGTTATCTTGTTTTTCTTCACTGCAATTTAATTGCTTTAGAACATATAGCCTGATTTAAACTATGGAAAATGCAAAACTAAATACGTATTTCAAAAACAGGGCTAGGAGGGTGTATTTTCTATATTGAGACCTGCAGCTTGACAGTCTCAACAGCTTGCCAAATGTATTCAGATACTTCATAAAAGGCCACATTCTACTGAATTCCCTCTCTGAATGATTATGTGAACTTGAGAGGGGTTTTGGCAAAATTCCAGAGTAGCATCTTCCCAAACACACAGATTTATTTAAACAAACACCCACTATACAAAATGAAGAACAGTTTCAGTGTGAAGCTGTGGCCTGAGCAAAAGTATGATAATTAGAGAAATACCCGAAAAAGCCATATGCTCTGAAAAATGGCATGGACTAGTCTGCTGGAAAAGAGAGAAGCAGTAAAGAAGTAGCTCTCTTAGGATCATTCTTCATTCCTTTCTCTAATATCAGGAAAGTGAAGTCTAGGTAATTTCCAATCCAAAATATGAGAGTCAAACAGAGCCTGATGATTTTAGCACATGGATTTTGGAATCAGATGGATCTGTGTTTGACTTCCAGCTCTGTCATTCACCAGCTTTGTCATCTTGAGTAATTTGTTTCATTGCTCTTAGCTTCAGTTCCTCATCTACAAAAAAAGTAGAGGCTACCTCATGGGGAACTTGAGGACTAAATGAGATCATGAATGGAGAGTTCATAGTGAAGTACTTGACAGATAAAGGGATTCAAATATTATGTGCTTTGTGTTCTGAGAATCTCTTTCCCCATAATAAATCAATTTTGGCAATATCATTTTTAGGAAATAAATATCCTCTCCCAGGCTCTATATAAATGTCCTTACTATATAACATTTTATCTACCAACAGCTTGGCAGAAGTTCTATGACAGCAAAGATTATGTGGAGGGTATACCAGATAGACACCTAGCAGAAGGAAGCACTGATGATAGATGGGCAAAGCAAGGAATGCTGGGCAACAATGACATTCCTGGCACATTTCAAAATTTTGCTGGAAGGAAGCCTTGACAATGCCATCAAAATTTTTCTCATTTGTTTTCTCTGGCCCACTGTAAATGTATGCACATTTGAATGTTTTACAACTTGGATTATCTGCAGGTTCCAAAACCCTACTATATACTTCAACATTAGCCAGAAACCAGGGGATGAAGCCTTGTTTACCCAGACATAAGCCAAGGCCAAAGGAAGAGGGAGGTGCATAAGGAAGCAGTGCACACTCCTCCATTTCAAGATATTCCAAATGCAGAGCAAATAATGAATCTTAACAGCTATTAATATCCTAATAGAACAGAATACCAGGTGGACTGCTCTCTCATGTAATGCTGGAATATTTTTTAATGTACAGACTTAAAATTTTGAATATAAATCAAAATAAAGGCAATTCAAGCTTTAGAAAATAAAGTTCTCATTGAATTTTTCAAAGTAAAGTATATTTTTGCTCATTTTTACTTAAATATAATATTAAATATCAAGAAGCTGTTGAGATATATAGCAAACAAAGACTGGCTGTTAAGCATTCTATAGAAAAACGACTCTAAAACAGAGCATGTCTATCTACCAACTCACCAATTAAATGCTGGACATCTTTAGAACTCATGCTGAATGCAGTAAGAGGCAGACCCATCATTAGAATTCTTGCAGTTGTAATCTAGGGTCTTAATGAACACTGTTGCTCAGATACATCTCTCCCCAGCAGTCTCAACTCTGGCTGAATTTAGAGTCATTTAAGGATCTTTTTAAAAAGTGCCCATGCTCAGAGATGCTGATTTGATACTGTGTGAGTAGAAGAGAAGATTTGTTTTGTTCTTTAAATTTTGAAGTAATTTCAAACTTACAAAATAAAATTGTAGACCAGTACAAAGATCTGCCATACTCTTCATCCAGAGATCCCATTCAACTTGTGCCAACTGTCCTTAAGTGTCATTTATGGCATAATAATCCAATCCAGTGTGACAGGTATATTTGGTTGTTATAGCTCTAGTTTTCTTAAATATGAAAAAAAATTAATAGCTCTTCCTTGATCTTTCCAACTTTTAATATTTGGTGTTTTGGTGTTGGGGTGGAACCCCACAGACCTTTACCATGGAGCCAATTCCCCAATCCTTTTTGAAACAAGATCTAAGTTGCTAAGGCTGTCCTCAAACTTGCTGTTACGCTGGCTGCCTCAGCCTCCAAAGTAGCTGGGATTGTGGGTGTGTGCCACCACACCAGCCCTGACTTTTTAATATCTGCTAGTTGTTTTGTAGATTGTTCATGCTTCTGCATGACTAAATTTCAGCTATGCATTTAGGTAGAATTATCACTGAGTGAGCTGTCTGTCCTCACTGCAATTCATAAGATGAACAGTGTCAGTTTTTCCCATCCCTGGTGACATTACCTTCAATCACTTAATTGAAATCTTGATCATTGCCTGCCAAAGCTACTCTAAAGTAACTTCCCATTATTAGGAAGTTATGCATTGTATGTCTTGTGGGAGGAAGACCACATAAATATCCTCTTTATTAACATCCATTAATGTTCATTGTTGGCCAAGTTATTATTGCTGCAAAGGGTGATTTTCTAATTTCACTATTCCTGTACTCATTGTATCACATTTTACCATAAGAGCTTTCTTCACATTCATGTGCTGATTGTGTATTCAGACTTATTTTTATATGTTCATCTTTACTCAATAGGTTATATTGGATAATATCCCACTATTATCAGCAGTGGTTTATATGGCAAATTGTTCTAGATATTGCAGTGGGAGCCCCTTCAAGTTGGCATCTGTGGCTTGTTGACCTGTCCCCATAGTTATATTATTTAAACACTTATTTCCATCATAACAAGTAGCTGGAAATTAAAAACAAAAGTTTCATGTGTTTTATTTCTGTATATACCTATATCTAGATATGGGTATAAAATCATGATTTTCCATATTACTAATTCCAATTGAATGCCACAATTCTCATTCTTTCTTCCATTTCATATTTGTGATTTCCTTCACTGACAGTGAAAAAAAACAAACTTCTGGTCTCCTGAATGTTTACTCTGGAGCTCATCTTCTATGGCTAGTCTCCAGGTCCTGTAAGGCTTCTGTTCTCATTTAGACATTTTGAAAGGGTAATGGACTCAAAGAAAGGATGGGATGGGGAGGACATTGACTTTTTTTTTAGGTTCTTCAGCTGAAATTACTAGCTATTTTTTAAATCATTTACACTGTTTCTTTTGCAACCAACTTCTCCTGCATTTGACTACTGGTATTACTGTCTTCCTAGATAAACAAAGGGAAAGAGACCAGGTTTCTATAACTAATCTCTTGTCACTATTCTCTTGGAACCCTCCTATAGTTTTCAATGTTGATGTAATTTGAGAGTCAGTGTTGGAAACAAAATTGTTTCTTTTTGCAAATAGGCATGATCACCTAAAAATAACCAGCTCACTGTTCCACAATTGCAAAGTAAACTCTGTATCTGGGCAAATCAATATGCAAATGACTACATCTCAAATGAGCCCTATCCCTTGTAGTTAGAAATAGCACAGAACTCTAAATGCAGATCAAGGACTTTTACTTTTACCAATATGGATCATTTCCTTCTTTCTTCTATTCTTACAAATGCTTTATAATACCTTATTTTCCACTTCTAGAGAATATAGGAAACAAATTATGGCTTTGATTGAAATCAAGATAATTTTCCATGCTATTAGTCTTAAAAAGAAAAACAAAAGAGATATTAGATATGAATTTTGACCCAACAAGGAATATTGGATTTTAAAGGCTTTTTTCCCAATAGAAAAATAAATTCTGAGAGACTCTGACATAACATCAAAAAAATCTCTCTCCAAGGACACTTATGTGTAGAGAGAAAAAGAACAAGCATATTTCAACTTGCTGAAATTTGATACAGAGTTGAACAGATGTTAAACCACATTTTGCTTATAACAACCCACAAGGGTAACAGGAACAAAGACTTAGCTTTGTAGCTAAAAACATGGAGGGTATTCTGAGCCTTGTGGACTTCACAGCACTGCAGTGTCACCACTTACTAGAAGTTGATGGCTGGTGTGAGGGCATTATTTTCTCCTGTGGCTGGCTGCTTCCCAACTGTACTACCCACATTACTCAATCTTCCTGGGATTATCATCCCTTTACCTCTTCTCCAAACCTATTTGGACTGAAAAATCTTACGTGTGGCTGAAAGCTCAAATCCAGAACTATATGTCCCACTAACTCCCCCTTGATTTTCTCCACACTCCCTTTTAGTGGGAGGTGACTTCTTGACTTCTCTCTACTCTTACCTCTTTACTCTCAATTAGTTTGCCATTGCCTCATTTAAATGTCCTTTTAGATGGCCTACTGAATACTAGCAATTATTTCTTATGATTTCTTACTTTTAGCCCTCACAGAATCCAGCATCATGTTGCATGTGGTAAAATATCAATATTTATTTCAGGAATAAAGGTGAATACCAAAGCTGACATTTCATTCATGGCCCCTTTGGTTCATTGCTTTAATTAACTTGAAAGACTGAGTACAAAGATTTGGGGTTTTATAATTTTTTAAATGTTAAAGTACAGAAAGATGTTAACAAAGACAGGTTTGATCAAGTGATTTTCAAAAGAGATAACACATTGTAACTTTTCTGTTTCATCATCTGATGAACATGAGGTGCTATGTAAAAGGGAGTTTCAACTATCTGATAATGTGCACCTGCATCCAGAGAAAAGGGAAAATGACAAACACATTACAAAATGGATTTGAAAAACAGCATACTACAGGGACACAGCCACATCAATGTTTATAGCAGCACAATTCACAATAGCTAAATTGTGGAACCAACCTAGATGCCCTTCAATAGATGAATGGTTAAAAAAGTGCCATATATATACAATGGAATATTACTCAACAATAAAAGAATAAAATCATGGCATTTGCAGGTAAATGGATGGAGTTAGAGAAGATAATGCTAAGTGAATTTAGCCAACCCCAAAAAACCCAGATGCTGAATATTTTCTTTGACATAAGGAGGCTGATTTATAGTGGAATAGAGAGTGGGAACATGGGAGGAATGGATGAACTCTAGATAGGGCAGAGGGGTTTGAGGGGAAGGGAGGGGGTAGCGGGGTAGAAATGATAGTGGAATGTGATGATCATTATTATCTAAAGTACATGTATGAAGACACAATTTGGTGTGAATTTACTTTGTATAGAACCAGAGATATGAAAAACTGTGCTCTATATGTACAATATGAATTGTAATGCATCCCACTGTCATAAATTTAAAAAATAAAAGAAAAGTGTCTAATGATTTAGCCTTTGACACTATCTTTCCCTAAATTTACTTGCTCTAGGAGAAATATAAGGTGCTTTTATAATCCTTCCTTCTCTTCAAATCCTTCAAATGAAGGGAAATGATTTACTCAGAACCTATTGATTAAACATAAAATTGTCTCTACATTCACTTCTTACTCTTCATCTGCACATCATAAATAAAGCACTAGCTTTGTGTTGGTTTTCCAGTATTTACACACACATGTAACCTTGGTGTCTGCAATTGGAGATAGTGTCTTCTTTATACAGAGTGTTTATGTCTCATACACACATACACTCCTGGGCAGCAGTTCCAGTTCTCAGAGTTATTATGTGGCACAACAGATGGGATCAGTCCTCTAACTGGAAGTAGACATCAGCACTGAGCTCTTATGGTGAATATAAAATTTCACCTTTCTAGTATACATATACCTCCACTGGATGCTTTTTAAACAAAACCAAAAACAAAGACAAACCAAGCAATTGTTGATATGATTAGATCAGATACTCAAAATGTTAAAAGTATTGTTATATATAAATTAAGGGTAAGTAGGGAGGGGAGGCTCCAAAAGTTCACTTATCCTGTTAGTTTAACTAGTGTTTCTGTACTTCTTGCTAATTTTTTTTCTTTGCCCTTTTTGTTGACATTTGTTTTTTAGATGATCAATTCTCTAAGCAAAATTATTTGTGAAATTAATAAATTGTATGATATATATGCTTTATAATTGTATTAATTATAAAATTATAAAAATTTATAGTGTGTAAAGTATATTACATATGTTTATAACACAGAAAATATGCTTGGGTATAAATATTTATGTAAAATACTCATGTATAATTGTCTAAAAGATAAAAACATTCATGTTCAATTCTATCACACAAGAAAAAAGTACAATAGATATTATGCTTACAATAGATATTTCTTGTATAATTCAGGAAAATGTCAAAAAAATATTAATTGAGACAAACTAATGAGGCTTAAGAGCCTGCAGTTTACTGTAAACTTGGGCAATATGCAGGATTATATTTAGAGAAAAACATTTAACTTAGAGAAACATTGTACAAACCCAGAAACTTCAGAGAACAGACTTTGACATTTTTCTTTTCCTACAAAGATTATTCAAATAAATTTATGAAATATTCATCCAACCCAGTCATCTCCTTCATATACTATAGTTACACAAAAGAAATAAAAGTAACAAGTACACGTATAAACAATTTATTCTAAATATTTCTTCAGTAGTACACTAAGGGAAACCTGTACATGTTACTTTATTTTTTATGGTGCTGGGAATTGAACCTGGGAAAGTTCTATACCTCTGAGCTACATCTCCAACACAAACTCTCACTTCTTGATTTTCAAGAGAGGAGATAATAGGAAATACAGGCAAGGAAACCCAGGCCCAGGGGAGGTGTGGTTCCCCCCACCCACCAGCAGACAGCAGACATACAGTGCAAATCAGGCCTGGCCCAGGAAGGCCCACACAAACCTGTGTGGAAGCCCATTGGAGCCCAGGCCTAACCCACCTCAACCTTGGGACACTGAAGCCATTGCCTTAGCCTTCCCCACAAAGTAGCCTCCACCTTGTGACAACAAACAGGGACTAGAGGCAGCTGCATCTCAGAGCAGGCAACCCCAAACCATTGTAAGCCCCACCCATTCCACCCAATTTCTGAAAAAGTTTGCATCCATCTTGGGACCCCCACTGCTATCATGAATTACCTCTGCTATTGCCGCCACCACCTATAGGTGGAGTAACATCAATCACCTGTCACCTGAAGGGACTGAAAGCCCAACACCAAGGTGAGGTACAGATAATCAGCATGGATACTATAAGATTATAGGTTAGAAACTGTAATACCTCAGATACATACTATAAGAAAGGAATACACATAGACAACATGAAAAAACAAGGGAGGAAAGTGCCCAAACAAACCAGGATACTACAATAACAGAATCCATGGACAGCAAAGTTGATGAAATGTCAGAGGAGGAATTTAGAATGTACATAATTAAGATGATCTATGAATTTAAAAATTACCTAAATGAGCAAATACAGGAAAAAAATTGGTCACTCCAACAAAGATAAGAGCAAATAAAGGTAGCAGAAGATTTAGAGATTCTGAAAAATAATAATAATCAGAAATTCTTAAAATGAAGGAAATAATAAACCAAATAAAAAACTTAATAGAAAGCACTACCAACACACCAGGTCACTTGGAAGACAAAATGTCAGAGACCAAATCTTAGACTTATTAGGATAGAGGAAGTTTTAAACCAAATGAATACACAATCTCCTCAATGAGGTAATTTCAGAAAATTTCCCAAACATGAGAGATAAATTGGAAAAATAAAATACAAGAGGCTTACAGGACACCAAAAACACAAAATTACAACTGATCTACACCAAGGCACATTATAATGAAAATGCCTAGCATACAGAATAAAGGACAGAATCTTAAAGGCCATGAGAAGAATCAGATCACATATAGAAGCAGACCAATTCATATCTCAGATTTTTCAACCCATTACAATCAAAGCCAGGAGATCCTGGAACACATACCAAGCTCTGAAATAAAATGGAAGCCAACCAAGAATCATATCTCCAGCAAAACTAAGCTTTAGATTTGATAATGAAATAAAAATTTTACATGGTCAACAAAAGTTAAAAGAATTCACAGTCAGAAAGCCTGCACTATAGACCATCCTCAGCAAAATATTCCAGAAGAAGGAAATGAAAAACAATGAAAATCAGCAAAGGGAGAAACTATACTAAAGTAAAGGCCAAAGGAGAAACCAAGTAAAATAAATAAAAATAAATAAACTAAAATATCCAGGAATATAAATCATATTTCAATAATAACCCAGAATGTAAATGGCTTAAACTCAATTAAAACACAGACTGAAAGACTGGATTTAAAAAGAGAAATACCCAACAATATGTTGCCTTCAAGAGACTCATCTCACAGGAGAATACAACTGCAGAGTGAAGATGAAAGGGTGGGAAAAAAAACGTACCACTCACATGAACCACGTAAACAAGCAGGGATTTCCATCCTCATATCAGATAAAGTGGACTTCAAACCAAAGCTATTGAAAAAGGATAAAGAAGGATATTTCATACTGCTTAAGGAATTAATACATCAATAAGACATAACAATCATAAATGTCTATACCCCAGACAATGGGGCATCTATGTATGTCAAACAAACCCTTCTCAAATATAAGAACCAAATAGAGCACAACACAATAATACTGGGTGACTTTAATATACCTCCCTTGCTACTGGATAGATCTTCAAAACAAAAATTGAAAAATAAATTATAGAACTCAATAATACAATCAATAATTTGTACTTAACAGACATATATAGAATATTCTATTCATCAATAAGTGAATAATACACTTTCTTCTCAGCAGCAGATCAAACCTTCTCCAAAATAGACGATATCTTTTGCCGCAAAGCAACTCTTGGCGAATAACAAAATAAAACAAAAACAGAATACTCTGTATTCTATTAGACCATAATGAAATGAAATTAGAAATAAATTATAGAAATAAAAATAGAAGCTACTCCAAAACCTAGAGACTAAATAATACACTGTTGAATCATGAAGGGATAATAGAAGACATCAAGGAGGAGATAGAAAATTCTTAATGGTAAATAAGAACTCTGATACAACTTATCAAAATCTCTGGGACACTATGAAGGCAGTGCTAAGAGGAAAGTTTATTTCATGGAGTTCGTTCATTAAAAGAAGAAAATGTCAACAAATAAACAACCTGACATTACAGCCCAAAGTCCTATAAAAGAATCAACACCAAAATCGGGGCAGAAATCAATAAAATTAAAACTAAAAACAATTCAAAAAATTGACAAAACAAAAAGATGGTTCTTTGAAAAAATTAATTAGACAAACCCATAGCCACCCTAACAAAGAGAAAAAAAACTCAAATTACTAAAATTCATGATGAGAAAGCAAATATCATGGCAGAAACTATTGAAATACAGAAGACAATTATAAAGTATTTTGAAATCTATACTCTCATAAATAGAAAACCTCAGAGATACTACAAATTTCTAGAGGCATATGATCAACCCAAACTGAATCAAGAGGACATACACAATTTAAACAGATCAATTTCAAGCAAGGAAATAGAAAGCACCATCAAAAACCTACCAACCAAGAAAAGCCCACCAACCAAGAAAAGCCCAGGATGAGACAGATTCACAGCTGAGTTCTACAAGATATTCAGAAAGGATTAACACCAATACTCCTCAAAGTATTCCATGAAATAGAAAAAGACACCCTTCCAAATTGATTCTACAATTTTGGTATCTTTCTGATACCAAAACCAGGCAGAGACACATCAAAGAAAGAAAATTTCAGACTAGTATCTCTCATGAACATTAATATAAAAATTCTCAAAATTCTAGCAAATCGCATATAAAAACATTGAAAAATAGTGCATCATGATCAAGTGGGGTTCATTCCAGGGATGAAAGATTGGTTCAACATATGGAAATAAATAAATATAACTCATCACATCAATAGGCTTAAAGATAAGAATCATATGATTATATCAATTGATGCAGAGAAAACATTTGAAAAATACAGCACCCATTCAGGTTCAAAACACTAGAAAAACTAGTGATAGTTTTTACAATGTTAAGGCATGTTACGACTATATATGCTAAACCCAAGGCCAATATCATTCTAAATGAAGAAAAATTGGAAGCATTCCCTCCTAAAAACTGGAACAAGACAGGGATGTCCTCTTTCACCATTTCTAATGAGCATAATCCTTGAAACTCTAGGCAGAGCAATTAGATGAAAGAAATTAAAGGGATATGGGTAGTAAGAGAACTCAAGCTATTATTATTTGCTCACTACATGGTTCTATAGAGGATCCAAAAACTCCAGAAAACTTCTAGAATTAATGAATTCAGCAAAGTAGAATATAAAAATCAATACTCACGAATAAAATGCATTCTATACACATGAGTGATGAATCTTCTGAAAGAGAAATTAGGAAAACTACCCCATTCACAATAGCCTCAAAAATAAAATACTTGGGAATCAATCTAACAAAAGAGGTGAAAGGCCTCTATAGTGAAAACTAAAGAACATTAAATAAATTGAAGACATTAGAAGTTGGAAACATTTCCCATGCTCTTGGGTAGGCAAAATTAATATTGTGATAATGGCTATACTGAAAATGCTATACAGATTCAATGTGATCCCAATTAAAATCCCATCATTCCTTATAGAAATAGAAAAAGTATTCATAAAATTCATTTGGAAAAACAAGAGCCCCAGAATGACCAAAGCAATTCTTAGAAAGAGTGAAGCATGAGGCATCACAATACCAGGTGTTGAACTATACTACAAAGTTATAGTAAAAAAACAGCATGGTTTTGGCACCAAAATAGACTTGTAGACAAATGGTACACAGTAGAAGATGCAGAGACAAATCCACATAAATACAGTTATCTCATACTAGATAAAGGTGCCAAAAGCAGATAGTGGAGAAAAGATAGCCTCTTCAACAATGGTGCTGGGAAAACTGAAGTTTTATGAAAATAAACTTCAATCTCACCATGCACTAAATTCAACTAAAAGTGGATCAAGAACCTAGGAATTAGACCAGAGACCCTGTGACTAATAGAGGAAAAAGTAGGCCAAATCTTCATTACATCAGATTAGGCCCCAAATTCCTTAACAAGACTCCTAAAGTACAATAAATAAAAAGAATAAATGAGATAGATTCAAACTGAAAAACTTCTCAGCAAAAAAATCAATCAATGAAATGAACAGAAAACCTACATTTTGGGAGCAAATTTTTGCACATACATGTCAGAGCACTAACCTCCAGGATATATAAAGAATTCAAAAAACTTAACACCAAAAAATAAACTACCCAATCAATAAGTGGGCTAAGGAACTAAACAGACACATACATTCGATCAATATTAAAAAATGTTCAACATCTAGTAATTAGAGACATGCAAATCAAAACTACCCTAAGATTTCATCTCACTCCAGTGAGAATGGCAATTATCAAGAATACAAGCAACAATAAGTATTGGCAAGGATGTTGGGGGGAAGCATACTCATACATTGGTTGCACCAATTTACAGTCGAGCCAGCAATCTGGAAAGCAATATGGAGATTCCTTATACAACTTGGAATGAAACCACAATTTGACCCAGCTATACCACTCCTTGGTCCATAACCTAAAGACTTAAAAACAGCATACTATAATAATGCAGCCACATCAATGTTTATAGCAGTACAATTCACAATAGCTAACTGTGGAAGCAACCTAGATGCCCTTCAATAGATGAATGGATAAAGAAATTGTGGTATATATACACAATTTAATATTACTCAGCATTAAAAGAGAATAAAATCATGACATTTGCAGTTGGAGAATAACATGCTAAGTGAAGTTAGCAAATCCCAGAAAAATGAAGACCAAATGTTCTCTCTGATAAGTGGATGCCAATCCATAACAAGTCAAGGGAAAAATGGAGGAAATTTGGTTGGGTAAAAAGGAGGGACAGAAGGGAGGGTGCATGGGGACTGGAAAGATAGTGGAATGAGATGGACATCATTATGCTATGTACATGTATGACTGCACATATGGTGTGACGCTACATCATGTACAATCACAGAAATGTAAAGTTGTGCTGCAAGTGTATACAATGAATCAAAATGTATTATGCTCTCTTATATACCTGATTAAAATAAGTTAATTAAAAATAGGAAAGCTATGTCAGATTCCTTCTCTGTCTTTCCTATGTACATAATATACCACTTAACATTGTGTACATCTAATTAGAAACCTAATTAGAATAAGATTTATACAAGAATAAAATATATCAAAATAGTTTATCCTGTCATGTATAATAAAAATATAAGGAAGAAAACCCCCCAAAAAAGTGAAAAAATAGTAATCTGTATAACACAAGAAATAGAATTTGTCTTCTCCTGTCATTTCAGAGTTGATTTTAAGAAATAGGGAAACAAGCAAAGAATATAATGAACTCATTAAGGCTACTTTGAGATGAAGATGACTTCCCAATTCCCTGCTGTACCTTCTCCAAGACTAAAGGTTTTTTTTTTTCTTTTTGGGGGAGTGGGGGGAAAACACAGCCATCTCATTGTTTTCATTCTGTATCTTTTTTCATAAGAAAGCCATCACCACAAGAACACCCTATTTTTCATTATGCAGGAAAATAATTTTACCACACAATGAAGATATGAGGGAGTCAATTTCTCACTATGATATTTAATCACATATTCCACCTAACCTGGTCATTTCTGCAATTTAGAAGCATTATGATCTCAGGTGGCCCCATTTCTTCTCCAACCACATCTAAATCTCTCCCTGGTGCTAAAATATATTTGTCCCATTTTTCTTTCTAGCTGGTCAAATTCAAGTTCATTAAATATTAACACTTTAAAGTTCATGTTCATTTCTAATGTATGTGGGATAACAAAGTTAATAGCACATAAGTACAGAGCCAATAGGTATTGCAGAATATAGAAACATTAAAAATATGAAGTGGTAAGATTTTTTCCATGTTGCAATAATGAAAGTAATTTTCAATTATATATGTTTTTTCTTTGAGAAAAAATAATTAAAATACATTCTCTAGTCTTAAAAGGTACTCATGTAACACATAGATTAATAATTAAGAATTCAAGAAGCCATGTGAAATTTGCAGGAAATACAATTATATAATGACCATAAACACACACCAAAAAAGATTTTATATATATATATATATATATATATATATATATATATATATACACACACACATATATAAAAATTTATATTTATGAGATACAAGAGTGCCAAAGTCACTAGGTGGTGAGACACACATGGAAAGTCACATTAAGAAGAATGCAAAATAGCAATCGTTTAATACTAGCCATTTGCTTACTTATTCTTTGTTATTCCTCATGTTTTGGTTTATACCCCAATTACTTAATAAAAGTTTATGTATGTAATATATATATATATATAAATATATATACACCTTTTCATTCTAATGATGTAGGGGTCATTAGAAAATCCAAGGCCAAGGAAGCAGTAGATAGATGGGGTGACATGGATAGCGGTAAATAAGGTCAAAATATTTCAAAGTCCTGAAATTTTTCAGAATTTGACAGACTAATGATTTTTGAACATATCTATAAAACTACTCTAAAGCTTGAGCTAGTATAATGGTTATTTTTCTGAAATCTAAACATGAGCATAATAGTTATTTGGGGCAAATATAAGTGAATTGTTGAATCCACAAACATGACACTCTGATTATACATTGATCAGAAGAAAAAAAAATAACACCAAAAAAAATGGAGAAGGAAGGAGAAGGGGGAAAAGAATCACTGGTCTAAACATTGTGAAATTATCAAGTTTTAACCTCTTAAGACTCAATTTACTTTTCATAGAAAATTTTCTCCTTGACCTCTAGTAAAATCTATTTAGATGCTATTTGTAGAATATATTTTTATTTCTCACTATTATACTGCAGTTACATACTGATAATGCAGTAGGAAAAGTAGTCTGAAGCAATTTTAAAGGCAATGCGTTTTAGGACCACCACCCTTCACCTGTACTGTATTCCGTCACCTACCTGCTTTTCCCACATTCACAAAGTATTTTGGCTAATAACTCAGAAACCAAAGCCAGTTACTAGTTTGCATCACAGGTTTATCAGTAAAAGTCATAGCTTCGCATTCTATCCTGTTTCAAACCCCAAGCTCACTACTAAGGAATAAATTGTATGCCCCACAATTCACAGGTTGGCTCCCTACATCTTAATGTGACTGTATTTGGAGATATTATTTTAGGAGGTCATTAAGGTTAAATGAATTCATAATATTGGGTTCTAATCCAATAATATCGGTGATCTTAGAAGAGGAAGAAAGGGAGGTCTGTGTGCACATACCTGGAAAAGGATACATGAAGAGTGTGAGAAGATACCCATATGCAAGCCACAGGAATTACCTCACAGAATCTGACTGTGCTGGCAGCCTAATCTCAGAATTCTAGCCTCCAGAAGTGTGATAGAATGGAGTCCTATTATTTCAGCCACCCAGTCTACAGTACATATTGTAGCAGCCCAGTGTCACCAATACCACCAGGTAAAATGAGTGTTCTTAAGAAAACTACACAAAATTTGAGGTAGAGACCTTTCATTTCAAAATGAAGAAAATTATTATATTCCACAAAAGATAGTGGTGAAGACCCAATGGAGAAATATATATAAAACACTCAGAACATGTTTTCTTTCTTCACACTATATACTTATTGTTATAATGGTGTTAGGATCTGTATTTCTAGACGAGAACTCTACTGAGCTCTTATTTTTAATGTCCCAAAGTTGTCTTCCTCTAAAAAGGACTCAAGTAAAATCAACCCTTTCTCCAAACCAAACTCCTTTCTTATATTCTAGAAAATTCAACATTCCCTTTTCCATTTAATGGTTTTAGCTGTTCTCACAGCTAAGATAACCAGGGACCATCTTCAACTCTCATTATTATCTCCAATAGTTTGAAAAAAACTGTTCAAACTAAACAGTCTTAAATCATTTTTTTCAATCTTATTAGCATGTTTTTATGTCAAACCCTTAACATCTTTCTCCTCTTATTACAGAAAGTCTCTTCTCAAAGCCCCAGGATCTCACTTTTATATCTCCACCATACTTCTGTACTTGCTCTGTTCCTGGATGTAGATCTGGGGATAAAAATAACAGTCAACAATGATGTCAGCAATTCCCAACTTCCCAAACCTAAGAAACCATACACAAAAAAATTATAACACCTTTAATAGGCTGAAATTTAACATCAGAAAATATGCTCTCAGAATCCTAAGGAGAAAAAAGTGACTAAAGAAACAGATTTCAGTCCTATAGTGGGGAAGTGGTGATTGGGGGCACATTTTCATTTCCTTATCTGCTCCTGAATCAGAGCCCTGTCCTGTGCAAAGCAGAAAACTATTCTTGGGATGGTCCTCAGATACAGGAGTAACAGTTTCATCCTATCTGAGAAACTTCACCTAATAAAGGAATTTAAAAGATCAAATTGGATTGGCTTGCTCCTTATCTTCCAATAAATCTCAGATTCAGGTCAATAGCATTTGGGAGGAACTGAATGAGTACCCATCCCTTTATTTTTTGTTCAATTGCCAAAGCACTCAATTGTACACAAACTGTTCCATTTCATGTGCTACTTAGAATTTATTTTCCCAAGTGATAAAAGATACCCATTTTTCTTAGAGAGAGATAATGCCCTGCTTCCATGTTAAAAAGAAATGTCAGCTTAAGTAATTTATTGATGGGAATTTCTTTTTCATTTGCAGTCTAGTAATGTTGGGGTTGCCAATAGCTCACATAAAAGAAAATTAAAAATTTAAGAGATTATTTTCAGACTTATATGCTAACAGGCAAACTGCAAAAACAAGTAAATTTTGCTTTTATTCCACTATCCAAAACAATAATTCCCCAGTAGGGACTGAAATATCATGTAATATTTGAAGATGTTCAGAATGAGTGAAATAATATGGTTACTGGACTTATAGGTTTAAAAAATGTAAATATAGAATGAGGAAAGTAGAAAGAACAAGACTTGACATTGTAAGGACAGAAATTGAAAAAGGTAGGTATATAAGTAAATGTTTTTAAATTCCGTGATTCACATATTCATTTATGTATTCATTTAATATTGCCTGTTGGGAGTTAGAAGTGACACTGAAAGAATAAGCAAGGAAAACCAAACCCCAGAAATTTAAAGGGTAAGATATATACATGAGGAAATATTCAAAGGACAGTTTGAGGCTTGGTGTAGTTTTATTTTCTATCCTTGGAAAATTGGTGCCTTCAGAAAACTCCATTAAATCAAAATTACCAAAGAGTAGTTTAAAATCATATTTGGGTTGCTAAAGCATTGTAACTCTTCTTTGAGCTCCTAACAGACATCATCATCACATCCTCATCATTAATGTCATCTGTTCTACAGTTTCCTCACATTGCCAACATGGTAGATCACTGCACTTGAAATGTTTTGTACCCCCTGAGAGTATTAATTCAATGTTTACTGTTTATCTTAATTTACTTTCCCAGTTTACCTATTTATTGAATCTTTAAATGCTCTCTGGGAGAAAATTGCCAAGATTTAGGTGTTAAGAGGCAGTCCATTAGTTTTAGGGTCCTTTGGAGAGCTGTCAGATTGAATGTTATTCCTCTCATGCCTTGAAAATTGCATTGCTATCAATACCCTCATTCTTAAATAGGCCAGTTAATTTAAGCAAAAGAGATTAGTTTAAGAATTGAATTATATATACTGGGGATTCTTGTTATATATTTTATTAAAAATTGAAAGACAATACAATACGTATATATATTATATATACAACATATATGTTGTAGATTAAATTTATATATATATATATATATATATATATATATATATATATATATATATATAGTAGATGGACACAATACCTTTTTATTTATTTTCTGTAGTGCTGAGGATTGAACCCAGTGCCTCATATGTATGAGGCAAGCCCTCTGCCACTGAGCCACAATCCCAGCCCTGTATTTCAATTTTAAATACCAATTTTGTGTTGTCTGCTTGTGTTCTACCAATATGAAAAATTTAATTAAAACCCTTCTGCATATATTGTTCCCTTCTTTCAAAGGAAAATTCCAGTTTGAGAAATGAGTCAATACTGATGCTACTTATTTTATATCTTGTATCTTTAAGATTTGCAATTCAATGACATTTTCTATAATCACCAAGCCAAGCATTAACAGGTATAATTCAGAACACTATTTATATGTAAAAAAAAGGAGAAGTAACTACCTGTTGTGGGTTTTGCCAGAAAGAAGCTAACAGTACATCCAAGATACATCAATTTTAACAGCCTAAGTAGTTCCCAGTTAATGAATGAGTGGTGAATCTGATTTGTAGGAGCCCTGGTCATTCAGCAGCACAGACTTCTGCATCACGAGGCAAGCAGAACCAAGAATGTACTGAGAAGAATAGAGACAAAATAGACATCTCAGAATTTGTGTGTGTGATTTCAGAATTCTTAATCTCAATTACTTTTGCTTGGTTATCTATAATATTCTATTCAAAATGATACGCTGAATCCTACCATCTTCATTGTCTCCTTATCTTAATGAGTCCAATAAGGTTAAACTTAACAAAGCTGAAGTTTCTGTCAGTTAAATGAATAGCTCATGCCATTTATTTACTTTCTACTATGTAAGAGAATCTGTTGTAAGAATGTCCCATGTGGAGCTTTGAATTCAACACTTGGCCAAACTCATAAAGGATTAAAATAATGGCCTTCTGATGGTAACTCCTCTGCCTTTTACTAGGTCATGTTGCTAGGTCATGTTAGCTATACTTGAAGAAGTTATTAATATTTCTTCAAAAAGAATATTCAAGCCATCATCCTAGGTAATTCTAATTCAACAGATTTATAGGAGGACCTTAGGGATTAAAAACTAAACAGTACTGTCTTCAGAGTACTCATACATAACTGTGGGAACAAAAAGGGAAATGAAAATTAGATGTCATTTAATGTATTGAATCACAGCTAGCTGGGTGAAAGATGGGCGAATAGATGAATGGAAGCCTGATAAGTTTTTAGAAAAACTTTTAGAAAAAAGGTTACTAGGTATAGGGATGTTTACTCAAAATCTTTCAAATTTTCTGAGTGATTAAAAAATTCCATAATAAAATTTGGAGGAAAGATTTTTAAAAATATAATTGACATTCCAGAGCTATTAGTATTACATCAAGAATAATGTAAGAGAGGATATAATTTAGCTACTTCCATTTTTGTGGATAAAAATATGCCACACTGATGTTCATAGGATAAAATAAAGTATGTATGTATGTATGTATGAAAGCAATTCCACATTATATTTAAAATGATATATTTGATCAACAAAAGCTCAACTCAAAGGGCAAAATTCATATACAAATTATATATGGCAAAATTCATATAGAAATTATATGTACATGCATATTCCTATTTTCTAAGTTGTTTTATATGCATAAAATAGCCTATAAGATTTTAATACATAAAATAAGCTTCATAAGAATATGTGTGTGCATATTCCTAGAATTTAGGAACATGTGAGAAAAGCACTTTAATCAAAAGCTCAAAAACTAAAAAGCAAAAAAAGAGGAAATTAAACAAAACTTGAATTTCAAAAAGTAATAGAAAATATGATTCATAAAAATAAAAATAAAAACTGAATAATAAATATTATTCAATGGCATTGAACAGAGCAAAAATGGAATAAAATGAGGTATAATGATAGTAAATGTAATCATAGAGAAAGTGATCAAAATGAGGATCTTTTAGCCAAAAAAACCCACACATGTATAATTGTTGTATTATACAATTGCATATTGTATTGTATACACACATGTATAATTGTTATATTGTACAATTGTATATATTGTATTATGTATACTATGTTTAATCAAATAAAAAAATAAATTTAATGTTTAAAGCTAAAATTTAAGAGAACTTTATGCAATTTAAATATCAATTCTCAAAAACTCACCAAAAACTCAGACTTCTAAGAGCAATATAAAAAGCAAGGTAACAGTGAAACATTGTTATCTAAAAATTTAAAGAAATTCACTTTGGGGGTTGTGGTTGTTGCTTAGTAAAAGAGTGTTTTGCCTAGTATGTGTGAGGCACTAGGTTCAATCCTCAGCACCACATAAAACAAAGATATGTCCATCTACAACCAAAAAAAAATTTTAAAACTAGAAGAACACTGAATTGAGGATTTCATATCCATCTCAATTGATCTTAAAGTATATAAAAAGTCTGAAAGAAGCAAGAATCCAAGAAATTTTGCCCTCATGAGCCTTCTGAAAGTATCAAGGAAAAAATATGTTTCATCCAACCAAGAGACCAGTAGAGTCATAGTTGCAAGAACACTTTGAGGTAGCATTGTATAGCTTTAATCATGAATCTAAGATGAAAAAGTGGAACACTTTGAAGAAGGTTTGCTATTAAAGGTACCCAAGAGAATTCTGGTAAGGTTAAAAAAAGTGTCTTAATACAAGGAGAGAAAGGTGAAGAAAATAGAAAATAGCCCATTGTTTGCTATATGGGAATAAGGTAGGAAAATATCACTAAAATCTGGTAAGAGGATAAATAAAGAAAGAGTGGGCTAAGAGTATTAAAAGTGAAAATCTTCTAAACCAAAAAAAATTAAAAAGTAAAAGATCAAAGAAAACACAGAGAACAGAAATTAAAAATACTTAATTATTAGTATTATACAATATAATAAATCTTTAAATTAGTCTTTAAGAATATTAATGGGGTAACAAAGATTATAAGTTTAGCCCCCACACTTAAATCTATGCTGCATAAAAATATCAAAATAAAATCATATAAAAAAGCATTAAATATTACAAACTTCACTTTATATTCTCAAAACAATATTCACAATGCAGGTAATTATGAGTATCTATGCAATCATTCACATAGCAACCTCTGTATAAAGCAGAAACTACAGTAGAAATACAGGAACATACTAGTAAAAGGAGATTTTAATATAATCATCAAAACCAAATACATTGTATAAGTTATATATTATTACATAACAAAACCCATCAGAATTTAGTGACATTTCCTCATTCTTTTCATTGACTGGTTAATAAGTCTTTTACTTTCCACTATGCAGGAGGCAGCTTGGCTAGTACCAGAGGCTTTAAGAAAGCATCAGTTTGAGAACCTTAAATAGTACTCCTCCCACATTCTATTGGGCAAAGTAAATCACAATATTAGTCTATACTAAGGGGAGTATAGAAGTAGAAGGAACTTATTAGTGGATAAATCTTAAAAATACTATGACTTTTTTTCAGTTTATCACAAAACTGAACAAAAAATTATATAAATTACACAGCTAATTTTATGGAGAATCAAACTCTGCACCTTTCTGGTGACTCAGAAGGCTGCCAGTGTCAAAAGAGGCTTACAATGAGATAAACCTACAGCTGTAGCTAACCAGGGTGTGAGACCTAAAATCAAAAAAGAGCATTGGTTGTGCTACTGAGTATATTAGAATCAGCACCTGACTACAGAACACCAAGTGACATTGTTATCAGAAGTGCCATCATGAGCTTGGTGTACTAGATCTCCCATAACAGAAGGTCAGGTAGCAATCCATTTCTTCCAGTCAGCAACATGTTTAAGCAACTCTAAGAGGTATAAGTCAGTTACATTAATAGACTATCCAGAATTCCATATCACCTAACATTCATGTGTCTAAAGCCTCTTCTGAAATCTATTAGCCACAGTCAATGAAAGCATCCTTATTATTTAATTATACTTCCAGAGGAAAAACAATAGCAATATTTCATTATCAGTTTTGATTATACTTGCAGATAAAAATAACAATAGAAACATTTAATTATCAGTTTTAATATCATGTGTAACTTGAATATATCAACACTTACTAAATGTGTTTTAACATCACATCTCATTATACAACTCATGAAATATAAAGTCAAATTGAATTCTAACTCTCATATAAATTATTAGTTGCAAAATATATAAAGTACAAATCCCTTGGAAGTAATATTTAGTCAATTATAAAATTTAAATTGAAAAAATAGGCAATTTTATTGTAACTCTTGGAAATAAATTTGTAATTTATGTCCAAAAAAATAAGAAAAGAAATAAAACATCCTTGTGACCAACTGATAAAAGAACTATAGGACTAGTTTTCAGATATGCTGTTGCTGATTACCATCATGCTTCAAGTTTGCTATTAACCCATATTGGCAATCACCCATAGCGTTTGCTGATTCACAGGGGTAAGTGAATGTCCTACTTCAAGAAAAGTAACGTGCTGATATAGTGAAAGAAATTTGCAATTGGGAAAGGGGAGGATAAATATCATCTTTGCACATCTTTGCAGTCAGGGCCAGCAGGGACTTCACTAAATAATCTATTAATTCTATCCATCTTAAAGGAATAATATAGCTCCTACGTTAGGGAAAAGTGAGAGCATGTTGTTTTGAGAGGATGCAGATCATCATTCAACTTTTAAGAAAATTACATTAACCAGTTGGGTGTAGTGGTACACACTTATAGTCCCAAGTAATTAAAGGCCTAGCTAAGAGGATCACTTGAGCTTAGGAGTTTAAGGACAGCCTGGGCTAAATACTGAGAACCTTAAAAAGAAAAAAAAAAAACCTTTAAAGTAGCAAATCAACATCCTGAGTGGCTGTCCATCTATCATACATAATGTGCTCTAGATGCTAGCCATAATGGGAAGCCAGATATAAATAAGTCTCCTTGCTGCCATGCATGATGCAAAATGTATACTTCTTATGCTAAGATACATCAACTTCTCCGGTTCTCATCTGACTCTGAGGCCTTGTTTCACCCCAGTTTCTATGTGGTTCCAGTAGAGTTCAGACAGGAATAAACTTAAGGTTTTTCCTCAAGACTTCCATGTACTTCTTACCTATGATCCCAGGACTTCTGGGACACAATCTACTCAGGAATTGCAGAACATATCTGCCACTCATGCATGTAGAAGTCAATGAATGTAAGGGATTTCACTCAGTTGCCTGATGCACTTTTCTCTATTCCCCCCTTTCATGGAAAGTCCTGAAATAGACTGAGAACAGCTCCACGTGCTTAAGCAATCAGTTGCATTGGACAGACTTACTAACAAGTCACCTTGTGTTTGTCCTTATCCTGCACTGCATCACCCTTCAATTCCTTCTCTAGGATTGTGATCCATGATGCTATAAGCAAATAAGCTTTTATATCAAGCTCTGTTTTCCAGGAGTTTTAGCAAAGAAGATAGGAGTGAATTCAAGTTTCACAAAGACCAAAATTTTAAAACAAAATAGTTTTCATATACAGGCAATGAAAAATAGTTACCAGGATCATTATCTTGCCTCTCCAAACTAAATATCACACTCGTTCTTCAAAGGCCATTGTTTCTAAAACTTGGGTATACCAGTATTCATCATCTACATCGACTTGGAACTTGCTAGAAATGAAACTTCTCCGGTCTCACTCCATATCTATAAAACCAGGGACACAGTGTGAGAGAAAGCAGTGTTTGACCACATCAACAGGTAATTCCAACATATGCTAAAGTTTGGGAAACATTGATATATTAAGGAGAAGCAATGGAGATTAAGCTTATAAGTAGAAGTTGTAGGAACCAACCCAAAATTCAGCTCTTTCAATACTGCACATCTGCATTCTGTTCTCTACTGTAATTAAGAGAAGCCAAATTCTATGATCAGAAACTGTCATCCTAGAAGCTAACAGTGGTAATTTCCAAAGACAAAGGAGGAGTATTTCATCATGATTAAGGCTCCCTTTTATACTAGTTTCCATGAGTGTTTTTTAAATGAATGATGTTGAATTTAGTCAAATGCTTTTCCTTATCTGTTAAAATTGTTCTATGTTTCTCGTTTAATCTACTAATGTGGTGAATCACAATCAATTTTGTACTTTAAAACATACAAATTTTGCTTTCCTGAAATGAATCCAAATTGGTTATAATGATTCCTATTTCACCAGGTTATGTTGTTTTGTTGAGGATTTTTTTTTTGCCTCTATATTCACACACATGACTTATAGTTTATTTCTTGTGCTATTCTTTTTAGTTTTGCTATCATGCTATTTATTTCCTACTCTCTATCCAAGTTTGTGCATATTGAAGTTATTTCTTCATTTAATTTCATGTAGCTCACCAGTGAAACTCTCTGGATCTAGATCATGTCTGAAGGGCTATAGAAAAAGGGCAGGAAATTCATCCTTCCAAGATCATTCCAGGAAACTTTCTTTGCCTTACCATGTGGTTGGGTAAGAGAAAGTGTGGCACTGATAGAACAAATGTGATTTTCAGGGTAATGTATTCCTTCCAACTAGCAAAACAGATAATGATGCATTGAGAAACCTGGCCACTTTAAAAGTGAAAACCTAGTACAAAGTGTTTATTTAGTTTAGAAACCCTTTACATTTCACTGGATCAGAATTTCTTGCCATACAAATGTATGATATACCTGTTTCTGTTGGAGTAACATTGGTCATGGCTGAAAAAGAATCCATTACATATTTGCTTTTTTTTTTTTTAACTCAGCTACAATGTGGCATTTGTGAAGCTCTTCCATCTGGAAAACAACCTGTTTCTTTTTACTTGTGAAAATAATCAAAAACAGATCATGAAACTCATGACTGCAGAAGTTTTTATATTGATCTTCAAGGAACAAAAGAGTCATACTATGGGAGAACCACGATCAAGGAGTAGTCAAAGCATTTCTCATTGTCTTGCGAAGTATTATAGGAGGTCTATAGTTCATTCATTTTTCTATTCACTAAAAACTTCCAAAAGGAACTTAAATCAAATGCCATCATTTGAAAATTATGTTATTAGCACATATAGAATTCCCTTTGGCTTAAAATGACTTGAAAGTGATATCAATAGGATATTTCTTCAAACCTCAAATAAATTAAAATAAATAAATAAATAAAACTTATGAATATTTTGTGTAGTGGGGAAAGTAACAGATCTAGAAAACTGATCAGAGTAGCATTATTCTCATACTCCTTCCAAAGTGTATCACAATGACAAAACTGTATGTGTGCCTGCACAAAAAAGAAATTGAAGACTCTAAATATTTTCATTCTTAGAAACCCATTCTTATGTAATCTATAACCCTCACATCAAAATGACAATCAAAAACAATTCTTTATAAATTGATGCTCTTAGAACATGCAGTAGTTTTTTTATGTCTGGTACCCATACACATGAAATCCTTCTGCCTGGTAGAAGTAGTAAGAGTCTCTGAAGTATTTTTGAAATGAGGTAGATTTCTGGACATAAATTCCCAAATTTACATCCAAAGAACACCAATGTCCCATAGTAATAATGAACCATAGTCTGTCTTAGCATCTCATATTGCTTTAGAAGATGTGGCAATCCCTGGTGCTGAAATGCTATCTTAAATGAGAGGAAGCTACATCTTTATTTGCCCCCTGAGCATTTTTTACAGAAGGTTATGGTTTCAGCTGCATGTGGTAGCACACATCTATAATCCCAGCAGCTCAGGAGGCTGAGGCAGAAGGATCATGAGTTCAAGGAGTCTCAGCAATTTAGTGAGGCCCTGTCTCTAAATCAAAAATGTAAAAAAGTCTAGGGGATATGCAAACTTAGACTTCATTATAAATTTTATACTACTATTGTGACTAACCAGAAGAAATCAATGAGCTCTATTAGATGTCAAATGTTACTAGGTAATAATTCAGGCAAGAAAAAGTGAGGCCCTATTAAATTGAATCCAAATCTGTAACTTTATTATTAACTGCTTCCCATTTAAATTATTCCCAGACACTTCTAAAACATCTGCAAATTCCATTCTCTAACAAGATGACCTCAATTAAGTGAAGACAGATTTTCTTCCCCCAAGCACGTTTCTTTCTCAGTTGTCTTTGGTGTCTCAAAAATATTATTAGAAGATACACATTTAAGATGAAGAAAGGCCATTTCTCCGACAATTTCAAGTAAAAATTTTAGACAAAATTTAAAAGCAACAACCAGGGGACTCTGAAAAGTAAACAATACTATTAGAGACTTTGGCTTAGGAAATATTTCTCAGGGCACTAGAAGTATAAACTGAAACAAAAAATATACATAATTTTAACTATGAAAGTTAAAAACATGTAATCTTTGAAATATTTAACAAAAATGCAAGCTAAACTGGCAAGAAATATTTATGATGCACATATCTGATATAATAGGCTTCTATCCATAAGAAATCTTACTATTTACAAGGAACACCCCTCAGAAAAACACACAAAAGATTTGAATACATTTTCACAAAGGATATACATAGATAGCAAATGAGCCCATTAAAAAATACACAATATTGTGAGTACCAAAACTCACATTTCCTAGAATAATAAACTAATCACTGACATGCACGAATAAAGATATGCAAAAACTGCAACACTCATATCACTAAAAAATATATAAAAATTTTCACACTTAGAAAATTGTTTGGTGTTTTTGTAAAAATTTAACCATAGATTTAGCATACAACTAAGACATACATCTGTAAGTTACTCAAAAGGATATAAAAACATGTCTACACCAAGACTTGCACATGAATGTTCAGAGCAATTTGATTCATGATAACCAAAAATAACCCAAATGTTCATTAATAGGCAATTGGATAAAAAAGTATATATGAAATGATACAATAAAAGCCAGTGAATTACTCATAAAAACAAGCACTTGTATAAAGAAGGAGATTCATCCAAGTAAGTAGTACAGTATTTACTCTTTACTGGCATCTATGTATCACATCAAATTGTAGATCATGTGGACTAATGTGGCATAATGCAGATTGACAGTTGCTGAAGCAAAAGAATAGTAGATACAAGGAGATTTTGGGAGTGATTGAAATATCTTGTGATCATGGCTTTAATAGGTACACAACTCTCAGAAAAAAAAAATCACTAAATTGTATACCCCAAATGCCTACAATGTTCATCAAAATTGCCATAAATATAACTCTAGGAAAGTAAGTATATTTATGATTTGGATCTAGAAATTTTCCTCCCCCCACCCCTGAAGCTCATGATTTAGAAACATGGTCCCCAATAGAGCAAGGTTCAGAGGCGAGGCTTTGACAAATATGAGAGCTATACCCTCATCAGTGGACTAACGCACTTGATGGATTCCTTATTCAAATGGACTACTGGATGGTAACTATAGGCAGGTGAAGCTTGGTAGGAGGAAGTAGGTTATTGGGAGCATGCCCTTGGGGTTTATACCCCACCCTCTCTGCCAAGAGCTGAGCAGCTCTCTTCCACTACCTGCTAACACCTTGATGTTCTGTCTTGACAGTGCAATCCAGTTGGCTGACAATTGAATGAACAAACCTCTGAGACCATGAGCTCAAAATAAACTTTTCTTCCTCTAAGTTATTTGTCATTTATTTTGTTTACCTTTTCATAAAATAGTATTTTCAGGGTGACTATTTGCATATTAAACAATTATTTAATAAGAGAAAGATGACACAATGAATGTACATGTAACTTAAATCTAATGACTTGATCATACTATTAAACAACATGATTAATTTACTGTAAAAGAAAAATTTTAAGATTCACATTACCTTGAGGAGTAAATTTCTTAAGCATACCTAGAGCTATTTATATTATATAGTTTCAGTTTTTAATAAGCTACTGTATTAATTAAGCAGTGAATAAGTCTGCATTTTGTTATTCCAATGACTCAAGCTGATCTCCTTTTTAGAATACTTTTAGGTAAAACTGTGACTATAAAATGGTTTCTTGCATGGTCAACATCATCTTCCTCCTGGGTACCTTTGAATTCCATTTGCTTCCTTAACTGTCAATCATTTATCACTTTATGCTCTTTGGACATGCCAGAGCAGACACCTGGGGAAGAGCAAGCTGGGTTTTCTTCTGCATCATTTCAGTGGGAAAAGTGTCAGCAAAGTCTGATTGCTGAATTTTTATACAGGCTGCCCTGTAAGTTACAGAAACACAATGTTTAAACAAATTCCATGAGTATCTGTGTAAGTATTGACAGTTGGGGAAATTTGTAAAAAATTCAAGTGGGATTTGTAATATAAATAAGCAAGACTCCATCACACATTATTATGTCAATAGAAAATGACTTACATGACTAGGATGCTGTTTACTAGCTTTGTGAGAACAGTTGTTCTGTACTTGGTGCATGTCCTTGATTCTGTTTATAAAAATAAGTACTATTAAGAATAGAAATGTGTTGTCACTGAAAAAATTAATGTCAAGCCAAGATATTGAAGAGACTTGATTATTTTTACCCTTGGACACATTATAAATTTTCAAAGACAACAGTTTGAAGCTTTCCATTATTATTCTTACAAAATAGCACACAGATTCTATAGCCTCACATAAGTTATCCCAGTAGAATACTGTAAAGGCTTAGGCATTTCCAGTGAAGCTTGTAGAACTTGCCTGATTGATGCAGGTGGGGGGAATTGGGAAATAGTGAACAGCCAAGAAAAAAAGATGGTTTTTCAAATTCTCTTTACTTTTTATAAAATTATTTTCCCATTCTTGTGAATACTATTTTTTACTTACATAGAATTCTAAGTTGCCAGTTATGGTCCTCAACCACTTTATAAAACCATTCTTCTATTCAATGGCTTCCATTGTTACTTTTCAGAAGGTATCTATGATTCATAGTTTGAATTTGAAAGAAAATGTACTAGTTGTCTCTGGCTACTTTGAAGATTTTTGTCTTTGGTTTTGATTTTTAGTAGCTTTATTATGCTATATCTACATGTGCCTTTGTTTTTTGGATTGGCCTTCATACTCCTCGAATCTGTGGCTTGGAATATTGGAAACTTATCTGTTATTAACTTCTCAACTATCCATCCTTTCTTCCCTTTGTTATTTTTTTTTTCAGATTTCAATTAAATCCCACTTGTGTCCTTTCAGTGTCCTGAAATGTTCTTTGCAGAATAGTCTTTTTGTCTGTGATGCTTTCTCTGTATTTTGTTTTGGCCTAACTTCTTCTTCACTAGTCTTCTCTTCAGCTGTGATTAAATTAATATATTAGATTCTTAATTTTTGTTGAAATTTGGTTTTTTTTCTAGGTCAAGTTCTCTTCTAAACCTTCATTCCTATTTAATGTAAAACATGAAAGTAAAGAGAATTTGAAAAAAGAAACAGCCCCAACATAAAATACTAACAGGAATTCTTAGAAGAAAAAAAGGAAGGGAGGGGGGAAAAAGGAAAAGATGAGGTGGAGTGGGCAGAGGAAAAAAAAGAAAAGAAATCAAAGGAAAAGACAAATGTGGGAAAATATGAAGAGATGACAAACACATTATATCTGAATAAAAAAACTAAGAAAATAATTGGAATTATGGTGTTTTAAAGCATAGAAATGAGAGTAAACACTAAAAATTGAGATTATATTGCAGTCTCCATAGTATCAATATAAAAATTAATAAGTTTATATAAAATAGTTCAAAAGGAGCAGGAAGGAATACAGCTTACTCTACCAATGAGTAAGATGTACAATTAAACACAAAATTGGCAATAATTATATTAAGTCTGAATAGATAAAATATTGCTATTAAGGCAAAGGTTGTTAAGATTAAAGAAAATTTTCTGCCTTCAGAGATGTACCTTAAACATATCAAACAGGGATAAAGATAAATTTGTTTTCCCTGTCAGTTTTTATATAGCCTCCAAGTTTAAAACTCATAAGTACAGATCAATAAGGAGGAATAGATATATTTTAATTAAAAGTGAAATAATCTGACAATTCTCTCGGGAACTGATAAGACCAACAGAAAAATAAGAATGTAGATTAGAATAAGCAAATTAGCAAACATGAATTTTGTGATAGCTGGATCCAGGAAGCATGTCACCTGCAAAAGTATATGAACAAGAATATCAAAATGGAATCAATACTAGGACATTTCAAAACACTTTTGGTTGCCATAAAGAATGACATTTGCAGGTAAATGGATGGAACGGGAGACTATCATGCTAAGTGAAATAAGGCAGTCCCCAAAAGTCAAAGGTTGAATGCTTTTTGATATTCAGAAGCAAATGTAAAATAAGGGTGGGGGGGTAAAAAGAAAATAGAAGATCAGTGGAGTGGATGAAGGGGAATGAAAGGAGGAAAGAAAAATTATCTTTTAATTTTTAAAACATAATCGAATAGAAAGATCCACAGAGGGAAGGAAACAGGGGGAGGGAGTCGAAGAGGGAAAGGGGAAGTACTCGGGAGTGAATTAGAACAAATTAGATTCCATGCCTTTATAATTATGTTGAAGTGAATCCTAATGTTATGTATAGCTAAAAAGAACCAATTGGAAAATAGGACTTAAATGATACACAATGGGGAAAGCAAATTATCTTATTTAGAAATAAGCTTAAAAATAATAGCACATGGGAACCATCAATTTCTATGTGTTTGAAAATGTAGCAGCATCTCTAAACAGCTCACAGGCAAAGAAGATATCACAAGAAAACAAAATATTATCCTGAATGATAATAAAAATATATTAAAATAAAATATGTAGAGTACAACTAAAGCCATGATTTAAGAGCTGTAGATCATCGTAAATGTTTGATAGATAAAAATTTAAGGTAATTACACATAGAAAAGCAAAAAAAAAAATTAAAAATTACACAAGTCAATCGTGTAAGTAATGACTTCAAGAACATAAATTAAACATACAAGATGAAATAGAAGAAAAATAAGACTGAAATAAAAATCAAATATATAATGGATATCATTGACATGATCAAAAAATAGCATACTGGAGAGACTAAAAGGGAGAAGGCAAATTTACCAACATCTTAAAATAAGAAAAAAGGACAACATGTCAGGTATTCAAAATGTAATAAAATGATTTTAATACATTTTCAAAATTAGATGAAGTTGGTACCATGTTACAGTTGGACAGGAGAAATTCTGGTGTGCTATTGCCATAACAAGGGGACTAGGTAGCAATTACACTGTTATATTTCAGGAAAAAACATTTCACCATAAAAAAAGTGATAAGTGTTTGAGGTAGATAAATTTAACCTGATTTAAATATTGCACAATATATGTATATATTTAGCTCCACATGATACCACGTAAATATGTAGAATTATGTTTTGGTTATCAGTTAAAATAAATATATATAAAGCAAATGGCACAATGCCTATTACATAAGCACTAAATATCATTTTCAGTATTGTTATTCAATTCTTTGATCATAAAATGTCCAAGTAAATATTGCTTTTGAGATTAAAGATTTTAATAGAAAAGATTCATTTGTCTCCATTGAAAGTATCTGAAATGTAATAAAATGCAATAATCTGAAATGTAAACATGAGATGACATAGTATACTGTTTCAAAGGAATGCCACAAAATGTCCTGTATAATAATCAAAGTTATTTTCACCTGCCTCTAGTATTTTGAGAGGTTAGAGAATATGAATCTAATAAAGAGTAGAGGGTGCATTGCCTTTCTAGCACCTCATTCACTTGGGATTGGGATGGGGAGATCCAATCAGTAAAGTGCTGCTGTAATTCTTCTTAAACATGATTCCTGCAGGGCACAGTGGCACACACCTGTTATCCCAGTGACCTGAGGGGCTGAAGCAGGAGGACTGCAAGTTCAAAACCAGCCTCAGTAACTTAGGGAGACTCTGTCTCACAATAAAAATAAGTAGGTCTGTGGATGTGGCTCAGTGAATAAGCACCCCTGGGTTCAATCCCTGGAACAACAACAAAAAAAAATTGTTGTAGTCCTCATTTGGATGAAGTAGTATGTAAGGATTTATTTCTGAATTCATTTAGAGTGACAGACAAAATTCTAGGGACAGCATGTACGGGTAATCATGATCTTTCTGTTGCTATATGGAAGTATCCACATGCTGACCAATGTCAGCTACTGGAGATCAAACCTACTGTATTTTTCATTTAATATGTCTTAATGACATTTCAGCGATTTTGTGTACTAATTTCAGAAAAAAATACAAATAAAAATGAAAAAGGGCTCAATTTGAAAATTAAAGCAGTTCACAAAGAGCAGGAATGGAAACTAAATTCCCCAACTATTTTCCTTTGGCTCATAATGTTCTTCCTTCTGGTATCTTTGATTTCTGTCTCTTCATTAATGCTAATAGTTATTGCAATTTATACCTTTGTCATATTCATCTCTTATATTAATTTCCACTTTCATATATATATATATATATATATATATATATATATATATATATACTTTAAATAGTTGTTTTGTATTCAAGAAAAATATTAGTTAAATCTTGAGCAAAAAATGGCCATGTATGTACATTTTCATATTTGCTTTGAATTTTACTCCTGGGATAGTGATTGAAATCTAATTCAGAATTATTATCAGTTACAAAAGTAGGCAATGATTGATATGTGATAAGAAAACTTCCTGATGTCAGTATTTCAGATAAAGATTGAGGGTTTCTAAGTTCTGTGTTTATGAATTCTCCAGTAAAATACTAAATTTAATCTCTAATTATATATATACCAACACAAATAAGCCTCCGTCAATAGTGGCAGGGTAATTAATACTGGCAGCAGCAGAAAACTACAAAAGGCAAGCTGATGCAAAACTGGCATGTAGATTGCATTCTAGATTTTTCATGTTTGAATCAGACCTATAAGAAATAGGTTTAAAATATGAAGTTGGTATTATAGTTGCATGAGTTAAAGCTTATACCTATTTAGAGTCATTGAAATTAATATCCAAATATTTATTGACTTTTTTGATAAAGATGCTCTAGAAAAACCAATTGAGTAGTTTGAGTTCTTTTGTGTGCTTTGTCTTTTGTGTTTAGTGCTTCCAATTACCCTGGGTAGTAAGATTTAGTTCATTTTTTCAAATGTAAATATGGCACAATAACTAAAGAAAATTAGCAAGATAATACTGCTTACTATTAAATTAATAAAACAATTAAAAAGTTAAACAATATAACATTTTCCAATAAGATAAACCACTAGATCCACAATGAATATCTTGAACTTGGAAACCTGAAGATCTCTTACTAATGTTATGAGTTTGTAACATCCAAGTTTATCTCCAGATTTCAAAAAAGGCAAAAAAATCTGATATATATCAGCATAAAGAGGGGAAAAGGAAGATCTTTGAGTCAATGTCATTTTATCTGAGACAGTTATATTGATATATAGGGGTATTAGTGAGTTACTGGAGAAGGATTAAGATTTGTTGAAGCAGTCATTCAAGAATTTTAGGATGAAAAAACGCATTATGAAATCTCGAATATTCCAAGACACTCATGGTGTGACCTTGGGAAATACGTATTTTGGTGACTTACTTGTCTATTTGTGAGCCTTTATCACAAGATCTTAATGATATTTATATAAGGATTTCATGAATTTTACATACATCTATCCTGTCCATTAAAGGCAATACAATTCTCAAAAATATCAAAGACTAAAAAGGAACAAAATTCAACCCACTATTTTATTTTATTGAACTGGAATTTTCCATGGGAACATCCCCACTACTCCAGGAAGAAGAGATCTGGGGAAGAAGGGACTGTGCATATTAAATATTTGTACCACTCTTATTCCCCACACTTCTGCATACAGAAAAGAACAACACCCCCTGCCTAGCACCTTTCAGAAGATAATCTTCTTAACTTTTAAAAAATAAAGTGAAAGATAATTTATTGTATTCTAATAATCAATACATAAAACCTTAGTTCTTATCTGGTATCTTTCCACCAGAGAAAATGAAAACAAATGAACAGCACATTCTAACTCAGATCTTATAATTGCAACTCTACAACAATAGTAAGATCAAAATAATTTTCAAAACACTTTCACGGGCTTCACCTGTGACAGCAAAGATAAATGAACCTACACATTTAATATAACCACATGGATATGCTAAATAAACAGTCCCTAAAAATGAAAACACTTTGAAGAAAGTTTTTCTTCAACAACCATATTAGGCTTTCAGATATCCAAGCTTTTTAAAATTTACTTTTAAAAAAAGATTAAAACCATTATTCTTCTCCATAAGCAAAATATTCTCAGAATCCTCCTCTAGCTCTAACAGTTTCTCCATTTATTTCCAACTCTGATGTAAGTTCTTTTTAAGACATATGGTCAGTTTTGTATGCAGAATATGTAACTGGAACTTTAGGGAAATAAAAAGCTAAAGCATTTATTCAGAATATTTTTCTATTTCCTTCAGATAGTGCTAAATATTTTGATATCAGGTTTGCATTTTATTTCATTGTAGAATAAAATCCTGGAGCCTAATGATAGATGCCATGAAGTAGACCTCAACCCTGAAGTTCACCTTCTCATTTCTAATAACTGGCAGATTCAGGTCCTCATCTGAAATATGATCATAGAAGCAAACTGAGCAAGATGTTTGGACATTGAGGAACATCCACTTATAGGAGAATTCACTAAAAATCATTATCTAGAATTACTCTTGGGTAGTTTTTCCACTATTCATTAAGTGAAGCAGATACAAGGGGAAGACAAATGAGCATTACAACCTTGGTTGATTTCCAGTCACTTACTCTACCAATGTTAGAGTCTAACAATTACGAAAGCACATTACTGTTGTCATACTGGGGCTACCACATCTTAAATGGAAGAATTGATTCCACTTAGAATTTCAGCCAATTTCATCTCAAACATTTCTTGAATCCATTCATACTTTCCCATACTCACTAACCCCACCTTCTATATCAGGTCCCCATTGTGGCTATGTAAAAAATTCTGAAATAGTCCATAACATGTTTTCTTAAATCTGCTTCTGATTCCTCCAAACCATTATTTTTAACTCAGTCATTTATCAAAAATTTAAATCTATACATACCAGTCCTATACATAAAATTTTGATTGAATTCCCTTTGCTGGTAGAATAGCCCCCAAAATACATAGTTTGGCCTAGCATCACATCCTATCTGGCTCCTCACCTGAAAAAATATCCAGACTTTTCTTGTGATTAAGAGTGAATGTGCCTTTTTGGTGTTGAGTTTTAAATTTTTATATATATATCCTGGAGATAAATGCTCTATCCAAGGTGCATGGGGCAAACTTTCTCGAATTCGGTAAACTCACTTTTCATATTATTGATTATAATCCAACCAATAAATGGGCTAAAGAACTGAACAGACACTTTGAAGAAATAAAATCAATACATATGAAAAAGTGTTCATCTCTAGCAATTAGAGAAATTCAAGTGAAAAGTACTAAGATTTCATCTTACTCCAGTCAGAATGGCAATTATCAAGAATATAAGCAACAATAAGTATTGGAGAGGATATAAGGGAAAAGGTACACTCATACATTGCTGATGGGACTGTAAATTGATGCAACCATTGTGAAAAGCAGTATGAAGATTCTGCAGAAAACTTGGAATGGAACTACCATTTGACCCAGTTATCCCACTTCTCTATTTATATACCCAAAGGACTTAAAAAAAATCAACATAGTACACTGATGTAGCCACATCAATGTTTATAGCTCCTCAATTCACGATAGCCAAACTATGGAACCAACCTAGATGCCCTTCAACAGATGAATGGAGAAAAAAATGTGCAATTTAAACACAGCAGCATATTACTCAGACTTAAAGGATAAATTTATGGCATTTGCAGGTAAATGTATGGAACTGGAGAATATCATGCTAAACAAAGTAAGCCCATATATAAAAAAATGTCGAGATATTTGTTCTGATATTTGGATGCTAATTCACAATGGTGGGTCTAGGAATAAAATGAATCAGACATTATCACCCTATATACATATATGATACACAACTGGTGAGATTCTACATCATGTACAACAAGAATGAGAAGTTCTAATTCATTTATGTATGTGTCAAAAATGCATCCTACTATCATGAATAACTAGTTAGAATAAAAAAGAATGTGCTAGTTCTCTAGTCTTAGAAATAAGAGGAAAATATGGATAAATCCAAAGAAAATAGAAAGAGGAAATATAAAAGCATAGACAGATATAAAATCAAACAGAAAATAGAAGTGTAACAAAGCTAAACATGCCTCTTGGAAAGAATTCTTAAGATTGACCAAGCCTTAACAAAATAAAAAGGAAAAAATCCTGAAAATAGTATAGTTGTATAGTTGTAAAAGGGTCATAAATATAAAATCAACAGTGATTAAAGCCTAAGTTTTTACAATTCATATTGGTAAATCTCAAAAATGATGAGAGAAAATAAAAAACTATCCCCATAGCATTGTGAAAATTGAATCTGTCAAATCAGTCTCAAAAACAAATTCTAGAACTTTAGGTGTTTATTAAACATTCGTGGAACAAGTAATTCCAATTCAATACATGTTTTTTTTTTATTCCAGAGAAAAAAAATGTCTCCCATATTCACTGTATGAGGTTATTATAAATTTAATATTAGCAAAGGACAATACTAAATTTGCAAATCTTTTCAATAGCTTGCCTTACAAAGAAAAAAAACCTTCTTAGAGAAAATGAATTAGAAATTTATAAACAAGTTGCATGTTTCAAGAATACTATATTGTTTCAAATTAGAATATGCAATTAGGATAATTATTGTATTGCTATATTAATGGGGATTGAACTTGAGGTTTTTTAAAATGGACAAAGATGATATTTGGGGCTGGAGATATAGTTCCAGTGGAAAGTAATTATCTAGCATTCACAAGGCCCTAGGTCCAATCTCCAGCATTGGTTTAAAAAACCATAAAAGCATTCCATGAACAGAAGCAAACTCTGCAACCAAACATTCCAGAACTGATAATAGACAAACTGAGAGGTACTTGAAATACACATGAGCTGCATACTTTTTCCAAGAATGTAAAACTTTAAGGTTAGTATATATATTAAATATTTGTTTTTTAGTTGTAGTAGGACACATACCTTTATTTTTATGTGGTGCTGAGGATCGAACCCAGGGCCTCACATGTGCTAGGCAAGCGCTCTACCACTGAGCAACAACCCCAGACCCCAAATTAGTATATATTAATTGGCAAAATTAAGCACTGAAAGAATTTGGATAACAATATTTGGAAAAATAGAAAACATATCTTATGACCCAGTATTTCTACTCTAGACTCCGCAGAAATATGAGTTTGCTTTTGTAATGATAAATGAAATTTTCAAAGTAAAGAAATAATGTTATGTACCAACAGGGAAAGATATTTTAGTATATATTAACTTACAAAGTGTAATAAAAGATCTAAAATACTGTGTTATGTTGATAAACTTCACAAATTTAGTGTTTATTACAAAAATATGTTTATTACAAAAAGATGCATAGTATTTTTACATCTATAAAAAGTTCAAATATGCAAATATTACATGTATTTTTTGGTATATGCAAAGTTAGTGATAATCTTAAACATTAAAAAAAAACCCTCAAATCCTAGTAGTGCTTACTGCTGGTAAAGATGTAGGGAAACAGGATTTGCAAGAGCACCAAGTGGTTTCAAGTACATTATTAGTTCTTTATTTTTAAATATCTATTGTAAGCACAACAACGTATGATCATTAAAATTTGTTACTCATACAAGTAATTCATTGTGTCCCTCTGAATGCTTGTATTAGTAAACTATTTTATGCTAAAAAATTTAAAAATCAATAAATTGATGATATAAGATATGTAAAACATTTATCATAAAAATGTATCTGTTCCATCTCTTCCAAAGAAAAATCACTTTCAATTTCTTCAGTTCAATCCTTAGATTGCTAAATATGCTTTCAGTTATTTCTTGACATACTCAGTGATTACCTGTTGATATTCGTTTGACACCTGTCATACATACACATATTTTAAGTCTGCCAAGTACAATTTCACCTTTATTTTAAATCCTCTGTTTATCTTTGAAGGCTTATGCACATGTTACCCCCCACACACATTTCATCAACTCTAGATAAAATCCTTAACACAGAACTGTTGTGAAATAAGGTTATTTGCCTAACAAATCTTCTCTTGACTCCCTCCTGGTTGTTTTTCACTTTCATGACAGAGATTCGTTAGCCAAAACAAATATAAATTTTGCAATTATAATTGGTCTCATAATTTACCTAATGGTGGGTCCTAACAATTGGAAAAAAAGAAAATCTTCAATATCTTATTATGTATAGGTGCCAAACATCCAAATAATAGATTATTGTATTCTCTTTTTCCCTTCTTTTTAGTGTTTTCTTTAAAAAATTTTGTTTTTGGGTACCAGGGATCAAACTCAGGGGTACTCAACCACTGAGCCACATCCCTAGCCCTATTTTGTATTTTTTTAGACACAGGGTCACTGAGTTGCTTAGCGCCTGGCTGGCTTTGAACTCGTGATCCTCCTGCCTCTGCCTCCTGAACTGCTGGGGTTACAGATGTGTGCCACCATGCCTGGCCATACTATTGTAGTTCTTACATATAGATTGTTAGTTTTGCCACTTGGAATTGCCTTCATTTTCTTCCTGTACTAATTGTTTTAATGTAGCTTCAAGTCTTCTCAACCTCACCATTCAATTCTTAGGAGTCTTCTTTCATGATATGCCTCCTCCCCTTAGTCTGTGCTTATTTCAATACCTAACTGTTCTTCCTTTGGACCAATAAGACTATTAGATCTTCACTTTTTCTGATTGGTTCAACATTTTGTTTTGTGCTTTGATTTTGCTATTCTATATTCTCTAATAGCTTCGCAAGCCAGTATGTATTTGGAAAATAAATTTTTTAGTCTTGCTGATCTGAAAAATGAATTGATTCTGCCTTGAACTTAATTTCTGTTCTGCTTATTTCTATATAAACTACTACTCAACTTTTCATGGTAAAAAATCATTTAATATATCATTCTGTGGACAGAAACGATGGTTTATTCTTAAGATACTAGCTTTCTCAGCTGGGATGCCTCAAATAGCCAGAGATTTCTGAAGATTAATGAGGACTATATATTTTAGGCTTTGGTTCTTCTCCATTAGTGTCTACTGGGATTAGAATGTCTGAAATGGTTTCTGCCTGCTGGTGCCTAGAAGTTGTATTGGGGTAGTTATAAAAGACTGGAGGTGTTCATCATGGTTCTCTTCCCATTTTCTTAGATAGTGACCATTTAGGGGTTGTTGTACATATGTCATAGTTACTGTCATAGTTACTTGACTGTTTCAAGAAACTATGGCAGAAGCTGCATGGTCTCTTTTTATTTAACTTCAAATGTCATGAAATATCATTTTTGCCACATTCGTTGATAATACAGGATTACCTCAGATTCAAGCACAAGGTATACTCTATTTAGGTATGATCTTTTAGTGGTTGAATATCATTCTCTCTGACAAATAGATGGTTCTATTTTAAGTATCCGGGTATTTGTTATTTTTGTATGTATATATTCGGTACTGGGGATAGAACCCAGGGCCTCATGCATATTAGGTAGCTCTCTATCACTGGCCATCCCAAACCTTTTTCCCCTTCATAGAAGATTCTTGAAGGTTAAGTATTGTCTTCACATTTGTATCCATGTTACCAAATACAAGGTACTCAAATATTTGATGTACAATTGAACTTGATTGCAAGAAAGTGTGTTTTTATTTTGGCCTGAGTGCTTAAAAAATTAGTGTTCTGATGTCTCAAAAATGATGTAATTTTACTATTAGGAGGCGCAATATCTGAAGTTAACCTGGTCTCTGGCTTGCTTGCTTTTCTGAGTTGCTAGTCTAACCCCCTGATAGTTCTTAGAAACATACAGTTCCCTTTGGTTCTTCCTTTGAAGCAATTTCCTTTCTTGAAATCAAGTTTCTATCTGGGGGGGGGGAGAACACAACAACAGCTCTTATTGACATTTAAACTGAGTCTTGGCATTATCACTGCATCCGCTGCTGTCAATTAAATTTCCCAGGTTTTGCTGGTAGCTGGGTAAACATTGTTTTTTAAAATGGTTCTGAATCTTTAACATCAACCAACATCACATAAACCATTTAATGCAACAATCATTGTTTAAACAAGTTTTCACCACATATACTTACTTATCAGCCAAAAGTTATTTGTAGCCCCAGAACTGCTCCTAAATTTGAGTTAAATTACAATTATTTTTAACGTTTCTTACAAAAATAGGCTGATCAAAGCAAGTGTGTGTGTAAGTACAAATGGTGATTTTCATATTAAGGCATTAGCAAATTTAATTAACAACTGCATTTGAGAGAAGTAAGAAACTCCTGAAGTAGATTCTCTGAAATAGATTCTCTTCATTTTGAGACATACTTACTCCTTAGGATGCAACATTTCATTTACATGGCCTGTGGTAACTCCCTGTAGGTGCTCAGGGGCGGATAAACTCATTCCAATGTCTGTTCAAGTTAGCACAAAAAGAACAATTCCAGTAGTTTACCAAAGTGTTTTCTTTTGTGTATAGAAGCAGCAGGAATACTTCCATATTTGTGTAATTCAAAAATATTAATTGAAAATAATGGCCCTTAATCTCTCCTTAAGGTTCAAGAAAACTACAGGCTGCCAAAAGAAATTAAAAATTCTTCAGGGGAGGAAATCAGATTCAGAGGCCAAACATTTTAAAGAAATTTTCAGCAATAATAGTTATAGATAGGACATTAAGGAGATTTGCTTTTTGTTGTTGTTAGAGAAAATACAAATATTCAACATTACTTCAAGAATCTCCAAAATAAAATGCTAATTGTGGGCCTTCAAGGAAAGAAAGTACTAGGTATTTAATGACTCCAGTATTATATTCCCATAAGGGATGACAGGGAAGTATTATGAAAAGGAGTATCTACTGTTGGGTAGTAAAAACACATGATCTCTTATCCCATCTCCGTTTTTATATACCAGTACTCAAAACTAAAGGCTCCAAAGTTTCAACACTCTATAGTTACATAGTGAATTACTATCCTTTTTATATTTAATCATTAAAAAAACTCTAGTTTTTATATGAGGAATAGTTTTGGTTGCTAAAAACCAAATTGGATAGCTGAGTAATGCCTAGATAGCACATAATGCCCAAATTCACAAACCTTGTAAGCAGAACAATGACATGAAACCAGGCCTTCTGAATAATTTCAACTTCCTTATTCACCAGTAGTTGCATGTGGTGCTGAGAAATGCGTGACTTCTTTCACAATGTTACAATGGGCAACAGTTAAAAAAAAATCACAAAACCCCTCAATGTATTCATTGAGTCTGGGTTATGTCCAGCCTATGCCCCATAGATAAAGACAACAGGTCCACTTTCATTAGGAGGATAAATCTTAATCCAAAATCCCCACTAATCTTTATCTGTGGATTGTTAGTCCTGGCAAGGTTCCTATGGATTGTCTGGCTTCTGGAACAAAACAAAACAAAACAAAACAAAACAAAAAAACCCCTGAGACCCAGGAAAGATATCTGATACTTCAGATTACTGACAGAATGTGGACCATAATCCAGCTCTCCTGACTACATAGTTGTCTTTTCTTCTTTCAGGGAACTTTAGAGTGTAAAAGTAAAAATTTTAGGAAAAAAAATTACTGTTCTATTAACTGGAAAAGTTGAGTTTCATAACATTTTAATCTGGGAAAATAAAAAGGTGTCATGTAAAAATTCCTTCCACCTTTCAGGTCAAGAAATAAAGCATTCAAAATTAGCAAGCTGCCTTATATCACACCCCTTCCCTCTGCCCCAAAGGTAGGTGCACCAGTAAAGTCATTAACACTATAGATTAGTTTTGCTTCTTCATGCATTCTAGGTCGGTGGGTGGGCATAAGATTTTACTCCCAGGTTTAATGTGGTGTTTGTTACTTTCTCCTGAATTCCATTGGCTGTAGTAGGTCATATGGACACAGATGTCTTTGTGGAGGAGTGGAAAATACAGTCCAGGTTTATACTCAGATTGCAGTGGGCAGCTAACCATAAGAGATGGTCAACAGATATCCACTATCTTCTTCTTAAGTATCTTCATATTATCATCTCCTTCCAAATTCTTAGCACCACTGAAGTTCAGAATCAAAAGTTGCAAGAATATTTCTTTGTAAGAATCTTCCTTCCAAAGCCAGGGAAGTCATAACTGTAAACATTAATGCTTCAATGCTTTTGTCCTTGTCAAAAATAAGTTACTCTTAAATGACTCCAAACAAAATCAAAGTTATCTCTATAAGATCACACTCTTAATTACACATATTTTTTGAAGTAGAGAGGAAAAGGACACACAGAAGAGCACCAGCTTATCTCTCATGAATTTTCCAATATTAAGGATCAAAGATGGAGCTGGGCTCGGGCTCAGCAGTAGGGCACTTGCCTGGCATTTGTGAGGCACCGAGTTCGATTCTCAGCACTGTGTATAAATAAGTAAAGGTCTATCAACAACTAAAAAAATATTTAAAAGAATCAGATATGAATTTCATTGGTTGTAGATATGCAGTCAAAAAAAATATTGCCCCAGCAATTTCTTTAGTAATCTTAACTCACCTTTTAATTAATTTACAATTGTTATGAACCAATATTTGTCTCTCAAAATTCATAGTTTGAAGGCCTAACCTTAATGAGACCAAATATGGAGATACAGCCTTTAAGGAATTGAGTTTAGATGAGGTCATCAATCTTCGTCCAATAGGGCTGGGGAGGAGGAGGAGACACCAGAATGTTTGCACACAGGAAAAGCCATGGGAGGACTAAGAAGTCCACACAAGGAGAGAGGCCACATCATAGACTAACCCTATGACATTTTAGTCTTTGATTTTTAGCCTCAGAAAAAAATACATTTTTTTTCAGTGCAAGCCATCTACTCCATGGTATTCTGTTTTTTCAATCCTGGCAGGTTAATAAGAGACCTCTGTAAGGTGAATCATTGCTTCTTTGACATGTTTCTCACTCATCTCTGCCCCTTTGTGCCCTCGCCAATAATTCCTTCTCTTTGCTTAGTCATCTTCCACTCTCTAGCCCAACACCTATCTTTCTGTGATGTTTCTTTGAACATTGCAATTCACCTCGAGGTCTCTTGTCACACTGTTGTTTCATGCTCTGTGTGAAACTGGCTACAATCCCATAATTTCCAATTTCTACCTTTCTGTATATATGAGCCTCTTTTACATAGTCAATTAAGTCACAGAGCTTAGACTGATTAAGTGGCAGTCCACTGAATAATATCTGCAAACTACTAGGGGTAGATCAGATGCTCAGAGGTTCTAGTTTAGTAGAGAAATCAGTTGAGTTTGACTTTGAAAGTGGCAAGTATTTAAAAGCAGATGCTCTTATTAATATTACCCCACAAGAGCTGGTGTTATGGTTCAGCGGTAGAGCACTTGCCTAGCACATGTGAGGCCCTAGGTTCAATCCTCAGCAACACATAAGTAAAATAAAGGTATTGTGTGTAACTACAACTAAAAATAAATACTTTTTTGTTAGAGTCTGTAAATAAGTCAGAATGGTGCCTGGCATTTTGCCAAAGAAATGTTAGGGTCTGTAAACAAGTCAAGATGGTGCCTGGCAAAATGCCAGAGGGAGTGGTTTGTGAAGTAACAAAATCAAGTCATTAAGTGTGGAGATTCCTTATTGGTTGACTGCTGTATCTAGTTTATGCTAATTAGATAAGCTGTGTGGAATGTATAAATACCGCTCCTGTCCTACAATAAAAGGCTCCCACTCCTGCTGTATCAATCTACACAAATTGTTCGTCACCCCCCTGTTATTTTGCTGCAGCCAGACAGTGGCATTTTTAAAAAAATATATTACCCTACAAGCACACTATACTGTTATCTCATTTAACACTCAGAACTTTATAAACATTCTTAACATTAAAAATAAATATAAATGGAGGAAGGATAGCATCTTCAACAAATGGTGTTGGGAAAATTGGAAATCCATATGCAACAAAATGAAATTGAATCCCTTTCTCTCCCCAGCCACAAAGTTAACTCAAAATGGATCAAGGAGCTAGATATCAAAACAGAGACACTGCATCTGATAGAAGGAAAAGTTGGCTACGATCTACATATTGTGGGGTCAGGCTCCAAATTCCTTAATAGAACATCCGTAGCCCAAGACTTAATAACAAGAATAAACAAATGGGACCTACTTAAACTAAAAAGTTTTTTCTCAGCAAGAGAAACAGTAAAAGAGGTAAATAGAGAGCCTACATCCTGGGAACAAATTTTTACCCCTCACACCTCAGATAGAGCCCTAATATCCAGAATGTACAAAGAACTCAAAAAATTAAATAATAAGATAACAAATAATCCAATCAACAAATGGGCCAAGGACTGAACAGACACTTCTCAGAGGAGGACATACAATCAATCCACAAGCACATGAGAAAATGCTCACCATCTCTAGCAATCAGAGAAATGCAAATCAAAACCACCCTAAGATACCATTTCACTCCAGTAAGATTGGCAGCCATTATGAAGTCAAACAACAATAAGTGTTGGCGAGGATGTGGGGAAAAGGGCACACTTGTACACTGCTGGTGGGACTGCAAAATGGTGAGGCCAATTTGGAAAGCAGTATGGAGATTCCTGGGAAAGATGGGAATGGATCCACCATTTGACCCAGCTATTGCCCTTCTCAGACTAATCCCTGAGGACCTTAAAAGAGCGCACTATAGGGATAAGGCCACATCAATGATTATAGCAGCACAATCCACAATAGCTAGACTGTGGAACCAACCTAGATGCCCTTCAATAGATGAGTGGATAAAAAAATTGTGGCAGCAATACACAATGGAGTATTATGCAGCACTAAGAAATGACAAAATCATAGAATTTGCAGGGAAATAGATGGCATTAGAGCAGATTATGCTAAGTGAAGCTAGCCAAGCCCTAAAAAACAAATGTCAAATGTCTTCTTTGATATAAAGAGAGCCACTAAGAATAGAACAGGAAGGAAGAGCATGAGGAAAAGACTAACAGTAAACTAAGATGAATGGGGGGAGAGAAAGGGAGAGAGAAGGGAAAGCATATGGAAATGGTGGAGACCTTCAGTGATACACAAAATTATAAGAGGTTATTAGGGGCAAGGGGGAGGGGGGAAAAAGGGAGAGAATTGAACAACAGCAGAGGAGGTAGAGAGGGAAGATGGGAGGGGAGGAGAGGGGAGGGGGGATAGTAGGGGATAGGAAAGGTAGCAGAATACAACAGTCACTAATATGCCATTATGTAAAAATGTGAGTATGTAACAGAAGTGAGTCTGCAATATGTATTTGGGGAGTTCAAAACCCAATTGAGTCAAATGTATGAAAGATGATATATCATGAGCTCTGTAATGTTTTGAACAATCAATAAAAAAATGAAAAAAAAAGAAAAGAAAAATAAAAGAAAACTGGAGAAAAGATCTTAAAATGCATAATTCCCATAATTTACTAGTATTACTATTACTAGTATGTTGTTTGGATCATCACAGATATTAATGAATATTTTTAATAAATGAAAGGATACCATTGTTAGGCAGTCATAGTTAACAAAATTGTTACTTTGATAAAAAATTTAAGTAGATTTTGGAATGTAAAATTTTGATGATTTTTGTGTTTATTTTTTTAATTGTGTAAATCTTTGTCTCATGAAATTTGTTTATTTTTGCTTTGAATTCTCTTTTTCTTACTTTTTTTGTCTGTAGTCATCCATGATATTTTTAAAATGTTTTTACTTATCTCATATATTCTTGCTTATTTCTGTATTTTCAATTTTCTAGGCCATTAATTTTAGGTTTATATTCTAGAAATTAATAGCTATTTATATTTCTTCATATAATCTTATATTGGTAATTTTACAAGAGAGTTTATCCTATTAATATGTATTATAATAACTAATGTTTGGTCAATTTTTTTGTTGTTTTTCTGCTGTTTATATTTCATGTATTCTAGTGGTTTTTTTCCTCTTATTGGGGTAAAATTGGGAGTTCATAACCAACTTGAATCTAATGTATGAAATATGATATGTCAAGAGCTTTGTAATGTTTTGAACAACCAATAAAAAAAATTAAAAAATAAATAAATAAATAAATATAATGTTTGATTAACTTATCTAAGATTATAAAAATTAGTGACAATATTTTTCGTAATCTTCACTGATGGCACACATACTATGCCATCTCTTTTTAAATATTTGCACAGTTATAGGTTTATAATTACTTTGAAGTTCATAGTCAAATTGATCTCACAAAATTGACAATGGGTTTATATATTTTTAGTATCAACATTCTAAATAAAACCAGTATAAAGATTTTAAAATGGTGATTTTTCTCAGACATAAAATGAAGTTATTCCTTAGTTCTTTCACTCTTGCTAGAGGTGGTTCATCACTTAATAGATCTACAAATCTTCAAAACAATGAATTCTCCAAGTTGAAAAATTCTATTTCAACTAAGAATTCCTAAGGAGACAGTTGCACAGCAGAATTGCTTTGATTAAGACAACTAAAAGACTTTCTAATTGTATTATAGTGAAAAATGCAGTTTTCAGTTAAAAGAGCACTTTCATTTAGGGGGAAAAATTGATGTATACAATATGTAGTTATATCAACCAATCCTAGGATGAACTTGCAGTTATGGTTTATGTTTCTGTTCAACCCAATCAATGTAGAGAACTACATGCAGAGAACTGTCAGCTGCTGTGAACTTCAGCCAAAATGTTATGTTGGTTCTTGCAATTCTATAATCAGATTTCATTATTAGAATAAAGGGGAAAATTGGGGAATTACATATGGTTCATTTCATAAGCCCCTACCCACAAAAGTTATTTTGCAATGAAAGACCCAAAGTCTCTTGATTAAGAAGAATGATTAAAGAACCAAAGAAAACAATTACAAAGATATTTTTCTGGAAGTTTGTGGCTAAATGTTTTCTAGATTATATGGTCCTGAATTTGTGAAACTAGCATTTGTCCTTTACCTTTAAACTATCTTAAAACTTTAACAGTCATCTGTTTTATTTGAAACTTGCCTATAAAGATGTTTCCCCAGTCAGAATGTCTCTTGGAAACAATTTTTAAGTTACAAAGAGCTTCAGAGGTTCATAATTGTGTCATTTTCATCATGGCTGGTGCTTTGGGCTTTCAAAATGGAGGGACCACATTCTCTTCTGTGTTCACCCAGCTAGTCTGGCCAAGATTTGCTTTCATCTAGTTTCTGCCACCAATAGCAGTTGTTCAAGTTGCTGTTTCACTATATGATACTCTAGATAAAATAATTGTTTCATAAATGTTCTTAAGAAAAAATAGGTATCATGCCTTGTACACAAGCATGACTTCCATAATAATTCCAGAGAGAAGCGAAGTTTTAGTTTTACTTGGTCACAGTCATGTTTCTACAGGTTGCCCCTGGCCTTCACACATTTGACCATGCAATTGCTATGTGTTTTGCATTGTTGAATAGGCCAATTGTGTAATAATTCCAGTTTGATACTTTTAGGAGTAATAATTTAGGAGTAAATATTCATATATACATATTTAAATTTCTGTGGGCTAAAATATATCATTCCAGGAGCTAATGCTCCTCTGAAAGAACTTCTTGACATCTTAGTTTGTAATTAAAAAAAAAGTGGTGGGTGGGGGCAATCAAGCAGGCTTTTTCTTCATAATAAATCAGAACCCTTTATGTCTAGCTATCTCTAGTTAGGTCACCCAGTTATGTTTAATTGGTAACCCAGAAACTCTTTACCCAGACTGATTCTTTTATATACATATCAATGGAATGTATTTTGACATATTATACATATTTGGAGTACAACATCCCATTCTTCTGGTTGCACATGTGGAATTACATTGGTCAGGTATTCATATATGAACATAGGAGAGCAGTGTCTGATTCATTCTACTATCTTTCCTACTCCTAGTATCCTTCCCTTCATCCCACTTTGTCTAATCCAAAGTACTCTATTTTTTCCCTGCCCTAACCGCTTTTTGTGTGTTAGCATCCGTATACCTGAACAGTCCGCCTTTGGTGTTTTGGGATTGGCTTATTTCTCTTAGCATGAAAGTCTCCAGTTCCATCCATTTACCCACAAATGCAATATTTTCATTCTTGAGGGCTGAGTAATATGTCATTATGTGTGTATACATACACACACAATTTCTATATCTATTCATCTGTTCAAGGGCATCTAGGTTGATTCTGGAGCTTACCTATTGTGAATTGTGCTACTATAAACATTGATATGGCCATGTTACTATAATATGCCAATTTTAAAACCTTCAGGATATGCTGAGGAGTGGGATAATTAGATGAAATTGTGGTTCCATTCCATGATTTCTGAAGAATCTCCATACTACTTTCCATAGTGGTTGCACTGATTTGCAGCCCCACCAGCAATGTACCTTCCCCCCCCACACACACATCCTTGCCAATATTTATTATTAATTGTGTTCTTAATAATTGCAATTCTGATGGGAGCAAGATGGAATCTCAATGTAGTTTTAATTTGCATTTTTTAGTCACTAGAGATGAACACTTTTTCATATATTTATTGACCAACAGTATTGACTGGCCTATGTGTGTGTGTGTGTGTGTGTGTGTGTGTGTGTTAAGATTTTGAGTTCTTTGTATATCCTGGAGATTAATGCTCTGAGGTGAAAGTGGCAAAGCTTTTCTCCCATTCCATAGGCTCTCTGTTCATGTTCTTGATTGTTTCTTTTGCTGTGAAGAAGTTTTTTAGATTGATTCCATCCCATCCCATCCCATCCCATTTGTTGATTTATTTTTCTGTTTCCCTTTAGGTTTTTAATGTAGCTATTGGAAAATTTTAAATCACATAGTGGCTCACATTTTTCCATTTGCTAGCACTGCTTGATTGCAGTCCGTCTTTATAAAATGGCATAAAAGTCCACATATACTTTGAAAAGTCTTACAATAGTGTTTCTATTTCTTCTTCCTTTCTTGTTGATTTTTTATTTTATTTCTTGAGCTTTAGGAGTCTTGTTAAGGAATTTGGTTTCTAAGCCGACATGCAGATTTGGATCTACTTTTCCCTTCTAATTAGGTATAGGATCTCTAGTCTAATGCCTAGGTCCTTGGTCCACTAAGTTTTGTACAGGATGAGCGATAGGAGTTTAATTTCATTTTGCTGCATATGGGTTTCCAGTTTTCCCAGCACCATTTCTTGGAGAGGATCTCTTCTATAATGCTTATGATTCCCTTGAGATAATCATGAGGCTTTGTCTCATGTGTCCTCTATACTGTACCACTGGTCTTCAATTTTTTTGTGCCAATACCATGCTGTATTTCTCACAATAGTTCTGTAGTAAAATTTAACATCTGGTATTGTGATGCCTCCTACATTGATTTTCTCACTAAGGATTGCTTTGACTATTCTGGGTCTCTTATTTTTCCAAATGAATTTCATGACTGCTTTGCATATTTCTATGAAGAATGTCATTGGAATTTAATTTGTTCTAATTAGTTCTACATGACAATAGAATGAATTTTCACACATTGTGCACAAATGGAGCACAACTTCTCATTCCTCTGACTGTACATGAAGAGTCACACCAGTAGTGTAATCATATTTGCATATGAGGTAATAATGTCTGTCTCATTCTACTGTCCTTCTCATCCTCACAGCCCCTTCTGCACAATACAAAGTTTCTTCATTCATCCCTACTCTGCTCCCCATGGATCAGCATCCACTTATCAGAGAAAACATTTGGACTTTGGTTTTTTGGGATTGGCTGATTTCATTTAGCATAATATTCCTCAGTTCCATCCATTTACCAGCAAATGCCACAATTTCATCCTTCTTTATGGCCGAGTAATATAATGTGGTACATATACACAATGGAATATTTATCCATTCATCTATTGAAGAGCATCTAGGTTGGCTCCATAGTTTAGCTAGTGTGAATTGAGCTGCTATAAACATTGATATGGTCATGTCACTGTAGTATGCTGATTTTAAGTCCTTTGGGTATAAACTGAGGAGTGGGATAGCTGGGTCAAATGGTGAGTTCATTCCAAGTTTTCTAAGGAATCTCCATACTGTTTTCCAAAGTGCTTGCACCAATTCACAGTCCCACCAGCAATGCATGAGTGTACTTTTTCCTCCCACATCCTCACCAATGATTATTGCTTGTATTATGGGAATTATGTTAAATCTGTATAGCACTTTGGGTATTATTGCCATTTTGACAATAATTCTACCTATCCAGGAGCATGGGAGATCTTTCCATCTAAGGTCTTACTCAATTTCTTTCTTTAGTGTTTTGTAGTTTTCATTATAGAAGTCTTTCACCTCTTTTGTTAAATTATTTGGGAATATAAGGCTTTTGTGAATCTGGTAGTTTTTCTAATTTCTCTTTCAGTTGATTCATCATTGATATATAGGAACACAATCAATTTATGGGTGTTACTTTTATATCCTACTACTTTGCTGACTTCATTTTTGAGCTCTAGAATTTTTTCTGGTAGAGTTTTTAGGGTCTTCTAAATATAACATCATGTTATTAGCAAATGGAGATAGTTTGAGTTCTTTTCACATTCATATCCCTTTAATTTCTTTCTTCTCTAATTTCTGTGGCTAGAATTTCAAGGATGATGTTGAAAAGAAGGGGAGAGGAAATACTTGTCCTGTTCCAGTGTTTAGAGGGAAAGATTTCATTTTTTTCCATTTAAATGATGTTGACCTTTGGTTTAGCATATATAGCTTTTACAATGTTGAGGTATATTCCTACTCTTCCTAATTTTCCTAGTGTTCTGAACATAAATGGGTGCTGTATTTTGTCAAATGCTTTTTTCTGCATCTATTGAGATAGCCATGTGATTCTTGTCATTAGAACTATTGATGTGATGAATTATGTTTGTTCATTTCCATATGTTGAACCAACCTTGCATCCCAGGATGAACCCCCCTTGATCTTGGTGCACCATCTTTTTTATGTTTTTGTATGATATTTGACAGAATTTTGTAGATAATTTTTGCTTCTATGTTCATCAGGGGAATTATTCTGAAATTCTATTTCCTTGGTGTGTTTGTCTGTTTTTGGAATCAGGCTGATACTATTTTCATTTAATAAGTTTGGAAGGGTTACCTCCTTTACTATTTCATGGAGTAATTTGAGGATTATTGGCACTAATTCTTTGAAGGTCTGGTAGAACTCTGCTGAGAATCCTTCTGGTCTCAGTCTTTTCTTGGTTGGTAGGAAATAGAAGATGCCATTAAAAGCCTTTCTTGAAATTGGTCAGTTTAAATTGCCTATGTCCTCTTGATACAGTTTAGGTAGGTCATATGTCTAGAAAGTTGTCAATTTCATGAAGATTTTCTATTTTATTATAAAGTTTTCAAAACAGTTTGATTATCATTTGTATTTTAGTGTCCATTGTATTTCTTTTTTCATGAGTTTTTGCTCCTCTTCATTAGCTTGGAATAAACTATAGAACTAAGACAATATTTTAGAACTAAGACAATATTTTAGACTTAACAGACTATTTTATTCAATTATTGAATGTAATTTCTTCTCAGTAGCACATGGATCTTTCTCTAAAATAGACCATTATCTTAGCCAACAAAGCAACTCTTAGGGAAAAAAAAAGATAATACTATGCATTCTATCAGATAATGGAATGAAATTAGAGTAGCTTCTATTTTTTTATTGTTGATTTCTAACACCTGGAGACAAAAAAAAAAACCACATTATTGAATGGCCAATGGATAGCAGAAGAAACCAGGACTTAAAAAAATACTTAGAGGTAAATGAGAATAGTGACAACCAATCAAAATATCTGCAACACTATGAAGGCAATTCCAAGTAAAGTTCATTGCATTGTGCTCATTCATTAGAAGAATAAAAAGTCAACAAATAAATAACCTAACACTACATCTCAAAGATCTAGAAAAAGAACAAAAACACCAAAAGCCGAAGACAATAAATTAAAATCAGAGCTGAAGTCAATGAACTTGAAAACAAAAACAATTAAAAAACAGACTGATTTTATAAAATTTATTTTTGAGGTTGTAGATGGACAATGTGTCTTTATTTTGTGTATTTTTATGCGGTGCTAAGCTAAGGATTGAACCCAGTGCCTCACACATGCTAGGCAAGCACTCTGCCACTGAGTTACATCCCCATCCCTGATTTTTTAAATAAAAGGAATCAGATCATCCTCAAAACTCCCAAATTATGCTAAATGGTTTCATCTATTGATTTGTTTAGGTTAACTAAAGAGTTCACCAAAATATATTGATTGATTTAAGAGTTTCAATTTATGGAAATATAAACATATGTTTTATGTTCTCTTTTATGTAACTGCTACCAACATTACTCTGAGAGCTGGTTTTGTTGTTGCTTTTATCCGAGTATCAAGCTTCATTTTTTCAGTAATTTGGAACTCTGCCATTACTTTAAGGATATATTCAGTTACTAAAGCAGATTAGTACAGGTAACATTATAACTTCCTATAGGATAAAAAGCTCTCCTTAATAACTCCTCTTGCTAATGAAACTTGGGCTGAAATGAAGGTAAACATAGTCAGATATGGTTAAATTTATGTGAATATGGATAAACCCTATTTTATAGAAGTAACTGAGCTCAAAGGATGTTACAAAGGATGTTTTATAAGGGTCAGTTTATATTCATGGATAAACAATTTAATCAAATTCAATGAGCTTGCCAACATGAAAGACTTATTGACTATTGAAACAAAAGAGCTCCCCTGTGCTTCAGACAGCTAAAAGTAAGCAAATTCCACTTCTAAACTTGACCTCTTATGTGTCAACTTCACCTTCAGGTAGAAGCCCTTCCTGAGAGCAAGATGCAGCATTTTCTCGGGCTTTCTTTTCTGGTGTTGTAACAGGCTTGGAGGGATAGCCCTGGATGAACTTTGCTGTCCTTTCTTGTAGTTATAATCTGTCCTTACATGAGCATCATACATGAATGGTGGTGAGGTTCCCCCACACACACACCCATTGATTATCAGCTCTAATTAAGTTCAAAATCTGCAGAAATGTCAAGTCTCTCTGAAATCCATTTGGGTCCACCTTCCTCTTATCATTTCACCCAAATATATCAATAAATTTTATTTAAGAGTTAATCAGGGATATTCCAGCCTGAGGCATAATTATACAATCCTCAAAAGCAACTTTTTTGTTCACATTGCTGCAGAGTCCAGTGGTAAACTCATTTTTAGAGCCCCAACTAGGAAAAGTAGGCAGAATCAATCTATCATTAACACAGAGACAGCTGAGGTAGTCCTTGAACCCTTACTACATGACCACATCCACCAGGCCGTCTCTCACTAGAACCCTTTCCCTCAATCCAGAGATTTTGAAGAAGGCCAATAAACCCTATGGTTCAGATAACTTCAACTAGGATTATATCTGTCAATTCCTTTCTTAAAGTCTCCTGCAAAACTCGCATGTATTCTCTCTACATTGGTTTGCTCTTGCTGCATAACCATCTCTAAACTCACCCCTAAATGATAGTCATTCATTGTGCCTCATTCACAACTTGTCTGAACCTGTTGCTGTTACCATTATAATGTCTGCCCTATTGGCAACATCCAGAGAGAAGAAATGATCTCAAAGCTGTATTTTACAACCTCCTGTTTGTTAAAAGTCACAGTAGTTCTTCTAAATAGAAATTTTCACCTATTAAAAATATTCCTAAAAGATTATAAAATGAAGTAACTAAAGGATCATTTAAAGTGCAGCTTGTCAAAGGAAAATAAAATCTCCTATTATGTGCCCTCAAAAACTCATAGTAAAAACTTTTGTAATAAAAGGTTGTAGGATAGTTTCCTTTTGAAGGTTCATAAGCCACAAACATAGTTAGGTCTCTGAGAAGTTTTTAGTGAAGACTTGGGTTGTATGTGCCTGACCGAATGTCTAGTATGACTTCAATTCACTACCTAGGCAGGGAGGGGAAAATTCCATGACCTTTCTATACCTCAAACCCTTATAGGGCAATAATGGCTTTTGCCTCATAGTGAAATCATGAGAATTAAGTGAAATATAAAACTGAACTGTTTTCATACACTTGGAAAATTTAATAAATGTTGAGTAGTAGCATTAAGATTTTAAAAACTTGGAAATCTATTTTGATAATCTCTTTTGAAAATAGCTGGACTAGAGATAGACTTAATAAAAGGCAACTTTGTGATCACTTCTCTTTGGTCCATTTAACAATGGAACTTAAATAGACTAAATTTGCCACTCATTCTCTTGCCTTGCATCTGATGGCATGAATGAGACTGAGGAAGAGTCAGTCATAAAAAATAATTGCTTTTCAGTGAAGCAAATTATAATCAATAAAAACAGAAGCTTAGTATAAGGCTCCTGATAAAAAAAAAATCTCACTTAGCACCTCAGATAACCAATTGTTACATGAAGTGAGGTCAGAGGGAGAAAACGAGGGAGCAAACACATGACCTCAGAACAGAAGGATAGTCACATGAAAGTTGGGCGACAGAACCTGGAAGTTAATAATCATAAAATAGTTGTAGAAGTTGCTAAGGAATGGTACAGAAAAAGTGTCCATGAGAGCTCATCCCCAAGTCCATCCACCAGTGGCTAACAAATGGACTTAGCATTCTCTTTTCTATGTGTCACTGTCTGCTGACCAAAAGGGAATTGGGAGGTCAGAGAAAGAATGAGATTGTGTTGACAATTATCCCTGGGGGAGGGGGGATGCAACATAAAGGAATATAAGAAGCTTAGAATTATTCTGAAGCTTAAAATGACTTGTTATCAAATCCAAATTCCCAGACAGAGCAGAAGTCCTCTCTTGAGCCTTCCTGACAGATGCTCATTCTGACTCCAAATTATTTTTAATAACAGAAGTTTACTGCTTATCTAAAAATTTGAAACACTCAGCATCCAGTAACATGGCATAATTGAGGGTTCTACTCTATGAAACTAAGTTGAATTCTTTTCTCAGTTGGTAATCTTGGTTTACTTGAAATCATATTATGGATCAAAGTTAAATGTATTCAGTTCATACAGAATCCACATAAGACTGAACTCTGGGTCATTGCTAACCTGAATTTTGTCTAGTGGATGCATCATCTTTCATAAAGTTGCCTTAAGATTTCAGTTAGAGAAATTTATATGCTAAGATTTCCTCCCTGGACTTGAGTGGGAAAAAAAAGACTCTGTTACAATCCTTGGAATCAATATCAGGTGATAGCGGTCTGCTAAATTTCAGGCATATAGTATTGAGCCTTACAAACAGGAAATTAGATTTTCTGTCAGGTTATATACAGAGTATGTGACATACAGTTTAAGGGAGGGGGAGTGGTTTGCCGACAGCTCTACAAGAACATTTTAATGATTTACATTAGAGATTGTTGAACTTAGACTTGATTGGGAAAACTGCAATAATTTGAAAAATAAGATGATTTAAAAGTTATAATTTATTATCTGACAAACATGGATTTAGTTTTAGTGCCAAGTCCCTCTACATTCATGATAAACTGATAACCTCCCTCAGGATATCACTCTAAAAAACATCAGATTTGAAATTCAGTATCTTATACTAACTTCTATAGCAGTTTCAGATGTGGTTCCCATTGTTCCAGATACCTACAAAATAAAATGAAAAGTTATTTTCCTTACACACATGAAAAATGGAAGTCACTGATTCATAATAATTCTCAATTTTTACTGGGCAAATATCCCTTATGAAAGTGCTTCATAATCAACTACTCACATCTCTGAGGTTTATAACCACAAGCTTTGGTTTCTCACACAGTGGTCTGCAGCTCAGTTATGTTGACTTTCTCCAGGTAATGTCAGATCAGAGCCACTCCATATGTTTTCTTATTCAAACCCCCAGGATGAAAAAGTGACTACTGTCTAAGGGCACACTGTTTCACCATGGTGGGCTGGAGCACAAAAGGACCAATAGAAACATGTAGGTACACCTGCCATATTTCTTTGACCAAGTCATATATCCAAGTCAAACATTAATATTATTCTGCTCATTTCACAAGAGGAGTAGAGAATATTAGCTAAACCATATTAGAATCTATCATATAGAATGGAATATATGTTAGATAGTTTTTACTCTTCCAAAGGACCCCAGTGAAAGTAACTTAGACCTAACATTGGTAGGTCTAAGAGAATAGTTAAATGTTCTTCATACAAGTTGTTCTGAAATAACAAGAGTAAGTTTTCTTATCCATTGGATAAAAAAAGGTGATAGTACACTGGAGAACATAAATTACACTTTGTACAGAGAACTGAATAGCAAAGGTCAACAGAGAACTGGACATGTTTGAATTTCCAAAGGGGGGGGAAAAGCACAGAGGCAGAATGATAAAGATAAATTTTATATAAATGTAGACAAATTCAAAAAAGTAATCCATAATTCTTTTTTTACTTGTGTTGTTTTAAAGAAAAAAGAAGATAATTCCTAGGGAAATGGAAAATTCTGCAGGAAAAATTAATGAAGTTAAAAAAAGATGAATTGGATCTAACAGTTAGGAAAGTTTCATGTCTACCTCAGAATTCTGTGTCCTTCCAGGTAAAGTTGACATAATATTTCCAAGCAGGGAAGCACTGAGGTTTAATTAACATCAGGTTCTCAGCCTGGTTAAAACTAAATATCAACGAAGCTACACTAAATTTCCACAACTATTGAAATGAAGTAGAGTATGGAAAGCAAGAACAAGTTCATGTGCCATCTCTGAATGGAGGGAACTTGGAGAGGGCTTGCTCAAAAATAACTGTATACTTGTGAGAGTCAGATTCTTTGATATTAAAAATTACAGCATCACAACATTGCAAGCACAAAACAAAATTGCTCAACCCTGTTAAATATGTAAATGCCACTATAGTTTTGCAAAATCAGATTTAACATATTTGGGGGTTGGTCCATTCTTTATTTTCTGAAGCCAGTTTGGCTTGCTGCATGTTTAGTCAAGCTTGTAACCACTGTGATGGGTAAGAAAATACTTTAAAGTCAAAAGAGAGATCATAAGGCTAAAGAAATCACATGTCTGACTCAGTCTTTCTAGAAAATCATAGACAAATATTGAATTATATGAGAAATTTGTAAAGTCTGTACTGAAGCAGAGAATGGGGAGAGAATTTTAAATTAATTATTTAGACATGATAATTTGCATATACCTTTCAGGACTTTATGAATTCCAAAGTTTCATTCTTAAAAAAGGTTTCATCAAAGAATAATAAATATTTGCAGTCCTCCTTTTGGTCCTGAGAGGTCAGACCAGATAAAAAAAATACTTTCCTCAGAAGTGTCTGGATTAGGCATGCCACATGCAGAGAAGTCAAGTAAAGCAAAGAAAGAATAGGGAAGTTGCTTGCCAAAGATACATGACACCATTTGCTTTGTCACTTAAATAATTAAATTAAATTTGTTTATTGAATAGCTAACATGTTCAAGGTACTATAATATCCACAAGTTGTGTCACAGTGTTTACAATGGATATATTATGGTGGTGATCTCATAAAATCATATCACCTCGTGGCATGGTAGCCATCTTAATTTGTGTTGATGTTGGCACAATGACAAAATCACCTAATGATATTTTCTCAGAAAGTATCCTCATTAAGTGAACCATGAATACATACATGAAATACATGTCAAGAGAATACCAAAATATCAAACATGGAATTATCTCTCAGGTGCTGACACTTAAGTAGAACCATACATAGGCATTTACACACACATGACTCTAATATAAGGAAGAAGATATGAAGACTTACAAAAATTATTTAGTCATTTAAATAACAAGAAAAAAACCAGGAGAATGTTGTTTTCCTGAAAGAAGCATACTACAAGTGTAATGTCCTGAAAATGCAGACAATAATTTTAACTTCTAGTAAAAGATTGTCACAGATGAGTCAAGGAGAAGAGTATTACTACCGATGATAGAAAAAAAAAAAAAAGAGAGGAAGGAAAACATTGGAAAGCATTGAAATATTAATTTAATTATTCAAGTCTATTAATATTAGCATGTTTTGGCATAGTGACTAAAAATCAAACACTTGACACTCCTATGTTAGGATTACTAAGAGAAATCACAACATGCTTAGATACATTAAAATTTAAAAGAATTTAATAGAAAAAAAATCAATCAAATAATGCAGGAAGGATAAATGATATCGTCTCATGTGTGTGTAGATGTGTCTGTGTATTCTAATAATTATAGATGATTTGTTCTATATTTGAAGCTTGAAATTTACCACATTTGCAATCACCTCAAAAACACAGAATATAACACAGTGGAAAGTACTCATTTTGTGTGAAACCCACATAAGTGATATAGAAGTCATTGTATAACAAAGTGAACAAGGAAGGAAAAATGTAATTTTGAAGTGCCATAATTAAGATTTAGCCATCATATCACACCACATTTCCATTCTACATCATTCTATTAAGAGGGTATAGGCAAAGGCCACACACTCTTGCTGCTAGAGGGTCCATGTTCTTCGAAAGTATTCAAAAGGGAAGCTTTTTTATTGTTATGTCCTTACAGGAAATAGCATAGTGTTGTGATTATTTTAATTCTTTCTCAAAAAAAGAAAACTCATAAGATAGGTTTTTCCTATCTTAGCATAGGAAGTAGTTTCCTGGCTACATGTTAAAGTATTTTCTTAATGCATAGCACTCATTTTTCATTGCATTACCTATAATGTATAATACTACTTATGATTTCCTCTCAAGATTTATTCAGATTTGAGAGCAATTTTGACTTGTTCATATATTAAAATTTGTTAACTTTTCCATTATATTATCATCAGTAGATATGGTTTACATAACTTCTGTCTTTCAATATTTTAGTTGTGGCCCAGTATTGAACCCATTCCGTAAATGTTTTGCAGATGCTTGGAAAAATGAGTTCTAGCTTTGTACATAGATATAAACAAACTTTATTAACTAAATTGTACCAATCTTCTGTCTTTTTATTTATTTTTGCTATTTAAACATCAAACATTTAGGGTTCGGCTAAATTTTTCCCTTGAATTCCCCTCCTCATCCCACTACATTTTCTCAGGGTTAATCATGCAGATTAGGAGTCAGCTTTCCTGTTTTAAAGCCTCATTCTACTCTGAGATCTGCATCAAACTAGTCAATGTCTTTCAATCTTAGAAACTCTGCTTATTAAATGAAGATATCCCACTACTTCATCAGAACAGCTTTAGATTAAAAGAGATAATGCAAATATAGCAATTAACACAGTGTCTGACACAGAAAATGGTCAGTAAACATTAGTTTTAGTATTATTGGTACTAAGAATAGTTGGTAGATTTTAATTATGCTCCGTTCACTTCTAATACTTTGTTAGATTGTTCATTTGATGTTTCCTTTTGCTGCTAGACACAGAGAGGTATTATGATTGGCTTTTGATCAAACTGATCAGCATACTTTCTCTACAAAGCCTGATTGCATGACTGCCAGTGATTCAAATTCATCAACTTTTCGGATTAGGGTACCAGACCAATAATTCCCAAAGAGCAGTCCTCTCTCCTGTACATTAAAAACAGCAGGAGAGTGTTTTATAAATAAGTCTTGTTCTAGTATTTCTGATTTGATGGATAGACTGCTGGAGCCGAGCAATTTGTAGCAGAAACAGTGATGGCAGCAGTCCAGATATGCAAGACGGATTTGAAAGAGACAGAAGTGGCCTGAACCCAGCCAGAGATGAACCTCCCTACATTGGTACACGTCCATGGTGGTAAGGTAGGTGGAATCAAGGCCTGGTGGTGAATAGCACACTTTCTGTGTTTTGGCATACATATCAGTCATTTAAACTTGGGAATGTTATTTCCCCTGTCTGTTCCTCTGTCTGCTCACTTGTGGACTAGGCAGAAGATGACACCTACCTGACAGAGAAGAGATGAAAGCATTTACTCCACAATAAGTGCTCAAGAAATCTTAGGGTTTTACTATTTCATATTTTGTTGTTGTTTTATCTTTATTATATTTAAATTAGCTTACAGAATAAAAAAGTAGCAATTAACTTCTTTAAAGGATACCACACAAGTGTCACAAAGTATCCCAGCAATGCTGATGGGTATGCAACTATTTAGGAAAAAATTCAAAAATACAAATCAAGAGCCGTAAAAATTAACGTTTTAATGTTCATCTACTTTAACCCACTAATCGTCTTTCTGAGCATCTGTCCTAAGTAAATACTCTGCAATATGTAGAAAAAAATATTTATGCATAACAGTGTTCACTGCACTATCATTTATGATGATAAGAAAACAGAACAAAGCTATTTTAATCATGCATCTATTAAAATTATGTTTACCAAATATTTATAACAAAACACATGTGAATAAATAAAGGAAGAATATGAGAACTCTGTATTATCACAACACATAAACAAAAGAAGAATCTACATAAAAATGTTAGTAGCATCTATTTCATGTAGGATGCTTGCATGTAATTTCTTTTTCTTTAAGCTTTGCTCCTTTTCCATACATTCCAAAATAAACATTTGTTTCCTCTATCATTCACACACACACACACACACACACACACACACACGCACACACACGCACACACACCCACACACAATTGAAGCTGGGATTGTAGTTCAGTGATAAAGTGCTTTCCCAGCACAGATGAGGCCCCAGGTTTGATCCTCAGCACCACATAAAAATTAATAAATAAAACAAAGGTATTGTGTCCATTACAATTATAACAGTGTTTTTTTTTTAATTTTTAAAGAACACGTTTTATTCAAGCAGAGATTGGGTGATACTGAGGCTTAGCCGGCTGAAGGAATGCCTTGGTAGAGAACTGTGCTGGGAATGATTTGGAGTTTTCTCCATCCTCAACCTTTCAGGTGGATCTCCCTGTGTGTGATGTTTCTCTTCCACGATGAGAGCATAACATGACAACCAGGCTCACACATGCACAGTGCTCAGAGGCTTCCATGGCAGGTGACAGTAACAACCGTGACTTGGAATGTATCCCAAAGAGTCCTTCCAGCCAGCAGGGATGTTTCCCGGGGAAGCCTTGTGGGAGGAAAACACTCCCTGATTCTTTGCAGCTTCCTCAATGCAATGATGCATGCCACCAGTCAGGCCCTCCACCAGGCTAGGACCTCCAGTACTATGTGGAATAAAAATGGTGAAAGTGGGGCTGGGGTTGTGGCTCAGCGGTAGAGCGCTCACTTAGAACATGCGAGGCCCTTGGGTTCAATCCTCATCAGCACCACATAAAAATAAGTAAACAAAATAAAAGTTATGTGTACAAGTAAAAAAAAAACCAATTAAACAATGATGAAAGTGGGGCTGAGGGTTTGGCTCAGTGGTAGAGCACTTGCCTAGCATGTGTGGGGCCCTGGGTTTTATCCTCAGCACCTCATAAAAATAAACAAATAAATAAAATAAAGGTATTGTGTCCATCTATAATTAAAAATATCTTTTTAAAATGCTGAAAGTGGCATCCTTGACTGTTTTAGATCTTAGCAAGAAAGATTTCAGCTTTTTCTCATTCAGTATAACATTAGCTGTTGACTTAGTTATTCACTGGTTTTATCATGTTGAGATACATTTCTTGAATTCGTAATTTTTTTCAATGTTTTTATCAATGAAATGATACTGAATTTTATGGAAAGTCTTTTCTTCATCAAATGAGTTGATGATCTTTATTTTTGTCCTTCATTCTGCTGATACTGTGGATCATGTAGAATGATTTCCTATATTGAACTATCCTTGCATTCCTGGAATAAATTACATCTAATCATGGTGAAATAATCTTTTTAATGTGCTGTTGCATTCAGAATGCTAATATTTTGCTGAAGATTTTTTAGTCTAGGCTCACCTAGACTAGACTCATCTCAAATGCATGTTGGTCTATAATTTCCTTTTTCATTGTTTTGTTGCATGTGGTATTAGCATCAGCATAATGCTGGTTTTATAAAATATGTTTGGAACAACTCCTGCCACTTGTATTTTTTGGAATAACTTAATTCCTCTTTAAATGTTTGCAAGAATTAATTGGTGAAGCCCTTGATTTTTTGGGGGGGGGATGGGAGGCTTTTTTATTACTGATTTATTATTGTTTTTGTTTTTTCATTTCCCCAAGACTGAGTCTTTGCAAGGTGTATGTGTGTCTAGAAATTTGTCCATTTCTTCTAGACTATCAAATTTCTTGGTATATGTTGTTCATAATAATTTATAATGATCTTTTGTATTTTTGTGGTGTCAGTTGTAATGTTTTCCTTTTCATGTCTGATTTTATTAGTGATACTAAGAAAAGTGAAGAGAATACCCTAAGAATTTTTCTATTTTATTTATCTTCTTGAAGAATCAGATCTTCTTTTTCTGGTCTTTTATATGATTTTCTTAGTCTTCATTCCATTTATTTTTGCTTTGATCTTTGTTTTCCTTCTACTAATTTTCTGTTTACTTTGTTTTTGTTTTTCTGGTTTCTTGTGAGGTTAAACCTCACAAGATCTTTCAGCTTTTTCAATGTGGGTGTTAATTGCTATAAATTCTCTCCTTAGTATTGCTTTGGCTTATCCCATACATTTTGGTATGTTGTGTTTCCATTTTCATTTGTTTCAAGACATTTTTAAATTTTCTTCCTGATTTTATGCTTGATCCATTGATCATGTTGTTTAATTCCCATATATTTGTTTCATAGTTTCCAACATTTTTCTATTAATTTCTATCTTTATTTTATTGTGGTCAGAAAAGATACTCAATATATTTTTTTTTATTACTGAGATGCATTTTGTGGATTATCATGTGATCCATAAAGGAAGATGTTCCATGTGTTGATGAGAAAAAGTATGTACTCAGGAGCTGATGGATGGAATATGTAGATATTTGTTAGGTCCGTTTGGTCTAGGGTGCAATTTAACTCTGCTGTTTTTATTTATTTTCTGTTTGGATGATATGTGTTTTGTTGAAAGCAGGGTGTTAAATTCCCCAATTATTATCCTATTGTATTGAGTAGTGTATCTTCCTTTAGGCCTATTAATATTTGCTGCTATATTATATTTACATATGTACACATGTATATATATTTAGAATTGTTATTTTACTGTCTTGACCCTTTTATCATTATATAAAAACTTTATTTCTTTTAACCACTTTTGATTAAAGTCTATTTCATCTGATATAAATATGGCTACTTCTGCTTTCTTTTGAAATCTAGCTGCATGGACTATTTAATTGCTTCTTTTCATTTTTAGAGTATGTGTGTCCTTAGATGTGAAGTGAGTTTCTTGTAAGAAACATATAATTTGGTCTTATTTGTTTTCTTGCTTTCTATCCATTCAGTAATTCTCTGTATTTTATTTGGAGAATTTAATGCATTTACATTTGAGGTAATTATTGTTAGGTCTTACTATAGCCATTATGTAAATTGTTTTATAGTTTTGATCTTGTAGTCTTTTCTTCTTTATCCCTTGTGCTTTGCTCTTTTTGCTCAGTGTCTTTGGAGATTTGGATTTGTGTGTATGTGTGTGTGTTTCCATATAAATTTTAAAACAGTTTTTTCTTATGTGAAGGATATGTTTATATTTTGGTAACAAGTCCATCTTTGTAGATTACATTGGGTAATATGGACATTTTAACAATATTGATTTTCCCTTGGAACTAGAGACCATTATGTTAAATAAAATAAGTCAAACTCAGAAGGTCAAGTATCCTGTTTTCTCTCATATGCAGAAACTAGAGAGGAAAAGGGAAAAGAAAGGTGGTGGTAGATCTCATGAAAATTAAAGGGAAATCAGTGGAGAGAAGGGACAGTGGGCTGAAAGGGGGAGGAAGAGGGAAGTGCTGTGGAGTGATATTGGTCAGATGCTATTTTTGTGTGCATGTACAGATATATAATAACAAACCCCATCTTTGTGTACAACTATAATGCACCAATAAAAAATGAAAAAAATTGATCCTCCAATCCATGAACTCACAATGTCTTCTCATTTGTGTGTGTGTTATCTTTAATTTTTTAATCAATGATTTGTAGTGTTCATAGTAGAAATTTTTCACCTCTTTGGTTAAATTTCTCCTTAGGTATTTCATTTTTTTAAAAAAATATTTTTAGTTGTAGAGACAATATCTTTATTTTATTTTTTATTTTTTTAATGTAATGCTAGGGATCAAACCCAGTGCCTCATGTGCAGTAGGCAAGTGTTTTACCACTGACCCACCACCTCAGCCCTCATTTATTTTTGCAGTTATTTTAAATGAGATTGTTTTTTAGACTTATATTTCAGATAATTCATTACTGATATGCAGCCACTCTACTTATTTCTGTAGGTTTATTTTGTATCTTGCAACTTTGTTGAGTTTATTAGTTCTAATTGTGTGTGTGTGTGTGTGTGTGTGTGTGTGTGTGTAAAGCCTTTGGGATTTTCTATTCATAAAATCATATCATCTGCAGATAGTGGCCATTTGATTTCCTTTCCAATTTGGATGCCCTTTAATTCTTTCTCTTGCTCTATTGCTATTGTGTGAACTTCGTCTTGCTTCAGATCTTTGAAAGAAAACTTTCAGATTTTCCCTTTTTGACATAATGTTTGCTGGTGGTGTGTTATAAATGCTCTTATGTTATGGTACATTACTTCTATACCTAATTTGTTCAGCATTTGTAATCATGAAGGGAGGTTAAATGTTATCAAATACCTTTTCTGAATCTACTAAGATACATTGGTGTCTTTGTCTCTTCTTTCCCGCTACTAATTTAGGGTTTGGTTTGTTTTGATTTTTTTCTATTTCGTGTACATACAATGATATATTGTTTATTTGAAATCTTTCTGTCTTTTTGGTGTAGATACTGGTTGTATGAGCTTCCTTCTTAGTACTGCTTCAGTGCCAGGGTTCCACTGGTTTTATCATGTTTTGTCCCCATTATTATTTGCATTGAGAAATTTTAAAATGTCCTTCTTCAGCCAGTGTGGAGATACATGCCTACAGTCCCAACTGCTCTGGAAGTGGAGGCATGAGGATCCTAAGCTTGAGGTCAGTCTAGGCAACTTAGCAAGACCCTGTCTCAAATTATAAATAAATAAATAAAAGGCTAGAGATGAAGCTTAGTTTTTAAGCCCACATGGATTCAATTTCCAGTAATGGGGCAGGCATGCGAATTTCCCTTTGACTTCTTCCTTAATCCATTGGTTGTAAGTTTAATAATATATATTTTCTATGAATTTTGCCTACTTTTCAAATATATTGACATAATATTGGTCACAATATCTGTTGTGTTGTCTGCTACGTCAGCAATTACAGATCTGCTTTTTGGTTCTCTCCTCTTTTATTTTTTTATACAATTTTCTTAGGTTTGTTTTTTAATCAATATTATCAGATCACAAAGAACTAACTTTTTACCTGGCTGATTTTTTTTATTCTATTTTAATGATTATCAAGTCTATTTTTCTTATTCCCTTCCCTTTCATGTCATTGATGCACCATCTTACAGTCAGCACAACTCAAGGCCTCTGCACACAGTCCTTCCTGGGGTGCACCCTTTAAGAGCTAACTCCCCCTGGCAAACACTTTGACTTTTCAAAATAAACACTCTCTTACAGTTAATTAAATTCATTATACTCGAAAATTTAATTCCTGTCAACACACACATTATAACTTCAAATTGTTTGTAATTATTTGCCATTAAGTCACTTTCAAAAACTAAAAACATATCTGAATTTTTTTTAAAATTTGCTCATACCTATTATCTTCAATTGGATGTCTTTTAACATTTAAACCTTAGGTTTTTTATTTGGTTTTGTATTTCAATTCTTAATACACCATTTTACTATATTTTATCATATCTCTGATTATATATAAGGTATGTTGACACCAAATTCATATCTTCATACATGTATTTTGTATAATGATGAGGGTCTTCTTTCACCATCCATGCTATTGCCCTTCTCCCTCCCTTTCTCTCCCACCCCTATTCCCTATCTAGAGGTAATCATCCTCCCTTGCTCTCCCTCCCAACCCCATTTTGAGTCTCCCCCCTTATATCAGAGAAGACATTCGGCATTTGTTTTTTGGGATTGGCTAACTTCACTTAGCATAATCTTCTCTAATGCCATCCATTTCCCTGCAAATGTCATGATCTTATTTTTTTATTGCTGAGTAATATTCCATTGTGTATAAATGTCACTTTTTTTATCCATTCATCCACTAAGGACACCTAGGTTGGCTCCACAGTTTAGCTATTGTGAATTGTGCTTCTATAAACATTGATGTGACTGTATTTTTTATTTTTCTCTCCAAATTGCTTCATCTGCAACTTTTTACATCTCAGTTAGTACCAATCCTATTTTTCCAGTTTCTCATTTCAGGGACCTGCAAGTCATCTTTAATTTCTCCCCATGGCTCCACCTTCAAAATATACCCAGAATCCTTCCATTTATTCCTATCACAACATACCTGGTCTGACCCCAAATCCCTTGTTGGAAGTATTGCATGAGACCTCTTAGGTCATTGACTCTCTAGCTCCAATTCTTTTCTCTTTTAAATTGTGCCTTTTCCTTCCATGAAACTCTGAAGATTCAGAAACAGAGAAACAACAAAAACAACTACAACAAAACCTTTTGCTCTAACTCTTAATGGTAGGCATGGCCATATCAATTGCTTTGGCTAATGGAGTTTCATAAAAAAGTAATAAAGGGGCTTGTACATCTAACACCACCAAGAAGATAGCTGGTTTGCTGGTACCAAGATAGAGAGCTCAGCTACTGCTGTAAAGTTCAGTCTAAACTTGCAATCCTGCATCCAAATACTGCAGATGAGTATATACCCAAACGGACAAGGTCCATGGAGACACCCACAGATGTTCGAGATATAAATGGTCATTTTTTCAGGCTGCAGAAATTTTACAGTTATATCTATTATTATAGAAATCTTAGATTTATATAAACTGCTAATCTCTCAATCTCTTCCCAAGTCTCCTAAAATCTTGTCTAAATATGCCAGCCAATGAGGCTTTTTTTGTTGCTTTTTAATTATTCTATTTTTTTCTAATTTGTTTTACTTTAATTTTCCATAGTAGAATGGCAATGTTTAAAATACAAATATAAGGATGTACTTATTCATTTTATCCATATGTTGCACCATATCTCTTGGACAGTTTTGACAATGGGGAAAAAAAACTTGAGCAATAGAGAAATTAGAAGCAAAGCAACTGGTTTTGTATCCCAGCTCCCAACCTTTAAAAAATACCCATCAAGGAACATATGAGTCAGGTGAAGATCAGAGTTGATGTGAATCGTAGGTGAAGATCAGAGTTGATGTGAATCGTATACCAATCAGTGTTTTATATTTTGCAAGAGAGAAAATAAAACCATTTTATATGGTATGATATTATCTGAGTAGTACTTCTAGAAACTCTCACTTTAAAGACTCATAAACAGATCTCAGTTTTTAAAAATAAAGTTTAATAATCAGTAAAAATTTCAAATAGATTGACTCTTAACTGTATATGATGGCAAATTATCTTCCAACTTCTTAAAATATCCTTACTCAGCTAATGAAAACTCATATGCCTATATGTATTTTCTTAAAAGGTCAGACTAGTTATCCAACATACTCCAAACACCTAAATCACCTCATCACCACATTATAAGGAAATACTCAAAATTAGGGAGAAACATGTCACAATTGTGAAAGTATAAAATCTATGAAGAGGTAATACATGCTTTCCTCTTTTGTATTTGATCTTTCTGTATCTCTCTCTCTCTCTCTCTCTCTCTCTCTCTCTCTCTCTCTCTCTCTCACACACACACACACACACACACTGAAATGCTTGTTTAATGTGCTAAATTCTGTATTTCAGTGTTGCTCAACTGAGTCAAAGTGGAATCAGTGGACATTTCAATCAAGAGACTTCAGTTAAAAAAAATAGAAAAAGTGTAACTGTTAAATGGTATTAAATACATTTTCCCTAACTGGCAAGTCCCAGCACTCATAATGTTTAGCCATTTGCTTATTTATGTATTTATGTTTTCTTTATTTTTCTCTTTCTGATTTAGACTATGACATTATCCTCCCCTATCAAAACCTCAACCACTCAGTGGAGTCTACAAATTCTCTGAGCCTAGTATCTTGAATAAACTTCAAAATGCTGGCCAATTTTGGATTAGTTCTGGTCCAGAAAACCTGACAACTCAGGGAATTTCTTCCCCATCCAGTAGGCTATACACACATCCTCTCCAAAGTCTGCATCCCATCATTGAAGTGGATCCCTCCCTATCTACTATGGATTTAACATGAGTAGTGTCATCCAACGGTCCATATGTAAACACTTGATCTTCAGAGTGACAATACTGGGAGACACTGTGGACTTTTTGAGATAGAGACTAATGGGAAGTCCCTTAGGTCCATGATGTGGCACACTCTTCCACCCTCACCCAAACTGCCAGTGCAAGTGCCATTGCCTTCGAATTTCCAAAAATGTGATCTAAAAAAGCCTTTTTTTTTTATAATTTAGTTGCCTCATGTATTTCATTGTAATAATGTGAAGCTGACTGAGAGGCTTTCCAAGTTAGTTTTTTCTTTAGGTACTCTCCCTCAAACCCAGTGTATTCTTTATAACTCTTTTTCTTATTTCCTCTTATCTAAGAGAAAGTACTAACAATTATCTACATTAAACTTTCCCAGTTCAAATTGTTCAGTTTCCGTTTTCTAATTTATTAAAAATCCTAATTGTAGAAGCAGATTAGCCTATTTTCTAAGGATAAAAAAGTAACTCATCAAATTATTATTTAGAAGTGGAGCCATGTAAGTAATATAGAAAATATGCCATCATAATTCTTACCTATATGGGGCTGGGGACGTGGCTCAAGTGATAAAGCACTCTCCTGACAGGCGCAGGGCTCTGGGTTGGATCCTCAATACCACATAAAAATAAAAATAAAAATAAATATTGAGTCCACCTAAAACTAAAAAAAAAATTTAAAAAAATAATAATTCTTTCCTATCCGTAAATTTTTTTAAAACTTGAAACTAAATTGCTTTTCAAAGTCTGGGTCATTTGTTTCTATGAATGCATTCAACAGATTCACACAAAGATAAATGTTATGATAAAAGCATTTTTTTTTGTGAATTAGGCACAGTGATGGATATTATAAGAAAGTTCCCAGAAGGTTTGCAATAAACATTGTGCATTTCTTTTGTGCATCATGAATGTCTAATACACATTTCTCTTCTAAAATAATAATTAAACATAGCATACATTCAGTAAAAGTATACTTAGTTTAGTAGACATAATGTGACCACAAAAATGAACTACCATATCATGTAAAGGGCTGCCGTCTCATTATTGAAGAATGCCAAAATGATCCGTCAATTACACCAAAACAGATAAAAAGCACAAGGGGGCTTTAATAAGTTTCAAATTTCTAAATGTAAAAAAGTCACCCAAGACATTTTTCTGCATGACTTATTTTATTGTGATAAAAGATACATTAATATTAATGGTTTGTATCATAAAACACTTTTATGTTTGACTGAATGCAGTGACCACTAATAATGTCATCGTGATAGCCACATGGTTTAGCATAGGATTTCATGACATCTTCAATCCTGTTATTTCTTTCAACAAGTAGTATCTGCTTCTGATAAGATGAAATAAACAATAAGGTAGCCTCCAAGGAGCCAGGAGAATGAGGAAAGTTCACATCACTTGAGCTCAGTTCTGTAGGTAAGCATATACTATGGATGAGAAACATAAAAAGTAATTGTGTAGTATGACAGGAAGGGATTAACAGATGAATGGACAGCCAGTTGGGAGGTTCAAGTAAAGTTCTCTATTCAGAATTTTTAATTGATTCAATTATCATGAAAGCAGGGGAAACAACCTGTTAGAGGCATCTAGAATTGAGAGGGGTGAGAGTAGATTTGTACAAGTTCAAAGAATTCATAGATTCTAGAATATAAAAGAGCACCATAAAAATTACAAACAAGGTTGAGATCCTGCCTGGAAGAGATAGAGGTGATGTCTAGAGAGGATTTCTGAATCTCAAAACATAAATTGATGGAGGTAAGAAAAGAGCAGGTTTGCATCATATAAGAAAAAGTACATAGGGTTAGAGAGGTTATGAACAAGAAGAGGGTCATAAGAACTAAACACCATGGAATCCAAAAGATGCTGAGCCACAACGAGAAGCAAGATGTGTTCACTTTACAATTCCATTGTTTCATAAAAGGTTGAGGTACAAAGAATCAATCTACTAGTGGATTATTTTACTTAACCTGATACACTCAAAACATAGTGTTAGGTTCCTTAATTGCCCATCGGTTACAGATCTGAATTTGAATCCCTTCACCTTTAATTACTAACCATATGGCCCTGAGAACCTTACTTCTCCTATTGAGATTTCATTTTCCTCATCCAAATTAATGCTGATAAATATTTATGTAATGAATCCTGTGAGCACTTAGTGGGTAAAACACATATCAGAGTTTCAGACACATAGCATATACTTTATTTTGCTACAATGTACAAGACTGGGCTTAATATATTTTTTAAATAAATATAGGTCAAAATAAGCACTGCTTTTCAAACATTCTAACTTGGAGTTTTAGGGAGAAATGAAGAATCCAGATTACTTTACAAGGCTCTTATTGCCTCAAAGTCCCAGAATGTTTCTAAATGGAGTATGGAAATGAATTATCCTTATGGACAGTTTCATTATAGAGGAGGGCAGGGTAAAACTTGCAGAAGACAAGATCTGAAGATACCTGCAGAGTTGCCACCTGTCTCACACTGGGTAACTTGGCCAAATCCAGGGCTAGGCAGTGGGCCACTGCCATTTGAAGTAGGCCAGACCTGCGAGTTGTTGGCCACAGCAAGGGGCGCCCTCCTCTTCCCTCACCCCTGCAGTGCACACTCCTCCCTAGCTTGCCTCTTCCTGTTTTCCAGATATCACTTAGCCCTGCTTCCTTCCATTCTGAAATTACAAACACTTGCCAAACAATTATATTCAATTGAATCTCCATTAGTGTTGACCTTATTTCAATCATGATTAAAAAAAAAAAAGAGGGAAGTAAATCACCATCTTACTATTCCAGAAGATAAACTGAAATATATAATACTGTATGAGATTCTGGTATTCTCAGTAATAAGATTCAAATGAAAACATTCTTAACTGCAATTAATCAAAATGATAAATGATAAAAATAAAAGAAAGGAAGATGTACAGAGTGTGCCTATTACCATGGTTACTATATTTTGAGTAGTTTCAGGCTAGAATATATGAAATTATCAGTACAGAGACTGTTTGCTAAGCCTATAATAGCTGGGCTTGAAAACCAAACTAACCAAGAAATAAGAATGATTCTACAACCTATCTGTACAGATATGTGTACAGATTTATTAAGAAAGAAAGAGGTAAAAAAGGGAAGTAAACATTCACTTGTCTACCAATTAATAACTTGTTACCATCATCACATATACTAAAAGTATAAGGAGATTAAACTGCTTTGAACTTGTCTTTGAAACAATAATAAAACTTCATCAAAGTACATCCTTCATGGAAAACAGAATTTAACAGAATGCTTAATCTCAAAACAAAGCAAGTTTTATAGTGTGTTATGGAAAGAAAAGAGAAAAGCTCTATTTAGCCACTTTGTATTTAAAATTGACTGGACTGGAATAAAATATGAGATTGTAAGATAGAAATTCAATATTCCATCTAAAACTAATTTTTTTCTTGAGATATACCTGACCAACTCTTGTTAATACAGATGGGAAAAAAAGTCACTTATTAAAATTATTTCAATTTGGTGCTCAGAGCACCAAAATTTATTTGCTAGACAGTTTTTTATTTAGTCAAAATCATTTTTTTATTTCTTAGCAACATTTATTTCTATAATTCTTGATATGAAAGACCCCCGTTTCCCTGTCCAAGGAGAATCACACGAAACACTGGCTGCAAAAGCAAGAGGTGTTTATTGAGACACAGGTGCCTGCGGGTGCCCAGCAGAACCTCAGCTGGAGCTTTGGTAAACTGGCACACCAGGCTTGGGGATACAGAGATTTTTATAGGGTTTAGGACAGGTTTCGCGTGTGCGGGAAGCAACAGGTTTCTTATTGGTTTCTTTAAATCTAGCATATAGGCCACCTAGGGGGTACAGGTCTGTATTCCAAAAACCACAGGTCTGCATTCCATTCTTTCTGTTCCTGCTTATCTGTTCCTGGATGCCGGTGCTCTGTTCTTTCTCAACCGGTTATGCGGAAAGCACATCCGGCACCTGAGCCTGTTTATGACATGCCTGGTATCTTGATTTCATATCTTGGCCTTAGGTAACTGGGCTAACTGGGCTAGGGTCTTTCAGATAATTACAAGTATATCTTATATTTATGCAATAAATGTTTTCAAAGGTGACTTTCAACTTTATAAATTATATTGTTTGTAATGTCTCAGGTCTTTGGTAAAATTAAAAAATACAATTATCCCATATCTGTCATTTGTGTAAATCCCATAGTTTGAAACATTTTAAAACAAGTTGCCAATTTAAAATATTCAGATTTGGGACCGGGGTTGTGGCTCAGTGGTAGAGTGCTTGCGCAGCATGCCAGAGGCAGTGGGTTCAATCCCAGGTACCACATAAAAATAAACAAATAAAATAGAGTTATTGTGTCCATCTACAAATAAAAAAATATAAAAAAAATAAAATATTCAAATTTAATTATAAGTCTGAAGTATTCTCTGAAATATCTATTAAATATATATAAAATGAAATACCTGGACAAGCAAAACAACAAAGGACATTTTTTAAAATGTCAGACATCAATCTGTAGAGTTATGGCAAAAAAAAACAAGCTTACTTATTACAAATTATTTTAGCAACTAGGTTGGTTATATTCATCATGCTACATAAAACACCATGTACATTCTAGAATTAAAACAACCTAAGGACAATGCTGTGGTCTAAGCTACTCAGGGAAGAATGTTATGGTATTCTTAGACAAAGCAATCATTTGAAAGAATATAAAGATCACAAAATTACCAGAAGATTAAGATGAATGAAGTACAACATAGACCCATGTCAAATGGGTTTGGAATATTGTTAATTGAGTATTCAATCAGGAAAAAAAAAAAAAGACAAACTAGTCTATTTTTGAAAAAATTAATCAGAGTTATTATTCAACTTGATTTATATAACTGAACATTCTTTAGACGAAGTGGACATATTTTTCATCCAAATTAGCATACTTTTAATTATAAAATTATTGAAATTAAAGAATGCTTGATATAGTTACTGATTGACTTCAAATTTGTTTTTTTATTGATAGGCTTATAAAAGCATTTTAATCCAAAAGTTATTTTCAAATAAATGTTTCCTAAAAATTAAAAATATGTTTTATATATTGAAGAAATATTTTTAAAAATTACAAGTTACTATAGAGCTATAGTAACAAAAACTGCATTGTGTTTTTCAAAAGAACTAAAATCACCATGAATATCAATGGAACATAATAGAAAACACAGAGACAAAACCACATATATACAGCCATCTGATACTTGCAAAGGTATCAAAAAAACATGTTGGAGAAAAGATAGCCTTTTTAACAAATGGTGCTGAGAAAACTAAATACTATGTGTAAAAGAAAGTAGATTCCTATCTTTCACCCTGCACAGAAGTCAACTCAAAGTAGATCAAAGACCTAAGAATTAGACCAGAAAATTTGCTTGAAGAAAAAAATAGGCTTAACAATCCAAAACATTGGTTCAGGCACTGACTTCTTTAACAAGCCCCATAAAGCTTAGGAAGTAAAACCAAGAATCAATAAGTGGGACAACATCAAATTAAAAAGCTCCTGCACAGCAAAGGAAACAATTCTGAGCATTAAGGGATGGCCTACAGAATAGGAGAAAATCATTGTCTGCTATCCCTTCAACAGGGATTGAAGTCCAGAATATATAAAGAACTCAAAAAATTAATGCAAAATCAAATTATCAAATAAATAAGTGGGCAAAAGAATTAAGTAGAAATTTTTTAAAAGAAGAAACACAATGGCCAACAAGTACATGAAAAAATGTTCAACATCCCAGCAATCAGGGAAATGCAAATCAAAACTATATTGAGATTTTTTTTCCTCATTCAATTCAGAACAGCAATCATCAAGAAAACAAATAATAAGAAATGCTAACAAGGATGTGGGTAAAACATATACTTACACCTCGTTGGTGAGACTACAAATTAATCCAGACACTTTAGAAAGCAGTATAAAGAATGGAATGGAACCACCAAATGACCCGGCTATCCCACTCTTTGTTATTTTTTCAAAAGAACTAAAATCACCATATTACAGTGATACCGGCACATCAATGTTTATAACAACACAATTCACAATAACCAAGTTATAAAACAATCCCAGGTGCCTGTCAACAGATAAATGGACAAACAGAAAAAAACGTGGTATATACACACATTGGAGTTTTCCTCAGTCATAAAGAAGAATGAAATTATGTCATACTCTGGTAAACGGACAGAACCAGAGACCATCATGCTAAGTGAAATAAGTCAGATTCAGAAAGCCAAGAGTCAAATGTTTTCTCTCACATGTGGAAGCTAGGAAAAAGCAAGGTGAAAAAAATAAAAATAGAAACAAGATCAGTGGAGTACAGAATGGGGATAGATGAGCAGGAAATAGAGATGGGAAAAGGAAGGAACTGTGCAATGAAATTGACCAAATTAGGCTCTATAAACATATGGATATACCATAGTGAATTTCACTATTACATATATCTATAAAGCACCAATTTATATAACCATAAATAAGTAGAAGGAAGAACAGTTGAGAGGGAGATGAGGGAGAAGGGAAGGAAAAGATGAAGCACTGGGGAATGAAATGGAGCAAATTATATCTCATGCATAAATGATTATGTCAAAATGAACCCAGCTATTACAATGCACTAATAAAAGCATCTTAAATTATATTAATTATTTGAAAATGGCTTTGAAATTCTTATCTCATCACCTGCCACAAAAGGTAGCAGGTGAAAAGAAATGGGGAGAAAGACCAAGGAAGACTGGGTAGTGGGAAAATTGTTGAAGACTCTTCCCTTCCTGAGTGATCAGGCTTCAAAAGTACCATTTAGAAGTTTATTATGTAGTCCTTGAAGTTTAGGGCAGTAACTGACTGTTGTGGTTTGAATGTGTCTCCCAAATTTCATGTTGGAAAATTAATACTCAAATTAATATTCTAATGGTAATTGGTGATGAGACCTGAGAAGAGAATTAGGATTAGATGAGGCCACAAAGGTGAATCCCCCACCTTGGTGGCATTAATAGCTTTTCAAGAAGAACAGAGACCCAAACTAGCAAGTTCATTCTGCCTCACCATGAGATGGCTTCAAACATACTATGATCAGGCAGAAGGTCCTCGCCAAGGAGGATGCCAAGGAGATGCCAGTGCCATGCTCTTAGATTTCTCAGTCTCCAGAACAATGAGCCAAATAAGGCTCTACTCTTTACCAATTACTTGATCTTAGCTATTTTGTTACATCAACAAATAAAAAGATGAAGACACTGACCCATACCAGAAAAAGACAAAATGTAAGAAGGTAGCTATGCTGATGGGCAGTAACAATAACATATGGTAGGTATGTCAGGAAAGAAATGTGCTTTTCAGGTCTGGAAAGCCAAGAATTGCTTATTTTCCATCAACAAAGGGAAACCATGAAGAGTAGCCAAGTTGAGTCATAAAAGAAGTACCCCATGGAAGAACATGGACCCTCTAGCAGCAAGGTGTGTGACTGGGGAACAAAGGGGGAGAATGAGAAACACCCAGCTGAAGGAGGTATGGTCTGTGGCAGGGGGCTGCAAGTAGAAGCACCACTAATAGTGAGGATGGGGGAGAATCCCTGAGGCCACTACAGGAGTGTCCCACAGGAATGAAGCCTGCATTTGAATGTGTGCCATACACAATGAAATACCTGAGTTTTACTCTGAATTTCATCTTCTACTCTCCCCATTTTACACATAAGTTTTGAAGCCCAAGTCAAGGCAGAACTAAATAATCTTCCAATTCAAAAATATTGAAGATTTTGGTACAAAACCAACAAAATAAGACTTAACTGGATTTTTAATATCTGAATTCAGGAGATAATCAATTGTATCTGACCAAGATTTTGTTCATCAACAGAGAAGAATAATTTTGCATTGTGGATTTTAAAAATTAAGAAAACAGTATTAAGAATAACCATAACATCAATAATAATAAAGTTACATTTATCTTCTTCTGAACAGAATCATAGTTATTAGCTAGTTATACATCAATATTTATTAAGATACTTAAAAGTTTTTAAATGACTAGTGTTTACCTCCTCCCAATCTTTATTTAAAATGGCTATTTCTCAGATTAGGGCACCTGCATCCTTGGGAGACACAATAATATGACAGAGGATAAGCAAAGTCACAAGATTGTGACTTTAAAACAAAGAAACAATTATTTTTATGCATATCAGAGTAAATTAGAAAAGGAGCTCAATGTATACCAAAGCAAAGACGTGGTAGAGGAAAATGTTCCAAACAAGATTGGAGAAATTAATCCATGAAGTATCCTTCACTAAGAATTTCCAGTTCTTCCTCATCCTCCTCTTCCTCCTCTTCCCTTTCTTCTTCTCCTTCTCCTCCTCCTTCTTCCTTTTTTTTTGTACCCAGAGTCATTTATCCACTGAGTCACATTCCCAGTCCTTTTCATATTTTATTTTGAGAAAGGGTCTCACTAAGTTTGAATTTGAAATCCTCTTGCCTCAGCCTACTGAGCCGATAGGATTAAAGACATGCACTACTGCACCTGACAGAATTTCCAGTTCTTTAATAGAAACTATTTAGAAAGCAAATATCAAGACCATATTACAGGGGCTGGGATTATAACTCAGTAGTTATAATCACACATATTATAATCACACATATGATTATAACTCAATAGTTATGATCACACATATAACTCACACATATGAGGTTAGGGTTCAATATTCAGCACCACAAAATAAATAAAAAATAAAAGTATTGTGTCCATCTACAACTAAAATATACACACACATGTTACAGCCAGACACAGTGGCTCAGTGGCTCAGGAGACAAGAAGATTGTGAATTCAAAGCCATCTGTAGCAACTTAGTGAAGCCCTAAGCAATTCAGTGAGACACTGTCTCTAAATAAAATATAAAAAAGGGCTGGAAATGGTTCAGTGGTTAAATATTCCTGGGTTTACTCTATGGTATCATAAACAAAAGACAAAAACAAAAAATGGCTATTTTTACTGATTTTATTATTTTTTTTAAAAAAATGACAACAGTGAAATGTATTACAATCCTTACTACACATATAGAGCATGATTTTTCGTATCTCTGTATATAAAGTATGTTCACGTCAATTTATGCTACTACACATGTACTTTTTTCGCATTACAATTCTTAATACACATATATACCACAGTTTTTCATATATCTGTTTGTATATATGGTATGTTGATACCCAATTCAAGTCTTCATACATGTATTTTGTATAATGATGACCATCACATTCCACCATCCTTGCTAATGCCCTTCCCCCTCCATTTCCCTCCCACCCCTCTTCCCTATTTAGAATTAATCTAATCCTCCCATGCTCTCCTTCCCTATCCCACTATGAGACACCGCCCTTATATCAGAGAAAATATTCAGCATTTGTTTTGGGGTGATTGGCTGACTTCACTTTCCTCGCCAACAACAAGTGTTGTTGATATCTTAAGAGTAGTTTTGATTTGCATTTCTCTGATTGCTAGAGATGATGAGTATTTTTTCATATATATGATGATTGGTTTTATATCCTCTTTTGAGAAGTGACTGTTCATGTCCTTGGCCCATTTATTGATTGGATTATTTGTTTTTTTGGTGCTTAGCTTTTTGAGTTCTTTATATTCCCTAGAGATTAATGCTCTATCTGATGTGTGAGGGATAAAAATTTGCTCCCAGGATGTATGCTCTCTATTCACCTCACAGATTTTTTTTTTTTGGCTGAGAAAAGAACTTTTTAGTTTGAATCCTTCCCATTTATTGAGTCTTGGGTATTTTATATTATTACATTTCATGATATCATTATCTGTGTCACTTTGTGAACTTACACAATGAAAATTCCTTATTGCTCAGCCATTTTATGTAATATTTTTTATCCTTTATACAAACTTGCAAACCAAATAACTCTAGTGTTTTAATAAAATGATATTAAAATTAATATTCTAACATCTCTTCCAGGCAGACACAGTGCAACTCCTACAAATGGCCTACAGTGAGACACCAATCAAGACAACTAAATGGGGATTACAATTGAGAAAAGAAGAACCTGATACAAAATGTTTTTATACAGAATATTTTTATAAACTTTTAGTAATTATTCCCTTTGCTTCAAATATTTAACAGTTGCAGACCAAAAAAATCACATGAAATATCTAAAAACATAGCCCAACTCCAAAGCAAAATAAATATGTATATGAACCAGAACCACAATGCAAAGTTGAAAGCTCAAAGTCACAGGTCTCTGGCACCTAGAAGCATCAAGTGGTGGCCAAGAGTCCATAATAATAATAATAATAATAATAATAATAATAATAATAATAATAATAGAAAGAAAGTAAAAAGAAAGAGGGGGTGGGGGGAGATAGATAACTGCAACAAAAGAATTCTAAATGAGATGAGGGGCCAGGACCAGGCTCATTGCTTAAAGTCAGCAGCTGAAGGAGAAAAATCTGCCTTCTTCTAAGGGATGTTGAGACATGCTGCTAGTCCCTGCCTACACTGAGCTTTCTGAAAAGCTGAGAGCTAGACTGGTGAAAGGACAGGGTCATACATAGCCTTTGGATCAGAAAATAGGTCAATATCCTTAATATTTCTACAGGATGCATGATCTAAACCAACGTTATGAGACCTGGCTCTGGGCTTGGGGCCAGAACCTTGAGTAGACATTTCTTCCAAACTACTGGACTGCTAGTTAGTTTGACAACTTGGGGGATAAATTTGGGAAGAAATTTAATAGAGAATAAAATCTGGTTAAAAGAACTTGAGTTGTAAATAAAAATGTTGTCCCTGATATGCAGATGCTAACATACAATGGGGGGGGGATAGAGAAGTTCATTGGATTATACAAAGGGGAATGAAGGGAAGGGGAACAAGAAAAGACAGTAGAATGAATCAGACATAACTTTCCTATGTTCTTATAGGAATACACGAGCAATGTAACTCCACATCATGTATAACCATTAGAATAGGATCCTAATTAGAATAAGTTATACTCCGTGTATGTATAATATGTCAAAATACCATCTACTGTCATGTATATCTGAAAAAAAACATTTTTTTAAAAAAAGGAATCATAATAAGTCTATGCCTTAATTACTTTAATATATATTATATTTTTAAAATTTTGGCAGTCCCATTGTGTCTGAAGTGTTGCCTCATTTGTGGTTTTGACTTTCAGGTTCTGTTGTTAAGCATTTTCTCATGTGATTGTTAGACATTTGTACGTCTTCTTTGGAGAAATGTGTATTTGTTTTCCAAAATGTCTTGAACCAGTAAGCCCCTACCCTTTTTCAAGGAGTTCTGTGTGTATTTTGAGGTATGCCTTTAACACAGAGTAATTCAACATTCTGGTGTAGCCTTCAGTCTCTACTTGTATACAGACTCAAAGTCAGTCAAGGGTACTCTGGGCCTTCTCGGTTTTTTGTTGAACATACACCTATCTGTGCACATGACCTACTAGTCCCCTAGTATTATGTAGAAGCTTTTCAGATCCCTCTATTGACGCCTCATTCCAAATTTTTTTCTTTCAAACTTTTTGGGTAGCTTTGTGTTTGCCTCCACTGGTATTGCCAACAAGGTTGTTGCACTGTTAAACAATGCATCTGACTTTCCAGTGAATGACCTTGGGAGAGGACTTCATTTGTTCAGTGAGTTCTGAATCAGTTCAAAGAAAGACTAGGCCTCTTCATGTGGACTTTCCACAAGCTACTGGACAGGTCAAATAATTCTCAGAGATAATTTTTTTGAAAGACCAAACTCCTTTCTGGTCCTTAACAGTGGCTACTCAGTGCTAATTTTCGCATCTCTTTGGCTCTAATGCTGAGGTTTTTAAGGCCACAGAAGAGATAGAACATACAAATGGGCCAAGTTAAATTCCTCAAGGCTCACAGTTCTGAGATTCAGTCATTTTTCTTAAATAAATGTCCTCAAATTGTTGAAAACCTTTGATTTATTTCCACAGTCCTGAAAAGACAGATTTTGACAAATGAGATTTTTACTACAATCTTATTTCTTTTATGAAGGAGTTTAAGTCAGTCATTCCAGAAATGTTTCTCAAGATTTTTAAAATTTTTTTTCTTTTTTTTTAATTTGTTACAGTTATACATGAGAGTAGAATACACTTTGATACATCATACATAAATGGAGTATAATTTTTTATTCTTCTCGTTGTGTATGATGTAGAATCACACTGGCATGAGGTAATAATGTCAGATTCATTCTACTGTCCTTTTTATACCCACACCCCTCCCCTCCCTTCACTCCCTCTACCTAATCCAAAGTAACTCTTCTTCCCTAGCTGCCCTCCCACCTTATTGTGAATTAGCATCTGCATATCAGAGAAAATATTCAGCCTTTGGTTTGGTGGGATTGGCTTATTTCACTTAGCATGACGTTTTCTGGCTCCATCCATTTACCAACAAATGCCATAATTTTATTCTCTTAGGCTGAGTAATATTCCATTTTGTATATATAACACATTTTCTTTATCAGTTCATATGTTGAAGAACACCTAGGTTTGTTCCATAATTTAGCTATTGTGAGTTGAGAGGTTAACCATTGATGTGGCTGTGTCACTATAATATGCTAATTTTTAAGTCCTAAGTCCTTTGAGTATAAGCCAGGGAGTGAGATAGATGGGTCAAATGGTGGTTCCATTCCAAGTTTTCTGAGAAATCTCCACACCACTTTCATAATGGTTGCACAAACTTGCAGTCCCACCAGCAGCAGGACATAAAATCAATACCTATAAATCAAACGTATTCCTATATATCAGTGATGAATCTACTGAAAGAGAAATAAGGAAAATTACCCTATTCACAAGAGTCTTAAAAAATACTTGGGAATCAATCTAACAAAAGAGGTGAAAGACCTCTATAATGAAAACAACAAAGCAATAAAGAAAGTAACATAATAAGACCTTAAGAGATTGAAAGACCTCCCATGCTCCTAGATAGGCAGAATAAATATTGAAAAGGTTATACAGATTTTAATGCAATTCTTATTAATATCCAAATGACATTCTTTATAGAAGTAGAAAAAGCAATCATGAAATATATTTAGAAAAATAAGATACCCAGAATAGCCAAAAAAAAAAATCCTTAGCAGGAAGAGTGAAGCAGGAGGCATCACAATACCAGACCTCAACTCTAGTACAGAGCCATAGAAACAAAAAACAGCATGGTATTGGCACCAAAACAGACAGACTGACCAATGGTACAGAATAGAAGACACAGAGACAAATCCACAGAAATAAAGGTATCTCATATAGGCAAAAGGCACCAAAAATATTCACTGGAGCAAAGATAACATATCCAACAAATGGTACTGGGAAAATTGCAAATCCACATGTAACAAAATGAAATTAAACACACCTATTTCTCACCCTTCACAAAACTGAACTCAAAGTGGATCAAAGACTTACACACTAGAACAGAGGCCCAGCTCCCCACTAATAGAAGAAAAAAGCAGAGGCCCAAATCTTCATCATGTCAGCTTAGGAATTGACTTCTTTAACAAGACTCTTAAAAGTACAAGAAATAAAATCAAGAATCAATAAATGGGTTGGACTCAAACTAAAAAGCTTTTTCTCAGCAAAGGAAACAATCAATAATGTGATGAGAGAGCCTACAGAATGGGAGAAACTGTTTCCCACATGCACCTAAGATACAGCATTAATATCCAGAATATATAAAGAACTCAAAAAACTTAACACCAAAAGAACAAATGAAAATCAAAACTACTTTAATATTTCATTTCATTATAGTCAGAATGGCAATTATCAAGAATACAAGTAACAATAAATGTTGGTGAGGATTTGGAGATAAATGTACTCTGATACATTGCTTGTGGGACAGCAAATTGGTGCCACCACTATGGAAAGCAGTATGGAGATTCCTTAGAAAATGTGGAATGGGACCACCATTTGATCCAGTTATCCTACTCCTGGGTCTATACCCGAAAGACTTAAAATTGGCATCTACAGTGACATAGCCACATCAATATTTATAGCAGCTCAATTCATAATAGTCAATCTATGAAACCAACCTAGGTTTGAATTGATGAAGAAAATGTGGTATATAAACACAACAGAATATTACTCAGCCATAAAGAAGGATGAAATTATAGTATTTACCAGTAAATGGGCCGAACTGGAGACTCTCATGCTAAGTAAAATAAGCCAATCCCCCAAAACCAAAAGCCAAATGTTCTCTCTGATATGTGGATACTAATCCAAAACAAGGGAAGGCAGGGAGGGGAAGAATATAGTCCATTGGATTAGACAAAGGGGAATGAAGGGAAGGGAGGGGGAGGGGAATAGGAAGAACAGTAGAATTAATTTGATGTATTCCTATCCTTGTATGTGAATACACAATCAGGGTAACTCCACATCATATACAACCACAAGAATATGATCCTGATTAGAATAAGTTTTACTCCACATATGTATAATATGCCAAAATACATTCCACTATCACATATATCTAAAAATACATAAAATAAAATTAAATTTAAACGGAAAGATTAACTTTCTGGTAATAATAATAATTTATGTATTTAAAAATAATTTCTTTGAAGATATTTCTGAAATGGTTTTCACTTCTTGAAAAGTTTTCTTTTTAATCAATGCTGTCAATTGGAAGCATTCAATCTTATTCTAGTCCCCATGTATCATTGTATCATTTATAGTTATAAGCAGGAAAAAATGACTAGCAAAAACTTACTCTTACTGGAAAACAAGAACTGGAGTGTATGCAAAAACTTTCATTTGACTCTTTTAAGGCAGACAATTTAGTATAAAGTTATTCCTTGATAATATGGAGGATTGGCTTCAGAATCCCCTATAGATTCCAAATTCCAAGAATGCTCAAGTCCCTTTTATAACTGAGTGTTACTTGAGTATAACATATGCAATCATCTAGTATACTTAAAACCATCTCTAGATTATTTTTAATAACAAATATTATATAAATGCTATGGAAATATTTGTTATACTTTATCATTAGGGAATAATAAGGGGAAAATGTCTCTGCCTATTCAGTACAGATGTATTTTTTTCTTTGCAAATATGTTCTATCTGTGTAGTTGGTTGAATTCACAGACAGAAAGCCAACTGTACTATCACCTAAAATATTTAACTCTAAACTATTGGCTTTTGATACTTTTATTTCTCATTCATGATTTTGTCAGAGCAATGACAGAAGGCAATGTTTTCCCTAGAAACCAATCACTTTCAAAGATGAAGCACGAGCTGTGTAAAAGTGAGATCGTAAAGGATATAATCAACACAGTGGTTAACATTCACATAAAGAAGCTCTTAAGAAAAAAAATTACCATTACTACTTATTCTATGTTTATATTGACTGTTTTGATTATCATGGCTAATTTTGCTAAAGTGTTCACAGCATGCAGTCAGTGTAAATACTTTATATCCAATCATTAAAACATTAGTTATTATTATTTACATTTTACTGCTAGGGAAATTGATGTTGGGATGCCTTGAGTGACTTGCTTAGGATCAGTAAGCAAGAAATCAGCTAGTAATCAAAAAATAAACTCTCCCATCTGTTGCTGAAACCGAATACCTTAACTGCTACTCTTACATAAACTCTGTATACCTCCTGCTATGTAAATAATTCTTATTATCTTCATCTTAGAAAAGAAATTATATAGAAAAGTTAATGTTGAAGTAAACATTTTTGGTGTAGCCAATACAAATTAGACCTTCTTGAAAGACACCTGGGTAATAATGGAATATTTATTAAAATGATAGTTTGACTTTCTGAACAAGAAGCTGTAGTCGTCACTGAATATTCCTTTTTAAACACCTCAGACAAACCTAAATATTAGTAGGCAGAAGCCTGAAAAACTTTGTAATTTTTCTCCAGACACTAATTTGTGGAAGTAGGCATAAAACAGATGACAGTAATTGAGCATCTGCTATAACAGTTGTCATTCTGATATATGATAATTACTCTTCTTTGAAAACCTGTGAATAATACCAGCTAAATTATGGCAAATTTCAACATTACTACTTGATGTCCATTTTTCTACCAAACATTTAAATTTGAAACCAAGAAAAATATTTTAAAAATGTACATATATAGTTATGGTGTGTATCTTTTCTCCTTCTATGAAATTAATTTACATTTATAGTGTCTCATACTTTCACTTATGTCTAGTTGTTTTCTTAGTTAGTTCTATTTTAAATGTTGCTTTTATTAAAAACTACATATGAAGTTATCAAAAGTGCTCTTACTTTAAGAATATGAAGGCCCAGTCTATGAAAATTGATTCTGGGGTCTCCTACCTCACCCTATATCTATTATGACCCAAAATGATTCTAGTTCTAAAGATTTCTCAATCCTTTCTTAAATGTTCTTGTTCTTTAAATTCTCATACACTATTTTAAAGCTCTTAATCATTTTGTATTTCTTATTCACAGTGTAAAACTCATTATCTTTCATAAATAAATTTGGTGTGCCATTATTTCACCTTTAAAAACTATGAACTTGAAATAATTAAAATGTTGATTATAGCATATTTCCCAAATGCCTTACTCTTTAGCCACCTTCACAGATGCCTCCCATACTTAATTTTTCTCTTTAAATAGGTTTACATCTCTATATAAATATTCTAAGTGAGAACAGTAAATAATCATTTAATATTATTGGCCATAGGGGGGAAAAACATGAAAATAGGTACAATGAAAACAATGTTATACAAGTCTACTTGAGACATTGATTACCCCTTAGACTTATTCCTCCTTCCTTAAAAAGGTAGAGACTCCACTTCACTGCAGATAGAATAGCAATCATCAGATATGCAAATAATAATAAATGCTGGAGAGAATGTGGGGGATGGTGGTAGGAACTCTTATATGCTGTTGGTGAGATTAACTGAGCACAACCACTATGGAAATCAGTATGAAGACTCCTCAAAAGACAAGGAATAAAATCACCCTATGACCCAGATATACCTTTCCTTAGAAATTATTCCAAAGAATTAAAGTTAGCATACTATAGTGATATGTACGTGCCCATGTTTATAACCTCACAATTCACAATAGACAGATTATGGCTAACTTATAGCCTAGGTTTCCATCAACAGATAAATGGGTAAAGAAAATGTGGTATATATACACAATTGGAGTTTTGTGCCCTTATAATTAATAAAATTATGTTATTTGCAGGAAAATGGATGAAATTTGTGAGCATTATGTTAAGAAAAAGAATTCAGGCTCTGCTGAGGGCCATTACCAAGTAGGAATGATGCATCGAAATTTCCTTGCAAAAGTCAAGGGTTGTATATTTTCTCTTATATGTGGAAACCAGAAACAAAAAAAAATAGTGGTGGTGGGATATCATAAAAATATGAGGGAGACCAGTAATGTAAAAGAAGGCAAGCTGGGTGAGGGGGAAGGAATGAAATTGACCAAATTGTGTTATGTGTATATATAAATATAAATATGTCACATTTCTGAGTATAATTATAATGCACCAAAAATGTTTTAAAATCTTTTTTTAAATGGAATTTAACTCTTGGTGGAGGGTTGGGAGGTAGTGATAAGTACTAAATTAAGTCTTTCTCCTTGATTTAGTTTAAACAGAAATGTAGAAAGAAAACTGAAGAGGAAATAAACATTTTGCAATCCAATCCCATTTTGTGATTTTGGGGTTCAAACAGCCTTTAAATCCTCCCCATTGTTACCATAATAAAAAAAGAAGGAAGGAAGGGAAGAGGAAAAGGAGGGAGACAGGAAAGGAGGGAGGAAAATCAAGTATAAATGCATTTTGTTTCTGAATTATCATTTCCTATTTCTTTTGGAATTCCTCACTTTTTTTAACCAAGAGTTTCACTAACAATATTTTTAATGGGTGTTTTTCTCAGTCCTTTAAATTCCTAATCACACTCACTGGTCATTCTCAAATATGTCTTGCCCCGTACTAGCTCGAAATTGAATATGTTGACTTTTCAATTCACTTGCTGTTCCTAATTTATTTTTAGTAATTCTTGAGTAGGTTCCAATAATGCTGGCTTTAGGATCAATGTTTTCACTCAGTACTTTCCCTATAAACAAGGAAAAATGGTTGTATTCTTATTCTATCATTTGTGAGATTTATGACTAGTGTTTCAGCTACTTTTATTTATTTAAAGATTCTTTATCCATTAAATCTATAGGGAGTTTCTAAGATCAGATGACCAAACATTTCTTTTAAAAAATTACTTATTAAGACTATGATTAAGATAAAATAATCTCCTGCACAAAAAGGCCTAGAGTAAACAAACTATGTAATGAAACAAAGAAAAACATTGGTTAATTGGAATGACCATTATTTAATTATTTTATAAACATTGACTGACATGAGTATTAAATGCAAGGTACTATGTTGGAAATTATGGGAGATAGAAGGGCAAAAAATGGCCTGTGCTCTTAAGAATTTACAATCAAATGGAAAGAGCTGAGCCACTCATTAATGCCGGTAGCAAAAGGTACCACTACCTTAGAAATGTGACAAACTAATTGCTGTGTGAACACAAAAGAAAGATGGTTCATTTCTATCTATGGAAACACAAAAGTATATGGAAGTGGATGGAGTTTGTGTTGGATAGCCTAGGATAAATGGACAATGGAAGGAAGTTTGTAACAAAAACAAAACAAATATATGGTACTACTTTAGGAAAATGGAATGTCACAGAAATGAAGTGCAAATTTTGTTTTCAAGTCAGTGTGAGATATAACTTGGACTCAGATGGTAGAGGAAGTTCATTTGTCCGTTCAATAAACAATAATTAAATGATTCTTAATGTACTAGACTTCATGCTTGGGAAAGCAGCAGCAAAAAAATTAGATATGATTCTACCCCAGGGAGCTGTTAGACCAAAAGGGAAAAAAAATATACATGTATATTGGACAAGGATTATGGCTCATAGGAGGAATGTAATGTCAGGAAAAAAGTGATCCTTAGGAAATGCTTTGTTCACCTAGATCTGAAGGATCTGTGGCAAAGGATAAATGTGGAAATGCCAGAGTAGAGTATTCCAGGATAAGAAAATATCCCGGGAAATACCAAGAACCTAAGCACAGCTATGATCTAAAATGGCATTTAACAGTACAGAGCTTCAATATTAAAGAAGATTGAAACCAACTATCAGGTAAGCAGAAATCATTTGAATCATCATTCTTCATTAAGCTATTTATGTCAGAATTGCTTGAACACCCAGATATTTGCACACAAATTCTCCTTTTGTTAATGTTCCCCTTCTATTTCTAGGTATTTGTTTAACAATGCTCATATTTTCAATGTTTATGACATTTTTTTAAGGAACATTGATAGGAAAGTCTTATATGAATTTTTGGCAACTTGGAGCTCAAAAATAAATAAATAAATACACCTACTTATCCCTAGGAAGGATGATAGTAGGACACAAGAAAATCTGGTTAACTTGTATTGTTTACTCAAAAAAAAAAGAAAGAAATAATGTTGTGGAAAGATTAACATTAATAAAATATTTTATTCTAATGTATATTATAGAAAAAAGGAGTTGTAACTCTATATCAAAATATAGTTATTTGAAGTACACTTAAGACATGACTTTGATCTATCATTCAAAATTCGTTCTAAAACATTTATTGAGCATACCAATTATGACCAAGCAATTAACTGGATGCCACAGATAGAGCTTTAAAAAAAGATATCGATAGTTCTTACTTTACTGGATTTTGCAGTATTATGGGGTGGATCTTGTAGTATTATGGAGAATACTAGATACTCAGAAAAATAAATGCAAAACGGTTACTGTGAAAAAGTGTTATGAAGGCAATGCACATAGAGCTCTTAGAGCATATAAGAAGAACATTTGGGGTGGAGTTGTAGCTTAGTGTAAATTGCTTGCTAGAATGTGTGAGGCACTGTGTTGGATTCTCAGCACCACATACAATTAAATAAATAAATAAAGGTCCATTGAGAACTAAAAAAATATTTTAATAAAAAGAAGAACATTTGATGTTGTCTGACAGATCAGACATTTCTTGAAGAATAAGTAAATGACTAGAGATGTGAAAAATAAGAATGATAAAACTAAGCCAGATGCAGTGGCACATGCCTGTAATCCTAGCAGCTTGGGAGGCTGAGGCAGGAGGAATGTGAGTTCAAAGCCAGCCTCACCAAAAGCAAGGCACTAAGCAACTCAGTGAGACCCTGTCTCTAAATAAAACACAAAATAGGGCTGGGGATGTGGCTCAGTGGTGGAGTGCCCCTGAGTTCAATCCCCAGTACTCCTTCCTCCAAAAAAGAATGATATAACAAGGTATTAACTAGGCATAAAGAGGAAGAAGTAGCTTTTAAAACTGAGCAATCAGCAAGTCTCTGCCACAGTATCAAGCATGACAAAGGCATAAGACTAAAAGAAAACCACCACCAAGGCAGGGGTAGATCTGGGTAGAACAGATAGAAGGCATGTAACTAAGATAAGAAACCTAGTGCATGCCCTTCAGTGTTGTTGGAGTAGGGACAGAGTGACACAGTCAGGTTACAGATGGGATTTAATTGGAAAGAACTTTGTCTTTAAGTGTGATACAAGTTCCCAAATCATGAGCTCACTCTGTTTTCTCTGTTTCCTTAGGATGAGGGTGCAGAGTGTGCAAAAGATTACGATACTGTAACAAAATGCAGAGAAATTGGGATGTAGTAAGGAGAAAGGAGCTATAGTCATGGACCAGTCCAAATAAGTCAGATGAACCATTTTTAAGGCATTTAAACTGTATGCACAGGGCAATGTGAAGCCAAGAAAGACTATCAAACAGGACAACAGTATAACCAAACTTTATCTTTTAGTAAGTATATGCTTTTTTTTTTTACTTCACTGATGAACAGTGGGCACTGCTAAAGGTAGTATAACTAGTTTTCCAGAAAAATTAATCTCAAAACATATGTCATCATAATAGTTTGGTGTTGAAGATAAGGATGAACCTGGCAACAAGAGAATCAATTGAAAACTAGTTTGATAGTCCAGGAATGGGGTGATAATTAATAAAAATTAAGTAATAATGTAAAGAATAAAGGGAAAAATCTCAAGAAATAGACAAACATATTTCCTTTTGTAGCTGATAGTACTATTAGCCCAGTGATTCTTATGACTGAAGAATGTTAATGTAATATATTTAGATTAAGTAAAACTAGCATATATTATAACTACATCTGTTCATCACTGCAAGCATAACAGTATGGAGTAAATTTAGTATCTTTATTTTTATTAACATTGATATTGTTTGGGTTTGGGGAAAGCTCTAAGTGGTATAAAGATGAAGTTGGATATCTGGAGGTTGAGGACACTCTTGCCAAAGAAATACAAGTCCATAATCCAGGAGCAAGGAGACTCAGTGAATTTGCTTTATAGGTAAATACAGTTAACTAAAGAAAAATGAGAGGCAGTGCCTCTGAGCCTGCAAAAAGGACTGCCTTCTTCTCATCACAACCAGCCCTTAGAGAATCTCCATCGAGCACTGAGCTGTACCATCCCTCACACCGCCACAGCCAAATGGTGCAATTGAAATCTGGAGAAAATGAGAAGATTTTCAGGTTTCAACTTTAGAAATGAGAGACTCCCTGGACCTGCAGGAGGAACAGAGAGCCCAGAGCTTTAGAGAAAGTCCCCTTGCAGCCTTTTCCTGTGCTCTGTCTCACAGCCCTGAGCCAGAAGTCATACCCTGACCCTGGAGGTGGGCTTCATGCTCCTTAACCACAGCCAGGTGCCTCCTGAAAGATATGAAGTAAGTTTACTAATGTCCTGAAAGCAGAGTGACTAGCCTGTGACAAAGGTTCTTTGAGGAGAAGTCCAGTACTTGGTAGAACATCCCAGCAGGCCTTATGTGCCTGCTGCTCCTATTTTCCTATCGAGATCACACATCAAATAAGAATTTACCTAAGAAGATTAACTTGGTAGGCTTTCACTTTGTTAGGTATTTTTAAAATCGTCTTTAAAGAAATATAAAATTATATTTGTGTGGGGAAAATCTCTACTTCTCAGGTTCAGTAATTGCTACACATTTGCAATGCTTTAATACCACAGGAACTTACCAAGAAATTGATGGGAGGTTCATTTCCAGGGGAGAGTAGGATGAATTTCCTTTGCACTCCTTTGTCACCACACAGTCAAACAAAGAACATAAAAGCAACATTTTAAGTGAAATTTGAGATACTCCTAAAACAGGAAAGAAATTTCATGTCTTAAATAGAGACAAATCTTTGTTGAGGATCACATTTGTAAGAAAAATGTGGTATTCCATAATCAATAAGCACTAAATAAATTCGGTTTTAAAGCATTCATTTTATTTTAATAATATTCTAAAATAATAAGTAGTTAAAATAGTTGCATATAATTAATATACCAAATATGCAGTATTTTATTATTGAATACATTATGTAAAAATGTGCTTTTACAGATTCAGAATTTTAAAAAATTAGTTTGGGACATGCATTGCTACTTCTCCAGACACAATCTTGCTTAATTAGGACTCTGATATCCTTATAGTGGGCAATACTCCCAGATAATTCAATCTTCTTGGAGTTTCTCAGAATCAGACCTTGTATTAACCTTCTTCCTATTTATAAAAAATGCCTTAATCGATAAATTCTCCAAACAGAAATAAAACTATTTCCAATTTTATAAGACACACAAGATAGAATTCAATACATGTAATTCCACAGTTTAAATTTAACCTCTGATAAAATATATCAGTGTCAAAGTGATTGATAACTGCATGAACTGAGAATGATGGAAACATCACAGTCTCTATGTGAGAAACAAATCTAAAAGCAACTCTAAAAGTTTGTGATAAAATGATTAAAAGCTCATTCACAATAGACCTGTCCTTAATAATACAATTAAATCAGCTTTGCCTTTGCCATACAGGGAATTGCTTTTGCTTTTCTTATGCAACAATTCCAATTAGAATAGCCTCCTTCAGGTACCATTTGTTCAATAGCTTTCTTTTCAATGCAGTCACTAAGATATTTACCCTTTGATTAAATGAATATGGCATCTTCTAGCTTTTACAGAAATATATCAGAACTGTTCCAAAACATTGAACATTTTGTATTTGCATTCTTCACAAAGGTGAGATCAGAGAGAAGATTTTACTATTCTATTATAAAGTACTGACTAAAAACAGAATTGAAATTACAATGAGAAGAAACTTGAACATGTTATTCTTCCAAAGGGAGGATAGAAATTATATTTTTGGATGACTTCAGCTTCTTCTTTTGTCAGGTAATGATTAAAAACTTGACAGGAATAATGAGCTTTTGTTAGGTTTTGTGTTAATTTTAATAGGATGATCAAAAATGAATTGTTATTTCCAGTATTCAGAGGAAAACAAAGCTGTTCTACAGCAATAGTATTACTCTAATATGGAATACAGGCTTCAAATGGCAACAACTCAGAAATATGATGCAAACTACCCAGAAAGTATCAAGTGTTGAGAAAAATCCATCCTAAGTCAACTTTATCTCCTTTAGTTAAGAAACTCGGGTCTTCCTGAATAGCTGAATGGAGCATGTGTTCATACATTCATTTAGGCATCCATTCATTCAGAAAGCAGTTATTCAGGGATTGACATGCAGAGACAGGCACAGTACATAACAGCATCAATCAGGGTATACTTTCTGCTCACAGAGTCTATGGGAGAAGGCAGACTTGGGGGAAGAGACAATGGTAATCTATTGTGAAAAGTGCCTTCATCAAGATATGTTGTGGAGCACAGAATCATTTACTCAAAGGGAATGTGAGACTTTGAAGAAAGCATAACAAATTGAGCTATTTTATAGAATCCCCTTATTTTCTCTCATTTCAAAACAAGATATATTTATTCTGCCTTCCCAGATTTTACCATAGGTTGTAAATCCAAGGATCTACAAAAGGTAAGGAGGTGATCTACAAAAGGTAAGTGAGTGAAACCCATATTCCATCCAGAGAGGGCAGTGATAATTCCATTCTGAATTATTACTGGGTAGGAGTGCTACCCTAGCAGTACAAGATCTTCAAGTTTTCCAAATAAACTTAAAATCAGGATTTTAAAATCCTGGCGACTGATCAATATATTTAAAAACCCTGTGTCTTACTTCATTCAGTCTTCCTATAACCAAGTGCCATATATATCCTCCATGGCTTAAGGCAATAGAAATTTATTTTTTATTGTTCTGGAAGCTGGTAGATAAGGATGCCAGCATAGTCAGAGTCAGGTGAGGTTGCATATTGCCAACTTGGGGTTCCTTTTTATGACAGGCAATATCTTTAATGAGGCTCCATTCTTATCATCTAAATTACCTCCCAAAGACTCCATCTCCTAAAACCATCACATTGAAGGTTTGGAATTACAACAGACAAATCTGTACACAATGCACACACTCAGTTCATGACACCCTATGTTGGACGAACAAAACACTGCTAGACCAGCTCAGCCTGCTGGCCACTGATTTGAAAACTCTCATTTTTTTTTTTTTTACTTCAGACCAAGAGCACTCTAAAGTGATAAATAGATAAGAACTCATGTACTGTATTTCATAAACTGTTTCTGTCCTACAAGCCCTGACCTATAAAAATTACTCTCCATATTTGTTGCAACTTCCTAGAGACAGATAATGCCCCAGCAATGCAGCTTTCAGAAATACAGAGATGGAGGGAAACAAATCATTACTTTATTTTGCAAAACTTAAGGCCTCTAATAGAATGTGATTTATAAATTTATAAAATTTATAAATTTATAAAAATATTATTTTTATAAAAATATTATTTTTGTTGGCCTACAAAATTAAAGTAACTTCCAAGCTGAGCATCTGACTTCTTTAAGAGCTTCAGATGAGGGACTTATTCATGGGAGCAGCAGGCCAGGTCTTTGTCCATCCTACAGTTACCTGAATTGTGTTTCTTTTTTATTAAATACATGCTTCTTGGGAACTTAAGCATAATTTTCACTAAGTATGAAGTCAGGAACATGCCACCTGTGGACAATGCAGCATCATAAGGAAAACAAATTATCTGAATTTTCACCATATAAGCAAAGAAAATGGAGTGCAAATTCATAGTTGAGATGCTACCAGGTGCTCAGCTACATAAAGGACCACAGTTTTCCTGTGCCAACCTTACTGTAATTAATAATTATTTTAGTCTTTAAAGAGGCAACATAGAGAAAAAGAAAAGCAATGAATTAGAATAATATCAAAAGAAGCATAAAACTAACAATCCTGGGGAGCATAATTCTGCAGTGATTGCAGAATATACTAACATCCCACTCACACAGATGTCCCTGAAACTAACCAGTCAACAGTGGAAGTGGGTTCTGCAGTGATCCACATGATCAGCCAGAAACAAAATTGCTGTATTCATACAGAAAACAATTTCAGATCCAGCTATCAAATTTTGGAAAGCTTGGAATATATTCAACATTGGCAGTACTTTTAAATGATTTTGTTTGCTTTTCTCATTAATATTCAGGTTTTAAATTTGAAGAGTTGTTTGCAAAGAAGAAGGAGGAGGGTAAGGAAGGACAGAAAAAAAATCATGATTTAATTCTGAGTTATGACACTGTCTTCTGATTATGATCCCTTTGTGAATGGCTAAGTACTTCATAGCTACATATTATTCACTACAGTTTTGATAACAGTGTGGGGAAAGAGGCACTCTGCTTACTACAAGTGCGTCTTCAGATCCGACCTTTAGGGAAGTGTGTCTACACATTGCTAAAGATTTATCCTAAATAAATCATTTAGTAAGTTATTTATTATCACTAACAATGGAAAATAAATTGCCATCAAGAATAAACTAGCCAGGGCTGGAGTTTTGGCTCAATGGTAGAGCACTTGCCTAGCACACATGAAGCACTAGTTTCAATCTTTGGCACCACTTAAAAATAAATAAATAAAATAAAGGTATTGTGTCCATCTACAACTAAATTTGTCTTTTTTTAAATTTTAAATTTGTCAAATCATGGTACACCCACAAAATGGATGTCATTACAGTCAGATAGATTCTTGTATTTTGTAATATGAAAAGCCTATATAGTGTCAGATAAACAATATTTTAAAGTTGTGACTAAAGCAGCTTTTAGAACAGAATACATAGGTATATCCTCTCCATCTGTGAGAGACTGGTTCTAAGACCCCCGCAGATACCAAAATCTAAGAATGTTCATTTACCTTATATAAAATAGTATAATATTTGCATATAACCTATGTATATCTTCCCATATGCTTTAATATTTTAGATTATTTACAATACCTAATACAATATAAATGCTATAGAAATAGTTGTTACACTGTGTGATGTTCTGGAAATAATGACAAGAAAATAACTCTGTACATGCTTAACCCAGATACAGGGTTTTATTGTTTTGTTCTTTTAACCTGAAATATTTAAATCCATGTTTGATTGAATCTATGGATTAAAAAACCCATGCATACAAAAGACTGACTCTGTGCATGTGGTGTGTAAATTCATATTTAAAAAAGAAAAATACATATTTAAAAAAGAAAAATATTTTCTTCTGAAATACAGAAGAAAATTAGAAACTATTTTGAAAATGTATACTCCAATAGAAAAGTTCAAAGACCTCAACAAATTTATACAGACATGAATTACCCAAACTGAATCAAAAGGACATACACAATTTATACAGACCATTTTTAAGCAATGAAATTGAAGATGCCATCAAAAGCCTAACCACCAAGAAAAGCCCAGGACCACACAGATTCTTAACAGAGTTCTACAAGACCTTCAAAGAAGAATTAAAACCAATACTCCTCAAATCATTCATCACCAAAATCCTGAGGCCAGAGAGAGCTGGAAGCTGGTTATGCTGGATATGATCTGAGAATTCTAGTGGGATGTCAACAAAGTGATGGAGAAGAATAAGAAATAAGTTCTCAGAGAAGGGGTGAGTGGCAGTCACAGAGAACTTTTCAGGGACTTAAGGTATATGAATGAGATGGAAAGTTTTTGTGACATTTTGAACAGATTAAATCTAATTGTGTTGTAATGGAATTGTGCTGAGTGCTGTGTTAATTAAGAAGTGGGCTGGGGTTGTGGCTTCGTGGTAGAGCACTTGCCTAGCACACTTGAGGCACTGAGTTTATTCCCCAGCACCCACATTTAAAAAAAACCTAAATAAACCAACATTTAATTAAACAAAAAAAGAAGAAGTATTACAAAAAATAAAGAGGAGAGGTGAGAGCAGAGGCAGGTGGACCAATGAGGAGGCTATTACAATAGTCATCTGGTGAAGCTCACTTACTGCCCACAGACAAACAATGAAGTTCAATCAAGTAGTTTATGATATCATGAGCTTCCTGGTACAGTTAAGCCCCTACTTAATGTTCAAAATGTGGTCCAAAATATCAGTTGCATAAAATATGTCATCTTATTACTGCAAAGTTAATAAGAAAACCGTAAAGCACAAAATCTATTGAAGTTTATGTAAACATTGCTGGCACTGAGAATTGAGAAATTTCCAGATAATCACAAGGCATTCACTGCCTAAGCCTCCTCTGGCTTCCTGCAGACACAGAGAACACATTTCCACCCCACCACCCTTCTCTAACCTAAGGTGACTGAGCAGAGGTAGGAAGCCAAATTGCCAACTATATCATAGTCAAGTGTACATTTCTATGAAGCCATTATCATGGAATACTTCCGTTTTTTTTAATCTTTACCCAAACAACAAATTCATTTTTATTTTCTGGCATAACAGGAACATGCAGTGCAAATTCATGTGTGTGTATAAAGCATTATCTCATGCTCCCAAACAGTGCTAACAAATTTAGTAACATATCAAAACACAGATTTCTTGATAAATTCTTCTTTGTAGTTAGGGACTTTTATGTAAAGTATGAAGAGACAATAAAATAATTCTTGCTCCATGGCCATTGAGAATTCTTCCATTGTCTTTTTAAATTTTACCTACAAATTTCTAACTATAAGGAAGAATTATCAAGGAAGTTTTCATATCCTCATTAAGTAGCTTAATTATCAGCTGGTTAATCTCAAGAATTGTCAGAAATACTTGATAAAGTTTCCATTAAGATCTGATCCCAATATTATTTGTTCTATTTCCAATGCATGAAATCATGAAATGTCCTCTTTTTTTCGGGGGGGGGGCTATTAATGAGGATTCTTTTTCTAATATGCAACTTGGAAAAAGGAAACATGCCAACTTCACAAATGCCACATACCCAAGATCTCCAATGTGTTATATTAAAAACTCTGAAAATTACAAGGATAGACTACATCCCTCTTTTTGCTCGAATACCTGTACTAGTCTGAAATGATTTTTTTTGTTTTTACTCATGTGTCTTAATTATCCCCCAAAGTCCTATAGGATGTCCAATTAAATTGAAATTTCAAACATTAAATTTTCTTTAAGTTTAATGTACCCCAAACATTGTCTGAGTTATAAATTATACTTAAATAAATATTCATTTTCAGAAATTCAATTTGACTGGAAATCTGTCACTTTATTGTCTAAATAAGGCCAAATATTGGCTATATATGAGCTATGAGAAACATAACTGACTATTAAATAAGTTGTTGTCTCAATAGGTTCACCAGTGTTGGATCTAGAATGTCCCCCAAAGGGCTCATGTGCTGAAGGCTTGCACTCCAAATTCAGCAATGTCTGATGTGAGACTTTGGGAAGTGATCAGATCATGAGAGTACCAACTGCATCAGTGGATTAATCCACTGATGAATTCATAATCTGAATGAACTATTGGGAGGTGGTAGAAACTGTTGGAAGTGGAACCTAGTCAGAGGAAGTGTGCCCCTGAGGGCTCTATCTTGTGTCTGGTGTCCCTCCCCCCCCATATGTATACCACATCAATGATTATTGCATTTTCTCTTTTATTCATTCATTCAATAAATAAGCATTGCTACCTACTCTGTGTTAGGCACTATTTTAGATGTCGCGGACAGAGCAGAGCATGGAATAAAACAGCACAAATCTCTACCTGTAAAGATTTACACTAAGGAAGACAAACAAGATGTGTGTGTGTGTGTGTGTGTGTGTGTGTGTGTGTGTGTGTGTATGAAATTTCCCAACAGCCCACCCCTTTCCTAGATATCATGAGCTGAGCAGCTTCCCTCTGCCTTTCTACCTTGATGTTCTGCTACATCTAAGGCCCAAAGCAGTGGAAACAGCCAAACACGGACTGAAACCTCTGAAACCATGAGCCAAAATAAATATTTCCTCCTTTGAGTTGATTTCTTCTGGTATTTGACACAATGACAAAAAGTTGACTAACACAACATTTGTTCCAAGTCTGCCTCTTAGCAAAAACAATAGAGACCAAGTATGATTCAAGTATTCTTCCTTCCCTTCCCTTAGAGGATACACAGCAATAGACTTTCCTCTCTTTCTCATAAAAAGTATAATTAGTCCCTGTAAGAGTGAAAAGGACAGACTAAAATTTGAACACTTGAGTTTTGGCCTAGCCCTGTCATTAGATAATTTATTAAGACCTATGAAAAATCACTTTGCAAGTTCCTATTTGCTTCATGCATTTATATTTATGAAAAATAAGTTGGATTACATTATTCTTAGGATAATCATTCAAATGTTTTGTAGGCATGAAACGCATCTGCCCCATTTCATAGGCTGCAGAGAAAAAGCTCCTACACTAAAGATTAGAACTGGTTGGTATTGTTTACAAGGACACATAGGCATTTCATCACATCTCAGAAATTATAAAGGATTCAACTAGTATAAAAGAGAAGGATATAGAGAACTTGAATAATAAATCAACAAGTTGTAATATATTACCTTTTTAACAAGTATTGAGTGCAAAGAGAAATTGTGCCTGGCACATCTTGAAATGACAATGAAGCCTTTATTCAAGACTCTTGCAACAGGGGCAGTGACAGAGCTAAATTCCACCAAAAAAATGTTTTTAAGTGCTGAGTGGGCTGGTGGAAAATCACTAGAGGGCATAGGCAGGAGGTTAGTCAAGGTGATTAGGCCATCTGTGATTGCTAATTGGTACTTATCTAAGTTAGGCTTCTACCCTCCCATGAAGAACCAGAGACTCCCAGGTCCTTTCCTGAGTTGTAGAACAAAAGAAGGAATTTACAATTTTGAGTTTTCTAAAGTAAATGCTCTATACTCTATGGGAAAGTAACAGAGACAGAGATTAGAAAAAAGAATTCTGCATTTTTCAGATAATTTAAATTATTTATATTGGTAAAACATTTACAAAATTAAACTGTGCTTGATAAAAAATATTCTTCAAAATTTAAAATTTAAAGGCTATATTTCATTATTATTACCCAAAGTATTATAAACAGACAATAAAAAGGGCAACTAAAAAATGCCAACTGAGTCACTTGGAAAGTGTGACCCTGTTCTCTAATCTCTGAAATAAGGAGAAAACAAAAACAAATTTTATATTATCTAGAAAACAATTTTAAAAATATAAAGAGAGGATGAGAGAGAACAACTCAGACAATTATAGAGACATGAAGAAATGTGTTTTTTTAATCATGTAACAATAAAAGCTGAAAATAAATGAGTGTTCAAGACATTAGAAAATGAAGAGCAAAATATATCAAAAGAAAGACATACAAGAAGACAAAAGCTTAAATTAATGAAATTTTGGAGGGATCCAAGATGGCAGGGTAGACTGAGGCTGCATTGTGTGTCACTCTGTGACCTGGGATTTAAATAGTGGGAATACTGTTTCTCTTATTGCGGTTAGAGGACCCTGACAGCAGTTCCCATGCAGGAATCATGGCTACCATGCCCACACAGGTCTCCAGACCTCAGCTTTAGTGCAAGTCTCTAGGCTTCAGCATCCATGCAGGACTCCTGGCCAATTGTTCTCGCAGGACCTCCAGGTGCCTGTGTAGGACCACCAACCTCAGCACCTATGCAAGACTCCTGGCCACCCACCTGCACAGGAATCCCGCCTCTGTTCCCAGGCAGGATACCTAGTCACTGCCCATGCATAGGAACTCCAGCTGCCACTGCTGATGGACCCCCATCTACCAAGGTGAGGCTCCCCCAATCGCCTTCATCTTGGGACACTACAACCACTGCCATAGTCCCTTACATGCAGTAGCCTGCAACTGGGGACACGATAAAGGATTTGGAGACAGCCACCCGCCACAATACTGCATGCCACAGTGCTGCAATCTGTGAACATGTAGCCCACCACCACTGCCTGGCCCCACCCAACCTGATAGCCTGTCACTGAATGCAGCCACCTCCATCTTGGGACACCTTTATTGCCATCTTCACTTTGGGCAACTCCCAGCTTGGAGCACCAACTGAAGCTTAGAAACAGTATCTTGGTACCAAAAGTCCCCAACTCCCCCTTCTCCCTGGCAGCCAATACACCCAGAAAAGTGCCTGTGGCTACCTGGCCATCAACAGCTTGCAAAACCTGCTTCTGAACTGCCCAATACAAAACAGCTCTCCATGACAGGTGCGCAGTCCCCAGAGCAGAGCCCACAGACCTCTGGAGAGAAAGGTTCCAGATTGGGAAGTAGAAAGGGAGAGAATGAGTGAGACACAGTTTACAGACTAATTGTGAGGTTTACAGGTGATATGAGGAGGTAAGAACAACTGCCCACATCACATGAGTGGACCCCAAAGGAGAACCTTGTAGTGTAGTCTCCCATCAGAGACCTGCAAGTGCTATACCCCACCTCTAGGAGCTCCACCCCCAAGAACTATCCTTCCATCCTAATAAATTTCACCATCCAGAGGGTGGAGATACCAGGAAATAACAGACATTCCCACATGTTGGATGAGAAGGGAAGCAGAAAAGATTCTGATTTCAAGAAAAAAAAAATCATACATGATCTCTCTTTCTCTCTCTCTCCATCATCATCATCATCAACAACATTTGTGAAACCAAGTACTTTTCATGAATTAGGCTAAGAAGGACTGAGATGTCTGAATAGTATATTACAGTTGTGTTGTATATTCTTTTATCTCCTATTTTTATGTTTTTTTAATTCTTAATATTTATGCTTGCTTTTTGTACTCTATTGTTTTCCTACTTTCTTGTCTCCCCCAAATAGCTTCTCTCTCTTCTCCTGCTACTAACCAACTTCTTTAGATTCCTCTTTCATGATTTCTAAGATCTGAAATCTCTATATCCTCATCTCCTAACCCATCAATATCTCATCCTACACCCCACCCTTGGTTCTCTCTTTGTCTACCATTAGAAACTGTAGACCTTTTGCAAGCCCACTGTTTATATTGGAGACAATAATTGAACTCACCATTTCTGTATATTGTGACAAAACTGTAAATGTCTTAATAGCACCTATTTGGTTTAAGGTTGTTTATTGTTTGTATTGGGTTCTGTTAATATTGTTCTCCCCCTTAAAGAAGAGTTATTGGAACCTTACAGGGATACTATAAGCCTATAGGGTAAAAATTATAACACTTCAGATACGCAGTCCTAGAAGGGAAAACACATAAACAATACGAAAAAACAAGGGAAGAAAGTGCCCCAAACAAATCAACATACTACATTATTAGTATCCATGGCCAGCACAACAAAAGACATGACAGAGAAGGAGTTCAGGATGTACATAATTAAAATGTTCTGTGAATTAAAGGATGATATAAGAGAGCAAATACTGGCAGCAAAAGATCATTTTGATAAAGAGCTACATAATCAAATACAGGAAGTAAAAGATTACTTCAATAAGGAGATAAAGGTTCTGAAAAAAAAAGAAATCCTTGAAATGAAAGAAACAATAAACCAAATTGACAACTCAATAGAAAATACCACCCACAGATTAGATGACTTGGAAGACAGAACCTCAGACAAGGAAGACAAAATATATAATCTTGAAAGCAAAGTTGACCACACAGTGAAAATCATAAGTAGTCAAAAACAGAACATTCAAGAATTATGGGATAACATAAAAAAGATCAAATTTAAGAATTATTGGGAAAGAGGAGGGCTAGAGTTAATAGAGTTACAAAACAATGAACAATCTATTTAATGAAATGATAACAATTTTCTAAACATGAAGAATGAATTGGAAAATCAAATACAAGAGGCTTATAGGATGCCAAATGTGAAAAATCACAACAGATCTATACCAAGGCATATTATATTGCAAATGCTTAGCATACAGAATAAAGAGAGAACTTTAAAAGCCACAAGAGAAAGGAATCAGATTACATACAGGGGAAAACCAATTAGGAACTCAGCAGATATTTCAACCCAGACCCCAAAAGCTAGAAGATCCTGGAAAAAACATATTAAGCTATGAAAGAAAATGGATGCCAAATAAGAATCTTATATCCAGAAAAATTAAGCATTAGATTTGAATATAGACAAAAGTTTTTAAAAAATTACAACTAGAAAGACAACATACTCAGCTAAATATTCCATGAGGAGAAAGTAAAAAACAATAATGACAATCAGCAAAGGAGGTATTATACTAAAGGAAAAACCAATCAAAGTAGAAAGCAAGTCAGTTTAAATACCAAAAGTAGACAAAAATAGCTGGGAATAAAAATCATGTCTCAATAACAACCCTAAATGTTAAAATGGCCTAAACCCACCAATCAAAAGACATAGACAGTGAAATTGGATTACAAAAAAAAGACCCAACAATATACTGCTTTCAAGAGACTTATCTCACAGGAAAGATTGAAGGTGAAAGTTTGGGAAAAATTATACCACTCATATGGATTGAGAAAACAAGCAGGGGTTCCTCCTCATATCAAATAAAGTAGACTTCAATCCAAACTTAATCAAAAAGGATAAAGAAGGATATTTCATACTGCTTAAGGGAACCATACATCAACAAGACATAACAATAAAAAATATATGCCCCAAACAATGGAGCATGTGTGTTCATCAAACAAACATTTTTCAAGTTCAAGAATCAAATAGATCACAACACAATAATTCCGGGTGACTTTAACACACCATTTTCTCCACTGGATAGATCTTCCAAACAAAAGCTAAGCTAAGAAACTATAGAATTCAATAATACATTCAGTAACTTAGACTTAACAGACATATATAGGATATTTCATCCATCAACAAGTGAATATATTTTCTTCTCAGCAGCACATGAACCGTTCTCTAAAATAGCTCATATATTATGCTACAAAGCAACTCTCAATCAAATACAAAAAATGAGAGATACTACCCTGCATTCTATCAGATCATAATGGAATGAAATTAGAAATCAATTATAAAATACAAAATAGAAGCTACTGCAACACCTGGATACTAAATAATTTGCTATTGAATGAACAATGGGTTGAAAAAGACATCAAAGAGGAGACTAAAAATTATTAGAGGTGAATTTACACTGATACAACATATTAAAATCTCTGGAACACTATGAAGGCAATACTGAGAGGAAAGTTCATTGCATAAAGTTTATTCCTTAAAAGAAGAAAAAGTCAACAAATAAATGACCTAACATTACATCTCAAAGCCCAAGAAAAAGTAGAAAACATCAACACCAAAAGCAGTAGAGAACAGGAAATAATTATAATTAGAGCTGAAAACAATGAAGTTGAAACAAAAGAAACAATTTTAAAAATTGACAAATCAAAAAGTTGGTTCTTTGAGAAAATAAATAACATTGATAAACCAACCCTTAGCAATGTTGATGAAGAGAAAGAGAAAATTCAAATTGCTAACATTAATGATGAAAAAGGAAATATCATGATGGACACTACAGAAATACAGAACATAATTAGAAATTATTTTGAAAATGTATACTCCAATAAAATAGAAAATATCAAAGTCATCAAGAAATTTCTAGAGTCATGTGATTTTCCAAAACTGAATCAGGATAATATACACAAGTTAAACAGATTGAATGTAAGCAATAAAATACAAGATATCATCAGAGGTCTACCAAGCAAGAAAAGCCCAGGACCAGATGGACACACAGCTAAGTTCTACAAGACCTACAAAGAAGAACTAATATGAATACTCCTCAAATTATTTCAGGAAATAGAAAAAGAGGGAACACTTCAAAACTCATTCTATAAGGCTAATATCATCATAATTCCAAAACCAGACAAAGACACATTAAAGAAAGAAAATTTCAAACCAATAACTCTAATAAAATTAGATGCAAAAATTCTCAATAAAATTCTGGCAAATCAAATACTAAAACATTTAAAAATCTAGTGCACCATGATCAAATAGGGTTCATCTCAGGGAGGTAAGTTTGGTTCAACATACTAAAATCAATAAATGTAATTCATCACATCAATAGTCTTAAAAATAAAAACATATAATCATCTCAATAGATGCAGAAAAAGCATTCAGCTATATACAGTACCCTTCATGTTCAAAATACTAGAAAAACTAGGGATAGTGGGAACATACCTCAACATTGTAAAAGCTATCTATGCTAAGCCCTAAGCCAACATCATTCTAAATATTGATGAAAGCATTCCCTCTAAAAGCTGTAACAAGAGAGGGATGCCATTTTTCATCATTTATATTTAACATAATTCTTGAAACTCTATAGTCAGAGCAATTACACAAATGAAATAACTTAAAGGGATATGGATGGGGAAAAAACTCAAATATCACTATTTGCTGATGATATGATTCTATTCCTAGAAGATCCAAAAATGCCACCAGAAAATTTCTAGAACTAATAAATGAATTCAGCAAAGTAGCAGGATATAAAATCAACACCCATAAATCAAAGGCATTTCTATACATTATCAATGAATCCACAGAAAGAGAAACTAGGAAAAAATCCCATTTACAATTGCATCAAAAAAATAGAATACTTGAGAATCAACTTAAGGAAAAAGGTGAAAGACCTCTACAATAAAAACTACAATACACTAAAGAAAGAAATTAAGGAAGACCTTAGAAGATGGAAAGATCTCCCTTGCTCTTGGACAGGCAGAATTAATATTGTCAAAATGACCCTACTACCAAAAGCACTATACAGATTTAATGCAATTCCAATCAAAATTCCAATGACATTTCTCATACAAAAAAAGCAGTCATGAAATTTATCTGGAAAAATAAAAAACCCAGAATAGCTAAAGCAATCCTTAGAAAGAAGAGTGAAGAAGGTGGCATCACTATACCAGACCATAAACGATACTACAGAGCAAATAGTAACAAAAACATCATGGTATTGGCACCAAAATAGACTTGTAGTCCAGATAGAATAGAGGACACAAAGACAAACTCACATAAATACAGTTATCTCATACTAGACAAAGGTGCCAAAACATATATGGGAGAAAAGATAGCCTCTTCAACAAATGTGCTGGGAAAACTGGAAATCCATATGCAACAAAATGGAGTTAAACCCTTATCTCTCACCACACACAAAACTCAACACAAAATGGATCAAGGACCTAGGAATTAAACCAGAGACCCTGCACTTAATAGAAAAAAAATGTAGCTTCAACTCTCCATCATGTCAGATTAGGCCCCGACTTCCTTAATAAGACTCCTATAACTCAAGGAATAACATCAAGAATAAATAAATGGGTTAGATTCAAACTGAAAATCATCTTCTCAGCAAAAAAAAAAAACAGTCAGTGAGGTGATGAGAGAGCCTACAGAATGGGAGCAAATTTTTACTATGCACATGAGATAGAGCATTAATTTCTAGGATATGTAAAGAACTCAAAAAACTTAACACCAAAACCACAAATAATCCAATCAATAAATGGGCTAAGGAACTGAATGGATGCTTCCCAGAAGATGATATACAATCTATCAACAAATATATGAAAAAAATGTTCAACATCCCTAGCAATTAGGGAAATGCAAATCAAAACTACTTTAAGATTTCATCTCACTTCAGTTAGAATGGCAGCTATGAAGGATATAAGCAACAATAAATGTTGGTGAGGATATGGAGAAAAAGGTCCATTCATATATTGCTAGTGGGACTGCAAATTGGTGCAGCCACTATGGAAAGCAGTATGGAAATTCCTTGGGAAATTGGGAATGGAACCACTATTTGACCCAGCTATCCCATTCCTTGGTCTATACCCAAAAAACTTAAAAACAGCATACTACAATGATGCAGCCACATCAATGTTTATATCAGCACAATTCAGAATAGCTAAACTGTGGAACCAATGTAGATGTCCTTCAGAGGATGAATGGATAAAGAAAATGTGGTATATATACACAATGGAATATTACTCAGTATTAAAGGAGAATAAAATCATGGCAGTTGCAGGTAAATGGATGGAGTTGAAGAATATAATGCTATGTGAAGTTAGCCAATTCCCAAAAACCAAATGAGAAATCTTTTCTCTGAAATGTGGATGCTGATCCATAATGGGGATGGGAGGAAGCATGAAGGAATAGACGGATTCTAGCTAGGGCAAACGGGAGAGAGGGGAAAGGAGGAAGTATGGGGTAGGAAAGGCAGTGGAATGATATGAACATCATTTCTCTAAATACGTGTATAAAGACATGAATGGTGTGACTCTACATTGTATACAACCAGAGATATGCATAATTGTGCTCTATATGTATACTATGAATTGAAATGCATTCTGCTGTCATGTATAATAAATTAGAATAAATAAACTTTAAAAAATAATGAAACTTTAAAATCCCAGAGAACCTACAAATCAAACCTAATGTAAATTCTCATTACCTGTAAATAAAATAGCCAATTGACAGCAAACTCACAAATAAAGAGGGAGATCAGAGCCCTATCTGGAATGAAAATCATACTATAATAGACAGATTAAAGTATTATAGAAAAATGATGTCTATAATTCTACAAAAATATACACAATTTAGTGCTTACAATTTATTACCCATTTAATTATCGACAAAGTAAATGTACTGACATACTTAACCACTTCAACAAATCAGAAAACTATAATAGTTATACATGATATATTCACATAATTTTAAAATATAAAGGATAAATCCTTATCCAATCATACTTTTCTAATGTTGACCGATAAAGAGTGAAAATAATAATAGAGCAAAAATCAAGAGTGGCACACACCTATAATCCCAGCAGCTGGGGAAGCTGAGGCAGGAGGACTGCGAGTTTAAACCCAACCTCAGCAACAGTGAGGCACTAAGCAACTCAGTAAGTTGTCTCTAAATAAATACAAAAAATAGGGCTTGGAATGTGGGTCAGCTGTTGAGTGCCCCTGAGTTCAATCTCCAGTTTAAAAAAAAAAAAAATCATAGACACAATTGGTAAGACAATTAAGGAAAGTCTAATAAAGATAACTTTAAAAGTATTGAACACTAATAATTTCTTAAAAGAGTATTCTAATTTTTAACTTCACATATTCATTCAAAGCTATACAAGTGACAAGAAGAGATGTTGTCATATGTGTTCTAAAGTCTCTCTGTACCTGGAAATACAGGCTTTATATGGGAACAGAAACAGCTTTACTGACTAGCATAATGACTATCTTCAACACAGGGACAATTAATCTGCTTACCAATTAAAATTTAAAACCTAAACTGTCATGAGCAACTTCAAATATGTCTTAAGGCATTCTTTCTTGATTTCAAGTTCTGTAGTCAGTCTTCATTTTTACTCTCTAAACTCCCTTTTTGGCAAAAGCCTTAAGCATGCCTGGACACCATGATTTTTCTTTCTTAGGCATAGCACAATTCTCTCAAATAGGATATAATGTTAGTATAAGAGGAAGACAACCATTGTTCTCTGAAATCTCATTATCCAGTTTCAAAAACAGGAACAACCCCTTTATCCTTCCATTGAAAGTAAAATCTCAAAGGTGCACATGTTCAGTGAATCAGTTCCAGATGACAGCCATCTTTTCCCCTCTAAAGACTGGGCAGGTCATATTTGCCTTCAGCTTTAGTTTTGATTTAGATGATATTTCTTCATTGTTGAATATTACTACATCAGGGGGGAAAAGTAAGGAACCTGGTATCACTCAGGCTAGAGCAAATCCAGGTACAGAGGATCACATCTTCAGCCAAATAGGTGGTTGATTATTATGCAAACGTTGTTTAAAAATGCTTTTCTCTCCTTTTGTCATAAAGCAATTCATTTTGTATTGCAAATGAGAAACATTTCAAGATGTCAGGGAAGTGCTTCTTCTCTGTAAAGGAAAAGCACTATCCACCTAAATGTGTCCTGTTCCAACCCTTGGCAGGAAATGACCAGGTTATCAGTACAAAAAGGTCAGAGAAGAAAGAAAATGACTCGGTGCAATCAGTCACCAATTATAGTTTATCAGCAGGAGAACAGATGTGAAATGAGTTTCTTTTGATTACTATTCTTTGTATATAACCCAGTGAGACTGAACTTAAATAAAACCCCTGCTATGCCATTCCCCTGCAACAGTTCTGCTGTTTAGTGATATGATCATTAGAAGACATATTTTAAAAGGTTTGCAATTTTTTTAATCAGACATATTTGTTTCTCTATGTTGTGAATCAAAGCTCAGGTTTTTATTTTGTTCTCCTGGCATTATTTCAGGATCTACAAGCTTGTTTCTTTAGTTGGAACATTTTTTTTCTACATATAATGAACTCATAATTGGGAAAATTTGAATTCACCTTGAGTTTGTTGAAAGTAAGAATCAGGACACAACAACCTACTTTCAAGTATACTTTGTCACTAAAGTAGAGTCAGGTATCTTTTTAAAAACAATCTTGATTTATTGTACTAAGAGAGAAGTTTATCTTGTCTTAGACTTGAATACAGCCTACCCAGTCAGATACCAAAAGACAGATTTCCATTTAATAAGGTAACTTTTCTTAAAGCCTAACTGTAGGCCTTATTGAAAGGCTAGTACAGAGTCACCTGGGCAACACAGAGAACTGTTATTCAGAAGTCAAGGAAAGTAGAGTCCTCCAGCTAAGTCTTCTGATCATCCCACTTGCAATAGTGGTGCGAGACTCAGACTTTCATTTCAGTACTGGATCTGCATCCACAAACAGCAGTGGAGTCCTTTCAGTCTCCAAAGTCAGGGTCTTGATGTATGAACTTCACTGCAAGGTGGTTCCAGACAAGATTTTGACTAAGATATAGATCAGCTATTATTTTAATCGCTATACACTTATTTCACACATATTAGAAAAACAGACATAATTAATAGATGGTCATATGGATATTGTAATTTTGTATCAATATTTAAGTAAAATTTAAAGAGAAAAGCAAATAATTCAGGTTACCTTTTGGTATGGCATGAATATTATATAAAACTCAAATGGCTGAGTTTGAGGAAATCATGACCAAAGGTACATGTACTCTACCCTGGGATTGTAAGAAACTCCTGACTTTACATAGTCTCCAGTAAGATAGATACATCTCTTCTATTTGCAGAAAGCTGTCATTCATTATCTTTTTTTAAACTTTTTTTGTTCATTTATTTGTATGTGGTGCTGAGGATCAAACCCAGTGCCTTACATGTGCTAGGCAGGCACTCTACCACTGAACCACAGCCCCAGCCCTATCCTTCATTATTTTGCCACTAATGCCAATATTCCATATCTAATTCCAATTCCATGACTTGCTTACTATGTGACTTCTGAAAGCTTATTCTTCTGAAGGTTGATTACTTTATTGGGAAAATAAAAATAATTCCAACACCTACTTCATGGGGCTGTGTGTTAAGGGATAAATGTAGCAATATAGATTAGGGGTGAATAGAATTTCTATTTATAATGGGCAATTTGACATCACTCAATGTGTCAGGGCATGAGAGTTTACTGTAGAATCCTTTATTTCATATGCCAAGGTTAACACATCCCTTTCATTTGCTTTTCCTTTCCAATTTGTTTAGAGAAGAAACTAAAATTATCTTTGATCTTATATCACAAAACTTCCTAATCAAAATATGCATAGGAATTACTTCCACTTCCGAGGTGATACGGTAGATATATGTTGATTTAAATGTGTTCCCCGAAAGTTAAGGTGGTTAGAATCTTAATCCCCAAATTCATGTTAGTGGTACTTGGAGATGGGGGTCTTTGGGAGATGATTAGAAATGGATGAAATCACGAGGGTGGGCCCTCATGTGGGTATTTAGTGGCTTTGTAATAGGAGCAAGAGAGACCTTAGCTAGCATGCTTGCTCTGTCCCACTCTGCATGCCCTCCACCATATTATGATGTACCAAGAAGGCCTTCACCAGATGCCAGCACCACATTCGTATACTTCTCAGTCTCTAGAACAATAAATTAAATGAGCTTCTATTCTTTATCAATGGCCCAGTCTATGAATTCGGTTGCGCTAACAGAAAATATACTTTTTGGTATTTCTTTATACCAAAAAGTATATTTTCTCTCCAGTTCTCTGCTGGAGTATTTGGATGAAAAGTATTTAAAAACTGTTTTTAAATACTTTAAAAATTACAACATTATGGCCACACCTCCAACTAATTAATCAGGATCTTTATGAGTAAGACCTATTCAAGCTTTAATATTTTTAAAGCTTTGCAAGTAATTCCAATGTGTACCCTATTTTTAGAAGCACTGCCATATAGAAAGTCTCTAAAGAATAATAAAAGGGTAATACATTTAGCTGTATCCTATGTGCTAAAGAGTACAGGTAATGGAAAACTAAGAAAAATACACATAATCAGGCAAGGAAGAAACAATATTGATCTTAGAAGAGATGTGTGTCCCCCAAAAAAGCTTTCAGTCACCATATGATCTACAACATAAGCTACTCTGGGTTCAACTAATCCATGATTTTGAGAATTACACAGAAAACCTTCAGGCAAAACTCTAAAGGGAGGATTCGATTGACTCTATGACATGATGATGGATGACTTAGGTTGTATAAAAAATATTTGCCAAGTGGGAAAACATACACATACTCACCCTTTGTTTCTATTTTAGGTTTTCCCCTTGAAACTTATAAGAAAGGAAAAATCAAGGTTTAAGATAAATACATAGTTCTATCACATCATAATGCAAGTTGCTGTAGCTTCTAATTTTTCAATTAAAAAACAAGGCAAAAAAGGAAACATTTTTATTCCTCTTGTTTTTCTGGCTACAACCTCAGTCATATGTATGTAGAAGACAATACAGGTACAGATACCTCCTATTAAAATGCCTTGGGATTTCAAAGGATGATGAATTTTCTTCAGACAGCAGAGGCTTTTAACCTATTATCTGTGGACTTCAGACAATGCAGACAACTTCGCATTACATACATATGTAAATTTTAGAAAATAATGAAACCAGAGCTTTGATCCATAGAGAAAGCACATGTTGATCTAAAAGGGTGAAGAACAGTGACCTGGAAACAAGCTTATCTAAGAATATATTTCTTAATAGGGAAATAATGTCCCCAGAGTGTGGAGATTAGGTCTTAGGTCACAAGAATGCTTTTGTAGCAAACTGACTGCTATGTTAACCAAACCCACAAAACAGCTCTTATTACCTACTTGTGTGAGTTCCACTTGATGTATTGACAAATCTTTCTGCCTCAATGGCAGGGCATATTTGAGGGATGAGGACAGATCATCAGCTATTCTTACTGAGTACCCCCCTGTGTACAGTTCTCTGCTGGAGTATTTGGATGAAAAGTCAGAAGTCGCAAAATCAGAACTTTTCAGACCAATTTTAAGGGAGTAAGTGTTTAAAAGCCTTTTTCAGTCATTTTCCCCACCTGGCTAATTCCTCTCTCAAGTAAATGGAAAATATATCACAATGAGGATAGAACCAGGTTATAAAGTGGGTTGCTCTGATTCCACTGAGCTCAGAGGGGTCAGAGGCAAGTACATACATAAGGAATGTGAGTGCTGGAGAGGACCACAGAGATTGGCAGCTAGTGAGGAAATGAACTCCAGAGTTTTGGAAGAAAAGTTGAAAAAATTAAGCCAGGCTTGAAAGGAAAATATGAAAATGTATTTTTGTTATCCATAAAATTCAAAAGAAGAGAAAGTTACAAATTTTTTTTTGTAATCCTCAAGCTACAAAAAGATTCTTTCCATATTAGAAAGATCATGGGTTGCAGGGTCAAACTTGCATTTATTATTCTGGTCACAGGAGCTTCCATAACAAATACATCTCTGCATCAACATGGTTTTTCCATTTCCTGGTAAATTTCCTCTCTCTCATCCCCAAGTTCTCTGATTGGTTAAATAAATAAAATAATTAACTGAATGTATGCATGGTTTATTGGCATTAGCTGTCTCTATGCAAGGAGTATTAAAGCAATTTATGCTTTTCAGCCATGAAATATTCTCCAGCATTAACACTGTCCTTACTTATATATTTGTTTTGGTTCTTTTCTCAACTCCCTTTTGGAAACTATTTTTTAAAATTTTACTGAGATGCCCAACAGTGAATTCATGGGACTGTGTCACCAATACTGAGATTTAGAAAAGGAAAATCATGTTAAATGGGAATAGTAAGTAAATTTCTAGGCTGATGACCTAGGATAATAATAGGTTTGATAAAAGCAACTGAAGACAGACAAACATTATAGTTCTTAAGTGGTTACAATGACAAATGTACCAGACAGAGATTTAAAGAATTATTTGGATCTGTGGCTTTATGATGTTGCCTGGTAAATTACAAGGCAAAGATTAAATGACTTTACTCCTTGAGAATCACAGAGGCAATGTCTGAGATTTAGTTAAAAGAATCAAGGATGATCTTACAAAAACAGGCTGAAAGTATCCAAAATAAAAAAAATTATGATGTAGGCCAAGATTAAATGTATTGGGGGACAATATATTGCGCAAATGAGAATAAGACCTATCCATTTATTTTTGGAACTCCTTAGTCACTACAGATGGTGATAGATTGCTTCTGCCAGAAACAACCATATCGAAATCTACAGCTTCAAAAACAATGATCTAGGACAGTGGTCCTCAAGGATTCTCCTGAACAAGTAATATCAGTATCATCTTGGTACCTGCTTGAAGTACAAATTCTCAGGCCCTACCACAGACTCACTGAATTTGAAATTCTTGGGGTAAGGTGTTTGAAATTCATGTTTGAATATGCTCTCCAAGTGATTCTTATATTTCCTAAAGCTGAGAACCCAGGGTCTACAAAAATCTAAAACACTTCTCCATTTTTAATTCATTTTTTTCAGCTTTAGATTAATGTGTCTAAACATTAATCTGATCATTGCCTGGTTCTGACCTCCAAAGACTTCCCCTTCCCTGCATTCTTTAAAGGACAATCCAACCTCCATGGCCTGCTTTCCAAGCCCTTTCATCGAGCTCCATCTTAACTTTCAAGACACAACTCTTGCCTAACCTCATCAACTACCCTGCCTTTCAGGCATCACCAACATCCTTGTTACTCCTTCTAAATCCTCTTAGTTACTACAGCCTGGGGTTTCTCTCCCTGGCCTGGACAACAACAGGAAGAATTCATACACAGTCATAGACTTGTGATTCCACAGACTGTCCCCACTCCAAGTTCTCTCGCTTATCTCTGTCATCCCCTTCACGAACTAAAGTTGAATCAACTACCCTGATACATTAAACTGAGCCAAAAGGAAAAAGTCCCAGAAAACCTCCCCAGTCATCTGCTTACTTTAAGTAAGACCTTCAGATGGAAGGGCTGCTGCTCCTCTGCTGATCTATCCATGACTCAACAAGTGGAAATTTCAAATTCTTTAGGCAGTGATAGTGATAAAGGTAGTGATAGAAAGCGAGGAAGACCTGAAGCTCCAAACATGATCTTTTGGATATGATCTTGGCAGCAGAGTACCAGTGCATTCATCATATCCCCTCAACTAGCTGGTACAGTTCTAATTTAAGAAATGTTTTCCACTACTTCCCTAAATTGTCCAATTTAATGTTTTTTATACAAAACATATCCTAGACCTCTAATGACACTTAGAAAAGGTATTAAGATCCTTTGAGCCATTGTGTTTTAATTTTTCATTTGGAAATATCTACAAAGGTCATTTTCCCAACATATAAATCATTTTGAACCACATCAGAGAGCTACATAATTTCAGAATTAGAAAAGCAATTGAGACATCTTAAATTCTCCAATAGAAACAACCTCCCCATGACCTTTCTAAAGTTAGACACAATGTGGACTGAATAAATCTTACAAGTGGCTGACCAATACTGAATATGGTAAAAGAATAAATTGTTAGTCTGCAACTAAAGAGAAACTGGCACTGAATTCAATGATTTGTATCATTGCATTTCATTTGGCCTCATGTATATAAGAGAGCTTTTTTTTCCTATTTCACAATCACTCAGTCAAAATATGCTAAATAAAATTAAGAACTTTACGATTTTCTTACAAAGGAAAGCTTCTTTTTGTTGTCATCTGTTTTCCAGGTTATATCAGAAAACTTTGACTATGGATAGAGTTCAGAAAGTAATGTAGCCATGACATATTGTACTGCACAAAAAGGACTATGGATATGTCATGTGTTTAAAGTATTCAACCAACATAGGTAAGGAGATAATACAAGAGGTGGTAGTCTTTTCCTTTGAAGGCATAATGGTTATGGAGTTTAAGGAAGTAGTCTTCTCCTCTGAAGGCATAATGGTTATGGAGTTTACAGATGTGTGATGTTTATGACCTTCATGCACATAATACCAACACACCTAGCAGCACCCTGATCAAACAAAGAAACAGCCAGCAAGCAAAAGAGTAATTTTACAAAGGCCCAGGATTTTACTCATAGTTTTTTAAAATTATAGATACACCTAATCTTTTGAAAACTCCTTTCCCACCTACATCTCACAAACACCCCAGCTTCTCCTTCATTCTTCTCTCCTACTCTTCTTCAAATTAAATTCACAAGTTTTGCCCACACATGCATTCTTCTATGTGGTATTTTTCCTGATTCTGTATCAACAAAAACTCAGAAGATCTAATATGCAAAGCCAAGACTTTTTTGAAGAATGAGGTAAAAGAAGAGAATATACCAGGCCAAACCAAAATTTTAAAAGGTTAGAACATTCAGCTTATTCATTTCCCTCACGTATGGATATATGAAATATCCCAAAGTACAGTGTTCACACCTAACTTGACACTCTTCTTCTTAATTTGATCTGAGATGGGGAGTTTACAAAGTTACAAAATTAAGCTGGTTTTTGCTCACTGTTAGTTAAGAGTCAACTTATAAGTCAAATCACTTTTAGAAGTAGTGGGAAATACATTTCCAATTTAGACAATTGAAAACATGCGGCAACCGAAAAATGATGGGGAATTTTTGTGGTAGATACTCCCCCCCCCTTCCCTCAATGTCTTGCACATGACGGTCTCTTCATAAGTATTTGTTGAATAAACTTTCAGATTATTTTTTTCCTAAATTTTAAAGGATCCAATGCGTTAAATGTATAAAATGAATTTAGAATATTTTCAAGTTCTACTTGCCTTTCCATGGTTTGTGAATATTAAAAAGAAGATTTCCTCAGACATAAACAAGTGTTCCTGGAGCATCCTTACATTAAGAAGGGCAATCATTATCCATAAAACTTATTAAAAGAGATCAGCTAGAAGTTGCTGAGATACCATCAAAACATGATCTTAGAAAATACATTCTGTTGTACTGATTTTTCAGAGAACTCATCCATACCACTATCTTTTACTGCTTTACTCACATATGTATGCCTGGTTTCCTATCCTCCTCACATAGATATAAAATGAATCACTGACATTTATTTGTCCAAAACTGAATATAGAGCTGTTAAAAGGAAAATCTCAAGGCTAAAAATGATTAAAATCAAAAGCATACAATCTTAAGGGAATCCACTTCAACTGATCAGAAGGATAAACTAGATGATTAATGACTACGGCAACTAATTTATGTTTCATGCAGAAAAGAGGAGGCATTGATATCATATCTTTATGAGGTTTCTTGGACTCTTTCTCTCCTTCCTTTATCTATAACTTAGCCATGTTCATTTTTTCTTAAATATTGGTATGTCAACTTTTTTTTTTCTAAAACAGAGTCAGATGAAATGTGAATGTCAAATTTTATTTGAGCAATTGAGTTGAGCCAGTACAGCCTTCTTGAAAGGAGAGTAGGATGCTACACTGCCTGCCACTCATTCCTTCAATAGATATGTGCTAAAAAACCATGTTGCCAGGTTCCGTGTTGACTCTGGGACACACAGAAACCAAAGAGACTGTGATATTGAAATTTTATAGCACTTACAGTTTAATGGAAGAATGAAGCCCAGGCCTTATGGGAGAAGTCGGATCCACCACATCTTTTCTGAACGAAATTTTATTGGAACACAATCATCTTTTTCCTTGACTTTCTGAGCAGTTGCAGTACAGAACATATAACCCAAAGTGCCTGGAAGATCTACCTTTTGACCCTAAGCAGAAAGAGTTTACCAGCCATTTAACTAGAAAATAAACAGACACTTTACAAAATAATAAATACATCAACAAATATATGAAAAATATTCAACATATTTAGCAACTATAGAGATACAAACCAAAACTACACTGAGATTCCATTTCCCTCCAGTCAGAGTGGCAATTATCAAGAATACAAGCAAGAATAAATGTTGGCGAGGATGTGGAGGGAAAGGTACACTTCATACATAGCTGGTAGGACTTAAAATTGGTGCAACTACTATGGAAACATTACAGAGATTCCGCAGAACACTTGGAATGGAACCACCATTTGACCCAGTCATCCCACTCCTTGGCTTATACCTAAAGGACTTAAAATTGACACATTACAGTAACACAGCCACATCAATGTTTATAGCAGCTCAACTCACAATAGCTAAACTATGGGATCAATCTTGGTGCCCTTCAACAGATGAATTAATAGAAAAAAATGTGGAACACACACATACTCACACGATGGAATATTACTCAGCCTTAAAGAAGGGTGGAATATGGCATTTGCTGGTAAAGGGATAGGGCTGGAGAATATCATGCTAAATGAAATAAACCAACTTCTAAAACCAAAGGCTGAATGTTTTCTCTGATATGTGGATGCTAATTCACAATAATGGGGGATGGGGGACTAAGGAAGAATAGAGTTACTGTAGATTAGAGGTATAGAGGAGAGAAGGGAGAAGAGGGGGTAAGGACGTATGAAAGATAGTAGAATAAATCAGACATTATTACCCTGTGTACATATATAATTATATGACCGGTGGAATTCTATATCATGTACAATCAGAAGAATGAGAAATTTATACTATGTAGGATATAAATAAATAAATACTTTAAAAGATAAAAAGATGTATATATTGTTATATTTTGTGCATGTATGCATATGTAACAACAAATCCCACCCTTATGTACAATCATAATGTGCCAATAAAAATTTAGAAAAAAAAGAAAATTAAGTAAATAAACATATAATTGCAAATGGTGATAAACACTTTGAAAGGGGAAAAAACACTGCTGCAACAGAAGAAAACAAGAGCTGCTTGAATTCCATAATCACTCAGAGGATGATATTTGAAGTGGGATTAAGTGGTGACAGAAGTTGACCATATGAAACACATGAGAAAGGAGCAGGCCAATCAAAGTGAACAATAGTTAAGAATGAAAGTGTCACTGTTCCCTGGAACAGATCACAGAAATTAAACCTGGGTTCAAATCCTGGTTCCAGCAATTACTAGGGAAAGACCTCAGGTTTTATACAGAACTCCTGGTTTCATATAAAGAATACTTTGGGAAAAGACAGGAGTAGAATGGGTAAGTCAATTACAAGTTATTGTAGTAGTCCATTCAAGGAACAATAGTGATGTTCCAGAGGGGTTTGTGGAATGACAAAAAACTAGATGAGTTCAAAGTGTTTTCAGAAGACAGTAACAGTAGAATTTGTCAATGGGTGTAAAATAGGAGAAGATGGATAGCAAGGAATCAAGGATGATCCCAGTGTTCTGATTTGATCCATCAGGTAGATTATACTATTATTTTGTGCCATTAAGTAGTATTAAAATTGAGAAGAGTGGGAATAAGAATGTAAGGAAGTAAAGTCAAGTTTTCAGTTTAAGACATTTCAACTTTGAGGTGCTCATGAAGTAACCAAGTAGAGATGTCAAAAGCATGGTTGGATATACAAATCTTAGTGCTTATCACAACAGACTTATGTATGTCTAATATTGAATGGTAGGAAGTTTGCTCATTGCATTCACTCAGTGTATCAGCCAGTTCAGAATGCAACAGTGAAAGAGCATAGCCTTAAAGGCTAAAAATTTGAGGTCCAGTGCTATGAGGTTTGGTTCCAGGGAGAGTTCACCTTCCTGTAAAGGTGACCACCTTCTCTCTGTGTCCTCACATGGTGGAGAAAGAAAGCAAACTCTGCTGGCTCTTATGATGATACTAACCCATGAGATTGAGACCCAAATTTATGACATCATTTAACCTTAAGCACTCACCTACTTCAAATATAGGCACACTGACACAATTAAGTCCACAACACTCAGGGAACCAAACTTATTGAAGCATTAATTTCAGGGTATGCTTCACAATCATGGCAGGGAAACAAAGTTTATACAGCTTGTGCCAAGAAGTTGCACATGCCGATTCTGCTCACATTTTTTTGATCAAAAGACATCATAAAGACATTCTTAACTTCATAGTGAATGAGAAAACATAATCCTGCATGTTCCGGGAAGATGGAGAGAAACTTTTATGAATAGTACTAGTGTATACCGTATTCTTTCTGAACATCAAATAGTTGGTTTATTTATAAGTGGGAAGACCATTTATAAAACATTTGATGATACCCACAAAGGAGAAGTTTCAAAAACATAATCCATAACTAGCATCAAGCTTAAGACCCAGAATCTAGGATGGTGTGGTTTTCAGACAGGCCCTACATGACTCCTATCTAGAGAGAGATACTTCAAGGAGAGTGTATTGATTGCAATGCAATCAATATGCAATGGTGAAAAAGGGTCAGGAAAACCTCAATAAGATCTTCCACTCAGAAGAAATGTAAAAACCCATAAGATAGTTGTCCTTTCAAAACACCCAAATCAGTGGTTCCAAGATAGCATGGTAGAGGGAGGCTGCATTCTGTATCACCTTGTAACCTGAGATTCAAGTAGTGAAAATACTCTTTCTCTGCAAGTTATTAGAGGACCCAACAAGCTGCTCCTCCACAGGAATTCCACCACTGCTACCACCCAGGACACCCGGCCATTGCCCCCACACAGGATGTTCAGCTGCCACTCCCATGTGGGCCCCCATCTACCAACATGGGGCTCCCCTGGTCACCTCCACTTAGGACATTGCAACTACTGCCATAATTCCCTACACATGGTAGCCTGCACCTGGAAACACTGCATAGCATCTGGAAAGAGCCACCAACCACAACACTGCACAACACTGAGCTGCATCTCTGAACATGCTGCCCAATGCCAACACCTGGCCCTACCCAACCGGGCACCCCATCTCTGAAAGCAGCTTCCTCCATCTTGGGAGGCCTTTGTCACCATCATTAGTTGGGGCAACTCCCAGCTTAAGACATTGGCTGGGGATAGAAGCAACATCAAGGTACTTATAGTCCCCAACTTTCCCCCTCCTCTATAGCCACTAACCTGGCACAGTGCTTGCAACTATGCAGATGGGCTACAGCTTGAAAAGCCTGGCTCTGAACTTCCCAGTACAAAACAGCTCTCTGCAACAGGTGTCCAGCTGAGAAAGGAAAAATTTTAAATTAACAAAGTTTTACATTACATATATAACAGAGTTTATTTGATTGTTCAAGAGTGTCTAACATATAGTCTTGCACACATCAAGTATTTTACAAATGCCTATTAGATTTAATTCTAACTTAGCTTTAGAAAGATGGAGGTAGAGTTAATTCAAAGAGTCTAGGTGGAAGAAGAAATAATTGTATTCTGATGAACGTAAGTACCTTTCATATAATGATTTGCAAAAATAAAAGAGCTCAGATTTTATTTCATTCAATCACTATCTCTTGCTTAAACCCGACAACTTAACCCCTTTCCTATTTAATGTCTCCTATGATGAGAAACTCCTCATCTCTAGCTTCTCTTTGCCACTTCTAGAAATAGTTTGCTATATGACAAGAAAACAGTAACGGAATTGCAGTTTTCAGCACCTAGGGAAAATGGCTGAAAAGAAATCATTAACTGGCACAAATTCAAAATTGGGAGTTAATATTTGTAAGTGAAAATTTTGTGATTTATTTTACTTCTGTTTTCGCCTCCCTTAAGGAGGAAATAAATTAGTGCAATGCAGTTCAAATCAATGTTAATTCTAGGTAACCGAAGGACACAGAAACAAATTATAGAAGCATATTCTCATATCATTAACTAAGTAAGGAAAAATGATTTTTAGATTCAACATAATTAATACCAATATAGAGAGCTGTTCCATATATTAAATGAATTTATGCTTCCTTAGGAAGCCAAACTCCCATATCCCAACAATTAGGTTCTTGTTTTGTAAGTGCTCTTAATTAAACCACTATTCATAAACAGGACTTTTTTAATTTCCTGCAATTATACACAACCTAATAGAAGAACATTCGCAAGGTAAAAACTTCTCCCTTAGTAGAGCACTATCAGAGGTTGTGCATGGGGTGGGAGGACAAACTACAAAATTACCAGTCTGCCTTGCATTTTTCTTCTCAGTGCACTGACCTGCTTTTCATGATACTAATGAAATGCACCAGAAAAACTGAAAACTCCCCAGATGCTCTTTTTCACGTAACTTTTTTTTCACCTGAGGCTAGTACCTGGTGCCAGGAAGGGCAGCAATACTGCAAGAAAGGCACTTCCCAGTGCAGTCCAGCACCCTATCTTCAGTGGCAACAGGCCCAATGGGAGACTGCAATACAAATTTTGTAAGCTTGAGATGCAAATGGCTATTTCAGCCTGATCATTTGATAAGAATTCATCTTCAATTATCTCCTCACAAACCATCACAGTAAGCAACTAGTAAATCCACCAGGCCACTATGCTGACATATGAATAAAAACTTTCAAATATACACAAAAACGAAACTCCTCAACTCCTTCTGTGGCTTCCCTACGTACCATCTCAGTTTTGCCATGTGAGAACCCCAGATACATGCCTGCACCTGTTAAAGACATAGCTGATGGTCTCAGAGGGAAAGGTGTGGATTAGCCTTCCTAACAAGGGTGTTGTTGGTAGAAAAATCAAGTTTCATGTGTACTGTCAGAAAGTTGCACTGGACCAGTAATGACAATTAACAAGACTTCAAGGTACCTAATTGTAAACAAATTAACTGATGTTTCTGTAAGGATTACTTCACTTTAAGAAGATATCACGTTTTAAAGAAGGGGATAATAAACTGTATGCCTTCTTCTATTAGTTTACCACCAATTGATAGTCCTAGTTTCTTTCATGATTCTTAATTAGATAATAGTAATGTTGACAGCAAGGGTATTACTGCACCACAGCCTAGTCTGGCTTTTAAAAATGGGATTTTTGGTAACAAGAGAACCACACAAGAGAATGTAGATATATTGTGAATCTCCATCATCTCTAGTAGAATAAAAAATTTTTCTATGGATAATTAAGATCCTGATGATGTTAATCTTTGGCTTTTAGAATTAAAAAAACATTTTTCTTATTATTACTAATGACTTAAGAGTTTTATAGATTTTTATTTTAACTGAGAGCATTTCTTAAAGCATCTACAGTAGCCATTTTAAAAAGTCTCCTGCATTATAAGCTATAAGGGGGCTGCACTGCTCAGAGCCTTCTTCAAGAGAACCTGCTGCGGGGTGGAAGGAGGGGGCTGGGGTTGTGGATCAATTGTAGAGCCCTTGCCTAGCATGTATGAGGCCTTGAGTTCAATCCTTATCACCACATAAAAAAGTATTTTTTATTGTGTCCATCTACATCTAAAAAATATCTTTAAAAATCTTTGAAAGAGAGACAGAGGGGAGAGAGAAAGAGAGAGAACCTGCCATGAGGAGTGCAGTCAACTGGCAGCCTTCAGTAGCCACAGCCCTGCATTCATTTCATATGCATTTTAAGGGCAGCTGCTCCCCAGGCAGCTCCCAGCCAGCAGGGTACTAGAGTCAGAGGATTTCTGACCCACTTGGGTCTCTGCTAACAGGCAGTCTTGCAGACTTAGTTGGCCAGAAGTTTCTGCAGCTGGGCTGCAGACCAACATATATGTCCTACTCTGTGCTTTTCCTTGCCTTTCTCCTTTCACAGGGACCAAACCTATACTGTGTTCTGAGTGTTCTCTACTGCCTCTTCTTGCTCCCTCCTCTCACTATCTTTCACAGATATTTTCTCCAATAAAAATCTGGCATTTCTAATGCCATTTGTTTCTTGGAAGGCCCAAGTGGACACCTTTGAGCCCTAATTGTGTGTGTGTGTGTGTTTTAATCTAAATTGTTAGTGATTTTAATCTTTAAATTTGTTGCACTTGAATTGTTTCACCTGTGAAACACTGGACATTAAATCAAGATATTGAGACTTACTAGAATTTCTTGTCTTACACAAATGGGGTGACTCTATGTTGTGTCCAACCAGAGATATGAAAAATTGTGCTATATATGTGTAATATGAATTTAAATGCATTCTGCTATCATATATAACAAATTAGAATACATTTTTAAAAATATATAAAAAAAGAATTTCTTCTCTTTTAACTGACTATATGTTGGGTTATTAGTCATTCAAGTGAAACAAGAATGAATAAAATGTTCCTTTGAGTGGAGTTCTTCCTTCCATTGGAACAGGTGGTTTATTGTTTTTATCTCCTACTGGCATCATGCATGAGCTTTAAATTCATGAATGTCTCTTTCTGAATGGTTCTGTATGAATGAAAGACTGTAATTTTTTGTAGTTTAGTCCTTGCTATTGTGTATGAAAGAACCAGAAAATAAAAGAATAGCAGGAGCTCAATCCCCAAAAAAACTTTGACAGGCCTCTTTTTTGTTTAATTTTTAAAAATTTATTTGTTCTAATCGGTTACACTTGACAGCAGAATGCTCTTTGATTCATTGTACACAAATTGAGCACAATTTTTCACTTCTCTGGTTGTACACAAAGTAGGGTCACATCATTTATGCAATCATACATGTACCTAGGGTAATGATGTCCATCTCATTCCATCATCTTTCCTATCCCTATTCCCCCTCCCTTCCATTCCCTTTGCCCAATCCAAAGTTTCTCCACTCATTCCATGACCCCCACTTATCAGAGAAAACACTTGACCTTTGGTTTGGGGGGATTGGCTTACTTTGCCTAGCATGACATTCTCCAACTCCATTAATTTACCTACAAATGCCATCATTTTATTCTCTTTTATTGATGAGTGATATTCCATTGTGTATATATACACCACAGTTTTTTGTCCATTCATCTACTGAAGGGCATCTAGGTTGGTTCCACAGATTGTCTATTGTGAATTGTGCTGCTATAAATATTGTTGTGGCTGCTTTACTGTAGTATGCTACTTTTAAGTCCTTTGACTTTATAATATTGGATTAGGCTTTGACTTCATTAACAAGGCTCCTAAAGGACAAGAAACAAAATTAATAATCAATAAATGGGATGGATTCAAACCAAAAAGCTTCTTCTCAGCAAAAGAAATAATGAAGTGAGGCAAGAGTCTACATTTTGGGAGCAAATTTTTGCCACACACACACACACATCATATAGAGCCCTAATCTCCAGTGTTCCATATATAAAGAACTCAAAATTTTAGCACAAAAAAAAAAAACAACTCAATCAATAAATGGCCTAAGGAACTGAACAGACACTTCTCAGAAAAAGATGCACAATCATTTAACAGATATATCAAAAATGTTCAACATCTCTAGTAATTAGAGAAATGCAAATCAAAACTACTCTAATATTTCATCTCACTTCAGTCACAATGGCAGTTATCAAGAATATAAACAATAAGTGTTGGTGAGGATGTGGAGGAAAAGGTACACTCAGACATTGCTGGTAGGACAGGCCTTTAAATGGTAAATGCTTCTAGCCTCTTGAAAGTACTATCCAAGGGGCCAGGGTTATAGCTCAGTAGTAGAACCCTTGCATAGGATGTATGAGGCACTGAGTTTGTTTCTTAGCACTGCACATAAATAAAATTCCATGAACTATATATATACTATATACATATATATACTGTCCAATGTAAACTCCAAACGTGCTTAATATTGTTCCTTATCCAATGGAAATGTAAATATCCTACAAACACCCTACTATATAACTTAACTCTTAAATTTGAGTGTTTCCAAATAACATTTCAGAATTACCTCGGACAACTTTATGAGTATTTTCTATTATTTTTTGAATCAAGCTGTATTAGAAGACATTCAGAGGGAAAAATCTTAACAACTTAAACTTACTCAATGCCCACATATACTCAACCCCAGACAATCCCTGGGCTGTGGATATCCTACATCATTCTAGATTATTTCCGTAGCAGTCTTGATAACTTCTTCTAAGTGTTTCCAGAGAACTTATTTTGCCTGGAAGCCTTTTTTCAGTCTTATACACCTATAAATATATTTTATGCCATCATATGTTAATGATAGTTTTGTTGGATATGCAATTCTAAATTCAAAGTTGTTTTCTTCAACATTTTAGAAATTGTTACAGTGAGATCACTGTGGAGATGGCAGCCTCATTCTTGTCTATTTTTTATAGGTATTCTACACATTCCTTCTGGAAACCTGTAGTATTTTCTATTCTGTTTGCCTTATTTAAGTGAACAGTATGTGGCTTTTTCCTTTTCTCTCTCCTGTGTTACACTCTATGAGATGGTTCCATCTGTCTTCCATTCCCTTGGCACTTCTATTATATATTCTACCCCTTAATTCTTTCTATATTTTTTGAGAGTTTCTCTGAAAATATCCATTCTGCTATTTAGTTTACATTTTTCCTTCTCTATTTTTATTTTCACCATTCCATTTACCATCTCCAATGCTTCTTCTTGGCTTACCCTTTCAATATTTCTTCCTGCTTTCTTTTAGTAATCTTTAAATCTTCCAGATATTGTAGAATTAATAACATAATCTCTGGAGTATATGATAAAAATAGTCAATATCCTGAAAGATTCAAATTTGCTATGATGCTTAGATTCTATTTATACTTATTTAATTTGTCTTATGTATGCTAATTTTGTTGAGTGTATCAGAAACCTCAGGATAGGTCAAAGCCTTGTCAAAGAGCTGAGTCACACTCTAGGACTCTTTACCCATGTGTCATTCTGGATTTAAACACTCCATGCTTCACAGGCAAATCTGCTTCATATTATACAACCCTATGTGGCAGTGTCTTTCCATTTTTCTCTTTCCATTTTAACTGCTCAATCTCATGGATATGAAGGGAGGAATGTAAAAGAGAAGTTTGTCAGAGTCTGATTAGTAACCTTCTCTATGATTATTTGCTCTTCATCCATCCAAGCCCTTCAATTATTCCCTAATGTGCCATTACAGTCCCTGAAACACTGAACTGTTGCTGCTGTTTATCTGTCCTATACTGGTCATGGTGAAAATAAGGCAATTGAGAGAAAACTGGAACAAACAAAGCTATATCAAGAGAAATTTTTCTTCCTCACAAACTTATGAGCACACAAGAATGAAATGATAGTGATCAGAGAAAGATACTGAGCCAAAAGATACTTGCCTGGCACACTCTGAGGAATTGGTAAAAGAGACCTTAAGAATTTGGCCTGGAAAAATTCAACAAGGCTCCAAGGGACTTTGATGTTTATCTCTCTGGTATACCAAGATGAGGGAGAGATGGGGTGGATTGGATAGTATGGTGCTCTTGCAAGTATCCTACAATATACTCCAATTTTAAAAAGATGGAAGATATAATTTACTTGTCAATGGTCATTTTCTAGACTGTGGTTCTATTTCCCAGTTCACCACCAAGTTTCTAAATATAACCTCAAGCTTGACTTACCTTTATCTCCAATAAAGTATTCTGACAGTCCTTCATCAACAGAAAGCTGGTGGCAACTCACCCTTGAGGCTTCCAGTGTGCTATTGATCTCTTCGATAAGTAGTCACTTCTCCCTTGTGCTCTCTGGCAAACCACATTAATTCATACAATAGGAATACTGACACTCCGCTGTCAAAGAAAACCTTGACAGGAAAGATCTAAAATGTTCTGATAAATCCACATTCTGCTGGCCAAAATGGTGTTCCAATTTTACCACTCACCTGCCATGCAGTGAGGACAAATATATTTAATATTTTTATATTATATATATTTAATATAAAATATATTATATTAAATATTTTATATTAAATATATTTAATATAAATATATTAAATATATTTCAGTTTCCTAATCAATAAAAATGAAGATGTCCTTCTACTTCTAGCAGTATAGAATTTAATCCCTCTGTTATAAAACTAATTTTCAAGGAAGTTTTGTACCCGTACCTTGATCTTCATGGCTTTTATCTTCCTCATCACTAAGATTTGCCCTCCTCATTCCCTTTCACATTTGCCCTCCTCATTCCCTTTCACACATGCCACAACTTGACAAACTTACAACTTATCTCCAACCAGTTTAAACATGAAAGTTTGCCTTATCCATAAGTAGTTTCAACTGGAAAGTTAGGCCAGGTTTTTCTACTTCAGAATATCTCCTTAATCTGATTATCACCAAGAAAAAATAAAATAAAAATTCACCTTTAGAAAGTCATCCCTCTGTTTTGTTATAATTGGATTAGAGCAAGAAAAGGGTAAAAGTAAGAAATGGTCTTGAGGTACATACTTTGGTAATTAACCACAGGTGCACTGTGTACTCAACCAGAAATTTCTAAATGATAAATTGGCCTGTTAATAAATGCTTTGCAATTAGCAGTTTATTCAGTGACTAAATATTCCTACATTTATGACCACAGTTAATTTATAGCTTCTGAGCCATGGGAAAGGAGAGAAATGTTGTGAAACAGCTGAAATCATTTTGGTGTAGCCCCAGCACATAATAGAAGGTAGAAGTGGTAAGAAGTGCCATTGGAGGCATAAGCCCAGGCTATACCATGAAAGACCTTGAAAACCACCCTAGGAGGCCTGCAGGCAGTGTAAAATCACCAAGAGATTACAGGTTGAAGGTATATAGTGAGCATAATTGTAATTTCAGTATAGAATCTATATTTGAGAGGAAACAACTGTGGTTAGGAATCCTATTAGGAGGTGATATATTCCAGGCAAGTGGTAATTGTGCCCTGGATTAAGTAGATGGACAGAAGTAAGCCCATTTGTGAGTAAGAAAAAAAAGTAAGACAATGTTGTTATTATAATTTGTTTAGAGAAAGGAAAAGAGAAAAATCAAAGAACTCACCCAATTTTCTGGCATGAGTGAATGTGATGTCACTGATAAGTCACACAGAGAAAGAAATAACAGATGAAAGTTTGTGGTCAGTTGAGATTTGGGCATTCAAAAGTAAAGATGTCCTTTAAGAGCAACCACAAGGACTTTTGCAAAGTTTTTACTAGTCCAATCAACAGTATTGTCCGGAGTGGTCTCTCTCCCTGAGATGAATGTGAGCATGTTCACCGATCCTCATAACACAAAGCACAATTTCCATAGCAGAGCCTTGCTCTGTATAGAAACACTGACCCTAACAGGACCTCCACCTTGCATTATTATTCTTGAAGTTCCTTCTGCATCATAGTATGATTGCTGCTATTCTCTCTAAAGGTAATGTTTTCAACAGAATCTTTAATCAATGCAACTGTGAGGTAACACAAAAGAATCCAGGTAGTGTTTCCCAACTCTTGCTGCTTTCTTCTTTATAACTTTGTAATAGAGCATATAAAACAAACCAAAACATCCTTACTTATAAAATACCCAAATTCTACAAATTTGATGCAATTTCTATCAAAATTTATATGGAACTGCAAAAGACACTGATTTTAGTTAAAAAGAAAGAATAAAAGAAGGAAGGAAGGAAGGAAGGAAGGAAAAGAAAGAAAGAGGAAAAGGAAAAAATATTAAGCAAGAACAAAGTTAGAGGAATTATACTCTGTAATTTCAAACCATGCTACAAAACTTCAGTAATTGAAATAATATAGACAATTACAGCAGTGGAACAGAATAAAAGGTGCAAACATAAATTCATGAATATATGGCAATCTAATCTTTGATAAGGGTGCCAAGAACACATAATAGGGAAAGGAAACTTTCTACAATAAGTAGTGTTGGGAAATCTAGATATCCACTTGCAAAAAAAGAAAAAAAAATTGAACCTTTATCTTACATCATATGCAAAAATTAACTAGAAATTAATTAGAGTAAAGAGTTAAATTTAAGATGTGAAATTATAAGCTCCTCGAGTGAAACATGGGTGAGAGCTCCTTGACGTCAGTCTTGACAATGATTTTTTGAATGTGACACAAAAAGTATGAAGCACAAAAGCAAAAATAAACAAAAGCAGAACTGCATCAAACTAAAAAGCTTCTGCACAGAAAAGGAAATAACAAAATGAAAATTCAATTTATGGAATAGGACACAATAAGAGGTTAGTATCTCTAGTATATATGAACTCAAACAACTCAGTTGCAAATAAGTAATCCAAGATTTTAAATGGGCAAAGGACCTTAACAGACATTTTTCCAAAGGAGGTATGTAAATGGGAAACAGGTATATAAAAAGGTGCTGAACCTCACTAATCATCAGAAAAATGCAAATAAAAACTACAATGAGATATCACCTCATACCCATTGGGATGGATATTATGGAAAAAAATAAGAATAATAATTGTTGGTGAAGCTTGGTATAGCCTTTATGGAAAACAGTGTGGAGGTTCCTCAGATCTTAAAAATAGAACTACCACATGATCCAGTAGTCCCACTTCCGGGAATATATCCAAAGAAATGAAATAAGTGTCTCAAAAAGATATCTTTATCCCTATTCATTGCAGCATTATTTGCACAATAGCCAAGATCTGGAAAGAAAAACTCTCCATGGCAGATGAATAAAGAAATTGTATGATATACACACACAAAAGTTCATTATTCAGTCATAAAATGGAGGAAATTTTGTCATTTGCAACAATACTGATGAACCTGTAGGACACTATGCTAAGTAACACAGAAAGAAAATACTACATAATCTAACTTGTATGTGAAATCTAAAAAGGTTGAACTCTTAGAATAAAATAACAGAATTACAGTTGTCAGGGTCTCAGGATTGGTGAAATGGGGAGATACTAGTCAAAGGGTACAAACTTTCAGTTATTAGATGAAGAAGTTTCTGGAAAACTAATATACAGAATGGGTGGTCATGGATGTACTGATTTTGATTATAATAAACACTACATTATGTAATCTATATCAAATCATCATGTTGTGAAGCTTGAATTTAAATGTCAATTCTTTAAAATAAAATTTTGAAAAAAAAAAAAAAAGAAAGACCAGCCTGTTTGGATTTTACGTAAGTCTTTCAAAATAAAATTTCTGAAGCCCAAACAGAAACCTGGTTTTGAGCACTAGTCCTACATTTTCTTAGGCTAACTATAGCCTAAGATAGAAAAGAACTGGAAAATTTCTCTAATTTCCTTACGTTGAAACTCTCCAAGTTTGCATTTATGACAAGAACCCTTTCACTTGTGATATTTAACATTTATATCTGGAAAGAAAATTTTTTAAGAAACTCTAGGAACAAACGAGGAGGAGGGCAGCATTTATTGATGCCAATGTAATTGAATAAGGAGTTACTTTTTCAAAACTACAATGTTCTCAGAGAGAACTAAGTTTTCTATGAGTTATTCAGTATGTGGACATAAAATCATTAGTTATAACTGCAAAATGGAACTTTGGATATCATCTGGCCCAATTTTCTCATTTTGCAAATAATGAAACTGTGGCTCCCCAAAAGCTAAATGCTTTGTAGAGTAGCAGCAGAGCTGTGCATTAGAGTCAGGTCACCTAATTCCAGGCCTGTGACATTACCATGAACATATATAACTTCTCTAGGAAGAAAGTCATAGGATACTCTACATAATCTATCACAAAGAATATAAAAGCTGATTGCATTCACCTAATTCCCTCATGTATATACCTCCAGTAATATAGTCATGACTTAAACAATATGGAAATCAGAGGTTTCTGCAATCATTAATTCATTGGTTATATAAGCCCTATAAGCATTATCAAGTGTACAAAGTGCTTCACATAATACAAAAAAAAAATTATCAATCCACAGTAAAGTCAAGCTTAGCCGTTCTCAAACAGAGGCAATGTCAATTGTAAGTTTCTAAAGATATTTTTATTGTCACAAGTGGAGAGTTACTATTAATGTCCAGTGAGTAGTGGCTAGGAATGGTTCTAATCATCCTAGAATAAACACAGCAGCACCCCCCAGTGAATACCTCAACTAAAATGTCAATAGTACTAAAGTTGAGAAAACTTGGTCTAGATTAATAAAACAAGTAGCAATTTCAAATTCTTCTATCACTGACTAGAAATGATAGTGTTGGTTTGAAAGAAGTAAAAAATAAGGAGTGGTAGATAGATACATGGGAACAGATCAAATGTATTTCACAAGGCAAACACAACAACCCAGGAGATGAAGTCTCAGAGGAAGTGTAAGGTAGCGGCTGAAGTCATCAAGCCTAGATTCATTCTCTTCTCACCATGTGTCTTTGAGAAAGTTACTCTAAATATTCCTAAATCTTGGTTTCCTTCAGTCTAAAATGGAAGTTAAAGTAATAGTACACCTTTTCCAGGATAGTTGTAAAAAATAAATGTGATAATATATAATTATACACAATATATATATATATATATACACATTGCCTGCATCTAATAAATGCTTGATAAGTGGCCATAATTGTCACCAAATTTAGAGATTAACAAAATTATTTGAATCCAATTTTCCCATTTAATAGATGGGGAAAATTGAAGTCCCAAAGGTAAAAACATGAGTATTTTATATTTTTTCTATCATTCTATTTGACAGTAGACACTTGATAAATATTATGTTATTTTATCACTAAATCCTCGACATCTCAGGCAAGGCAAGGCAAAAGAAAAGGCAAGGCAGAAAATGTCCAAACATTAAGTGTCTCACCCAAAGTTCCCTTACAACACAGTAAGGACCCTGATTCTCAACTAATAACCAAGCACTCATTGTTTGGTGCAAGTTTCAAATATCACAGCAGTGCAAGTTTCAAATCATGCCTATTTCTTTTTTTTAAGGCATCACTCCTGATTTGATCAATTAGACTATATTCATATTTCCCTTAAAGGTAAAACTCCCAAATGAAAGACGATTGATTCATTGCAGGTAGCATAAATCATTCATAGGCATGAGCTCTGACAGGGCCCAGTTCATTTGATGTCTTTTCAACAATAAAGTATATTAATCCAATAGCTTAATAAACCTTGTATCAATTTACCTAAATTCATCAAGAATAAAATATCAGCAGTTACAATGCCAGTGAGCAAACTCTTTCTTCATAAAGATGTGGACCAGTGATGTTTTTGAAAGAGTCTGTGAGCCGTTCAAGACCCACTACATGTGTGATATGCTCTGTGTAGTTCCCCCAACTCCAGGTAGATCAGGGCTTTCTCTGAAAGCCACAGAGAGGAGTTGTAGGTAAAATACATGACTTCCTGTCCTACTCCATCCAAGGCATACAGAGAAAGGCCAGATCTGAGGGCTGCAGGAGCCAAGATCAGGAGTTACACTCCTTCCCATTTTGGAAGAGTAAAGGACAGATACAAGAGAACACTTAGGGCAAGACTTAAAGCTGTATCTGCCTCGGGATTCCTCCCTTTGCTTTGTTTCTTTACTGAAGTTATAGATGATTCCTTCTACATTTGTACAGCTATAGTGGAACAAAAGAATAGCTATTCCCAAACCTGACATATCACAAGCCTTGCTTTAAGCAAATCTATTGATCCTCCAAAATCACCATACCAAAAAGGTACCATACAGCAAGCTCAAGGCCACCATATAGCAATAAATCAAGAGAATATATTTGCCTCTCCTGTAATCTATTGCCTCCCTCTGATCTCTGTCATGGCTACCCATTCCCAGGACCTAGAGGAAAGGGGATCTGATGATGCCGTTAAGACTTGTCATCCTCTTGGGGTCAGACAGCAGTATGGCAAGGCTGCAGACCACATCTGTAGAGACGAAAAATATCTGATACATTTATGTCAACCTGAAAGTCTCTGGCCATTTCACAATGAGCTCAACAGCCCAAACAGTGACAAGACTATTATAATCTGGGTATGAAAACCAAGTCTTTCCTTAGCTGTTTGTATGGTCTTCCACAAATAACTTTACTTTCTTAGTTTCCTCATCTGAAAACTGAAAAAAATAATAACATATAATTTGTATTATATCTATCTTATACCAGTCAATTATGAATGTTTTGAATATTTAGATGTTAACTTGGTTGATCTTCACAATGACACTATTCCTATTATTCCCAATTTACAGATGGGAAAATTTGGCACAGAAAATTTAAGAAATACGCTTAAAACTCACACAACTAGTATAGTAAATGACATAGCCAGAATTCAAAATCACGTAGGAAAGGCCCAAAAGTCATACCTGTAAGCATTATGTCATGTTGCATCTCAGCAATACTAATATACATATGTCAGAGGGTTGAGTTACAAATAAATGCATGTAAAGCAGTTCATACTTAACAGGTAAAGGACTCTCAAAGGACATAACCTAAAATTAATGCTATTAATTTTAATATTGCTAAGACTGATTTTGATTCTATTTACAGCATCCAATGTTTAAGAGATTCAAAATGTAAGATTTTGTTTACCCAAGATTGGGGGATGATAAAGAACATGATGGTGTTCCTTTATTTGGCAGAAACACCCTGATACCTAATATTGCCCTCTAGGAGCCAGGTAAACATGACTTTGCCCTTTACTCCAAGGATAGGGCAGGTTCAAGAGAGTTTCTGACCCCAAAATGCTCAGAGTGTTCAGTAGAGGAAAACAATTGAATTCTTTGCTTTCAGGGAAACATGGTTCCTTGTTTTTTACTCTGTCCCTTAGATCTCCTGCCTTTCTTCTTGATTTCTTTTCTTTGGACTCTTTCTCCTCCTTCAGTAATACAAACCCAGACTTCTCCTTCCCCATTTTCCTTGCAAGGCTAAGAGGAACCACGTTATTAGTATTATCTACTCCATTGTTTTCAGATCTGAAACATTTGGTGACTGGGAGACTACCAGTCAGGTGCATGGTCTCTTTGCTAAACTATCACTCATGCTTTGTAAATTTGGATGCCCATACCAAACTCCACCCCCACCACTGGAGGGAAATTAAAGATTGCCACAGTGAAAACTCAACTCAAGTCGCAAGTTTTTCATTATGTTGTTTTATAATTCTTGTTTCCTAATTCTAGATTCTGCTTTTCTTAACTTTTTACAAGATGGTTTTGCTACAAATCAAAATTTGGAACCACAACTTATGCCAGTCATGATTAAAGCTTTTCCAATCCTAATAAAAATAAATAAATAGGTCAAGGTACACAGAACTTTATTTTAATGCAGGCTACAACATATGCTCTATGTTAGCATATATTGTGAATTGCATGTCACAGGGGTTTGGCTCTATTGCCTAATTGTTTGAGCTACTCAGCTATTATGGATACAGACAGGATTAAACGGTCATTGTTTTTGGTATCTTAATCATGTTTCATAGCCATGAATAAAGCAGATGTTTGTGTGAACAAATAATAAGGATGGTCCATAAAGAGAAAACGAGTGCAAGAACCACACCTAAGAGGGCGGGGGCTATAGTTCATTGGCAGAGCACTAGCCTAGCTCATGTGGAGCACTGGTTTAGATCCTCAGCATTACCACTATCTATATAAAAAATTAGAACCACCACTGAGAATGTGCAATACGAAGATGCCATAAATTCCATAAGTTCATAAGTATATGAGAGTTGCTTTTTTTTTTTCCTGGTACTGATGATCAAACCCACAGCTAGGGCTTTGCACATGCTAGGGAAACACTCAACACTCTACCACTGAGCCACATCTCCAGTCAAAGTGTTGCTTTCTTAAGGGTCAGAAAATTCAAGTTTGTTTGCTTGCTTTGACGCTTGAATTATTTTAGTCTGTGGGTGTACCTTTTTTTGGAATCCTGTTGGAATTCAAAATATGAAAACCTTAGGATTTCACATGAATGTGTGAAACAAATTACATATTTAAATGAATCATTCAGAATTTTTTATCTCTCATGGTAATAATAAATAATATTAATAAATCCTATAAAACTTGATATTAAAACCACTTCACCATTTGTCCATTAATTTTCTGTGATTTGCCTCATCTTATACTTTTGAGTATGAAGTATTTAAGACTTTAAAACTCTGTTGGAAGTCTGAATCCCAATCAAGTCCAAGTATCTTACCTTCTAGTGATTCAAAATATTCCATTAGGATAAATGAAGCACATTTCTGAGTTGAATGACAATTTAAATGTTAAAAGTCAATTATAGGTGTGAATTGGTTAATAGTTTAATAAACATGTTACTATATTAACTGTTTTCGAAAAAGAACATTGCACTAAAAATTCTAGTCAACCAAGTTTATTCCTTAGCCTCAACACATTTTTTATAAAGAAACCTTCCTTTCAACAACCCTAATGTCACCAAATGATTTTTCTCAAATTGAGTAGAATTCCAGACTTGTAGATGATTCTACTTTTCAAGGTTTGGATTAAATCACATAAACTAGTTTGAAGTAACAAAGCAAATGAGAAGCAATTTTATTATTTTATTTTTTGCTATGTGACCATGCAAAATCAGTAATGATTTTAATACTTTACATTTTGGCACACATTATTTTTTGAGGCTGTGAGTCACTAAAATGATTCTCAAGGTAAGTGCTTTAAAAAGAGAAAAATTTTCTCCCTGTCTTGTTAATTTTCTATTTATACCCTTACTATGTTTAAAAATAAATTTAAGGTATCTTTCAACTATAAATACAATAGAATAAAAAAGGAAAATTTGAGTCCAGTAATAGGAGAAAAAGAATAATAAAACCAAGAAAAGAGAAAGCTGAGAAGTAAAGTTAGAACAGAAAGTTTACTGCTTAGAGATAGAAAGGTCAGACCCTAACTCATAGTCTAATAGCTAAAATAACAGAGAGAAAAACTATCAGTTATGTAACTCATGGTTTCCATAGGTTATTTTAAAAAAAGATTTAGGCAAACACACAGCGGTATTCCTAAAACTAAATCCTGAGACACAGACATCCTCCCCATGATTCTTCACATAGAAGATTGTGTGAGAATGCAAACAACAGTAATGTGGATATACTCAGGGCTGCCTCTAACAATGCCTCTCAAGGCAAGTCAGTAAACATACACACACACACACACAAAAAAAAAAAAAAAAAAAAAAAAAAACTCTAGTTGAGTAAAAGCTTTTGGGGAGAGACATATACTGAAGTGATTTACAGCAGCTCTTTCTTGTCTGACAAAACATGAATATATTTTATGGCATCTAGAAAAGTAGCTTGACCACACAGCTTCACAACATGTTCTATGAACTTTTGATAAATATTGGTTAGTAGTGAATCCAGGGTATTATTTCCCAACAAATAAAAATATAAAGGATTCAAAGTCTCTCCATATATGTCTATCTGAATTTTATATAAAATTCTTATTTCTCTGAGACTTCCTTGAGATAACCAATATTCTCAAGGATTATGAGAAAGTCCTCAAATGTGTTATGCCTTCATTCCTTGCCAAATATGAAATGATGTGGCCCTTAATTCTTTCCCTTCCTATCCTTCATATAAATAAAAAAGACAAGACTACTCAAAACATTAATATAACATGAACAAAACTTGACCAGCCATCTACCCCGTTTTTATTTGGAATTAATCCATAAAATAAAGAGAAAAGCAATATTATAGAGTAGGATGCCAACCTCCACTATTCCTACCTCTCTTGGCTATTTAGTGCCAAATCTGCCATGTGTGACAGTTCACAAAACTCTGAGGCCTGATTTAAGGGTGCAGGTTTCTTGAAAAGCCCTAGACAGCAATTAGAATCAGTCTGGTGCTTTAATGAACTACCCAGTATTTGTCTGACCTATAATCAAACAGAGATGGAATCTTTGCTCATCAACAGTTCCTAAAAATGGACCACTATTTCTTACTGGATTTCTCTCAGGCCTAAGTCTAGATCCTAATTTGACCCAGAAAAATTAATTAGGATTAAACTTGCTTCCTGGGTATCTTTCAAAATGAACCAGGGACAGGGTGCCAATTTAGTTAGGTGAATCTTGATAGTATACATTCTTTGTATTCTCTTCAAACTCAGGATAATCCAGCTCAACACATTAACACTTATTCTTGGAAATGGGACTCCAGTTGATGCTAAATAATTTTTATAAAATTACCACTTACCATCCAGGAAGCTATGTGACAAGATCTATAAACTCAGAGTAAATCCAAAGGTCAATATTACAAACCTATCAACAAAGTCTTTGGAGAGAAAGTTTAGTGTTTAGCATTCAGTGTCTAGGAAGGAAACAGAAGACAATTTTAAATGAGATTTTGAGGGTAAATTAATAAAGAGACTGTTCACACAGGTGAGAGAAAGGGTAAGAGAACCAAGCTGAGGGTCTGAAACCTGTCAAGACTAATTGACAAGGCACTGTTCCCATCTTCAGGCCTGAAACAGGCAAGGGGAGAAAATACCAGCAAATCGAATTTGAAAAGCAATGAGGTTTCTGGCGCTTCCAAAGATTACTAAAGATTATCTTGGAGAATGCAATTGTTATGGGGTCTGAGGACCTCATTAAGTGTCACTATCTACAGGCAGGTAAGATTATAATTATTCTTTGTTTCATGCCCTCGATTGGAAGGAAAACACCTTTACACAGTCCAACAGAATTCTTCTTATGTTTCTTAAAGTCCTTGCTGATTTCATAAATTTTGCCCAGTCAACCTTTTTTCTTTTTAGATAATTTTATGTGCTCCCCAACCCTATAGGCTTACGGAAGAGAAAGGGAGAAAAACAAATTTAATCCAGGTGTACCCTGCTCTTCATTATAGACGCCAGTTTAAACTCCTTTATAATCAACAATGCATAGATTTATTTATTTGATTGTCAGAGAGCAGGGGAGGAATAAAGACAAGAGAAACTCTGCAGAAGGATGCTATCAGAAACTTTACCTACACGCCACTGTTCGTACATCCAAAATGTAATTTGCACATATTCAACAAGGAAATTAAAAGTAATTTAATCTTAAACTAAACAGCTGGTCTAAAACAAAAGCTGGCCTTCCGGCTTTTATTTTTTTCAGTTAAATGTAAAGCTTGGAAGAACACTTCCTCAAACACCCCACAGCACACATTGTTAATGGAAATTATGCCTTGCAGTGGAAATGGTGACACAGCCAAGCATACATTCACCCAATACTGTTCCATACAGAAAAGAGGGAAAATAAGGTTATCAACAATAATTTAAAGGCATTAAAGCTTAAGAATTATTACAGACAACCTGGTATTCCCAGACTGAAAGTTAAACTAGAAACTGAAGTGTTTTTCTTGCATGCAAATGACTTATTAGATGAAAATCACTATAGATTTGTATAAGAATCTCCTTCCCTTGGAGTCCTTATTAGATATGACTGCAGAAATCAAGATCATAAGTATATGAGTTATGGATTGCCATGGGACATACAAGGTCCATGTTATATTACATAATTTATTATTTTTTTAGTTGTAATTAGACACAATACCTTTATATTATTTATTTTTATGTGGTGCTGAGGATTGAACCCAGCACCTCACATGTGCTAGGTGAGCGCTCTACTGCTAAGCCACAATCCCAGACCCATATTACATACTGTAATTTTCTTCAAATTAATTAAAAAGTAACTTTAGACTCCTCCCACTAATATTGGCAGGAAGATTGATACCAGTCATTTGGACTCTGCACTCTCCCTACGACTGCAAAGATAGGTTGATATGTAGGCAAACAGGTAAAACTGACCTTCCTGTCTTCCAGTTCTCAACCAGGGCAAAGCCTCAGTCTGTGGCTGCCACTTGCTTTTGGAGGCCACCCATGCCACTATGAATACTTACCTTCCACCATCTGTCCAAGCTCTTGTGCCCTCTGTGACTTAAGTCAACAAACACTATTTCCTGATGGGCTTCCTGCCCCTGTAGCTATAGCTCTGCCCTATTAAGCATCATTCCTCAGGCTCCTGACACTCAAACTTGTAGTATCTAAGTGGGTTTAGCCTTTACTTCCCAAGAGACCCTACTCTTGGAGGCAAGGATAAAACCTTTCACTCCTGGGAGATAATATACACATTACTTAATTTTTCTCCATTCCATACTATAAACCCAGATTGGTTCCTCCTTCTCCCTTTTAAGAAAATTTAACTTAATTATTCTAATTGCTTTTTAAAAAAATCCCAACTGGTCACACAAACCTTTTAATGACTTTTGTTCTCCCAAAGTTCCATACCAGGCTGTCAGTATCACTAAAGTGGATGACCCTCTGTAGAGAAGAAAATGCAGGCCCTAGAATCTAAAGGCTTAAATACTCTCCTGAGAGAAGAAAAGAACTATTTCCTTCCTTCCTTCCTTATCAGGTTGCTGAATTGGGGGCGGGGTAGGGGGGAATAGCACAATAATATCTCAGAAGGTGACCCTGCTATACTAAATTTATAATAGATCTATTTGTTCATCCATTAATTCAAAAACTATGTATTGATTTCCAAATCTGTCAAGCAGTAGGAAACAATATGGATACGGAATAGTAAGGGAAAAAAGTTATGGAGTTTATAGTTTATCATCGAATAACAAAGTGAACAATATGGAGTTTATAGTTTGATTATCATCAAATAACAAAGGGAGCAAAAGCACAAGACATAAGCCCTGTGTATGATAGGTGTTTAAACATAGCTCAGATATAACACACATGCCTTATGCTTTAAAAAAATGAATAAATGGTAGCTTTCATGTGCAATCTCAAAGTTTTTGAACAATTGCCAGATTTGGGGAGATTAGAAATGATGCCAGAAGGCATAGAAATTTAACTCAGAACTTAAGAGGAACTTTGACAAATGGAAAAGATAGTTAGGAAATAACCGAATTACATCAGAAAATGAGAAAATGCCTAAGAATTCAAATGACTCAAGGAACTTTTAAGAGAAACAAAAACATTTAGCTTCTTTTTTCAGGGCAGGGTACTGGGGATTGAACCTAGGGGCTCTTAAATACTTAGCCACATCTCCAGCCCTTTTTTATATTTTATTTAGAGACAGGGTCTCATTGAGGTGCCTAAAACCTCACTAGGTTACTAAGGCTGGCTTTGAACTCAACATTCTCCTGCCTCAGCCTCTGGGGTCACTGAGATTACAGGTGTGTGCCAAAATGGCTGGCCTTTTAGCTTCTTTTTTAAATGCATGTTAAAATAAACTGACTCAAACTTTATTTATCATTTCACCTATTGTAGAGCTGTTCTCAGCCATGTTTACAATTAATCAGTATCTGAGTTGATAGAAAAATGGTGATTCCCTCTGCTTCTTCTCTGACCTCCATAAAGAAGGTGAAGACTTAGGTAGAGAAACTCTCCTTTTTGAATAGTCACTTCATATAGTCCCAAGGGGAAATTAAATTGGCATGATCCAGAGCTGATCATCTGTGGACTGAGACCTCTAAAACCATGAGTGCCAAGTAAACTTTTTCTCCTCTCAAATTGTTCTTGACAGGTCTTTTGATCACAGCAGCAAAAAAGCTGACTAAACATTCCTCTTGGAACAGATAGTGAAATATTTCCTTAATAGTTTCAAGAGGGGAGAGATAAACCTTCTTTTAGGCACAGCATATAGGAAGATCCAAAACTGAGGGTCAAGCAGGCTTTGAAAAAAACCGTTGGAAAACCAGCCCTATCTTAAACAGAAGATATTTCTAGAAGCATTGGAAGTCTGTGATGCATAAAATATTACTATAGTAACAACAAACCTCAATCCCAATTTACAGTTGGATTAACTCAAATCCTCACATGAAAGTTTAGAGAAAGGAAAGTCATATCTATATTCATGCACAAAAACTCTTCCCTCAATCACTACTGTCCTGCACAAGAAGTCAAGTTTTCAACAAAGAACCATGAGGCATGTAAGAAGGCAAGAATAAATGTCATGCTGACAAGAAACAACAAAACCAGACTCAGACTCAGATATTGGAATTATCATGTAAGCAATTTACAATAATTTGGGTGCATTAGCTAAAGACTCTAAAATATCACTTCTCATAGCAGAGTGTTCAGAACCACAAGGTTCCAATAGCATTTACCCAAGGCCTGACAACCAAAAATGATTCCTGTCATTGCAAATGTTCCAGGAACGTAGGAGAGAGGGGCAGGTGGAAGGGAAGGAAGAGGAGAAGGAGGAGAAAGAAAAAATAAACCTAAATCTAGCATATATTAACTGCTGAAATACAAAGAGAAAAGTCTTGAAGGCAGTGAGAAGAAAGACCTACAGGGAAATGCAGATAAAAATCACAACATCCTTTGTCCAGGAGAAATGAAGTGATTTACGTATAATACCCCCCCAAAAAAAAACCAAAAAAACAAAACAACAACAACAACAAAAAGAAAACTGAAACAGAAGTCTATACCTAGCAAAAGTGATTTTTAAAAATGAAAGAAAAATAAAACTTTCTCAGAAAAACAAAAACAAAGAAAATTAATTGTCAGTAGGCTTAAAAGAAATGTTAAAAGATTTTTCAGGGAGAAGGAATAAAATACTTGACAGAAATTTGAAATTACACCCACACACAAGGTGTTACTAGTAATGGAATAAATAAAGGTATAGAGAATTTATTTTCTCTTACCCATAATTGTTTATTACCTTAAAAAATGACTCTTAAGCAAAAATATTAGCAGGGCATTATTTGTTTATAGCATATGCAAAAGTCAAATTAAGAAAACAATGGCACTGGGCTGGGGTTGTGTCTCAGCAGTAAATCGCTCGCACAGCACATGCGAGGTCCTGGGTTCGATCCTCAGCACCACATAAAAATAAAGATATTGTGTCCATCTACAACTAAAAAATGAAATATTAAAAAAAGGAAACATGGCACAAAGGATGGGAGAAAGAAATTGGAATCAAATTGTTGTAAGATCTTGATACTATGCATGAAACAGAGTATTATTTTCAGGTAAAATGTGATAAAATAGACTTACATGTTATAAATCTGAGGGATTCACTAAAACACTTAACAAGGAGGAATAATAAGGGAATAGTGAAAATAAATAACAATAAAAAGCTCAATTAATTCTAGAAAGGAGAAAAATGTGGAAGAAAAAAGTAAGGATGGAACAAATATAAAACTGTTAGCCAAATGGTAGATTTTAATTCAACTCTACCAATAAATACAAAAATTTGAATGGCCTAAAAACATTAATTAAAAGAGGGAAAACTTCACATTGTATTTTTAGAAAATAAGATCTAATTGCTGTGAACTAGCAACCCACTTTAAATATAAAGGCACAGATAGATGTAAAAGGATGGAAAATAATGCATCTTACTACAGCTAGGCAATATAAAGCTTGTGCAATTATATGAATGAGACAGACAAAATATCTTTTCTTGGGGGAGGTGCTGAGGATTGAAGTCAGGGGCACTCGATCACTGAGCCACATCTCCAATCCTATTTTGTATTTTATTTAGAGACAGGGTCTCACTGAGTTGCTAAGTGCCTTGCTTTTGTTGAGGCTGGCTTTGAACTCAGGATCCTCCTGTCTCAGCCTCCCAAGCCTCTGGGATTACAGGCGTGGACCCCTGCTCCCAGTGAGACAAGGAACAAGGAATATGATCAGAAACAAAAACAGATACCAAATAAAGATGGAAAAGAAACAAAAACAGATACCAAATAAAGATGGAAAAGTAAGTTCTCCAGAAAGATTTAACAATCCTATCTGTGTAGGCACATAGCACAGATCTTCAAATTATATAAAGTGGAAAGTGACAGAACTGATAAATCATTATTTATATAATTGAGGAAACAGGTATTTAGAAAATCAGTTAGGATAGATCAGACCTAAACACCACTATCCACTATCAACCATCCTGACATATTGATATTTATTCTCTATTGACACAGCAATTGCAATTTACACATCTGAGTGCATATAAAATATCCACCAAGATAGACAATATTATGGGCAAGAAATAAAATGTCAACAGATTCGAAAGAATAAAAGTTGTATCAAGTATGCTCTCAAACATAATGGAATTAAGCTGGAAATAGTAATAGGAAAATATCTTGGAAATTCCCAAACTGTGGGAAACTAAAGAAGACACTTCTAAATACATTGGGATAGAATAGAAAACCTTGAAGCTGTAAGGTTCCTAATCTTTTATCGTCAGATGCTATAAAACTCATGGATTTTCTCATCAAAAACTCATGGATTTTCTGCTCATGAATGAAGATTTTTCCATTTCTTCCCCAAAAGCTCAGGCCACTGTCAATAACTATTCTCATTGTACACCCTTCTGGGTCCTTATGTGGGAATCTGTAAACCCACAAGGAGTAACATTCTAATGCACGTAGGCAAATGGGTATTAACCCATTTTCCTCCTTTTAATTCTTTTTCCTTTCTTCATATTTCCACTGATATCTTTCTGGGTTTATTTGGGTTATTGCAGATTGATGTAAATATTTACCTACTTACAATTCCCATTTATTACTCTGCTTTGCCACTATGGACAAGCCTGCTTATTTAAAAACAGATAACGCCCTTGCATATATACCCTGTGATTTTGCACAATTTGCTGCTCACTGGAATATAATTTTAACCCATAGAATTACTCATACTCCTACCAAACAATCCTGGCATGAATGAGCACATCTTAACCTAATGACATATAGATACATACATATAGATACATACATATACACATATAGATACATACATATATATATATATGCCTTTGTAGAGGAAGATGTGGATCAGACTATGCTTGGCCTAGTGAAGGGATCCTCATCCTACAGGCCTATTCCCATGGAGGTGACAGGGTCTCAGTATTATAAGGCACTCTCTGAGGATCAGTTTACTCAACATAGCCTGATTTTCTCTTTTCATTGATAAACTGAGATCCCAGAGGATTCTCTTAGCCTCTTGAGCCTCTTTCTCCTCCCACTGGCACCAAAGATGAGAATATGAGTGGATTCTTCTTTTCAAAAAGAGGACCTCTCATTTCAGTTGAATTCCCAATACTGAGGGACCATTTGGGGGAATGCTCTCTGGCAAAGGCTGTATTTTAATCATCAAGTGCATAAGTATCATTTTTTTCTAAAAATTTAAATTTAACCACATTTTCAGTTAATTTTTGTCGGTTGTGAACATTTTATCTCCTTAAATGTTGAGGTATCTTTTAGCACTCTGAGCTGCAACCTCATTATCATGTGCTTTTTTCTCATAGTACATAATCTGCCCCTGATAAGAATGAATGGTCCTCTCCAATTCTTCAACATCTTTGATTTGCTTTCTATACTTCTCCAGCTGTTCAGTTACATAGCTGATGTTTTCATCCACTTCGGAAAGTTTTCCTCTCACTCTACCTGGTAATTTTCCTCTACTATTAATTTTCTTTGGAGTTTCATTGCATTCTTTTATTTAGTTCAATCTTGACATTAAATTTCTGTTGAAGATTCTGATTCTCTCTTTTACAATTGTGTATTTTTGACTGCAAAGACGCTTGCTCTGTCCTAAGATTTTTAATATGTTCTATAAGGTCTTCCTTTACTTTATCTACTTCAGATAAGAAAGTAAACGTTTTATTTCTTTCTCCTTCTAAGGTTTTACATGGGGCATTTAACGCTGTTCCTTCCAAGCTCCTTTTGGCTGATCATCTAAGTGAGCACCAATTTCTGATTCACTCTTCATTTTCAATTCCAAGTTACCATCATCTTTTATTTCTTCTCCAAGCACAGAAGCCCAATCTTTCATCTGAACCAAGTGTTCAGAGACTAATGTGTTTTTCTTTCTTTCTTAGAACTTGTTTGCATATACTGTAGAGTCTTCCAATGTTATTTTCTGCTTATTAAAGTCATTCCCTTTTTCTTTCCATACTTCAGCTTCTTGTAAAAGTTGTTTCTGACTATCCTAAAGTTGGGAATTTTCTTTGAAAACCCCTTTTATTGCTTCCTTAAATCCTTCAGCATTCGTTTGAAATATTCTCAAGGTTGTTTCAGCTTTGGCTAATAGTAACTTGTGGGGTTTTGATTCATCTTCTAGGAGCTTAATCCTTCTTGATATATCTGCCATCAATTCGTCCTGTAGAGAATGTTTGGTTTTCTCTTCTTTTAGCCCTTTTTCTAGAAAGAGTATTTCATCCACAAGTTTAGATTAAGACCTATCTAGCTTTTCATATATTGCCTCCAAATTTTCTGCTTCTATTGACTTCTTCTCCAAAATGGCATCTTTTAAAGATGATTCTAAGCCTTCATTCTCCTTTTAAACAAGGCTAACTTTTTCAAGTAGTTGACATTTTTCTTCAATTAGTCCAGCAAGTTTTAGAGCCAGCTTTTTTTCTTTTCTCACAAAACACCTGCTTCTAACACACTGACAACATCTCCACATTAACAGAAGAACAGCAAAAAATCCAACAGCTGCATGTATCACCAACTCCCAAGGATATCCATAAGAATGAGGGCCCAGTTTCATATCTGCAGACAATGATGCTAAAGCCATGTATACTTCTTCCTGGACCAACTGCAAATACAGCTGAGGGGCAACCCTTAGCCCCTCCATCACACAAAGGCTGCTTGCAGCGTGAAGGAGACATCAAAAAACTCAGAGAGATGCTATGGGCATCCAGAGAGTCCACAAGATGATTTCTATGAGTCCCAGCAGATTCCATGGATCAATCAGCTACTGCAGACACAGTCTTGCCATCCACACCCAAAGGCTGTGGACACTGGGGTCTTTGTTCAGGAACTCAAACCTGCACCAGGCAACAGAGTATACTATTGTGAAAAAGCTCCAGGGGTGCAGGGTGGTGGAGCTGTGGGCATAGACATGGGAAGCCACAGTCATAGGCTCTCAAGGGCCTAGCACATTCAACTGCCTGTCAGGGAAGTCTGGGCCCCTTCACTATGCTGTGCATCCTAAAGCAGTGCAGGTTCAAGTCTGTCCCAATTGAGCCAGAGAGGACTCCTCTCCATCCCACGCACCCCTTGGTTTCGTTTCATCCAGGCCACAGTGGAGATTATATGCTATTCCATGAGTCATAATGTCAACCAGTTTAACGTAACTAAAATTCTAAAACTTTGTAAAATAATTTAAAGAGCTAGTATATCATATATTTTTATTTGTACCACTTGCCCTTTTATTGTAATGCCTCATTCCTTTTCCTCCCTTCTTGTCCACTCTCTTTTTTCCTTCCTTCCATCCTTCTTTCTCCCTTCTCTCCCTTTCCTTTTCTTCCATTGTTGGGAGTTAAACCCCAAGGCCTTCTCCATGCTAGGCAAGCTCTCTACCATTGAGCTACATCTGCATCATTTTGACACTACAGAAGTAATCTGTTTTATTTCTATATAAAAACTCTCAAGTGAGACTATTTCAAAAGTAATTTTTTTAGAAAAGTTGCTAACATGGGCACAAATCAGTTGTAACAAGTTGCTTTTTAAAACTACTGCATATGCAATATTTCTAAAAAAAAACAAAAAAAAAAAACGTGGGGTTGGGGATGTGGCTCAAGAGGTAGCACACTTCCTTGGCATGCGCATTTGCACTGGTTTCAATCCTCAGCACCACATACAAATAAAATAAAGATGTTTCAACTGAAACCTAAAAAGTAAATGTTAAAAAAACTCTCTCCTTCTTTAAAAAAAAACTTGGAATTTGAGTTGGCTTTCACGTCAACTTTTCTAGACTACCACTTATTTAAGTCTTCAAAATCATTTTTTTCAGATGTTCTTTTGATCCCTTATAGGATGAAAAACTCCTAAGTAACTGGGTAATTATAAATATATAGCAAAAAGAAGGATAAGATGTGACTCTTTGAAATGGCTTTAGTTCCTGTAGATGAATTACGTTGTTGTTAAGATAGAGTTCATTGCTTGATGTAAATAAGACATCTAATATATTTTTGTTCCTAGTTATGCTTGAGTTTTTGATCAGCTGAATCTAATGTTTGAAGGAAAGCATTCACTAGTAGTCTTTGGTTTCCTAAATGTCTCTAAAGTTCAAAGGCATTAGGCCACCATGTATGATTAGACCGATTCTATTTCTAAAGCCAGAGTTTTATCAACGAAAACTAAAACTCTTGTCCAGTTCCAAAGGGTATAAAAGTTTAGAAACATTTTGACAAATGTAATTATGTGAGGTTACAAATATGTTAGTTTGTGGTGAATATTTCACAATATACATACATGTATCAGAATCAAATTATCAATTGGGCATGGTGTCACACACCTGTAATCCTAGTAGCCATTTAAGAGGCTAAGGCAGGAATATCACAAGTTCAAGGCCAGCCTCAGCAATATAGGGAGACCCTGTCTCAAAAAAAAAAAAAAAAAAGATCACAGGCTCTTCCAGTTCCATTAAGCTGCAACACCATGTCTTGCTGTCCTATGTCACCTCATGACCCTGTAGGCCACTCTGGATGCTAAACAAAATGTCTTTTCTCTATTATAATTTGCCAAGGGCAGTATTCAATTATAGCAACAGAAATCGTAGTAAGTTTCAGAGAGATTACTGGTCAAGGCACACAACTAAAAAGCAACAACTCTCACACTCAAACCAATTGTCTCCAGTTCCATACAAAACAGAACCAGTTAGGCAACAAATAAAACACACAAAAACCAGGCTGAAGTTCCTCTTTATTTGCCAGAAGTATTTCTGTTTGGATGTAAAAGTCACTAAATGAGAGTAGCTTGCTTACATTTATAGCATCTGTATCAAGGTACCTACATTCAAGTGAACTTCCTGAGCCTTTTCCTCATCTGAACATGGGGGTCAATAACAATCTAATCATCATATTCACTATAAAAGAGTTATTCCCATCATTAAAAGGACAAACAGAACAGACATCAAATGATGTTTCATTCCTTTCTACTCTCCTTTTCCTGTTTCTTTGTAGAAAGGAAAAAAAGTGAAGATTCTTGAAAATCATTTTACTTTGAAGGATTCTAGGATTTTCAAATGGTATAGAAACTATAATAGCATATCAAATACTAATAATATACCAAACCACACCCAGCCAAAAAAGTTAAGTCTTAGTCAATTACCTTTGACTTTCCACTCTGTGACATGAGCACCAGGTCTTACCACTTATTTAAATGTGAGAAAGTTGTGCACCATTAACATCATCAATCCCCAGATCACCAGAGACGATGATGACAGATGCAGTACCCCATGTGCTTCCTGAACATTTCCAGAGTTCAGGAACAGCTATTTGTACACTTTCCCAAAACTTGTAATAACATTTCTTACCTAAATTCTAGTACAAACTGTTTTTCTTTGTAAGATGCAACATTCTGTTGTAGGGAATCAGTAGCACCCTATAATTAGAAACTAGTTAACTGGGTATGGTTGTGCATGCCTGTTAATTCCAGTTGCTCAGGAGGCTGAGACAGTAGGATCATGAGTTTAAAGACAGCTTCAGCAAAAAGTGAGGTGCTTAGCAACTCAGTGCGACCCTGTTGCTAAATAAAATACAAACTAGGGCTGAGGATGTGGCTCAGTGTTCAAGTGCCCTTGAGTTAAATCCCTGGTACCCCCACCACCACCACCAAATGAAAAGATTAATGTTTCCTTTCTGACACTTTACCCTAGGAAATGGGAATCTTCATTCCAGAGAATCTACTGTGCAAAATTTACTGAGACATGTCAATTTGCTCGACAAAAGGATTCACCATCATAGTACCATAAGAGTTTGAAGGAGATATCAAAAAACTCAAGGAGATGCCATGGGCATCCAGGGAGTCCGGAAGATGATTCTTATGAGTTCCAGCAGAATACATAGATCAAATACAACCAGTAAACACTCTCATAACTAAAATTATTGTTACAGTGGGAAAAAATATCCCTCTTGGTAAACATCACTGGACCACACCAGGGGTCCTCCAGGAGCCCCACAAATAACTCAGACCACCACAACCTGCAGCAATATGCCTTTACTCTGACTGACTGGTACTTATGCCAAGGCAGTTGTAAAATATTTGAATATCACTTCTAGGTATCATCAAAACTGCTTCTTAAGAAAGAAACTTTCTCCCCCTTAAAACTTTATAGACACTTTTCTCTTGAGATATTTGACAGTGTTTTCTACCTAAAAAAATACCAGCAGCTGAAAATAAGATCTAACTCCATGAAATGCATCTCTTCCCTAGAGGATATTTTCACCAAATTATGTATTTTAAAATTTATTTTAGAATTCATACACAGACTGATTAAAGTTTTAAGCTGTGACTTAAACTAAAGAGATATAATATTTCCTTGTGGATGGTGCAAAACTGTAAGTTACAACATAATTAACCATTCATTTTTTTTTGAACCATATATTACTAATCTATTTACTCACCCCAACTAGGATAACAATTCAACCATAAAAGCTATGCAGAGATCATTAATGAAAAAGAAAAATTTTGGTTCTATGCCTGGAAATACTAGAGTTTATTAAACTACACAACTGTGTAGCACTTAGAATGCCCCTAAAAATTATAGAGAAGACCCAAAAAGATGACCATTTATCCTTCTGCTTAACATTAAACTGGATGCATTGATTAAAAATGGGCACTACCCACTCAGTAAGAGCTTGTCACATGGAAAATAATTAAAATCATCATATAATTTTTTGAAGGAAAATATCTGAATTTGTAGACAGAAATAAAAGTCTTAATTTTCAAAAGGCAATGATTAGCTATTTGCAAATTTACAATTCACTAACGCCATATCACCGTGATTTCATTACCTAAAGTATGTAACAGTGCCATGAAATTTTACTTGACAAAGAACAGCTTAGAATATAGCCACGCAGTTAAAGTTATGACAATAAATAATGATCAATAAGAAAGAGCCATGCACAAAACAATTGGTCAAAACAGGAGCAGTCAGAGCTCTGAAGATGCAGGGAGACACACAGATGCCCAGGAAAGGATGCTTCCATGAGCACAAGAGGCAGCCACACAGATCACATTCCACTTAAATTTCTGTTTTTAAGTTAAAGATCTGATAGGGTGGCTAGGTAAAGCAGAAGGTCATCCCCAAAGGAGTCACAAGTGAAAGCCATTGAATTATCTCTGCAAACATGATTTCCAATACCTGTAAGAGACACCATCCCATAACACTTGAGCACATTAAAATACTCCAGCCTAAAGTGTACTTGCTCCTTCCAACTTCTTCACCATGTTAGCCAGCATCTCCTGCAAGGTCTGCAACCAGAGGGACTACTCCAGCCCAAAACTCTAGATGGACAGGTCCTGGGGCACATTCTGCAAGAAAAGGGGGAGAGTTGTGAATAAGTCACCAGTGTCAAGCATCCAGACCCCATCTACCTTGGTGTCTGACCTTCAGCTGCCTCACAGAAAGCGTGACGGTCCTTGCTATCTCTGCACTGGCAGCTGCCCATCACCACAAGTCACTGTCATTATTGCTCTTGTTTCATAGATTATTAAAATCAGGGTAACAAGTTCTGCCATGTCTGAAGTGTGTATCCTGACACGCACTGCATTGGAGCTTTGTCTGTAATGCCTGTGGTTTCCTACGACAGGGACTATTATTACCACCAGAGAAAAAGAAAGCAGAGAAGTTAGGTCCTTTTTCCAAAGTCACACAGACACAAAATATTCAAGCCAGGATAGAAATTTGTACTATCCCATCTCTCATGTACTGGTTTTTAACCCACCAAGCATTCAATTATTTAAGGCTGGGCAAGTGGGAGGCAGTGACATCTGTGTAATGTGTCTGCGCAGACAGGGGGGCAGCAGAGATGAGGGTATCCAGAGGCCACTGTGCCTGCTTCAGAGAAACAGGGATCAGAAGGCAAGGCTGGGTGGAATCTGCATTGGCCATGGCCACCACTGTGGGACCACGAATAAGGAGGAGGAGCAAAGATGCAAGAGCAAATTATGACATGGATGTTACATAAATAATTCTAAGAGCTGCACACCACTATGAACAATTCTAAAGCCTTTTCTCATTAAAGTACATCAAGATGGATGAATCTGTCTCCTTGGATCTTTGAGTGTCCTGGGTTCTTCTGCAAAAGTCTTGTCTTGCCAGCATAGGTTTTGCAAAGCATGTTTGCAGGGATGGTAAGTTCCCTCAGTTGTTCTAAGTGGAGGACTCTTGTTGGCTCCCATGATAAGCTTCCAGGTAACATCCTGCTGGTCAGGCTTCTGCATGACATTAATCATAGGCCTTGGAAACCTAGCCAGTGGGGGCAGTGGAACCAACTGAACAAATGCATTAAGGATTCAGGGTAGCACTATGGCTAATTGTAGTGCAAAAGATCTGCAGAGCTCCCAGTGCAGATGGCAGACTTGGGTGCAAGGCTGGAGGCCCCAGTGAGGGGTACCTGTTACCATGTCCTAACACATTACAAAACTATCAATAAAAGGAGCCTGGAGACTTTAAATTCAGCAAATGATGTCACATTTTTTGATGACACGTTGTTGAAAACTGGTTCCACAGGGTAAGTCAATGGGATCCATAGCTTTTTCCCAACAAATAGCTTTTTCCCACTGCCTCAGCCCCCACCTCAGTACAAAGCACTATATGACTTTGAAGTGAAAGACAAAAAAGCAGCAGATAATGTCTGCCTTCCGTTTGTTAAGGATGATGTTCTGACTGTGATCCAAAGAGTGGATGTAAGCTGTGCTGAGGGAATGTTGGCAGAATAAATAGGAATATTTCTAATTTCCTACATTGAGTTTAACTTGGATGCTAAGCAGCTGACAGAATGGGATAAGCCTCCCATGCCAGGAGTTGATGCTAAAACATGTACCTCAGCAGCAGCCCTCAGCAGCACTGCCCCAAAGCACTCCTGACACCAAAAAGAACACCAAAAATCCCCACTCCTTCACTTCCCTCACCATGGCAAACAAGTCCTTTCATGCATCCCACAACTGCCACTCCATGGAGATCAGCGCTCCTAACCTCATCAGCTCTACCAACCCTCAGCTGCCACAAGGTTCAGAGAACTTTCTGAGCCTTCCTTCAGTGGCCCTTCTCAGATTCATGTGAGTACTGCCATGTTCATTGTGACCCCACACCCAAGCAGCCCAGTGTCAACTGGCCCCTTATTCATTTTCCCATTGGATGTCCCCTCTCCAGATGCCCATGGAACTATGAATCCTCCCTTTCCAGCACTCCCTTCTCCTGGCTACCACTGTCCTCTCATGTCCATCCTGCCAGGTGCTGTGCTTCTTCTGCTGGAATGGTATCATGTCTCATGGCAAAATCCACTGCTCACAGGTTAGAAGATTGAATATTATGAAGATATTAGTTCTCCCCAAATTTATCTACATATCTGATACCATCTCATTACAAATTCTCAGTCAATTTTGTGGAAAGGGGTATGTTAATTATCATATATTAATTCCAAAATTTAAGCAGGTATACAACATCTCAGAACCTTGGATAATAGTATGGTAAAAGTAATTAGGAAGGGATGAATTTTGAGTATTAATTATTCCTGATTTTTAATTGATCTACTTAACTTTTAATAATGGTAGTGTTTAACAATGATTTATAAAACTAATCCCATCAATAAATGAGGGCTGACTTTAGCAAACCAATGATTCCAGGTATCCAGAGAAGTTTAGGTATCTATGAGTTTCTTACCAGCCATTCTTAAGTACTAGAAAAATATTAGCCTAATTTAAAAAAAAATAAAGGAAAATAAAACGAAAGAAACTTCAGCCACTGCCCCAGAATATATAATTTGATTTTCAAGAGTAAGCAGGTTTATAAATAGGTCAAAATTTTTTACTACAAGGCTGGCTTTCCATACATATTATATGTAAAATCTATGGATTTAGATCTGGAGAAAACTTTATATAATGTTCTGCAAGCCATTTAAGAAAATGAGGGTCATGAAGTGTTCATGCTTCCTTTAAAACAATATACATTTTGCCCAAAATCTACTCCTCTGGCCCTAGATTGTAAGTCAACCATTGAAGTTGCAAATTGCAGAAAAAGATTATTTATAATGAAAGTAATCTCAAAAGACTAGAAATTTGTTTACCCATTACATCATAACAAGTACAGAACTCTTTTATCCATCAGATAAATGTTGGTTGATGAATGAAAACTAACAAGCCATTAGTTTTCAATATGCCTTCAGGAGAGCCCTAGAAATGCGACTATGCTGCAGTCTTGCAGGAGGTTTCCTTCTACCTATTATTCTCTAAAGTTGACACTAGCACAAATTCCTTAAATTTTAACTGATGGACAACAGCCTGTGTCTTGTGCTTTGTGTAAGTGCCAGTTTCTGAGGTGTCAGATTGTATATATGGAAAGAAAAGCCCCCTGGCTAACACAGGAGCAGTAAGAGCTATTTTGTTCCGTAAATATTTTTGGACATGGAATATAATAAAGAATGATGATTTGACTGAAGATGGACTTAGAAGGAGCAGTATATAAATAAGAAAAAGTCTAATAAAAGTGATGATTATCTCACTGCTCTGAATGATTGGAGAAATGAATCCTATTTTAAACCAAAGATAATACTCTGAAAAGGCCAAATTTTAGGTTAATATGAATCTATAGTTTGCTTCTTGCAAGGACTTGTCTTCAACACATTTACAGAACACACCTGCTTTGTTGTGTGACCTTCTGGCTGAGTCCTGATTCCTCACGTTTTCAGATCTGACATACCTGTAACATCCCAAGTTACTGAGGTCAACATGAGGATCCTAAATCAATAAAAATAAATCTCTTGTTCACATTCTGCAATTAAAAACAAGTTAAAAGGATTCTTAACCCAGGGTAACTCCTTTTTGAAAAGTTAAGAGGCTGTACTACATGATTTCAGTTTTAAACTATCATCTTGATATGCTTAGGACTTTAATTTATGGAATAATCAGGCAATCTTTATATTTAACTTTAAATACCTAAATATTATAAATCACCTTAGATGAACATTTAAGGAGGAGTTTCAGTGAAACTTCTGAACAACTTGTGACTTTTATTATACAGCAATGATTTGTAAAAAATTATGATGTAATTCTAGCGTATAATGTAGGGATACAAAAACAACTATCAAGAATTAGGCAAAGATTACGTTTAATCAATTTTTGCAAACTAAAAGTAATAAGTATTGAATTAATCAATAGAGCTTAATTAAAGCTCTATGTGTAACATTTTTTATTAGACTTGTTGTTAGTGGACCTTTAAATGCTACCATAACTTGAATTCTGGGTTAAATCTAGATAATGAACCACTGCTGCCAAACAAAAAAATAACAAACCCTACTTTAATAGCCCTTTGTTTCCATGGGCCTTTTCCTGTTGTGCAGAGTGAAGACAAAGAAGACTCCCTCCTTCCTCCCCAGGGTTATCTACATTGTTGGCAAGATATCATATTGAAAGCTGCTGAAATCACTAAAGTAAAATCCTGAAAAAAGTAAAGGTGCAGTAGCTAAGGCTGATAATGATAAAAGAATTTTCGTTGTCTTCAAAGATACTTTTGTCAAACTGGTGCTTCTTGTGTTTTTTATTTAAATGTCACCGTAATATACAATCATATGCCACCTAATATTTTGGTAAACCAAAATATTAGGTGGCATATGATTGGCAATATCTTTTTCTGATTGTGAACTTTATTCTCTGTCTTCTTCCACTGGATAATAAAGTGAAATAAAAATAAGAAATATGGTAAATCACAGCCACAAAAATAAGTAAGCAAAAATGTTTCAGAACTTTAATTTTCCACATTTTCTACAGCAAAATGGTCCTGCTCAACTTGGATGGCAACACTCTTTAATGTTGAGTAGAATTAGAAGAAAATATGTGATGGAGCTGGGGTTGTGGCTCAGTAGTAGAGCGCTCACCTAGCACACACAGGGTGCTGGGTTCAATCCTCAGCACCACATAAAAATTAAATAAATGTATTGTGTCCAACTACAACCAAAACAAAAACAACAACAACTATAAATATACATATATATATGACCTTCTTGCCACCAACATTGCTACTTGCCTTCCCTTCCCCCAATGACACATCTCAAATCCATGGTCACAAAACTCATAATACTTTTACTTGAAATTCTTCAAAAACTTGTAAAGGTCCTTAGAATAAAATGTAAACAATTAAACAATTCACCTGAGACTATGATCCTCTCTCTACATACATCAGAAACTCATTTCTCACTATGATCTTACAGAGCTGGGAATTACAGAAATCTAGGGATGGGCCCCATTCCATATGCTACATATAGCCCCTCTTCACCCAGTTGAAGACTCTCAAACAGGAATGCTGGGCTGAAACAATATCTCTCTGGGAAACCTTCTCTACTTCTGCATCTACTTTCTTCTCCACCTGAATTCCACACTTTAATACCATAAAGACCTGTAGATTATCATTACACTCAACCACACAGCTTATCACAAGTTGGTTACAACTGGGTTGGATTGCTCCTGGACCCTCAGGAACTTACAGCCAAAATATCAGACTATAGGTGCCCTGTCTCATTAACACATGCTTAAATACTTAAGTAGTATTTGTATAATGGGATCTCACATTTGGAAGACTGTTTAGATATTCCAGAAAAATCACAGGATTGCAAATCAAAAAAGATGTCTTCTCAGAGTGATTTTGAAATACTTTATTCTTAAAAAAGGTTATAAATAAGAATTCTATAATTCACACACTTTAGATATGATTTTCATGAACTTTTGCTGAAGTTAAATTTCTTTTTTCCAAATTAAAAGTAAGAAAGAGTTTTCTCTACTTCACATGCACACACCCATGGTATATTCAGAAACTTCCTAAAAACAAATCAAAGCTCCTTTTCTTAAAATGAAGTCTTAAAGTTTAAAAATACAAGTTAGCAAAAAAAATGATTTATTTTTTTGTACTGGGGATTTAACTCAGGGGTACTCAGCTTCTGAGCCACATCCAAGCCCTATTTTGTATTTTATTCAAGGACAAGGTCTCACTGAGTTGCTTAGTGCCTCCCTGCTGCTAAGGCTGGATTTGTACTAAGAATCCTCCTGTATCAACCACTCTAGCTACTGGGATTACAAGCATGGGCCACCTTCCTGATATTGTACATTTTTTTTGTTATTTTTGTTATTTTTTTTCCTTTTTTTGCATTTCAGAACATTAAATTAACTGTTAAAAGGATTAAATAAAGGGAACAATTCATAAGGTACTTTGACTTTGGAATGTATATCTTGAATTTTTTCATAGTAGTTTTATTTTAATACAAATGGATCCTGGTTTTGATAGAATTAAATGTAGGGGCTGGGGATGTGGCTCAAGTGGTAGCTGGCTCCCCTGGCATGCGTGCAGCCTGGGTTGCATCCACAGCACCACATACAAATAAAGATGTTGTGTTTGTCAAAAACTAAAAATATATATATATATATTATATATATATATATATAAATTCCCTCCCCCTCCCCCTCTCAAAAATAAATAAATAAATAAACAAACAAACTTATTTTTCCTCAAATGTGTAATGACAACTTTCAAAAGAAATATGTCCATCTTTGCAAGATAAAGTTTTTTGCATTTAAAGTTCTAAATATGATGTACCTTAAAATCAACAGTTACAGTTAATAGGAGATGTTTGGTTCTGTTATGTTTCATCAAATCAAATCCAAAAAAAATATTACTCCATGCATTTTCTTGGTTACAACAAAAGTGATTCATTGTGTGGGATACAGAAGTTGCTTGCTGAGAGCCAGGCTGGATGTATAATTTGCATAGAAAATGGAGCAGATTATACATGCCCTGAACTGTGAAACACAAGTAGGGACTCAGAGATAAGGGGTCCTAGAATACAAAGTTGCATTTCAATCCAGAGAGACACACACAACATGGAGAGGCCAGATAGATTAAATGAGACACAAATGCTGGCTATTACCATCTCTGCAGGAAGAAGATAAGTGCTACAAATGATGACAGATACCAGATACCACATGGATCCTACCCCAGTCTCTTGGCCCCCACTGTGGGGCCTCTGCCATGATTTGAACACTGTGGAGAAGAGGCAAGCCTGTTCAGTGCCATGAAATGTAGCTATTACCATCTCTGCAGGAAGAAGATAAGTGCTACAAATGATGACAGATACCAGATACCACATGGATCCTACCCCAGTCTCTTGGCCCCCACTGTGGGGCCTCTGCCATGATTTGAACACTGTGGAGAAGAGGCAAGCCTGTTCAGTGCCATGAAATGTAGTCACTGGGGACATGCTAAACCCACTTGAAGAGTACAATCAACCATGCCTCTGTGTGCATCTCTAGAAAAGAGGAAGCATACCAGTAGAAAACAAGAGACTGAATCAGTATGGGACTTTCTACTCCTCACCAACTGTCCTCCACTACCTCTTAGTAGCTTTTCATCTTTAGCCCACTCTCCACGACAGCATTTGCTGCATCATTAAAGATGTCCATCTAACCAACAGGCTTCTAAGACAATGGTCCTCTTCTCTGAGCAGTGGTGATATGGCATTTTAAGCTCAACATGTGACCGGAACTGAGTCACGGCACGGAACAAGAACCTTCTGGCACAGTATCTAACAGAGTGCCAACAGTGGAAGGCGAGTTGCTGAGGCATAGGCCTGAAAAGGTGAGATTGCAAGAGCAGAGTTCACTGATGGAAAGGGTGCAGAGCAGGTGGCAAAAGCCTGAACAGACTTGAAAAGAATGGCATTGGGAAATCAGAGGAGGAGCTAATGGAGTCAGCTGGCCATGCTCATAACCCTGTGGCATAAAGAGCATTTTTGTCTGCCAAGCTCCTCCCTCTCTGATTCCCAGTTGCCAGGAGCTGAACAGATGTCCTCTGGTATACCCTGCTGTATAATCTATCTCTCTCACTCTTAGGCCCAAGGCATTAGAGTTGGGCCAACCATGGACTGAGACCTGTGAACCCATGAGTCTAAATGTTTTCTTCCTGTAAAGTGTTATTGTGGGGCATTTTGATCACTGTGATGAACAGCAGGTGAACACAGGTCCTTGAAACAGCCAACTCCTTCATCTGGACTCAGCTTGGATAGGCTGATGCATGTCCCTCCCTGATAGGTGACACACTTAGACACACAGAGCTCTATCAGTATTGTGGAACAAGCCCCATTTCTGTCTTCTAAGCCATCTGTGGAACATAGTCATCACTATTCCCTAGGAAGATTCCAGTTCTGGCTCACAGTTATGGATCCCCTATGGCGTACTTGCCTCCTTCCAATTGTTCTGCAGCCTTCACTTGTTAATAATCAAGATGGCCCAGGGAGGCACACGTTCTCACCAATGCTCCACACCCAAGGACATGGAGGCACAGGGAGGTTAATTAAATCACCCATGATTACACAGTTAGCAAGAGAGGCAGCCAAGATGGGAGTTCCAGGGATGCTTTTCTAAGCCATTTTGAGGACTGGCCTGCTGAGTAGACAGGACACACTGTCCCCACTGCTGCCTGAAGAGGCTCACCCTGTGGCCTGGCCTCCATGTATACAAGGAAGCCTGTGGCCTAGTGGAGGGACCCAAGTGAGCACAGAAGCTCCTGACAAGCTTTGGAGAGGACGTTAAGTGATGGGAATCCACCATGTCCATGGAGCATCTGGGCACTGTCAACCCTGTGAAGAGCAGCTTGTCTAATGGAATTGATGTTATGGAGACTCCGGGTCCCAGCAATGCACTCTTGGTGTACCCTCAGCAGAAATGTCATGGGACACATGTTCAAGATGTTCAAGTGAGCCAGCATTGGGCAGCGTGGAAACAGGAACACAGGAAGCCACTGCCTGAATCACCAAGTGATGACTTTAGAGGCTGTGGTCAGAAAAGGAGACAGAAGCATTCCAGGAGCCCCTGCATCCTAATGTGGCACCTGAGTGTTCATTTCAACTGCCTGTCAATGATCATAAAGGCATGTGCTCTTTCTGCATGTGTGTCCTATTAAACAATTTTAATAAAATACAGAAAAGTAAGGGTTCCACCAACATGAGTAGCAGTTCCCTAGCTCACCTAATGGGATCCCTAATTTTCCTCCAACTATCCATAAGATCCCCCTCTATGCCCAAGTGACTCTGGGCCACTTTGTCCACAACTACAAATTTGCATCTTAAGATCTGCTTTTCCATCAGACACCAGCACTCCACCTGACTCCAGCTTTATCTGCAAAGTCTGCATGTGTGAAGCTGGCTTTGAACTTCTGCCTCAGGCTCCATGTGACAGGACACCAAGCTGAAACATACTATTGTAAACATACAAGACTCCTGTCATCTTTGTCTTGGTTCCAGAATCAACAGCAAGTCTAGTGAAGCGAGCCCTCTGTTGATTATTCATCTAATTATCAGTGATAGGAAGAGAAGAGAGCAAGATCAACAAGTAGATCTGGCTCCGATGCCAAATTCATCCCTGATTCTAGAAAAGGGGGCAACGCTGTGACTCACTTTCCCCACATCTGTTCCTGCTTTAACGTCACAAGAGGTGGATATTTTAAGAGAGAGGGGTTAGCAGACCAGGGGTCATCCCAGGCCTCCTCCTCACCCTCGAACTCTGACTCACCATGAGGCTGGTGCTTCCTGATCCACAGTAATAGCCCTGCACCCCACACCTCCATGCCATCCTCCTCCTGCTTGCAGTCTCTATTCCACCTGCAGGCCACCCTGCTGATGCACAGGTTTTTAGAGAGTAGGGCGACAGCTGCATTTGGAACAATAAAAAATGCAAAGAAAAAAAGTATAAAACAAAGGCACCAAAGAGGAGAAAGAAAATCTCCTGTGAGGAGTGGAGGTGGCTGTATAGTTACAAGGGATGTGGTTTATTTTCCTGGCAAGGCTTGGAAGTACAGAAACCCAGCCAGGCCCTGATCTCACCAAAGCCCTATAGCAATATCTGAAAACATGGAGAACAATTAGTCCCTCTTTACCAAGGATCCCTGAAATCTTGCTGGATTCCTCTCTTCTGACATAACCCACAGCTTTGTGCCAGGGTTCTGCCTGCTTCCTCACAGGCTGTAGCCTCTGTCCCAAGACCCAGAACTTGACATTCACTGTCAACATACCCCCTAGAAGATTCTAACAAAGTTTTCTTTTCCTTTACCCACCCCGAGTACAGCCCCTCCTCCAGCTTCCCATACCTCTTCAGACTCCATGGCCAGGGGTGTTGCCACCTCAGAAAGTCCATTTGTCTCTGGCGATGGGGATGCTTTGGGCTACAAGGAACCACATTCCCAACTAAGTAAGTTCTGAAAATATCAAGAAATTTAGAACAAAACCTGGAAGGATGACACCAGGCATTACCTACCCAGGTTTGCCCAGAACAAGGGGAAATGGCCATTTAGCGAGAGCAACCTCTTTACCAACATGGACTGTGACTCTCCAGTAATCTTCCCACCCCTGAGACAAAAGTACAAAAGTGATTGAAGATGCTCAATCACCAAGCTGACTCACTTCTTGACCCTGTCCTGACTCACATCTTGGAGTCATTGAATAGAAGACCGAATCTTCTAAGGGTCACTGTTCCATGTTTCTTTCTGAAATGCTTCTGTGTGGCTGTGGAGCCACCAGAAATCTAGGTAAACTGACTCTGACCACAGGTGACAGCCTGGTGAGCTTCAATTGGTGGACATTAGCATCATGATCTTGTTTCTAATGTTATTTGCCTCAGGTCCCAATATCTACTTTAAAATTCAGAACTTTTTTCAGCATCACAGATTACTCTGAACAGGTCTCTACATCCAGCTGCCATTTTGCAAGAGATACGGAAGAAAAAGAAAGGAAGGTGTGTACAATATTCTAAATATGAATTAGCAAAATCCACATGTGAGGACCTCCATGGGTCCCAGGGCCTGCCACTATAACAAAGAGACCAAAGAAAAGACACACAGGGCGGGGAACCTGCAAACCAAGAACTGCACAAAGACATACCAAGTGGTGCATGGGGTGTCTGTCTTAGCCCTTGAGCATGTGTGCCCTGGGGCTGGTTACTTCTGGAGGGAGGAGGGACTAGGGCTAGGATGCAGCCATGTGGGATGCTGACAAGGTGCTGTTCTTGACTTGGTTCTAGGGTGTTCCACATAATTTTTCACTGTTACACCTTTTTCTCTGTGGTCCCCTCCCCTGCTTTGTACTTGCATTGCCTTCCATTACTGTGTCAAATATCTGAGATAATCAGCTTAGAAAGACAAAGGTATATTCTGGCTGACTGTTGCAGGCTTCACTCCATGGTTGGTTGCCCTGTTGTTCTTGGACCTGGGGTGAAACCACATATCACCCTGGCAGTTCATGGTTGCAAGTGACTCACTTAATGGTGGCTGGGAAGCAGAGAGTGGGAAATTAAGAGACCATGGTTCCTCAGTCCCCTGAAAGGAGGCCCTTAACAGGAAGCTCCCCACTAGCCTCCCTCTTAAAGATCCCACCTCCTCCCAATAGCACCTGTGGCTGTGATCAAAGCTTTCTCACCTGGGCCTGTGGGGATCATTCCAGATTCAAACTTTAGTAGTGGCAGTGCTTCATTTAAAAAGGAAAGGATTGGAAGTATACCCTCCACTGCTCTTTTCCTACAGATAGGAATCTAGAGGTGGAGAAGCAAGGAGCCCACTGGGGTCATCCCAGCCACCAGGAGAGGCCAAAACAATGGAGGCATGGAGTGGAGGCCAGGTTCTGGATGCACTGCAAGTAAGAACTAGCACAGCTGCTGACTACTGAATGGAGCTTAAAGAGAAGATGGCACCAGGGTGGAGCTCAGGGGCACAGCACTTGCCTGGCATGTGTGAGGCCCTGGATTCCATCCCTTGCAGAACAAGATAATTTTTTTAAAGAAATAAATAGGAGACACAAGGTCAGGCCTGTGTTTCTCCTTCCTTTGTTGCACAACCAGGCAATACAAAACTCTTTCAGCTTAGGATGTTATTGGTCACCGCTGGGGAAAAACAGCAAAATGCAGGGAGATGTCAGAGAAATCTGCTTTGCAGCAATAACAGTCCCAGTTCCCCTGGCCTGCATTCTTGTCCCTGACAGGGGACTGTAACTTTGTTTCTGTTATACCATTAGCTGCAGGCAGCATTTACCTGGTCCAGGGAAACTGTCAGTCTAGACACCAGAAGAGTCATGGTTCCCCTGTGTCACCAGATCACCCACTGGGAAGGTGCTCTTGGAAGGAAGGCTGTCTGCAGCTTCAGTTGTTACAGGGTCGGGACTGGGGAGTCTGTAGCCACCTGCCCTGGGAGTGAGGGAACTGATCCCAGTGACAAATGCAGATGCCTCCTCCCCCAACTCACATGGTTAGTTGATTGGTGAGACCAGAAATCTGTTGCTTTGGGAAAAGAGGGAAAGCAAAATCGTTTCTGCTTCAAGAAACTGCTGATTCCCAGTTATCTTATTTGTTAAGAAAAGGGGATTTCATTTTCCATGTACTTCTGCATTTAAATCTACATTCAGAGCCAAAGAACAGAGTAGCTCAGATGGGGATCTACACCTTGCCTTGACCTTTATCCCAAAAGACTTGCCCCTGAGGTAGAAAAATCTCCTGTCTTCAGCGGCAGTTGTCTTGGTTTTCCCAGCTCCAAGTAACATACTGTATGCACTCAATTAAAGTTAATTTTGCATGAGTCAATGAAGACTAATCCAATAATATTTCTGAAGCATCCTTAGCATCAATATGTAGCCTGTGCTTCATGATGCTTTCCTTACACAATCTCTCTTACTTGCAGGTCACCTGGCAGAATTCCTTATCTTTATTCACCAGATCCACATTTTAGAGTTGTAGTTAGTTTTGAATCCACTCACACAACCATTTATACTGTAACCACTATTTATTTGCCAACCACTGTTTCACAGTAGCTTATGATACATCAGTAACCAAGAAAAATAGTCACCTGCCTTGTGGGTGCCATTCTGATGAAGAGAAGCAGACAACAAATAATAAATACAATAAATAATCCAGTAATTCAGAAAAAGTAGATCTATGGGGGTGCAGAGTATCACAAGGGATCTGATGCAGGAGAAGGGACTTACTGTATCATCTTAACATCTTATCATAGGAACACAATTTCCAGAACCTGTCTTATATGTCTGCTGAAGAGCAACCTTGACTTTTTAATTTTCATTTAACAGTGTGCCAAAATATATTAAATGAGAATACCAAAACCCTAGAGAAAATACAGAAGTATTACTGAGCCTATGGAAAATAAAATAAAAATGAGAGTGCCTAGGATTCTCAGAAGTTATTTATTCATCAATAACTTTTTAATCATGTTTTGTTTACAAAACTTCAGAGAATATGGAAAATATTTTAAATTTGTCGCTAACTGATATATAAAATGTAAAAATTCTATGTATTTAGAGAGTACCATGTGATGATTTGATACACCAAATAAGGTATGTTTATATCAGGTTAAAGAAACCTACACCTCCTTAAACATTTACCCTTTTTATATAATGAAAACATGTGGGCTCTTTTCTTCCACTTTGTTGAAATATACCATATCAACAGCATTCCAGAAAATGTTTGCTATTGGTTTTTATTTATTTATTTATTTGCCAATGAGCCTTAATTTTATTTATTTAAATGTGGTTCTGAGATTTGAACCCAATACTTCAAAGGAGCTAGGCAAGTGCTCTGCCACAGAGCTACAAATCCAGCCCTGTTTGCTACCATTCTGCTTTACTTATTTCTGCAGCACCAGGGACTAAACCCCAGGGCCTTTTGCACTGGGCAAGGGCTCCACCATAAAGATACACTCACAACACAGCAGAAAGCATATCTGGAAGGAGTGAGACGATGGACTGAATCCTCTCCTGAAAGGAACAAAATTGGGCTACTTCAATTAATTTTTTCTATTTGGTCTCATGGCTTTTCAATTACAAAAGCCATGCATATTCTTTGTTAAAAAAAAAAAGATCCATACTGCAGAGGTTTATCAATTAAGTCTAAAGTTCTCAGAGAACTGAGAAGAGTTCTTTTATTTTGGCTTTCCAAAAGTATAAGTATGTTATATACCTATGTTTGTTTCAAAAACATGGAAATGCATATCTCCTTAACAGATATTAAATTCAGCACAATTGCCTATGGTCTGAGAAATGAAGGAGGTTTTCATTCTCTATTTTTTGTTTGTATGTTGACCTTGAGTACCTTACATGTGGATACTTCAAATCTGATTAAAATGAGAGATATGCAGTGATATTTTATAAACTAACCAGTGCACAATATTAGTTAACACCCAGTGAGATGAATAGCATGTACTAGTTTTCCCCTCCAAACTCTTGAAAGAGTAGAGTTTGAAACCTAACTTGACTATCCAACTAATTACCTGGGGATTGCCATTAGGAAATTTCAGACTCCCTTCCTCTATCAATGTCAAGAAGAAAGCACTTTCTCCTGATTCTACCCACGAGCACATTGGTCTAATGCATCTTCCATGGCATCTCACACAATCGTCCAACCCAACCCCAGCCAGGCTCTCCACCATCCCCAAGTCCTCACCTGTGGTGTCCTCATGCAGGCCAATGTCAAAAGCCAGCTTGTCAGTAAAAGACCACCAGGTGGTGAGGCAGCACAGATACTAAATCACAGAACCAGAAGTGATTGCTCAGCATTTATTGTCACAGTGGAGTCCTGTTCTGACAACTAATTTGATCTCTCTCTCTCTCTCTGCTGCTTAGCCTTTTTCTAAAAATCTGGATCCCTCTGAACAAAGCCCAGGTCTTTATTGGCTGAGGCAGAAAAGCCCTAGCACAGCATTCATTAGGAGCAATATTTAAAGGAAATGTGTAATTTTCCCCCATAAAAGACTAAGGAAATGTGTCACAACAAGACAAGTAACTGGATATGTATTTCTACATCTCTCACTTCATTTGATATATTCATGATCCCCAGCTAGTGCACAGTGTGATCTGACAGTGAGAACCAGATCCTAAGCAGAAATTGAAAAACTATTCAATTTTATGTTCTACTTCTGTTTTCCCTTCATTTTTTTAACTCTGAAATCCATCCAGAATTACTTGGTTTTGGTGTGCAGAATGAAGTTTGATTGTGCCTGTGTTTCCCTAGGAAGAATTGGTTTCTCTCCAGACTATCATCGCCTCCAACCCCTAGGTTTTCTTAACTGTATGGTCATGAAGTTTTGGGTCATTTTTCAGACCAACTCTCAGCACCTTGCTAAGTGTTATAAGGAAGATGACACAAAATGAATGTGGTATGAGCTTGCAGTACACCACCATCTGCAAAAAGCACACTCAGAGCCAGTAATAACAGGACCATGTGAAGAGGACACAGAGAGAGTTCTGGGGATTAGGAAAGGCCAGGCCCCTCTCCAAGAGCTCTGAACAATTAAGGCCAATTCTAGAACATTCCCATTATGGAACAGGGCCTTCCAGCTATATGGCAGCCAGTGAGTATGTGAAGGCAGGAGATGAACTGATTGGGGGAAGTCAGCACCATAAGGATATGTCATCTATGTGAGCTGCAGACTCAGAATTGGCCACTGACTATGAAGCACTGGCTCTCATGGTTATAGGAGAGGCTTCAAGGGTCTCCAAACCTGTACTGAGTAAGCACAGGACTGTGTGTCTGACCTGGAGACAGGCAACCCAGAGGATCCCTGAAGTTCACAGGTTTCAGATATAAACTGTGTTAAATGTCTGTTTTTCTCATGTGGGGGCAGGCCCCAAATTCCTTAATAAGACACCTAAAGCACAAGAATCAACAAATGGGATGAATTCAACCTAAAAAGTTTTTTTCTCAGCAAGAGAAATAATATGTGAGGAGAATAGGGAGCCTACATCCTGGAAACAAATTTTTACCTCTCACACATCGGATAGAGCTCTAATCTCTAGAGTATAGGAAGAACTCAAAAATTTAAAACAACAAAAAAATAAATTAACCAATCAACAAATGGGCCAAGGACCTGAACAGATACTTCTGAGAAGAGGATATACAATCAATCAACAAATACATGAAAAAAATGCTCACCATCTCTAGCAATCAGAGAAATGCAAATTAAAACTACTCTAAGATACCATCTCATTCCAATAAAAAAGGCAGCCATTATGAAGTCGAAACAATAAGTGCTGGGGAGGATGTGGGAAAAAAGGTACACTCATGCATTGCTGGTGGGACTGCAAATTGGTGCAGCCAATTTGGAAAGCAGTATGGAGATTCCTTGGAAAGCTGGGAATGGAAACACCATTTGACCAAGCTATTCCCCTTCTCGGACTATAGCCAAAACACCTAAAAAGAGAATACTACAGGGACACAGCCACATCAAGTTTATAGCAGCACAATTCACAGTAGCTAGACTGTGGAACTAAACTAGATGCCCTTCAATAGATGAATGGATAAAAAAATGTGGCATTTATACACAATGGAACATTACTCAGCACTAAAAAATAACAAGATCATGGCATTTACAGGGAAATAGTTGGCATTAGAGCAGATTATGCTAAGTGAAGTTAGCCAATCCCTAAAAAACAAATGCCTAATGTCTTCTCTAATATAAGGGATGTGACTCAAAATGGGATAGGGAGGAAGAGCATTGAGAAGAAGGTTACCACTAAATAGGAAAGAGAGGTGGGAGGAAAAAAGAGGGAGAAGGGAAATTGCACGGAAGATGGAAGGAGACCCTCATCATTATACAGAATACATGTATGATGTTGCAAGGAGAAAAAAAAGTATATCACATTAGATTGGGTAGAGAGATTTCAGGGGAGGGGGGGAAGGGGGGATAGGAAGGGCAGCAGAATAAAATAGACATTATTATTGCTGTATGTATATATGACCAATGTGAGTATGACCAATGTGAGTCTGCAACCTGTACAATCAGAAAAAGGAGAAATTATACCCCATTTGATTCAAATGCATGAATTGTCAAGAGAATTGTACTGTTATGTGTAACTAATAAAACAAAATGTCTGTTTTTATTACAGAAAAAGTAACTTTATATTGCTCTGACTTCCCAGACAAAAACAAGGTGGTGCCTGATGAAATCTTCTGTGAATTTCCTCAACAATATTACAGTCCTCAGCACAGCAGTTATTAACAGACATACCGTCTTCTAAGTTTCACAGTAACATTGAGGTACATATAGATGTTATGATTATCCTACAAACTTCATTAAGTGCCATGGAAGCAAGGACTTGGCCTATTCACTCTGTACTCCACACCTAGTATAGTGCCTAGCACACAGACGTTGATCAAGCAAAGTGGTTAAAGGACCCAAAGAATTTTCAGACACAATTAAGTTTAAAAAACCCAGAAAAGTATCCCAGGTTGTATGGTGGCAAAAGTGTGCCTGAATCTAGACATCAGCACCAACATGCAGAGTAGACTCAACTCTAACATTAACACGGAAATGCAACAAGTAACCTCAGCTTAGCCACCACCCAGTTTGCAGGAGAAAGTAGCTGGCTCAACAGACACCAGTGACCAGATAGCTGTCAGGTCCATGGTGAGCTGGGATTCTTTTTCATAGTTTTAACTAATTTGTGCTTGGGCATAAATTTTAATGCAATTCATATTAAAATCTCAGAGACAATTCTTCACAGAACTAGAAAAAGCAACCATGAAATTCATGTGGAAAAATAAGAGATTCAGAATAGCCAAAGCAATACTTAGCAAGAAGAGTCAAGTAAGACACATCATAATAGTATAGCTTAAACTGTACTACAGAGCCACAGTAACAAAAACAGCATTGCATTGGCACCAAAACAACAGAGACCAATGAACGGTACAGAATAGAAGACACAGAGACAAACTCACAAAATACCGTTATATCATACTAGACAAAGGCACCAAAAACATATATTAAATTTAAAAAGTCTATTCAAGTGGTGCAGGGAAAATTGTAAAGCCACATAAAACAAAAAGAATGTAAAGCCCTCTCTCACTCTTTACAAAAGTCAATTGAAAATGGATCAAAACTTAGGCACTAGAACAGAGAACCTGTGCCTAATAGTAGAAAAAGTAGGCCCACATCTTGACTATGACAGCCTAAGACCTGACTTCCTTAAGGAGACTCCTACATTCCAAGAAGTAAATTCAAGAATTAATAAACAGGATAGATTCAAACTAAAAAGCATATTCTCAGCAAAGGACACAATAATGTGAAGAGAGCCGACAGAATGGGAGAAAATCTTCCCCACATGCACCTCAGAGCATTAATCCCTAGGATATATGCAGAACTCAAAAAACCTAACACCAAAAAAACAAATAACCAAATCAATAAAGGGCTAAGGAACTGAACAGACACTTCACAGAAGAAGCAACAAATACATGAAAAAAATGTTCAACGTTTAGCCATCAGAGGAAAGCAAACCAAAACTACTCAAAGATTTCATCTCACCCCAGTCACAAACATGATTATCCAGAATGCAATCATCAAGTAACGATAAATGTTGGTGACAATGTAGGGAAAAGGGTGCATGCTTCTGGGACTGCAAATTGGTGCAACTATTATGGAAAGTAGTATGGAGGTACCTCAGAAAACTTGGAATGGAACCAATATCTGACACAGCTATCCCTTTCCTCATTTTATACACAAACAACTTAAAATCAACATATTACAATGGGTGTAATATTACATATTACAATGGGTGTAATATTAAAAGGGTGTAATATTAAAAGGGTGCATGCTTCTGGGACTGCAAATTGATGCAACTATTATGGAAAGTAGTATGGAGGTACCTCAGAAAACTTGGAATGGAACCAATATCTGACACCGCTATCCCTTTCCTCATTTTATACACAAACAACTTAAAATCAACATATTACAATGACACAGCCACCTTATGTTTACAGCAGCTAAACTATGGAACTAACCTAGGTGTCTTTCAACAGATAAATGAATAAAGAAAATGTGGTGTGTATGAGTATAGATATACGTGTGTGTCTGTGTGTGTGTGTGTATATATTATATATATATATATATATATATATATATATATATATACACACCAAAAAAACAATTTTACACACATATATGATGGAAAAATTATGACATTTGCTGGTAAATGCATGGAGCTTATCATGCTAAATGATAAGCTCATCCCAAAAAACAAAAGGTTGAAAATTTTCCCTGATATGCTTATGCTAATCAGTGTATGAGAAGGTGGGGGAGTAGGAAAGTATACAGTTGCTTTAGATTGCATAGAGGAGTGAAGAGAGGGGAAGGAGTATATTGGGTAGAATGGATAGAATGAATCAGACATTATCATCTTAAGTACATATACAAATACATGACTAGTATGATGCTACATCCTGCAAAACCAGAAACATGAGAAATCATACTGTATTACGTATGATATGTCAAAGTGCATTCCATTGTCATGTAGAATTTAAAGTTGATTAAAGAAAATATACCAATTTGCAGAAAAATATGACTATAGTATCTGCCCATAAATGGATTCACCTGGAGACAATCATGCTAATGAAGCTAAACCAGTTTACAAAAAACAATGGACAAAGGTTTTTTTTCTGATATGTGGAGGCTAACTCTCAACAGGAGCAGTGATAGGAACAGAAGTAGATTAGACGATGGGGAAGGGAGGGAAAGGAGGGGGCATAAGCAAAGGAAAGACAGTGGAAAGACTCTGACACAGCTTTACCATGTATACATAAGGAAACAGTGAATCCCACCTCCATGTACATCCTAAGAATGCAACTCTAAAAAGATAAAGTATAATTATACAAATAGGGACTATATCAAAATGAGTTTTATGGGCCAGGGTTGTGGCTCAGTGGTAGAGCACTTGTCTAGTATGTGTGAGGAACTGAGTTTAATTCTCAGTACTGCATATAAATAAAATTAAACAGTCCATTAACAACTTTAAAAAACTTTAAAAACGGATTTTATAACTAAAACAACCAATAAGTGAAAATTAATAAAATGAAACATTTCCTCGGTTCCTTTAAACATTTTAATAACACTCAAATCAACATCAAATGAATGGAAAGTAAAAAGGCTTTTAAGAGTGGGTATACTCTCTCCCACTTTTCTGCCAAATGACGACACAACTATTGGACAGACTTTTTCTGGCTTCTTATCTCGAGAACTGTGGGAAGTAATTTTCTATTCTTTATAAATCTCATAATTTTCACTATTGGAAATTAAAATTAACAAATTTCAATATTTAGACTAATTATCTAAAAGATAACAATACCTTTGAAACCGGAGTTCGAAGACGAAGCTCCATGGCTTCTGCTGGCAGGTAGGCACTGCCCGCGAGGGGCAGGGAGGCCTCTGCAGCAGAGAGGAAGCCTAGCTCTTCATGGCGGGCCATTCCATCCAGGGCTGCAGCAGACCCCAGCAGATCCTCAACCATTTCTTCTTTCGGCAGCCTCTACGAAGTCGAAGAACCATCTCCGGGAAACAAAGCAGGCTGGAACTTCCTCGGGACTCCGGCGAGGCGAGGCTCCGGGGAGGCCCCGGCGAGGCCCCGGCGAGGCCCCGGCGAGGCGAGGCTCCGGCGAGGCAAGGCGAGGCAAAGCGAGGCAAAGCAAGGCAAAGCGAGGCCCCGGCGAGGCGAGGCTCCGGCGAGGCAAGGCGAGGCAAGGCGAGGCAAAGCGAGGCTCCGGCGAGGCGAAGCGAGGCTCCGGCGAGGCGAGGCCCCGGCTCCGGCTCCGGCGAGGCAAAGCGAGGCTCCGGTGAGGCGAGGCTCCTGTGAGGCTCGGCCCCGGCGAGGCGAGACGAGGCCCCGGCGAGGCGAGACGAGGCCCCGGCGAGGCGAGACGAGGCCCCGGCGAGGCGAGACGAGGCCCCGGCTCCGGCTCGACGAGGCTCCGGCTCCGGCTCCGGCTCCGGCTCGACGAGGCTCCGGCTCCGGCTCCGGCTCGACGAGGCTCCGGCTCCGGCTCGACGAGGCTCCGGCTCCGGCTCCGGCTCGACGAGGCTCCGGCTCCGGCTCGACGAGGCTCCGGCTCCGGCTCCGGCTCGACGAGGCTCTGGCTCCGGCTCCGGCGAGACGAGGCTCCGGCTCCGGCGAGACGACGCTCCGGCTCCGGCGAGACGACGCTCCGGCTTGGGCGAGACGACGCTCCGGCTCCGGCGAGACGACGCTCCGGCTCCGGCGAGACGACGCTCCGGCTCCGGCGAGACGACGCTCCGGCTCCGGCGAGACTCGAGGGCAGCAATCTGAACGGCCTCACAGCTTCTCTTCCCAGAACAACCTCCAAGGGGTTTATATAGCACTTGGTCCAATGCTATTGGTCCAAACTTATGCTAATTAGGACTTGAAGGAAGTACCAATGCTATTGGTCCAAACTTATGCTAATTAGGACTTGAAAAAAGTACCAATGCTATTGGTCCAAAGTTATGCTAATTGGGTTGGACACATACTAATGCCATTGGTCAGTCTCTTTTTAATATTCATAGTAGATTCATTCATAGAATCAGCCCCAAATTCCCACGCTGACAATGAATGAATGGCTGGGAAGCGATCAATGGCAAAGCCGAAAAGTGCTTGCCTCTCATTTCCAAAGCCATGGGTTTGATCCCTGTTCCAAAAAGAAAAATGAAAAACAAATTACAGATAAATCTACATCAGCACAAAGGAAATAAACAAACTATCAATACATAAATCTTATTCAAAAACATACCTGCTCTGAATTCTGCAGATCTCTGTCAAGTGTCGCCTTACCCTTTACCTCTTCAAAGCAATTTTTCCCAAAACTTGAGAGTCATGGACCATGTCTTAGTTATGTCTCTTTTGCACCTATGCCAGAGGCGACGTGGATGTGTGGGATGTAATCCTGCTGAGGATCAAGGTCTGATTTGGGGCCAGCTTGGGAAGCATTACTGGTGATATCAAATAATAGTTATTTATTAAAATTCAAATTCATGCATGAAAAAAGTGATATAGAACAAAAAGATCGTATGATTAAAGGTCAACAAGAAGCAAATAGGGCTGAGGTTGTGACTCAGTGATAGAACCTTTGTCTCCCACGTGTGAGGCACTGGGTTTGACTCTCAGTACCTTCTATGAACAAATGAATAAAATAAAGGTCCAGAGATACCCACCGGAGCTCAGGCCCTTCCCAGATGCACTGGAGCTGCAGTGGGATGCTCAGGCCCAGCCAAGAATGCTTCTACTCACTTGCAGACACCAACCAGAGCTCATGTACAGTCCAGATCTGCCCCCGCTGACCTGGGCAGGAGGCCAGACACAGGGTAGGCCAGTGTCCATCCCTCAACTGGGAGACCTGCACCGAGCTCAAGTCTGGCCCAGGACCACGTCCCCACACTGGCAGACACCTGTTGGAACTCAGGCTCTGCCCAGATCAGGCTCACAAACCTGCATGGAGCCCAGGAAAGGGTAGTTCCAGGTCCATCCTAACACTGGCTGACCCTCCCCAGAGCTGAGCCTTGGGCCATGACTGCCTCTGCCCACCAGCAGACCACTGCAGGAGCTCAGATCCAGTCCAGAGTCACCGTGAGGACCTGTGCAGGAGACGGGGCCCAGGGTAGCCCTAGTCCATCCACTCATCTTGAGACTGGCACCAAAGTTCAGGTTCTGCTCAGGACTGCCTCCACCCTCCAGCAGCTACCTCCAGAGCTCAGGTTTGGACCAGGACAGACTGCCCACCAACAAACCCTCACTGGTGGCCAATCCTGGCCCATTTCAGCTTCGACGACCTGAGTGGTAGCTGAAGCCCAGAATAGGCCCTGGTCCATCCCACCACCAGCAGACCCCTGCTGTATCTCAGGCACCCACCAGATTAGCCTTGTAGATGGGCACAGGAGCCCAGGAATAGGGTAGCCCTGGGAGCATATGTCCAACGCCACACCACCACCAGAGCTCAGACTCGGCACGGGACTGACTCTGCCACAGGCAGAACCCTGCCAGAGCATATACAAGTCCCAGATCAGCCTCACTACCCTGCACAGGAGCCCAGTCAAGGGGAGGCCCTGTTGCAACCTGCCACCTGCAGAACCCCACCAGAGCTCCAGCTCTGCCCAGATCCAACTCAAAGACCTGGCAGGACAAAACCCGAGTCCAGGGTTGCCCTGTCCTTCCAGTCATCAAGAGGCTTGCATTGGAATTCAGGCTCTGCCCAGGACCTACTCTGCCCACTGACAGACAGCTGCAGAACTTCAGCCCCAACCAAGATCAGCCTCACTGACAGGCACGGGAGCCTAGTCCAAGGTAGACCTGGTACCAGCTGAAATAAGCAGGCCCCAAGAAGAGCTCAGGCCAGACACGGGACCACCTCCGATCAACAAGTGGAGCTCAAATTCGGCCAAGATTGGCCCCGCTGACCTGCTTGAAGGCAGAGGCAAAGATAGGCCCAATGTCATCTCGCCACATGCAAAACCCCACCAGACCTCCAGCTCTACCCAAATCCAACTCCATGATATGGCAGGAGATGAAGTCCTAGCCCAGGGTAGCCCAAGGCAATCCAGTAACCATGAGACTAGTAGTCTCTGCCCAAAGGCCTACCCTACCAAAAGTCATTTTGGCAGCCACCCAGATCAGCCTTGCTGACAGGTGCAGGAACCTGGCCCAAGGTAGGCCTGGACCCAACTGCCACAAGCAGGCTGTGAGCAGAGCTCAGGCCAGAAACAAATCAGTCTCTGCCCAAAGGCCCACCTCTGCCAGAGCTCATCTGTGCCCCAATCCACCTTGCTGATTCACTGAGAAGTCCTGACAGGGTAGATCCTGTTCCCTCCTGCCAACAGCTGACGCCCTGCTGTATCTCAGCATCCAACCAGTTAACCCTTGCAGATGTGCACAGGAGCCCTGGCACAGGGTAACACTGGGAACATATGGCCACCGCCAGACCTTCACCTCTGCTCAGACTTGGCCCAGGACCGACTCGGCCCACAGGCAAGACACTCTCCAGAGCTCATTCCCAGCCCAGGTCTAGCTGGAGCATCTGCAGCAGAGCCAGGGAAAGGTTAGGAATGTTCCATTCCTCTACTGTCTGAGCCCTGCTGGAGCTCAGGCTTGGCCCAGGACCACCACCACCCTCATGCAGTCCCCTGGTGCTCATAAATAGCCCATATTTTCCTTGCTGACCTGCACAAGAGCCCAGGCAAGGGGAGGCTGAGCTCCATCCTGACAGCTGCAGACCCCCACCAGAGCTCCAGCTCTGCCCAGATCCAACTCGACAACATGGTAGGAGACAGAGGCAGAGCCTAGGGTAGCCCAAGTCCATCAAGTCACCTTCAGACTGGTACCTGAGCTCAGGCTCCTCCCAGAAATGACTGTCCACTGTCAGACAGTAACCAAAGTTCAGCCCCAGTCCAGATCTCCCTCTGACAGGCAAGCAAGCCTGCCCCAAGTTAGGCCTTGGACCAATGCCACAAGCAGGCCCCAAGCAGCCCTAAGGCCAGACACAGGACCGTCTCTTCCCACAGGCAGAGCTCAAACATGCCCAAGATTGGCCTTGTTGACCTGCGCAGGATCCTGTGCAAGGGGAGGCCCAGTTCCATCCCGCCACCTGCAGAATCCCACCAGAGCTCCAGCTCTAACCAGATCCAACTCAGTGTCCTGGCAGGAGACAAAGCCAGAGCCCAGGGTAGCCCAAGTCGATCCAGTCATCATGAGACTGGCACCAAAGCTCAGGCTCTGCTCATGAATGACTCTACCCACTGACAATCAGTCACCCAAGTTCAACCCCACCCAGATCAGCAGTGCTGACAGGTGTGGGAGCCTGGTCCAAGCTAGGCCTGGGATCAACTGCCACAAGTAGGCCCCAGGTAGAGCTCAGGCCACAAGTTCTACAGCCTCACCCCACAGGCAGACACATTCTGGACTCTGGTTCTTCTCCGATCAGCCTAGTCCACCTACTTGGGAGCCTACACATGGATAGACACAGTGCCATCCCACCCGTGTGTGATCCCCGCTGGAGCTTAGACTCAGCCCAATACCACCTCTATCTATGGTCAGATGCACACCAGACTCAGGCCCGGGCCAGGACTGCCTCTGCTCACTTGCTGACTCCTGCTGGAGCTTGGGCTCAGCCCACATTATCCTAGTACACCTGTGGGAGTCCAGTAGTAGGCCTGAGTTCATTTCTCCACTGCCAGATAGCAGGTGGAGCTTAGGCTTGGCTCAGGATGGCCTCTCCAACCTGCACGGGAACCTTGGCAAGTATAGGAGTGGTTCCATCCCACCACCTGCACACCTCACCTGGACCTCAAGCTCTGCCCAGGAGCCAGGCCCCAGGGAAAGCCCTGGTTCTACCTGCCACCACCTGACATCGGTGGTTCTTAGGCTCAGCCCAGGACTTCCTCCACTCATTGCCAGACATCTTTGGGAGCTCAGGATCACCCCAGATCTGTGAGGATGACCTGCAGTGGAAGCCTGGGCACAGAATGGCCACAGGTCCATTCCCCCACCAGCCAACCACTGCAGGAGCTTATGCCTAGATCTGATCTGCCTGGCCAAACTCTCCTGAGCTCATGCTCAGGGTAAGCCTAGGACCATCCCGCCACTGGATGACCTCTTCTGGAGCTCAGGCTCTGTCCAGATCAGCCTATTGCAACCGCATGGGTGTCCTTACCTAGGGTAGGCCTGAGTCCAGCAGACCCTCACCAGATTTGAGGTTCATCCCAGGACTATCTCAGTCCACTGGCAGACACTTTCAGAACTCAGGCAGGGCCCAGGACTGTATGCACCCATCAGCAGACTCCCAATGGAGCTCAGGTAAGGCCAGATCCTCCTCATGGATCTGCATGGCTGCCAGAACCCTAATTAGGTATGGATCAATCCCACCAGGGGAAAGCCCCCAGGAGCTGATGAATAAATAAATAGCCAAAACAATAAATAAATAAAGGAAGGAAGGAAAAAGAAAGAAAACTAGTTCATTCATATTTTTTATTTTATTCACATTTACTTTCAGTAGGACATCATGGATTGACTCTATTCTTCAATGCAAGAGATTTACTTATATTACCTAAGCCTGATTTGGGTGACCCAAATGTTATCCATGCAAAAATTAAACATAATTGTAAAATATTGAAGATTTCTTCCCTGACTTTCACCAATATCAATCATATTCACCAGAATACCCCATCTGAAAAATTTGATTTCACATCTGAAATTTGGAAATAGAACCAGAATTCCCAAGCTGGCAAAGGGCTCTCTACATGAGGCAAAATTGTTCCCAGTTGGTAGAAAACAGTATTTTGATGATGTTCCTTTGGGTTTCCGAACAACTCACTAGAGGTTAATCATATACGAAGCTCGTAAAATTCAAGAAAAAGAAACAAACACCTTAATAAAAATGGGAAAAGACAAATGTAGGCTGTTTATAAAATATCACATACCATACACTTGAGATGGCATTTCATGTCAATATAGTAATCCAAAGAATATATAAAGTACATTTGTGTGTGTACATATCACATAAAAAGAATAAAGAGAATGAGAAAACCTAATGTTGACAGTGTTGGAAAACGGAATTGTCATGCTCTGATAATTGCAATGAAAAATTGTCATAACCCTTCTGCAGAGAAGTTTAAAATATATACCAAAATTTGAAGTGCACACTTTCCTTTAACCCAAGAATTCCAACTCAAATAACTTATGTATAGTTATTATGGCAAATTTTTAAATTTTACCATGAAATTGATCATTGTAATCAAGGTCCCCATTGGCTAGGGATCAGACCTCAGGTCCCTGGGGAAAGTCATTGGGTACCATTGCATTGCTCACACCCATGCCTTTCCTGGGGGTTGCTTACAATCATAAACAGCCCTCCTTCCAGAGATGTCTCTCTCAGCTCTTGGGCCATAGTTTCACTGGATTGGTAACATTTTTCCCATTAAACTCTAGGACATTCTTATATATTTTGGAAATTCAGATTCAAGTGTTTCCTCACATCTACAGGTTGTCTCCTGCGCTGATTTTTGTCCCCTTCTGTAGTATGGGCAGATGTTGTCCATTATCTATTCTTGCTTTTGTTGTCTGTGCTATAGATGTTGTATCAAGAAAGATAGAAAAAAAGAAAGAAAGAGAGAGAGAGAGAGAGAGAGAGAGAGAGAGAGAGAGAGAGAGAAAGGATGGAAGGAAGGAAGGAAGAAAAAAAGAAAAAAGAAAGAAATCATTGCCAAGACTAATGAGAATGACTGGACAATGAAGGTTTTTTTTCTCCTGTTTTTTTTCTAGGAAATTTGTAGGCATAGGTCTCACACAGGTCCGCCTTGCGGACCTGCACAGGAGATGGTGCCCAGGGTAACACAGGGTCCATTCCTCCACCAACTGACCCCTGCTGGATCTAAGGTTCTGCCTAGATCTACATTGCCAACATGCCCAAGAGCCAGGGGACAGGGTAGCCCGGGTCCATAAAACCTCTGTGAGACCTCCACCAGAGTTCAGGTTTGGTCTGGACAACCTGCACCCACCAGCCAACCATGCTGGAGCTCAGGAATGCCTTCGCCCACTGGAACTCTCTCCAGAACTCAGGCATGGCCCAGGATCTCCTCTGGCCACAGACAGATAGCAGCTGGGGCTCAGTACTGGCCCACATCAGCTTCTATGACCTGAACGGGAGCAGGAACACAGGGTAAGCCTGGTCTTTCACACTACTTGCAGACCCCAGCAGGAGCTCAGTCTCTGCCCAGATTGACCATGCAGATTTGCAAGGGAGCCTCAGCACAGGTTAGGCCCAAGTTCATCCTGCCAACAGGATACACTGCCTGGAGCTTAGCATGCACCCAGGATTGCCTCTGCCAACAGGAAGACATGTTCTGGAGCTCATACACAGCCCAGGTCCTCCTCAACGACCTGTGCAGCAGCAAGAGTTCAGGGTAGGCCCAGGGTTATCCCACCACCTGCAGAACCCCACAGGAGCTCTTGCTCCTCCAAGATCTGCCTTGCTGACATGCATGGGAGCCCATTGCACAGGATAGCCCTGGATCTATCCCGCCACCAGGAGATCCCCTGCAGGAGCTCAGGACTGGCCCAGATCTTCTTTGCCAACCTGCATGGCTGCCAGGGCTCAGATAAAGTGCAAGTCAATCTCTCCGCCAGGAAAGTCCCCAGGAGCTCAACAAGAAACAAATAGCCTAGATAGATAGATAGATAGATAGATAGATGAATCTAGATTATGCATATTCCTGATTTTTTTTTGCATTTCCTTTCAGTAGGACTTCATGGATTGACTCTATTCATTAATTCAAGAGATTTATAGAACCTAATCCTGAATTTGGTGGGCCAAATGTTGTCCATGTAAAAATAAATCATGATTGAGAAATATTGAAATTATCTTCTCGGACTTGTCAACAATATCAACCATATTCACCAGAATATCTCATCTGAAAAACTTGATTTCACTCTGGAAACTTATAAGAAGAACCAGAATTTCCAAGCTGGCAAAGAGCTCTATACATGAGGCAAAACTGTTGACAGTTGCTTGAAAACAGAATTTTGGTGATGTTCATGTGGGTGCCTGCACAGCTCACTCACCAGAGGTTAGTCATACACTGAGCTCCTATAATTCAAGAAAAAGTAACAAACAGCCTATTAAAAATGGGAAAAGACAAATGTAGGTCATTTATAAAATATGACATACTATAAACTTGAGATGGCATTTCATGTTAATATAGCTATCCAAAAAATATATAATGTGTATGTTCCTATCTAATAAAAGAATAAAGAGAATGAGAAAAATCTAATATTGACAGGGTTGGAAAATGGAATTTTCATGCTCTGATAATTGCAATGCAAAATTGTCAGAGAAGTTTTAGAACATTTACCAAAATTTGAAGTGCATGCTTACTTACCTTTTGGCCAAGAATTTCAATTTAAGTAACCTATTTATTGTCATTGTGGCAATTCTTAAATTGATCATTGTAACCAAGGTCCAAACCAGCTGGGAATCAGACCTCGGGTTCCTGGGGAAAGTCACTGGACACCATTTATCTGCTCACACCCATACCTTTCCCAGGAAGGTTGCTTAGGTTAATAAAGACAGGTCTCTTTGCAGAAATGTCTCTTCCAGTCCTTAGCCATGATTTCATTGGATTGGTAACTTTTTTGGCTATTAAACCCTAGGACATTCTTATATATTTTGGAAATCCACAATGTGAAAGCATTTCCTCCCTACTGCAGGTTGTTTTCTGCCCTGACTTTGATTGTCCCCTTCTGCAGTATGGGAAGATGTTGTCCAATATCTATTCTTTTTTTTTTTAAAGAGAGAGTGAGAGAGTGAGAGAGGAGAGAGAGAGAGAGAATTTTTAATATTTATTTTTTGGTTCTCGGCGGACACAACATCTTTGTTGGTATGTGGTGCTGAGGATCGAACCCGGGCCGCACGCATGCCAGGCGAGCACGCTACCGCTTGAGCCACATCCCCAGCCCAATATATATTCTTGTTTTGTTGTCTGTGCTATAAATGTTGTAACAAAAAAACAAAACAAAAAGAAACAAGAAAGAAATCATTGCTGAGACTAATGAGAATGACTAGACAATGAAGGGTTGTTTTCTCCTGTTTTTTTTTTCTAGGAAGTTTACAGCCATAGATCTCACATTTAAGTCTTCCACTCACTTTAAAGTGATTTGCATGTGGCATAAGATAAGCATCTTGTTTCATCTTTTGGCATGCGGGCATATTATTTCTCACTAAATTTTTTTATGGAGTTGTTATGGTTTTATATCCATAAGATCACCATATGCAAATAGAGACATTTTTTACTTCTTTTCTGATTGGGGTGTATTTTCTTTCTTTTTCATTCCTAACTACTCTGGTTAGGGCTTCTAGTACTCTGCTGAACAGAAGTGGTGAGCTTGGGCATTCTTGCCTTGTTCCTGATCATACATAAACAGCTCCCACCGCCACTGAGGATTATATTATGAGGTTTTCATATATGGCCTTTATGGGGTTGAGTTAACTTCTGGCTCTTTCTAGTTTATTGTGTATATTTGTTATGAAGGTGTTGAATTTGATAACCATGTGATCTTCATCCTTGTTTCAGTTGATTTGGTGTGTGACAGATGACTGTTATGAGGTGCTCAGGGAAATGAAAATCAGAACCTCAATTAGACATCACACCACATGCTACAGCTCTGTGTTTTCTTATCAAAAACCCACAAAAGACATCAAGTGCTAGTGGAGACTAGGGGGATTGGAACCCCTCTATTGGTGGGAGTGAAACATGGTGTGGCTGCTATGGAAACTAGTATGGCAGTTCCTCAAAAAAAATTGAACTAGAACTCTCAGGAACTGGCCACACCATTTCTGTGTATTTATTAAAAAAAACTGAAATTGAGTTTTGAAAAAGGTATTAGCACTTCCACCTTCATTCTAGCATTAGTCACAGGAGTTGGGATGTGGAAACAATTCTAGATGTCTATCAAAAGATGTATAGGTTTACAGATTATGGCTGATCACACATGAAGCTTCAAATAAAGAAATAATACCTTCAGTCCAGGACAACACAAGGGAGTCACAGATGACCAAAAGAAGTGGGCCAGTTCCACAACAAACACTGCGGGACTCCACACACATGATGTCTGTAAGATGGTCCAACTCATATACACAGAGAGTAGAAGGGGAGTTGCCAAAGGTAGGGCATAAGGACATGATAATCACCAGAGATAAAATTTCAGGGATGCAGAGGATGCAAATCTAGAGAGCTGGGCTTGTAGATATCCAGGCCGCACTGTTGTGACCTGGAAGTTAGTGAAGGAGGCTGCTTCCCTCTTCAATATTCTTACCAAATTCTAACAATAAATAAATAAATTGAAGTACATTCACTTCCACAGAGGCCTTGGAATATTTTCTAAAAAGAACCCACTATCTACTTCAGAAATTAAGTTCCTTCGTGTATCCATTGGTGTCTACGTATTTTCCCCCAAATTTAACAAAGATGTTTGGTTATAAAAGATTGTTTTTACAAAAGTCATACTGTGCATAATTTTAACTGGGACACACATCAGGCTGGGCAAAGCTTTCAACAATGAGAAGATACCCAAGTCTGAGTATTCAGAGTGCAAGGGCTACAGGGAGGGCAAAGATTTGTTTGTGACTTTCCTGCCACACACACCATTGAGGCCATTATGTTCCCAGCCAGGGGAACCAAGGCATGGGACACATAGGAATCCAATTTGGCCTGATTGGCTCAAGTGTCCATATGCAGAGGTTTCTAGAATTTTCTTAATTTTTTTCAGTCAGAACCAACATGGACCTGGGATTGGTTATGGCCAGATCCACCCCACCCATCAAGGCATAGGATGTGTCATCATTGTTGGTCACCCAGAATCCAGCAGATCCTCAAGCACAATGTCTCCCATGTGGAGCCACCATGAACAATGGCAGATGTGCACGCCTTTACCATTTTGCATGTTGTTTTCTCCCTGTTTGCTGCTTTTGTGAAAGCAGGGATTGAGTTCAATTCATCTCAAAATCTAAGAGCCTAGAAAATGACCAGCCTGTAAGTGTGGATAAATAGCATTTTTGTTGATTTCTTCCTGAGAAAGACTTCATCAAAGCTCATTCTGAAGAGAAAATATTGTAACATTGGGATGTGCTTGGCTGCAGTTATAGAACATCCAACAAACGGTGTTAGGATTTACAAGATATCTTTTTGTCCTATATGAACAAGACTCCTGAAGCCCTGAGTTACTAGGGATGGGGTGGCATCAGTGTGATATCACTGTAGATTCAGGGTCTTTCAGCATTCTGCTCTTGTCTTCATCTCTTGCCTGCATCCTCACAGTCACAACATGGATGCCAAGCTCTCACTCTTCAGTTCCTAGAAGGGAGAGTGAGGCCTCCTTAACTCAGCTCAACATGCAGACTGGTCTCAGTAACTTCACCAGTGGAGACCAATCACCTTTCCCATCTGAAAGCACCCCTCATTCACCTGCCACCCTGTTACCATCTACCACAACTCCTGATTATGTCCTTCACCACATAAATATATCCCAATGTGAAGTTAATCTTTTCAATGTGAAAGAGGTTACTAACCCAAAGGGATCCTCTGTGAAGGTTAGTCTTCAGCCTGTGACCTTTTCATGGAGAGGTGGGTGATCAGAGAAGCCATTGTGCCACATCTTCACAGGCAGAAGTGGAAAGCTGGTGGAAACCAGGCCATACCAGTCCACAAAGTGAAACTATCATCATGAACAAATTTTAACACAGATCTTTGATCCAATTTTAGAAATTCTGAAGTTTGACCATGTTTAGTCCACATATCTGTGCATGGTGGCAATCAGCTGGAGCAGAGTGGCAGATCTGTGTGCTCTCCAGTTTGCCACAGTCCCCACCTGCCTGCTGCCCTGTGTGCCATCTCATCCCTCTGCTCACTCATGTTCCTGGTCTGGCCCTGAAGGTGCCTGGGCTTATGTTCCTATTTTGGTGTACAAAGAATGTTTTTCAAATTAATTTTCCTTTACTCTTTAGATCTGGGCATAGTGAGTAGATATAGTTTTCTGATGGGGGCTATGAGGTTAGAGAGGTAGAAACATCCCCAAGGTCAAACAGGTCACTCCCCATCTGCAGGGGTACTAAGCATGTACTTAAGTTTCCTGCAATTGCAGGCTCCTTCCACCATGTACAGAGAGACAAGAGTCAGAGCCCAGGTGGAAGACTATTTGGTTTTGCAAAAGGGGCCCAGTGGAAAGGAGCAAGGGACTCACAGGGAAAGATCATGGTCAAAGAAAACCAGGAGCAACCAAGGTCAAAGCCAACTTTACCCAACTTCAACAATTCCAAGCAGCTTCTGCTCCAGCTCCTAACACAACTGATTCCTGTTTGTGGCAGTATGTGGGGCCCAGAAAAGTACAGAAACAAGACACATGAAAAGAGAGTGACAGAGACAGAGAGAAGTGCGCAAAGGAAGACAGGCTGAAAGGGACAGAAAAAGAGACTGAGGGTGGGAGGGAAGAGAACACCAAAGAGCAGCGGGAGAGAGATGGAGGTTGGCATGGGACAGAGTTAAAGAGCTTCAGAGAGCTGGGTGAAATTGCTGAGGGCCATTACCAAGTAGGAATGACACGTGGAAATTTCCTTGCCAAGCGTACCCCATGCTGCTTAGAGGACATTCTATGGGACATTGCATGCATGCTTTAATAAGGTGACCTTGCTCAAGGACCAAGGCGGATCCGGGTTTAGAGCTGATCAGGTTTGAGGAAGTAACCGGCTCCTTGAGTTTAAGGCGTTGCCAATTTAAGATAATGGGTTTTAGGGAAGTTAGAGGTTGAAGATTATTGCTGGAATTAGGGTGTTCCTGCTGCTTGTTCCCGTTGAGTTCTCGTGAGATTAAAATGAGATTTGGAGATAGCCTCGTGGAGTAGGTGAATTGTGCAGGCAGATGGCAGAAGGCATTTGTCCCTGGACCTGTGTGGAGGCGGTGTGAGAGCGGGAATAAAGAATTGCTGTTTGAATCTACAAAGGTGTGTGGTGGCTCGTGATTCTGGTGCCAAGCCGAGACATTGGCTTTGGCAAGGTAACAGATATGGAATATTTACATCTACTAGGCAGTATGTATGTGCTTTTGTAAAAAAAATACTAATAAAAATCTAATGAAAGCTTCCCCATGGCTACCTTTGTACCCCTGGGAAAACCAGATAAACTTTTTGTAATGGTCACCTACAACCAAAAAATATGTATAAGTTAGTTTTAAACAATGGATTAGTTTTAAAGATAAATATTATTCTTTATAATTATTATCAACGTTAAAATATAGATTGTGATGAACTTGAAAGCAGATAACTTTTTAACATAGCATGTCAGAAAGGCTCTTTTTAGTCCCTATGCATGGTTTGAGTCTACACCTACAGCTTAGTATGACCTTTCAGAAACCACATGTGGTTTTCTAAAAAATGTGCTTCAATTCCCAGAGAGTTTATAGAGACATGGTGGCTATTGCTTTAGCTATACTTGTGAAGGCTTTGAATATAAAGTGTATCCAACATTGGGCTCATGGGTTGAAGGCTTGGTCACCAGGCTGTAGGGTTCAGAGTGAGTGCTTTGGGGAAGCATGAGGACTCTGACCTCATCAGTGGATTTATCCATTAATGGATTCATATTTGATGGCATATTGGGAGGTGGGGAAACTAGGTGGTGGGACCTGGTGGGAGGAAGCAGGTCCCTCTGAGCATGCCCCTTCCTCACTCACTCTGCTTTCTTGCTATCATCATGAGCAGCTTTCTTCTGCCACACCCTTCTGCCATGATGTTCTACATCACTTCAGACCCAGAGCAACACATTTGCTGGCTGTGGGTACTGAAGTCTTTGAAATCATAAGCCAAAATGAATCTTTCCTCCTGTGAGTTTGTTTTCTGAGTTATTTTGTCAAACATCTATGGTCAATAAGATGTTATAAAAATTTAGATATCTTATTTAGAAGTTTAAACTTTTGATGTTATGTAACCTCATTCTTGTATTCTATAATGCTTCATTAACTATTTTCTCGTCAAGATCTGTGCAAGTAAAAACATTTAAACAGTTAAGGTATTTGCTCTCATAAAATCATAAATCTGTACGAAGAAGCAAATACATGAGAAAACACTGTGTCCTGGAATAAAATCTGCAGTGGAAAGACAGGGAGATGAGGGTGTGGCTGCATCAGACAGGCCTTAAATCTCCCTTAGATTCTCTCACCCTCATCTGTCTCCTAGACCTTGGACTTTGCTCACCTCAATTGACATCAAGGCCACAGACCCCTGGGGCCTCACAGATTCTGGTGCCTGAGGTAATGTACTACTTCCCTAGGATGCAGTCTCGCCTTCTCCAACCAATTCCAGAATAGAGGAAGCACCACACCTGGTGACTTCTAAAAGGACAAAGTGCTACAACCCTCAAATAAATAGAAGTTAGCATTCATGAAGCCAATAACCCAATGAGAGATTATATTGGAACAATCACTAAATAACTCCATTTTAATAGACTGTTGTGAGTCATGACTTTTCCATACATGCCGCTGGACACATACAGAAGCAGAGTCACACATTACCTTGCATTTTCTTCTTTTCCTTTTGTAACTCATTCTCTTTTCCCCCACTATTGCAGTCTTGGGATTTCATTCTCTATAAAGAATTGGCCCTTGGGGCTGGGGTGGTGGCTCAGTAGTAGAGCATTTGCCTAGCATGTGTGAGGCACTGGGTTCAATTCTCAGCATCACATATAAATAAATAAAATAAAAATCCATTGACAACTAAAAACTATTAAAATTAAAGAAAAATTGGCCCTTAAAAACCTTGTTTTGATCTATGCTATTTAGGATAGCTAAGCTAAGACAGTGATTTGAGGATGGGTGTAGGAAAGAAAGGGTGAAAGGTATTGATCAGGAAAGATTGCATCAAGATATCAGTTACTTAAAGAATGCAATGAATAATTTTATACTTATGATTTCTCAGAAGTCTTTTGCCCATTATAAATTATGACTTTGATGAGGATAGTCAGAAAATCTAAAAGTGAGAAAATAGTAGAAGTCCATTAGTTCATTAATCCAGAGATATCACCACACTACATTGAGCTTAACTGCATCCAAAATTCTCACCTGGAAGGATAGTCAAGATTTGCAATCCTTTTGTCCATATTACTTATCATCCATTGAGATACTAATGATGTTCATCTTTCATCAAATTCTGTATCTTAATTTTTATTCTGAATTTTTCTCTAGCATTGCATTTGGAGACTATTAACACCATCTAATTATTTGTGGAAACACAACACAAATTCTTGAAGATGTTCATATTTTTAACCTCCATATTCTTCAATTTCAATCTATCTCTCCCTTAATCCACTATAAATTCTAGCAGTCTTTGACCTTTCTAACCCTCTCTTTTGACTTCTTCCATTTTCTTCAAGTTTTTCCCTGAACTTCTTATTCTTCGTACTAAATCCAAATCATTCCAAAGAGCTTTCAAGTTTCTTTTGCCTGCTGCTCATCTATTTTATGTTTGATGTTTGCTTTCGTGGCTTCTGTTTCCTTGTTCATTTGGAGCCAGCTCTGTAGTCTTTGTCACGAAGCCACTTCTGTCACCTCGGTCGACAACCTATCCTTCCTTAAGAAAAACAAAAAACAATGAGAAAAAAAAATACTCCAACCCTTTAGTAAACTTCCTTACACCAAAACCCGTGTAAATAAAACATCTAGCTCCACAAGAGAACGTGGCAGTCACCTCAGCTCCAAAACTCTTGTGAGAAAACAGGCATTTCACACAAGAGAAAGGTATCTGCCTCCAAACCAGAACTCTGGTTAGAAATTTGGTGAAGTACAAAGAGGTCCCACTTGCGGAAGAAGTAAGTCCAATAGTTGAAATGGCAGTTTACTTTGTTCTTTCAAGTACAATTTTGTCTCAACTTAGGGTCGCCAGATAATTTATTACGTGAGCCAGTGTATTTTTGAAAATGAAAAGGGCTTGAAATATCAAGTGTAAGCCAGGACTGTTTCAAACAAATAGGGAAGACTCTTAACTCTGCTTTGGGAAGTCTACGAATAACACTGGAAACTCTTCGTTTTAATTTAGAACTCTGGGAATCAATCACTCCTTGGGATTTTTGTAGTTTTTCAGTTGCTCAGTGAAGGCCTACCAGCTCTAAGGATTTCAAATGAAAGAAAAATGAGGACATGCAGATGAAACCTGAATGTAGTACTTAAGAGTGATGACTGTTCTTTCCTATCCTGACTCTACTTGTTGTGTGAGATTGGACAAGCCATTTAACCACTCTGTGTCTCAGTTTTCTCATCTGTAAAATAGGAATGAGTGGTGCCACATTGTGCTGCGAGAATTAAATGAGTGAAACCCCTTAAAGGAGTTCCTTGCATATAACACTACCTACTGCTAGAGGCTGAAGCACAAAGTGGGCTGGCCCGGCCCTTCCTATGGCTGTGAATACTAAGATTTCCAAGAGCATGGCTGATGAGACACAGGGCAAGTCTCCTATGACTTTCTACTTCTACATATAATATAATACCCAAGGTTAATTTCTGATTCCTTGTAATATTTAATGCAAAAAAATTAAGAAAGAAAAAATGAGGAGTTTACTTGCTAAAGAGAGACTTGCTTTCTCCTGTCTTTTATGTCAAGGAAGAAGTTATACAAGTGTGTTTTTGCATTGTGTTTATGTTAGAGTCCCAGAAAATAGTTCGAACATAGAGTAACTGTTGACCTAAGAGAAGAAATCCAGGAGAGAAAATGAGACAGAGAGCTTCACTAAGACATGTAAGTACACCTATTACAGCTACTTTTTTTGGTGGGGATTGAACTCAGGGGCACTCAACCACTGAGCCACACCCCCAGACCTAGTTTATATCTTATTTAGAGACAGGGCCTTCCTGAGTTGCTTAGCACTTCATTTTCGCTGAGGCTGGCTTTGAACTTGCGATCCTCCTGCCTCAGCCTCCTGAGCCACTGGGATTACACCTGTGAGCCACCATGCCAAGCTATTATGGCTACTTTCCTCATATGAAAACCAAGCAGGCATTTGTTTGCTACTGTGAATGCTGTGATTTTTCTCCTACTGAGCAATTAAGTGAGCACAGATGTGGGTATTTCTTCTGTTCTTGGCCCTTTATGGCCACAAGGAACTCTCAGCACTTTCAGAGAAGCTCTTCCCTTCACGACCCACCCCCCAGGCTGACCTGGAGAGGTCACCACTATCTGTCCAGGGGGCAAGTGGTCCCCAGAGCTCCAGGAGGGATTAGGATGATAGGGAGTAGGAAAAAAAATACAGAAGATACATTCCAAAACCCCACACATCCCAAAGCATCTTGCCAACAGAAACTCAGGCTGGTTTTATGATTATGTCTGACTATAATCCAAGGGAAGCAGAAGACAATGGTATGGAAAACAGAGCAATGGGTAGCCACCATGTGCCTCTGATTAAAAAGTCACTTGCTAGAAAACTAGCAATCGAGAGAGAGCAGGAGCATCAACCTTCTCTTGAAAAGCCACTCGTTGTTATGCTGGGTTTACTGATTTTCACAACCAAAATTGCCACTGCATTTTTTCCACCCATATCCTATGGGTCTCAGGAAAGGAAAATTGGAGATTCTCCTGCTCCCTAAATCATTATCGATTCCCACAGTGGGTGTAGAACATTTCTTGGCATGGGCAATGGAGGAGCAGTGGCCAAGGTTAGACTTCATTTGTTGGGGTAGAGTGATGCATCAGTATGTCTTTATTGAACGTTATTGAAGAAACGAGGATAAAACTGCAGCAGGATTCTTTGGGAGGGCTAGACCTTTAAAACGTTATCAGATTTGAATTTTAAAATATAAAAAAGTCTCCCACTGAGTCTTGACTGATGAGCATGAGATTTTTATAACATCATATAGCAGTGATTATAGCAGCTGGACAGCACCTCTCAATCTTTGGTCTACCTCTCTGTTTTCCATGGGAGGCAACAGAGTACCAGAGAGCTCAGTTCTCACTTACCCAAGCGTCAGACCCAGAAGGACAACAGGAACAAAGATCACCTCACTTCCCGGTTTCCCAACAGAGCTCTTTATATGACACCAGGAGGTTGTTTTTGTAATAAAGATAGACTTATCCGTTAAAAATAATGTTCTACCTCATAGAGATTGAGAGTAGAATGGTGGTTAGCATATGCTGGGGCGCATATGAAGGAGAAGGAGAATGAAGTGGGTGCTAAGTTATGGTCAGGAGTAAGAATTGTAGTTTGCTATGGAACAGTAGGATGACTCAACAGTCTATGTACTGATAATCTCAAAAAACTGGAAGGATTTTTAATGTTTTGCCATAAGTAAAAGACAAATCTTTGAAGAGTCAGACATGTTGAACCCGATTTAAACATTATGCAATGTGTACATGTATTGAAACAGCACATAGTACCCATCAACATGTACAATGTTTATGTTTTATGTATTAACTAAAATATTTTAATTTAAATTGATATAAAAGAAAACGTTTAAAAAACTAATATATGTAAAAGCAAAATCTGTTTTCTCCCCTATTTAATGAAATTGATCAATGAGCTTGTTAGAGAAATCACTTCCAAAGGCAGGAACTCCATGAAAAAGGTGGGAAATATGGTTGGATGATAAATCATGTGACCACAATGTGCCCCCACCTCCTCTTCCTGGACCCCACTCTCTCACTGCTTCCGTGAGGCTCCATTCTGATTTGTGCTGACTGAATTTTGACACATGCTTCAGAATCATTTTTCCTTCTCCCCTTGCCCATTAACCAAAGACCATCACCTGCTCAAGAAATGTATTCCAGATGTCTTAAAGAAATTCCCTCTAAAACATAGTATCAGATATTTTTCTAAAGTAAATAAATAGTATACAAATATTTCCATATTTGTAAAAATTGTTGATTTTTATTCATTTTAAATAGTTCATGCATTCAGTATTTAAAATATGTATCAGGAAACTTTACTTATTATTGTTTTATTTTCCCCAGGAATTGAACCCAGGGGTGTTTAAACACATCCCCAGCCTTTTCTTATATTTTAGAGACAGGGTCTTGCTAAATTGCTTTGAGCCTCGCTAATTTGCTGAGGCTAGCTTTGAATTCTCAATCCTCCTGCCTCAGCCTCCTGAGCAGCTGGGATTACAGCAGCTGGCACAGGCCCAGCTAAAACATGTATCAGGAAACTTTAATGTGCACCAGATCATCTGTGATAATTGCATTTGAGAAAGGTTTCTGCCAGAGCAGAGTATATTGCTTGACTCTAATTCATTTGGGCATAAAGAGCTGCTTATTGAAAAAAGTAATATGATAGGTGTGGTGGCACACCTCAGTACACCCAGCCTCAAGGTGAGGCTGAGGCAGGAGGATCACAAGTTCAAGTGAGGCTCTACAACTTAGTGAGGCTCTATCTCAAAATTTTACAAATAAGTAAATAAAAATTAAAGGTCTGGGAATGTAGCTCAGTGCTAGAGCAGGGTGGATTCAATTCCCTATACCAAAAAAAAAAAGTACATTGTTAGCAAAATAAGGACTAAACTTTAAAGTGAAAGACCTTAGATGTAAGCAAGTAATTAGATCTAGACTCCACCATTATTTTCCCTGTATGTTGTTATGTAAACTGAAACTTGGATTGAAATAGGCAAATGTGCAGGGTTCCATGTTACCCTGAAGGCTTTGACTACCAGGATGAATTCTTGGATATTTCCTATGACATGAAATACCATGTGCCCTATGTGTAAAGTATTCTATGCATGTAGATGTTGGTGGGAATGAATAAGTAGGAGGATCAATGAAAGAATGGCAGGGCTAGAAGGTGGGAAGAAAGGATACAATTGAATCTTGCCACATAGAGGACAGAATTCATTGTGACACTTATCTACCTCCCACCTGATTTCTTTTTAGAAAGGTGAGAAAGGTCCTAGATCTGACTCAAGAAGTGTGGAAAGCTTGCTATAGCAATAACTGAACATCAGTCTTCAATGAGATGCTAATGTTGAAATGCCATTTAAAAGCACAATTTATACTTGAAATGTTCAAAGGCTGCCAATATTCATTTGTCTGCTAAAGCCCTCTATATTTGTATTATACAACAAGTGAGAGCAACTGTCTCTTAATACTATAAAAAATTGTTAACAATCTAGAAAATATGCCTCAAAATGAACCCCTCTAGTCCTGTTCAGGAGTGCTGTGCTTTTTATAATGGATACCATAATGAAAAATTCCTTATTAAATTTATTGTGGTTTTTAATGAACTGGTTCTCCAAATGTGAAAAGTCTGTGTTGATATACTGGGATTGTATGACTTAGAAAATAAAGGGAGTGCATATTTAATACTGAAAGATAATAAGACAGATTAGGCCACATTTTATTTTAAAATGTGCTTTTTTCCAAAATTTATAAGAGTAAGCAGATAAACCTGCCAACATCTCTTCCTTTTATACAAAGAACTGACTATAATAAAATTTTAGTCATACTCTTAGAAGATTTTAGAACAAAAGTGGAGAAATCTAGGGCAGAAAGATGATGAACTTGCCATTAAATCTTATTCACTAGTACTTGATGCCTGAAATCTCACAGAACATTTAATGTGCCTATTACATTGAACATTTGACAGCTTTTACATAATATTCTAGGCAAAGGTGACCTGATCCTCCTGTGCTGTTGACAGTGCAGCTGAAATGCCCTCCAATAAATGAAGCAGGATTATCTAGCCAAGATGGCAAACAACAGCTTATGATATGCACCAGGAATTTCCATTGCTCATTGGATCCCTGCTGTCAATGACACATGGATCATGTCTGAATATAAAGCCCATGTTTCCCTAGACATTTTATAAGTTTTAAAGGCCAAGAAAACACAAAGCGGACTTCAGATTTAAAGACCAGTTGTGTGTTCCACACTTAGAAGTTTACAATGCTCCATCAAAGCAAGCTTTGAAAGTCTTTAGGGTTATGTTAGTGTGTATCTCCCTTAATCATATTCTATTGACTTGGATGCATCTCCAGCTTAAAATTCATAGAACACAAGGAATAAACTATATGTTGTAAGACAATAATGAAAATAAACAAGCACTCAGAAGTGGCATATGAGGTGACAAAAATTGTGGAGGATTCATGCAATATGTTCAAGATGTCTGCATCGATGTACCATATAATGACTGCTACTTTGCCTCCCAATTTGTGGGGAAAAAAAATAATTGAATAAAAGCTTGGGTGCTTGTTGTCAATGCATAGGCTACAAGTCACCTGTTGTAAATTTAGTTTATAATAGTGTAATTAGCTGCCACATGGCCAGATTTTCTAAATGCTCTTCCTTCTGCTGGAAGCTTGACAATTTGAATGCCACAGAATATCAACACCAATCTTTTACAGCCTTTTGCCAGAGCAGCCTCAGGATATGTTGAGCTGGCGAGGTAACTACATTAGAGAATTGAGTTTGTTCTTTTTCAGAAGACAAATATACTATCTTTGAAACCACTTACAAGGAAAAAAATAGTCATTAAATACCAGTGTCCAACACCAAACTAGAGTTGTTAATAATAGGAGTATTCTAGCATTGCAAAAGATATGGGACCTCAAAGTCAGAAAAAAAGAATGGTGCTAAAGACAGGCAAACCCAGAATACTTTATAGAAAATCATATCTGGGGTTGGTGGGAGAGTTGCAGCTTATAACGGTCATATCTAATACAGAGTGTTGTCATATATAATAGCAGCAATGATATAAATGTAGATATGTTTATAGCTTCTTACACAAGTGAGGAAGTGAACAGAGTTTTGGGAAATATCATAGAATACAACAGAATGCAGCTGAGCCCAGAAATAAAAGTTGTAAGACTCCTTGCCAGAGAGAGAGAGAGAGAAAGCATTAACTGCTTTGTTTGCAGAACATTAAAAAACTAATAGTGAGCTTTCATTGAGAATAATTTTCTTTAATATGGAGAAGCTAATTTATTTGATTATTTTTGGTGAAACACTCTAACATTTGATGCATAGGTAGATATACAAGATGTTGCAACCTAAGTATAATTACAGTGTATGTGTTAAATTAAGAAACACTATAAATTGAGAATAATCTAAGAAATTTGTGAAAAAAACACTTTTATTTTTTAAAAAATGCAGAAGCACATAAATTCTGGATGAATTCTGCTTTATGTCAGACTGAATAGATTTATCTTTATGAAAATCTCACATACATCTTAAGCTATAGTAATTAACAAAATTGTAATAACTGTAGGTGCTTGGTGGCTATTTGAAGACTATACATCTCTAGTTCCCTTTCTATTACTTATTCCAACTTTCCTTGGCACTCACAAATTGACAGATCTAAGGCTACATATAGGGCAAGATTCACCAGGGCCTACTGCAGATGGCAGTGAGATATTCCTGCAGCAATTGAATCCAAAGTTTGGCTGCCTTATCCATCAGCTATGTGATAACTACAGCTTGGCTCTTAACTCTAACAACACTTATGCTATTGCAGAAGTGACCAAAAAAAAAAAAAAAAAGAAGTCATTTGGAAACATCCGTCTCCTCATCTCCTCACAATATGGAGGACTTTGCTTTTTTAGTTTCCTTGTTAATTTTTGAAAAAAGAGTGTTGACTAGATTGATAGTTGACTAAGTAAATGTTTTTATATAAAGCAATATGGACATTTGAAAAGTAAATTTTAAGCTGTCTAATATGGAGTTCTATAGGGAGTCATTCTTTCATTGAAATCTGTTATTGTTTGAGAAAATCATCGAGAATGATTTTCTTTAATATGGAGAAGCTAATTTACTTGATTATTTTTAGTGAAACACTCTAACATTTGATGCATAGGTAGATATACAAGATGTTGCAACCTAACTATAATTACAGTGTATGTGTTAAATTAAGAAACACTATAAATTGAGAATAATCTTAGAAATTTTTGAAAAACCAATCTTATTTTAAAATAAAAATAAAAATCTCACATACTTCTTAAGCTATAGTAATGAACAAAATTTTTAAGAACTGGACGTGCTTGGTGGCTATTTGAAAACCATACACCTCTAGTTCCCTTTCTATTACTTGCTTTCCTATTAAGAAACATAGAAAATAAGAACAATAATTAAGAACAATAATTGCGACTTTTAAAATTAAATGCTCAGCGTACTTACAAAAAGTACTTACAAAATAGTGCTTATGACATGCTTCTCATTTATCTTCCTAATATTAGGAATAATGGTTTAATAAAGCAATCAAAAATATACAAGAAAAGTTTTTAAACATTAAAATAAATCACAAACCAATAAATCACAATATGTAACTAGAAAATTTATGTGAACATGCTATTTTAACTTTATTTTCTCCCTTTAATCATAAATACTCTGTGATATAAAAATTTGGAAAAAAGAAAATTTGTTAATTTAGTTACAAATGTGAAATACCAATGTGAACTTCTCACAACTTAGTATTTATTTATCATTGCCCTATTTTAAATTCTCTTTGCTTACTTATGCAGTAATTATGGAAACCAGACCCACCCCACCAGTCGTGTAATAGCTGACACCCAGCTTTGACTCTAACATTCAGTTGACAGAATTCCAGCTCTTGCTCCTACCAAAGGTACTTTGGTAACTACTTGACTGTATATTTTTCTATTGATTATGTAGATATAAATATGCCCATTTTCTAGGCTACACTATTTTAACTAAGTAATAAAGTAACAGTGAACAGTGTACATTATTTTATTGATCTGATAGATACACAGAGAGATATTTGTCCAATTATTTTTTTCTAGGCTAAAGTATTTTAGTTGAGGTAATACATGTATTAGTTAAAATTTTGAGTATTTCTTTAAGATTTATAATAAATAAGACAATTTTCCCCACACCATCAAAATAAGCAGTCATTTTTAACTCCTATAGCTGTTTCTTCTGATATTTAGGTCCATATATCCACATGTCAGGAAGTCATTGCCTGATTTTTAAATTTTACATATTATTTTGTTCATGCTGTGAAGCATGATAATTTAGCTACTGATCCTGCCTCATGTCTTTCAATCAAATTTAAGTTATACATGGTAATTAAATCAGCATTGTTTATATTATCATGCAAAGCTAAGTATATTTCTAGTTTTCTACATTTTTCTCTAGATGTAGTAATAACTTGATATTTTCCTTTAATTTTCTACAAACCTCTGTCTTATCTTGCCCTAATTTCCCTGTAGAACTATAAGATTCTTCTAAACGTAGCCAGACACAGCTATCACCATCTGTTGTTTCCTGGTGTTTGCCTTTCCCTATGTACCTCTCTCTTGACTACTCCATGAGAACACTGCTCTGCTGTATCATCCCAGGGCCTCCCATGTGGGGCTCTTCATTCCTGGATCCCGTGTCTTCCTGTTTCATAGCTTATTATCTCAGTTAGTACCTTTACCACCTATAGCTTCTAGAGAAAGAGTTTATGGGCCTTTTTTTTAAGATATGTGTTTTCAGATTTTTAAGTACTTGCATAGACTACTAGTTGAGTTTTGAGTATTTTAAGATACCGTTATCTGCATAATTAATTTTTATTTATTTTTATTTTTTTTTATTGATTGTTCAAAACATTACAGAGCTCAAGACATATCATCTTTCATACATTCGACTCAATTGGGTTTTGAACTCCCCAAATACATAATACAGACTCACTTCTGTTACATACTCACATTTTTACATAATGGCATATTAGTGACTGTTGTATTCTGCTACCTTTCCTATCCCCTACTCTCCCCCCTCCCCTCCCCTCCCCTCCCATCTTCCCTCTCTACCTCCTCTGCTATTGTTCAATTCTCTCCCCTTTTTCCCCCCCACCCCCTTGCCCCTCATAACCTCTTATAATTTTGTGTATCACTGAAGGTCTCCTACCATAATTTTTAAATTAGGTATAAAATCTTGGTTGGAAATCATTGCCTTCACAGTCTTGAACATATTGAACCACTTTCTTCTAGTTTCCAATGCTGCTTTGATCAACTTTGTGTTTATTTAAGATGGATTACTAAAGCAAAGAAAAAAATATCATTTTCCACCTAGGTCACTGGTGGTCTTGTTAACGTTTCAGTGAAGTTGTGGGAACTAAAGCTCAGCTGGAAAATACTAAGAGAGACTCTGAGAGGAAGAAATTCAAACACATACTGTAGAAAATCTTTTCAAGAAGTTTTGCTGAGAAGGAGAACAGAGAAATTGAAGGAACATAGCTGGGGTGGTATGTAGAATCAAAGATGGAGTGCATCTTGTTTGTTATTTTTTAAGGTAAGAGATAATAGTGTAATTTTACATTTATACAAGTCTTAGAAAAAAAGATAAGTTGAGGATCTGGGAGAAGAGATGTAAGACAGTGAATGAGGTTCTACAGAGAGAGACCTTGAGACTCATGTGAGAACCTGCAGCTTTGTGACTTTAAGCCTTCTGCTTTTTCCAATTGCCACATTGACACTTCAACATGTGATGGACCAGAGGATTTAATAATATCTAGCCTTATAAGTGCAAAGGAACAATTTCAAGTTACAGTATAAAGTTCTGTAAACATTAGTACTTCCTAAGTAAAATCCCCTGTGATGTGCATAGTTATAAATGCAATAACCAAGACAGGCCATCTTATAAAAATAGACTATAAATATTTAGTCACAATGAATGCCCTTAGTTTGGTTAGTGAGACATAAAAATGGGCTGCAAGTTGAAAGGTCCAAGTATCATAATAATATACTACATTTTAAAGCACTTTGGAGTCTTCATTGAACTTTATTCTGGATTATCGAATTTTATCTTTACTGCAATGGTAAGAGATGGGCGAGGCAGAGATTATTCTATGTATTTTATCATTGAGGAAACTGAGACCAAATGAAAGAGAAGAAAAGAAATTCACTTATAATCACAGCATGCCGAAGTTTACTCCTCTAGTTATGGTTGAGTATCTCTTATCTATAATGCTTAGTACCATAAGTATATCAGATTTCAGAGGTTTTCAGATTTCTAAATATTTGCATAGACTACTAGTCGAGCATCCCTAATCTGAAACCCCAAATTTGCCCTGGTTGGATTCTTATTAACATTAGTTCTTGGTAAGTGTGGGGGTGGTTTTGGGGGGGTTTGGTTTTGTTTCTGTTTTAATAAGAAGCTCACTTCTTTTTCTCACTATGTTAATGTCAACTGAGAGAGACCCTCAAAAACCTTCCTGGAAAAGGCCACTGGAATGTGTCATTGTTCTTTCCATCCAAACACACACATACACACACACACACACACACACACACACACACACAAATAGCTTCTTATGCTTCTCTTTTCTATTTGTTTAAGAAATGTAAAATACCTTCAAATTTTATATGCATTCCTTTCCACATAAATCTCCTTACTTCTCAATTTATACTGTTGACCACTATATTAGTCTAGATAACTTACACTGACTGCTAAAACAGAAAGAAGAGAAAAAAAAACCCACCAAAATCTTAATGGCTGGACTGGACCCACAATTTACTTCATTATCAAACAATTGCTGAGAGTTGGATGGGGCTTTCCTCCATCTAATGTCCCAAGAATCCATGTTTCTTCCAACTCATGATCTACTATTTAAGGTAACAAGGTAATTGAGGGAAAGTAAAGAGGTGACATATCAGCTCAAATTATTTGTCTCAGAAGTGACACATTTATTTCCTGTCTCATTCATTGGTTGGACCTAGTCACTCCTCCCTGGCTAGATTCAAGGGAGCAGCCAGCAGTCTCCCTGTGATTAGGGACAGCGGATCTGGATGTGGGGCAGTGCTAATGGCATTACCACACTCACTTTCCTGAGTTTTTTCCCAAAGCTTTTTCATTCTTCTGATTACATCAGAAAACATCATTTGGGAGCTGATATGTCTTTGAGATATTTTTAAATAAGGAGAATCTGTCCCTGAAAAAAAAAATCAATCAGAAAGAGATAGGAGACCAGACTAAGTCATTTTTAAAAAGCGAGCAATTGAATGCCTTCTGTCCAACACCTTCCGAATGCAATCCTTTAACCTTAGGGGATTTTTGTTATGACCTCTGAATTAGGACAATTTTAGCTCCTATGGAAAAAAATTATGTATATAGTCTTCCCCCAAGCCAGTGACTTAATACAATGAATATTTATTCCTAACCTCTATGGTTTGGGTAAATGTTCCCTCAAGGCCCATGTGTTAATAGCTTGATCCCCAGCCCATGGCACTAAGGGGAAGTGGTTGCACCTTTAAGAGGTGGGGCCTAATTGGAGAAAGTTAGATCACTGGGCACTACCCTGGAAGGGAATTTGAGAACCTAAGCCCCTTGCTCTTTTTCTCTTTTGCCTCCCAGTTGCACAAGGTAATTAACTTTGGCTGGCATATGCTTCCACCAAAAATAATAAGCCCAATTGACTACAGACTAAAACCTCCAAAACTGTAAGCCAAAATGAACCTGTCCTCCTTATAAGTTGATTTCCTTGACTCTTTTGTAGCTGTGATTGAAAGCCATCTAATACATGATTCTTTGAATTGTGCAGCTGTTATGGATCAAGAGATGGCTTTCCTCCATGAATAGTTTTCAAATTCTGGGTTCCTCACTTCTTGGTCTCAATCATCCCCCTAGGATCTTGGGGGCTTTTACATGTAAAAGGTAAAAGAGAAAGAATATACAGATATCACATTTATTATTTAGCAACCTTGCACAGAAATAACACACTTCATTTTCATTAGATGGTTGAGAATTAGCCCCCATGGCCCCATATAGATACAAGGGAAACTTGGAAGTGTAGTCTTTAGCTGGGCAGCCACATCCCAGCAACAGCTCAGTTCTGCAGAAAAGGAAGTGCAAATTTGGGGTGCTCTGCTAGACATCTCAGCCATGCATCCAAAACACAAACTTATACAACTATTTCCAAATATTTCATATTAAATATCAAATTCTAAATGTATTGTCAATTCATATTTAATACTCCAAGTATACTAGGATCTGCACAAAATCTATACCGGATAGAGACCCAGTGTTTAAGGAGCTTAGTCTCTGAGGGAAGCTCACAAATAACACAGTGAGATAATTTACCAAAGTTGCACTCAGAAGTGGGAAAACAAGATACAACATGGCGGGCTGTTTTGAGACCTCACTTTGATTTTATGTGAACAATTGCATTCTCTTAGGCTTTTGAGGCCCTACGCTCCGTAAAGTCCAGTGTCTTTCAACCCCCAAATTGTTTTCCTTTTTTCACATTTATAACTCTATAAATAATATACAAGAGAATAAACATATAGCTATTAATCAATAATACCTCCATTTGATAGGGTAATCATAATTCTTTAGTGTTTTAAACTCTACTGGATCTAAGTAAGTGACATACATTCTCTCAACTCTGCACTGATCAAAAGTTACAGAATGGTTTTCAGATGTTCAATGGTTTTGTGTGTGAGTGAGTCGCATGTGAACTCTTTGAAAACAGAGAATATGGGCTTTCCCAAATCTTTACTTCCAGTTCCTGCTATGTAAATGTTCACTGAAGTGAATTGAGTAAATTTTTACGGAAATCTTCCTTGAATTGGTGAGCTGTAGTAAGTGAGGTTACCATTGGGATGCATGTGAGATTCTTTCTAACTCAATATTTTTATTAATGTGTTGGGGGAAGATGCAAATCTCAAAACATACTCATACTCATAAAATTTTAAGATGATCCTAGCTTGGGAGGAGTACCAAACACCAGGGACAAAAAAATATAATCCAAAGAAGTTAGAACTGTCTACATAAAAAGAAACTTGGCCTTCAAAAATGTAAATGACTACATGCAAGGAAAAAAATGGTTTGAATTCTTCCTAAGCAAGGGAATGAAAGAAATCTAGAGTCCAAGGGTGATGATAATTTACAAATTAGATCTGTGTTTAATATGAAGAGCTATAAACAGGGTCATGGCTATTTTGGCCTGAATTTTGAGAGCTTCATATAATAAATGGGCCATGAAACTAATTGTCCTTCTTTGTGTGATGTTAAAGATTTTCTAAATTTCAGTTGTTCTAATTTCAACCAATATCATTAGAAATAGAGCTAAACTAAGAATTTGGAAAAGAACCAAAAACATCAGTAGGAATAAGATCAATTACTAATAATAGTTTTCTATAGTGTGTACTTATTTATTCACTTCCTAAGATACTTTACTGATACAAATACCTTAGGTATTTATTATATCGACTATGTTACTCATTAATTCTTAGAACCTCCTTTTTGGTGTAGATTTTCCCCATTTCACCAATGATGACGCATTCAAAGATTTCACATCGTATGTAAATCTTGCCAGCCGACTAGTCGGCCTTCTTATAAATTTCATACCTAGATGAGAAAAAAAGAAAATAAGAATGTATCATTTACCTAGGAATGGCAGAAAATATTTTCCTTAGCCAACCTGAGCTCTGCACTTTATGAGAGGAAATATGTTGTGAAATTTTTTTATGTGTAACATCATGATATCCATTGCTCTAGTCAGAGGAACACTTGCCCCCTGTTCAGATGAGACTTGAGAGCATTCATCTCATTCAACCTGTTTTCCTATCTCAAATGCAAAAGGCCTCTCTATTGCCTTGCCACTGTTAGGATAAAAGAAAAAATAGAAAAAAAATGGCTCCAACCTCTATCCGACATCCATATTCCTCCATATTCCTGATCTTGCACAGATGGGCAATCTCTTTATGTGTACTTTCCTCAATACAATGGCGTTGACACTAACTCACTCTTAGAGTGGCAAGTAAGAGTGAAATAAGATAGTGCTTGAGACAAAGAGAGTGCTCAGTAAATGGGAACTATTATTGACCGAGTGATGAGGCTCATACATTTACCTAGGGATGGAATCAGTGATTCCATTTGAAAAAAAAAAAGATTTTCATATGCAATATAACAATGATGTCAAGCATTCCTCCACTGCATGGTCCAAGCTATAAACTTCATCTCTGTCATTTTCCTCGTTGTCCTTTTTCTTTCCTTCATTCTGTCCTGGCCTCTACCCCCACATAATTTTGAATTATTTGTATATTAATCTGTCTACTTACACCTCTTACTCATGGGAACAAAGAAAAATGCCTTATTTAACTTTTTATCTCATAACATTAACAACTATCTAATCAATAAATAAAATTAGGATGCTCCTTTAGACAACAACAACCAAAACAAAATAATTTTTAAAAAACCCCCTCAACTTTAGAAAAAAATTAATGCATACATAGCACCTATTTTGTTTCTTATTTATGCTGTAGGTTTAAGAATCAAGGCAGTGTACTTTTAATCCAGAATGGAATCTTCAATAATTTAATGAAAAATGAAAACAAGACAGAAACTAAAGTTTAACATCTATTGAATTTTGTTAAGCCTTGGGCAAAAATCACATTTGTATCAAAGTTGTTTTCTGTAAAGGAAGAACATGGTAGAAATAGGGATCTCTGAGAAGGGCTGGTGAAAGTCAGAAGCTATCCCTAACAGTCAACTTTCTTTTAAGATACTCTCAAAATGTGTAGCATAGCATACAGAAACCAACACACACACGACTAAAATGAACAGAACACTTAGTATGTTTATTTGCTTCCTAAGTGTTTGGGGGGGGGCACTGCTGTCTTGCTATCCTTCACAATGCATTAAGTGCAATGTCTTTATTGAACTTCAAGGTCCAGAATTAAAGAGAAGAGAAATACATTTTGTGCTATTGTTGTACCACAAATGGATGGATAGGTCTGTAAGTACATACACATTTCAGTACCCCCACATAAATACTTAGTTTTGGTCAAATTGTTCACTCTCTATTTTTATATAGGTGATTAAATTGGCCTTTCCATCTTGATAATACAAGCCATTGCATGACACTAATGCTCCAGTGGAAAAACAAATTAGCCAGGATATATGAATTCAGTAATTATCAGAATGTCCTTAGCAAAGATCAGAAAATAAGATGGTTTTGAGGGGCTATCCTTAAGGTTAGAATATATGTTGAACACAGATGATGAGAAATTGGAAGAATTTGTGGTCAGGAAGACTTTGTGAGGCAAAATTATTGAAAACATGTACACAGAACAAGGATCCTCCAATATATTAAGACTCTGCTTTTATTATGCTATTTTTAAATTTTTTTCATAGTTCTTCCTTTTCTGGATTACTTCAAATATAAATCTTCACAGATTAATTATACAAATGATGTGTTCTTAAGGTTATGACAGAGTGACACCATTAAGAAAGTGTTTAAGAAGATTGTAAAAGGAAACACATCCTCTGAAAATAATAAATAGTAAAATTTTTAAAATTTAAATAGGTTTCAAATTTTTTTTTAAAAAAATTTAGGCTATGATCAATACCATATAAATTTAGTTTAAAATACACAGAGATAAAGACGAAACAAGAGGAGAAAGAAAAAGAGAAGGAAGGAGGAAGTGGGAGAGGAGAAAAGAGATATTATTTTCAGCTCTACTCTTCTTGTAACACTGCCAGTAATTTACATATTTGATAATTCTAAACACACTGTATTCTAGGAGCTAACTTGAAGCCTTCCTACTATAATTTTGCTATACTTTAAATGATTGGTACTGAGTTGTAAAGTGTAATATACATGAATTCTTTGAAAAGAAAACATTTGAAATAACAGTAATATTTCTTAGTCATAAAATTATGACTTTTTGATAAAATATAAGCAAAGAACATTAATACTGTAAAGAGATATGGAAAGGTGTACAATTCTAGAATCTATTTTCAGTAGGTTAAAATGTAGCATAAAATTAGCATGGCAGAGATAGGAGCCCTATCATTATCACATATATGTTGATACATCCAGAAGTTTTATATATATCTTTGTTTATTAATGTGTGGCAAATTTGCCAGTGACTTTCAAATTTCCAACTTGAGCTAAATAGTAGTTGTAGTTAGCTCTCCCAAAGAGAGAAAGTAAGAAGCTTCAGCTTCTCTTCCCTCAGATGCTCCTTTGTGCATTCATTAGTGCATTCATATATTCATGCATTCACAACAGACATCTATGGATCTTTCTTATTTGCATGACATTCCTCAGTGCTGGGGAGATTTTAAGGTGATTAATTAAGTCAAAGTTTACAAGAGTTCATTTCATAAATTCTTGACAGGAAGATATGCAAGACTCGATAAATTCCTTAGATAAACATTAGGAAAATACTACTGAAGAAAGCCAGGTTTACCATGAAGAAGGTGCCTGAGAGTGATTGTGTCTTTTCTTTAGGCTGTATGAGCACCTACTTCTATGCCTTAAAGTCATGTTGATATTGGCCAACACCTGTATGAGTTCTCTGAACTTCTTGTCCCAACCCACTATGAACACTGCATCACTACTAAATCTCTTGGTTTCCAGGCTTGTGAGTAAACTTCCTTCTCTTCACTCTCTTGGATATAACACTTGCACCATCTCTCAATCCATTTCATTGTTTTTTTTTTTACTTCAATTCAGATTTCACTGATGATTCTCTCTCCTTCCCTGTTCCCCTATCTGATTTCTGTAACCCCAGTTTCATGACATCCTTATGTAGGCAATGCCCAAAGCCTCTAGGAGTGACTAAAGCAGTCATTATGATAGTGAAAATGTAAAGGAAAGAAGGGACTAGATGCTAATTGCTAAGTAACCTTGATTATAATTAAGAAACATTATAAAAATGTCAGAATTTATTCTTACATCTTTTTCTTGATAATTGAATTTTTTACATTTTAAATTCTCAGAAATGTTTTCTAGATTCAGCAGAGGGATTCATTTGCTCTCCAAATTTTATTATAAAGTATTGAACATTGATTCTGCAATATAAATGAGAATTTTCTATCTATAAATTACTATATCTTGGATAGAGTCCTGAAGAAAGCCTATCTTGGAAGACTGCATTTTTAATCAAAAAATAGAAAAATCACTGGAAATTTCCAGGTTGCCTAAAGTAAGCTAAATGATCATCATTCATATGCTCTCAATCTAAATGCCACTATTAATACTTTGTACACATTAACATATAAAACATAGCTTCTTAGATTTCTGTGCTTACCATAGATTTGGTTTTTCTTTCCTTAAGGATCTCAGAATTTTCAGGAATAGCATCAATCAGATAAATAAATCAATGACATATTCCCAGTGACTTTAAGTTCTGGTAGAAGTTCAGAATCAATTAGTTAAAAATCAATGAGAATTTTGTTTACTGACATGTGACATAAAATGCAAAATAATAGTTGTTTATTATTATATAAATAAATGAATGTGTTTATTTTCTTTCCCACATTATACAACCCAGAGTTTCAGTGCAGGGTTAATCTGGTGGTTTCAGGTTATCAGAGATACAGACTTTTTTCATCTTTTTCCTTTATTCTCTTTGCAAAGGGCAACAGTACTCAAAGTGACTTAAGGTATAAAATGTCTCCTCAAGCTCTTACAATTTTATTCCGGAATAGGAGGAAGGAAACCACAGAGTAAGCAGGTCCCTCTATAGAGCTCCACATTCTTGCTTGCTTTTTGCTAGCTGCAACTTAGTCACCTTGCTGCCAAGTAAGGCTAGGAAATGTAGTTCTTTCATAGAACCATTTGAGGTCCTTTAGGAAGAAGAGGAGGAAGAGATGCAGGAGTAAGTAGGCAGAAGTCAGTACCCCAATAAATGACTCTGTTACTGCTCTTTTATTGGTGCTTCCCCCTATTGTTTAACAGTAGAGCAAGTGTTATGTGATTACTTTGCAGAAATCAAGCAGATTTAAGCCAGGTAGCTTAGCTTCTTATTGGCTAGAAAAGGTTAATTATGGACAATGGATCAAATAAAAAGTTTGTGTTTATTAGAAAAAAATAACGAGGTGCTACTAACAAGCCACTTGTAAGCAAATTTAACAAAAAGGTGTCCTGTTTCTGGGTAGAAGAAGCCTCGCACTAGGATACTGGTTTAGAGTCAAGTGGAACAGGATTCAGGTCCCATTTGCCTCTGCTGGCAGGACATAAAACCTGAATAACTGTACACACCACCCTGGCAGGAGTTGCACTCTTCAACATTGGATGAGAATAAAGCTGTCACCCAGACTACTTTGTGTTCATTTAATGCTATCAAATACTGTCTGCTTCTACGTTACTAGGTAAGTTAGCAAGCTGAAGCTGGTTGTAATGTGGGCTCTGTGGGTGAGAAACATCTGGTTTTGTTTTGTTCTTCCTTTCATCTCAGTCTTCCTTTATTTCCCTTTCTCCCTCATCCTTCCCCAGATTCTGTGAATTACAATGTTCTGTGTATTCTGCTTCCTCTGCATCTCTCAAATGTATGAATTTGTCTCCAACCCTATTCTACCTGTCTTGAGTAAGACCAACTGGAAGTTATTATGCCTCTGCCATGAGGAGGCTGAGGAAGTGTGATAGGCAATAATGTCATTCTCCTCCAAAACTTGGTCCTATTCCCTGGATAAACCAGGAACCCAGTAGTTGTTCTTCATATTGTCTCTCCTTCACTGAGAATCAATCCGTCACCTAACTAATGCCTTTTGCTTCATAGTTATCTCTTAGGTCATCCACTTTTTCCCCATCCATATCATTATCACCACTGAATCCAGCTACAATTGTTCCTCTTTTTGTTTACCACAATAGTCCTTTAAGCGGTCCACCATGAAATTACTCTTCCACCTTTCTTTTACTTCTCATCTACACCTCCTTCCAATATGTTTTCCCCGTTGCCCTTCAATGGCATGTAAAACCCTCTGAGACTTCGGCTTCTTCCAATATCTCCAACTTCACCCTGCTTCACTGCATCTGCTCCTTTAGTGTTTGGGCTTTCCTTTAGTCCTTTATATTGTGGTTGACCTCTGCATCTGTTGTTGCCTGTCAACTGTGATTTATCTTTTAGATCTTAGTTCAAACTATACTTTTCTAGAACAGGCTTCTCTGACACCCATGACTAGGTGAACTGTCCTTAATATATGTTCTCATAATTCCATGTAGTGCATTTATCTCAGGGGCAATTTTACATTTGTTTGTGTGATTGTTTTATTAATATCTGTTACATTCAAAGGTCATAAAATCCATGAGAGAGGAGATTATGTTAGCCACTGTGAGCCCAACCCAAAAGATGCTAAAGAAATGCATTCTGAGTAAAAGAGAAGAAAGAAAGGAAAGAAAGAAGCGAGCAGGAAGAGATGGGGTGGGGAGGAAAACATATTTTCTGTATTTTGTTTTCTCTGCAGTACCTAGCACAACATTTTGCTCATAGAAAGTTCACTGTATTTTTTTTTAATGAAATGACCATAGTATCACCAATGATTTGTGCAGATTGGAGTTGGAAAATCAAATTTATTCCTTTGTTCTGGCCAGTCACTAAACATGCTGAGTTGTCCATTTTGGAATAGTTCTGATTTATTGAACTAGTTTAGAATTAGTGCCAGAAATCCCAGTGCCAGAACTGAAGTTCTTACTTTCTTGCCTTGCTCCTGACATATGGCTCATTACGTAAATTAACCGATGAAAATTTATATCAACCTTTCAAGAAGTGGATTCATTGTCCCAGATTTGTGGCTGGGAAGACACAGAGATAGTTTAATGTCTCATTAAGATTCAGAACCACTGTCATTAAAAAAAATACTGTAAAGAAAGGACAATGAAGTGTGTATAGGTGAAAGAAAAAAGTCGAAGAAAGTGCTATTTGGTTCCCCAAAAATGGGTGAAAATTCTAGTAGCTCTGTTCTTGATCAGTGCATATGTAGGTCTCTCACTGGCCATTGGTCACTAAATAAATCTCAAGCTTTTGGCTTTTTGTAGGCTATATACTAAAAATGTTTTCTCTACAATTTGTAACAGATATGGATAGAATATGTCCACAATAGTTTATTCAATGCACAGACTAGGTCCTGTGGTAGCTAAATATTTATGTTTGCAGTGTTGGGAACTGAACCCAGAGCCTTGTGCATGCCAAACACATGCTGTATCACTCACCGAACCACACTCCAGCCTCATAGCTAAAATTGTTTCTTCTGACGTTCAAAGTAACTGCCTGAGTAAAGGAGGGAAAGGATTTTGCCCTATTTTTGTTATGTGGGTTGTCCAAGATCACAGACCTGTGTTGCCTTTGTTTTCCGCCTCCTGGTTGAATTGCTCTTCTGCTATTTTTTACACACATGAGTTTTAGACAAAAACTCACTCCTTTCCACCTCTTGACCCAAGTGCTGCTGCTGAAAAATATTCAACTTCTTGGACTCTGCCTACTGAGATCCCAGCATATAGCTACCTTGCTTTGGGCTAAACTCTTGGGCTCTACCTAGGCCTGCTTAATTTTATAATATCTTCCTGCTTCCCACTTGTCTAGCCTGAGTATCCTCAGGCTCCTCCTTAGATTCTGGCCCAGGGAATCCTGAACTTTGAATCTGACTTGTCAAGAAATTAAAATTCTGCCTTTCTGCAGGCTGAGGTATGAAAACTATGGTTCCACCATAGAAACCAATTGGCCATTGCCTTTGTGTTGCTAGGCCCTCTGAGAAGTTAGGGACCTTAGTTAATTTTGTCCTGCTTTGGAAATTTAAGGAGTTTGCCAACGCAGAAGACTTCAGGTCAAAAAACAAAGGAAGACCCAGATGATAGGACTCACATAGATATCCAAAGTGAATCCTAGAATACTTACTTAGCTAAATTTAGGGAAAAAATAATCTATCATCTCTTTTCTTTTAGCAGCCCCTTTTCAGCACATTGACAAAGCAAATTTTTTAAATGCAATGAGTATACCGGGAATACTATCTCTCTAGAAGAACTTTCATTTGGACAATTTCAGGAACAAATGAAAACACAAAGAGAATAAGTAGGTTAGCTCTAATAATTGCCATGAGCGAGCTTGGGAACTCTTGACATCAGGGTATGGAGAATTCATGAGGTGTTCTCTTCTGTGTTTACTGGATACATCCTGCTCAAGTTTTCTCATAAGGGTGCATCTAAGATATCAGCTAGTTATTTAAAGGCTTAGCTGGGGCTCAAGTAGCTTCTTCTCAGATGGTTCACTCTTCCCAAAGCCCTCCCTTCCTTGCCATGTGGTATCTCTATAGAATCCCAGTATAAGGCAATTGGCTTCCCCATGGCAAAGTATGCAAAAGAGAGCAAGTAAGAAGCCATGGTGCCTTTTATTACCCCATCTTCAAGTCAAATACTCTCACTCCTGCTTATTTTTTTTCCTATCCTTTTAAAGAAAATCATGAAGTTTGAAGCCATCTGTATCTCAAGGCTCTGTTTTCTTGAAGTAGTGTAATGAAGTTATAGATGCATTTTTAAACCACTACAATGTTTTGTTTTCAAGAACATTTTGAAAATATTTTTGAGTATGGTAATTCACATTAATTTTGAATTAATAAGCCAAAAAATGACCTTGAAATGAATATCATATCTTTAAATAAAATTTATTTTATTTCAGAATAATTACATTAATTTAAGAAGCATCTTTGTCTAATTTAGTAAAGTGTAATTTAAGTGTGAATAAATTTATTGAAAGTTCCCATTTGAAATAAGAAATAGAATTAATATGGTACTGCTTTTTAGCCCAATAGATTTCCAATATTTTTCAAAACTAATTTAATCATATTTGAAGTTTTAAAATGAAAGTATTCTATATACTTCAGAAAGTTGTATTTGTGCAGTATAACTGAATCTGTCAAATATAAGATGTGGGAATGTCAGGCAGGCAGTTGCAGAAGAGTAGAGTAACTGGTGTGGGACAAGAAGTTATCTCTGATAGTGGCAGAGGTAAGCTATGATATGGATGAGGGATGATCTTAAAAACCACTTGAATACTGATGTCTCCTAAATTACTGACTACTTTCTGAATTCCATATTTGTATATATAGCTTTTACACAGCAAAGCCCTTTGGATAATAAATGTCTTTTCCAATTTTAATATGTTCTAAACTGGGATCTTGGTACTGGCTTCCTAGTCCCTGTTTCCTTCAATGTTATCCATCTCAATAAGTGAAAAATCCACTTTTCCCAATGCTCACACCAAAAACATTGGAATTCTATCTGGATCTGCTCTCATTCACCTGATGCATTAGTAAAAACTGTGAGTACAACCTTCAACATTTATTCAAATCTGAGAGAGAGAGAGAGAGAGAGAGAGAGATTGAGATTGTTCTATGGAATAAAATGAGCCAGAGAAGAGTGAATAAAGAAGTGTTGGTTGGGGAAGGGATGCCATTTAGGTAGGGGTCATTGGGAAGGCCTCCTCACCATTTTCACTGCTAGCACCTTCGTTCAGGCTGTCACCATCTCTTACTTGGATTGTGCCGTCATCTCCTAACTAGCTTCATCTTCTACAATCTACCCCTACACAGAAGCTAAGGGATCCTGTTACAGTATCAAGCCACTCTTTTATGAGAAATGTCTGATACAATTGTATCTCTCTGCAAGTAAAGGGCAACTCTTCGTCATTATCTATGATCTCCTACATGATCTGCACTGCTCTCTGACTTGCTCTCCTGCAGACACCCTTCCCACCTCAGTTACATGAGACATGTTCTCATCTTAGAGACTTTACTTTCTTTCCTGTGACCTTGAATCCTTTTCCCCAAAGGACTAGTTTTCTCACTTTAGACAAGTTTGTCTCAAAGTTTATTTCCTCAATAAGGCCTTCCTAATCACCCCATCTAATTTTCAACCATTCCCCAATGGACACTTCTTTATTCACCCTTCCATAGAACTCTCTCTCTCTCTCTCTCTCTCTCTCTCTCTCTCTCTCTCTCTCTCACACACACACACACACACACACACACACACACACACACACACACTCGAATTTCTTTTTCTCTTTTCCTCACTAGAATGTGAGTTTCACCAGAGCAGGGATTTTTGTCTTTAAGGTCAAATCCCTATTGGAGGGAATGACGCCTGGCTCATGACAGATGTACAAATAGTACTTGCTGATGAGTAACCTTCTCTCTTTTTCACACTGTTGTCCCAGATGCTATCTTTCCTTTGAAGGCTCCTCCTCTGTGGCTTAATCCACTCTCTGCCAGTCTTACTCATAACCTTGCTCTCTCCAAAATCTCTCTTTTCATTTGCATTACCTCCTATCTGGTGATCCTGTGACCACTACTCTGCTCAAGTTTTTCTCATCCCAATGTAAACAAGAAAATAAATATAGTCTCTTTCTTCTTGTTCCCTTTTAAGCAGAATTCTCTTTCCTCTCCTTTAAGTCATGGCCAAACCACCCAATAGATTTTTTTAAAAAAAGAAAGAAATCTATATTTCATGCCCCCATTTCCTCCTCACTGATTGTTCCCTCCCAGTCTGGCTCCTGTCATCATTACACTGCTTAAATTATTCTCTAAGGGTCATCATGATATGCCAAGTCCAATAACCTTTCATAGTGTTTAATATTCTGTTTATTTCTAGAGAAGTGGATATTGCTTTCAAAAATCTTGGGTGTTCTGACCATGGATGAGGGATGATCTTAAATACCACTTGAATACTGATGTTTCAACGAATTTCAAAAAAATAATTAGAGTTCACTTTCATTTTATAAACAAAAGTATATCACAGAAATCCTTCAAGAGATCCTTCTTTCTTTACTTCTGTGAATGATCTTTGATCTCCTCCTAGCTCTCTGACTTTCCCAGCTTTGTAAACTCTGGATTCCTGTGAGAGTCAATTTTTCATCATTGGGACAAAATACCTGGGGAAAACAACTTAAGGAGGAAAAAACTGTTTGGGTCATGGTTTCAACCAATAGTTAGCTGAATCCATTACTATGGGCTTGTGATGAGGCAGAGCATCATGGCAGAGAGGGTATGGTGGACCAGAGCTGCTCACCTCCTGGAAGCCAAGTAGGGGAAAATGGGGAGGGGGAGTCTGGCTGGGAGGAGAGAGAGAGAGGGCCAGACACAAGATATACCATTTCAGGGAATGTCCCCAAATTGACTCCACATCCCAATAATGCCTCAAATGATGAATTCATTAATGAATTAATCCACTAATAACGTAAGGACCCATAACAATCCAATCAGCCTTCCCGAAGACCCTACAACTGAACATTGTTGCACTGGGGACCAAGCCCTCAACCCATTAGTCTTTGGGGAATACTTCATATCCAAACCACATAAGTCCCTTTGTTTTCTTTCTCTGCAATGCAGGTGTTGCCCAAGCACCTGTTCTTGGTCTTTGTCATTTCTTTGTACGATCTTCTTTTGTTATCCCATACTCAGACATGTCCTCTTTCCCAAACCTCTGCAATTGCCTCAATATTTCCCTCCAGACATTCCACTGACATCTTGAACCAAATATTTTCAAAACTTATTTCATTATGTCTCCACCAACCCTGTTCTTATGTTTGCTATTCATGATTAATACTGCTTACCTTTCTTCCGGTCAACAAAACCAGAAAATTCAGCATTAGCTTGAGAATTCCCTTCCTGCTTGTACATCTGAGGCCAACTGTCTCCTTCTACCTGAAATATTGCTCAAAACTACCACCTCTTCTCTATCACTCTGCCCCTACTCTACTTTTGATCTTTACTATGTCTTTTTAGCAAGAATATAAAGTCTTGCCCATCAGACTTTTCTTCCCAAGCCTCATCTCCTCCCAACTCATTTCACACTTTATTTAGAAATGAGTCCTAAAACAATGCCTGGCTTAAAACCCATTTTTGACAATGCTTTGCTAGCAGATTCATAAGTTTAATTTCTGGCTTCAAGATCTTTATAACTTAGTGTTTATGTACTCATTGAGAAAAAAGTTGCTTTCTTGGTATTTGAGAGCAGATCAAAAGCTTATAACCTCCAAAGAGCAAGCTACTCTTTGGGATCATTCCCATGCTATAATTCCCTGGATGAGATAGAACCCTCATTTGTTTTAGGTTGTGCAGATGCATTACATTTTTCCTCTTAAGAACTTCCACCTCAGTTAGATGCCAGGTTGTAGTTCTTTGGATCTGTTTGGGATGTCATGAGGCAACTTTAGTGTACCCATGGGGACCAGAAGACTTCAATTTCCTCTTTATCAGAAGTTTTCCTTTGTACACTTGTATCTCTGTAAGGGGCAAGAAAAGTCACCCTAGTTTTATATTTACTTATCATCATCATCTCAAAAATATGATTAAAAAATAAGCTCTCATAAGATCAAACAGATAGGAAGTGATCTGTCAATCACAACACATATTAGCATGTTTATGGGCCTCTGATAATCTTTGATGGTTAATATTTATGACTCTGTGGTTCATAAACCTAGGCCATCAGCAGGACCAGTTCACTACGATCTTGCTAAAACGTTAGAGACCTAGGGGGATTAGCCTTATCTCATCTTTCCACTGATGTATCTGTTATCAAATATGTGGATTTGGCATTAAAAAAAACAATTCAGGTTTTGCCTATGTATGTACCTTTCAGAAAAAGTCATAGAATGGAAGGGTAATATTGGAGCAGAAAGAGAGTGAGTAGGCAGAAAAGAAGTGAAAGAGAGGACAAATTCCACTATTTTAGAGTTCCTAAAATATGGGGGAAACCTTCTATATCACATACTAGAATACAATGTCTCAGCCTCCCAGAAACATCTATTCTATTTTAAAAAGCCAAAAATATATCACAGAGACTTAAATCCTTTTATAATTTTCTATGAGTAGAACAAACTGAGATTAGCAAGTGTTAACATTGGCAAGGGAACTGGAGAAAGAAAACAGAGGTGATGCACATTAGAACCATAAAAATCATGTTTTCAGATTTCATTCACTTTTATAACCAAAATAAAAAGACTGACTTGGCAGCAACCAACAAAGCCAATAACCCTCTTGCAATGGTGTCCAATATTCTAAAACATATGTTTTGAGTTATCTGGCCCCTGTAAGTTTCCTATTTCTCCAGGTGGGAATAAAGATAATCCTGACAGATTTACCCAGGTTCCATTGTCAAATACTTGTAGGTGGTACTCACTTCTTTTGTACATAATTCCACAAGGCTTTCAATTATTTCAGATGGTTTTGAAGTTTTGGAAAATAAAATCTCTAATTGGAATTAATTATAATTCACTTTAATTTTGGAAACAAAATATGTCAGAAAAATTCACTATGAGAGTACCTGTAAATTACATGAATGTTTGAAGTTTAAGTGTCAGTGGTGTGTATGATAAGAATATAAAATTTTCACTAAGTTGAACACATTTATCAAACTTCTGAGCAGTTCAAAGCTCTGGCTTAAATAAAAAAAGAAATGTGAATATTCTGAGTAGAATTTTGCTATTGCTAGATACAACATCTTGAGGTGACAGAGCAAGAAGGTGAGGCTAGGAAGTGGGATCCAGACTAAATTTTATCCTCAGGTCTTGCATGATTGACTTTACAGCAGGAGGAAAATGAATGGTCTCAATATAGGAGGCTCTGAAGCTCCTTTTACTTCTGATGCCAGAAAAGCTGCTGCCTCCACATTTTCTACTCTTTTTCTCTGGCATAATGTGAGGGAGAGGGTCAGGGGACACACTTGTGGCCTCTAATGGCCAGATAATGTACCACAATAAAAGTTATGTGTCCCCAGCTGGATGTGAAGACATATAATGGTTGACAAGATCCATTATCTAACTATTAGAACCTGGAGTGAATGGAGACAATTATTTCATCAAAGAAAAAATCCATTTTCACTTATTCAAGAAAAAAAAATTGCTTATGTGCTCTGTGTTTTCTTGAAAAATCCTGCCTTTGTATTCAAATAAAAATCCAATTGTAACAGTAGTCAATGTTTATGGAATACTTATAATATGCTCATTGGCTTCATAGAGAACAGGGTCTGTAGAATAGAACTCATCAATTTCAAACTTGACTTCAGCATTTACTTGGAGGAAGATAACACCTCCATGTCTCAGTTTTTCCAATGTATAAAATAATGAAAATAGCAGTACACGTATCATACAGTCATCAAGGACGGCATATGCTAAGTATACAATAAACAACAGTTATAATTAATGTTATTGTTGTAATATTGTCATTGAGTAGATATATAGTTTAGATCTCTGGTTTATTCCATTTGATGAATTAAGACATATAGAGGATGAAGTCAATCTGTTTAATCTGGAGGTTTGTGAATATATTTTAAAAGATTCATTGTCCCATCAGAAAAAATTGAAAAAAAGATTTTGTCTATGTGCCTTTTGGTGGATAAAAGGGTTCATGGCCTTAAAACAGTCCTTGATTCTCAAAATTATAAGAATCCCTGATGAATTAAATTTAACATATGATTTCGCCTAGCAAGTGATGCAGGGTGGTTATTGAGCAAAAATATTTTTAAGTGATTTCTTTTCCTTTGTATTGTTTTTTTTAAATGCTAGGAAAAATCAAATATTAAAATCAATAACAGGTACCTATTCTGTCTGCTGAGTGCCAAAATAGGTACATGCATACCATCACAGAATGGTCTTTTTTCACCTCTTTTTGAGATGAATGTCTTTTCAAGAAACATTTGAAAGAAACAAAACCAATTCAGTTACAAAGGTGGGAAGCTATGGATTGAGTGTCTTGGTAATAGTTCTGTAGCAATCAATAAATACATTTTTTGCCATTTCATTGGGCCTTTAGGGACCCCTAGAATTTGAGTCAAGATTCTCATACATATAATGGTATCATGATATCAATGTTTCCTTCTTTCATAATGCACTTGAAAAAGGAATCTGCCTCAACCCCTTCCACCCCTTTGGATATAAATTTTGTGCAGGATCACTCCCTGTTCAACTAATGCCTGGCTGTTGGAGCTATTAAACACTAAAAGAGGATTTGTGGGCTCAGGAAAAATTTAAAACTGTTATCATTATAATTGAAAAAATAAATACCACTTGTTTTGTAGAGAAGAATTATATCACAGTGGTTAGAAATAGATCCTCTAAAGACAGGCTATAAAGGCTCAAATATCAATTGTCATTACTAACAGTACAACCATGGGACAATGAATTCACCTATCTCTATATCAGTTTTCTTATCTTTAAAATGGGAGTATATATCGCATGTATTTCACGGAATCACTGTGTGAGAACCAACTGTATTAACACTCTCTCTCTCTCTCTCTCTATATATATATATATATATAATTGACAAGGATTACATAATCCTGTGCCTAGAATATAAGAGCTGTATGAATGTATCATTATTATGTAATCCATTTCTTATGAATTAAGAAAAGAATACTTATGTGCTAATTCTATCTCATCTGCTTCATGACCTTTACACTTAGACAAACCATTACCTCTGAACTCCATTTTTCTTACCAATATGAAGATATATTCCCTAAATCCATGATGATGTGCAAAATCAATAATATACCGGTGTTTTGTAACTTATGGACCCTGTCTATGTTTTGAGTCTCAAAACATCTACAAACTTTATTGGGCCTTGTATGTTTTGAAAAAAAAATCATTTTATGGTTAATTCTGAGTAATTTAAGAATCAAAATGCTTAACAGAGAAATTGTTTTGACTTTACTTGTGCATATCTTTTATGACATGAATTTTTCTGTGGGATTAATTCTAGTTAAGACTCTCTTCCTCTTTAAGTTTTCTCATATTTTATATTTTGGGGTTTGATGAGGTATCTGAATGAATCAGAATTCTGGTTCAAAGAAAGAGCTGACCCCGTTACTGACTCCTTCACATTTAGAGAAACTGAGGGGAGGTCATTGAATATTAATGGATTTTTGTTTCACAGCACTTTTTTTTTCAAAATTCTAAGCTCTTTTTGCTAGTTTCTAAACATTTTAACTCAATTTTCACTTTTAATTTTTGATGCATTATAGCATTTAGATGATTCTCACATTGGTTAGATTAGCCTTGTGTTTTACCCTTGTTTGCCAGGAATTGAATATTTACAAAATCAATATGTATAAATATGTGCTTGCTCAACTTTTCTATTTCTGTCGGTAGTCATAAAGAGCTGAAATGCTTTCGTCATTTCAGCTCAATAACCTTCCTCTCTTCAGGATTTCTGGGGTCACTAAAAAGACATTCTGGTTGTTTATTCTTCAACTTTGTTAGGGAAAGAAACCCAGATGTTATCATTTGTTTTCATGCTTCTGTAAGTTGTCTTTCACTGAATACTTGGTGGCTTAAAGCAACTGTGCTTTATTATTTCTCACTCTTCTTTGGCTTGGTTGGTTGATTCTTCTGCAGTCTCGCCAGGGCCTATTCATGTGCTTGACATCAGCTGACAGGGCTGGGACTGGAGCTCAGCTGGGCTTGCTGGGAGGCTGAGCCTCTCTGTCCATGTGGTCTTTCATCTTGAGATTCTACATATTTTAGTCCCTGGGCAGCATTCCAAGAGAGGAAAATGTTGAAGACATGAGGGCCTGGATCCTGAACTCACACAATGTCATTTCCACCTTATTCCATTGGTCAAAACATGTCACAAATAAGGACAGTCCAGATGTAAGCATTGGGAAAAGAGATTCTCCCATTTTGTGGAAGAAACTGCAATTATTTCTGGTCATATTTAATCTACAAAAATGCCTGTTTTTTTTTTCCTCAGCTAAGGTTTTCAGTGCTAGAATGTTGACAGAAACTGTGAACTTTTGTCAGTGGCACTAAAGAAAGCCAGTAACAAGCGCCCATGAGTTTTCAACTCAGAGGCAGCACCCACTCACTCTAGTTACTCAGCAGGTATTAGTAAGGCATCTATTCTATGTACGAGCACTAAGGTAAACTATAAATGGTCGCTGATCCTCATACAGAATTTAACTTAGACTGCAGCCGCCCAAAAGTCATAACCTAGAAATAGATAATAAACTTTGAATAATTTGATGCTTTTATTGGCTGTCTACTAGATATACCCAAGCTCTATATTGGCATTCTAAATGTAACAATGAATCTGAGTCTCTGGTCACATGACTTGGTAATAAGTAGAAGCATACTATAAACAAAAAAATTAACATAAACAAAATTAATCAAAACCAAGAATAAATTAGTATTATAAATATTATGATAGAATAGTCCCAGCTCCAATCCCATCATCGTTCTGGAGATTCAAGATTAGGATATGCTTCCAAGAAGGGGTGAGTCTTTTAAAGCAAATACATGATCTTCAGGCTGACCAGTAAAGGCTGTGAGATCCAGGAAGGTAAAGCAGCATAAACAATAGAAGTGGATTATATAAACCTTGGAGAGGAATGAAAGCTGAGATTTGTTCAGTGTGGCTGAAACCCAGAATTCTGGGTGAGATGGAGAAGGAGAGCAAGGAAGGAAGGAAAAACAGAAGTGATAAACAATGAACAGAAGTGGCCAGGGACTTAATTATGGATGACCTTAAATAGCATCCTATAAAGTTTGAATTTTCTCCTATAGGTAATGGGACTCTGCTGAAGGATTTTCATCAGAGGGTGACAAGATAAAATTTGCATTTTTAAGAAGATCACTCTAACCTCTATAAGATAAATAGGCTAAGGCAAGAGTAGAGACAGAGAGAGTAGCTAGATTACTGCACTGATCAAACAAGCTTTGATAATGACTATGGCAATGGCAGAAAGGATAAAGAGGAAGAGATGTATCATACCTTCAGTAGACATGTTTTGAGTGTCTACTGAGTGCCAAGTGATACTCTAAGTGCTGGGAATATTATGCCATAGAACTGACCTTGTAGATTTAGAAAGAAATAATTCTGAGGCAGATATAGAACTTCTTTGAGCAGAAGGACACATTACCTAATTGAGTATAGGAGTGACGAAAAGGAAGGATCCCAGAAGTCCCAAGTGGAATTAATGGTGGCATCTTAACAATAAGACAACTGTTTTTAAACAGTAGGTACTAGAAGATCAAGAAAGAAAGCATTCTTTTATAGGTAAGCCAAAAATAACACTGAAAATATGCATATCCAGTGGAGGCTTACAGAAATGCCAGTTGTACTTATATTCATATATTGTCTTCAATTTTCAAAGATGACACATAAACAAGAGTAAAGGTGTATGTATACATGGGTGACAGTGAGTCTGACAGAATTATTCCACTGCTTTCATCTTTTCTATCCTTGACAAACTCAGCCATATCTTCCTATGTGTGGTTTAATTGAACTTGACCCTAAGATTTGATAACTCCAATTCCCTGTGGCTCAATAATTGGGCCCCATGTGTGATAAAGGCAGGTTGCACTAGGAATCCCCCAGCTGCTGCTTATGTGAATGGATTAAATTAGAACTTCCCAGTATCCTGCCTGCTCCTGATTTGATCGTGGCCATAAAGATATATTTTCAGTTAAATTTCTACATAAAAAGCCAACAATAGGAAAACAGCCAATAATAATAACTCTCTCCCTTTCCGTTTAGAGGTTCATAACATTATTATGCCATGACTAGAATCCATTATTATATTCTGGGTATCTAGTTCATCTATTTTTAGCATAAATATCTAATTCCTGGCACAATGATGAACCTATTACATATGACTAACACTCAGTGTTTGACATTAATCTTGCTCCTAGCTTTTCATTAGGTCAATCAGAAAGCCTTTATGGAGTCCATATTCTATACTCAGCAGTTTAGAACTTGGGGAAACTGCTTCAAGTAGGATGAAAAACCATCCCTCACTAGCAAAGAAGATATGTAGATAAGTAAACAAACACTTGCCATAAGGCATTCATTCATTCATTCGTTACTTGCTCTATTTTGATATATAGGAATACAAAAATAAATAATACTGCTCTCAAGACAATATTGTTGTGTGGATTTCTAAAGGATTATGAGCAGAGTTTAGCACTTTATGTAAGTTAGCTTATTTTTATCTTCTGGAGCTTTACAGGGCAGGTGTTATTGCTTGTACCATGGAGGAGAAACTGGAGGCTGAAATCACTTGCACAAGGTCACACAGGAAGCTAGGACCAAGTTAGCATATAGTATATATGGGTCTAGCATATATGGGTCTAAACCCTGTGATCTTTTCTCACAATACAAGCCCTCAGCATGAAGCGCTAAATTCTAAAAATAATAATTAAAACAACAAAAAAAAACATAATAAACTTCACTTAATATTGCCCTTCTTTACTGCCTCTTGTGTACCCTTTATGTTTACACTCCCCAAAAATGTAGTTCACATTGTCAAAATATTTACCTTATACTTGCACATCAGCCACACTTTGAAGTCCCCATCACACAGATATACCAAACACGTTGGCCTGGAACCAATAAAAATGTAATCTGTTTTACTTAAAAAAGTGACCTCTTAGTTTGCAGTGAAATATAATCTTTTCATTCTTATTTTACTCACCAGGAAGGAGGTTGTGTGGCATAATAAAAAGATTATGTGTTTCAGAAACAGACTTTTCTGAGTTTAAGTCCCAACCAAGCAAGGATCTGTGTCCATCTCTGTGACCTGTGCCAGTTTCTTAGACTTCCTAGGCTTTACTTATTTAATATACAAAGCAGGAATGATACTACTTACCATTCAGGAATGTTGCAAGAATTAATATTTTTCAAGTATAATAGAAAAAAATGTTTTCAATTTTCAGGCACTCAATAAATATAATTGTTTATCACCACTACCACCACCATCAGCAGCACAATCTCTTCTGCATTTGGTAAAGTCCATAATCTCTTTCTTAAATTCCTTCCTCCCTAGAGTTTATCCAAGAGATGCTTTTCTGCATTTTTTTCATATTGTTTCTTTTCTCCTACTAATCATACTCTGCATTCTATTGTTCCCAGGTGTTCTTATTCTTGGTCCATTTCTCTTCTTATTTTTAATATTCATCCCAGGATATGTTCATCTTCCTGTGATTTCCTCTACCTCTAATACCTTTCCTAGATTTGTGTGTGAGTCCTAGTTCTTTCCTTTGAATCTAATATCTGTGTATGCCAATGTCCACTAGACACTCTAGAACAGTGTGCTATGGGCAACCCAAACTCAGCAGACCCAAAATGAATTAGGAATAATTTGTCTTCTTCTTCCTCTAAATTATTTGTCTTTTGTATTCACAATGACCAGTAAAAGATCTCATCACCTACCCAATGATGGACAACAGAAATCTGGGCGTGAGCCTAGATAAGTAGCCTCCAACCCAATTGGTAAACAAATAATATGGATTATTACTCTTTTTTAAGAGAGAGAGAAAGAGAGAGAGATAGATAGATAGAGAGAGAGAGAGAGAGAGAGAGAGAGAGAGAAGAGAGAGAATTTTTTAATATTTATTTTTCAGTTTTCCATGGACACAACATCTTTTATTTTATTTATATGTGGTGCTGAGGATCGAACCCAACGCCCTGTGCATGGCAGACGAGCGCACTACCGCTTGAGTCACATCCCCAGCCCTGGATTTTTACTCTTAATGTTTCTTATCTTCTGCTCTTCTCTCTTTTGGTATTGCCCAGGTTAGGCCCCACATCATCATTCCCATCTCCTCACCTTTCAATGGATTTTCTTACCTCCTGGGAAACTACTCCAATACTGACTGCATACCGCTCACTAAACTTTCTGAAATGTCCAGGGTACACTTTCTGTCTATACATGGAGCTCTCCAACAAAGTTAAGAATGCATAAAGGGAAAATAAAGACATAAAATTAATCCATATAAATTCAAGCATAAGTAGCCCACATAATGCCCAACGAAGTAAGCCCTTTGACCCCTCCCATCCTTCTGTGTTTATGCCCATCATAATCCCTGAGATTATAAATTCAATGGGTTTTATTCTTATGATTATGTGATGATATATGGTACAGTTGATGTTAAGAAGGAGTTTATCCAAGTGGACCTGGCCTATTCACAGGAGCCCTTAAAAGACAGTATTCTCTGGTGTGTGTAGAAGATGGAATCTGAGAGTCTAAGCATGGGAAGGCTTCTATGTATATTGGTTGGCTTGCATATTTGGAGGCCAAATCAAGGAATATGTGCAATTCCTGGAAAATAAGAGTAGCTGAAAACAAAATTCAGCAAAAGACTTTGTAACCTCAGCCCAATCATTGTAAGAAATTACATTTTACCAACTACCAGAGTGAGCTTGGAAGTAAATATTTCCCCAGAGTTCCCAGAATGTGATATAGTCCTCCAAAGACCTTGACACTGAGCAGAGGACCCATTCAGGCCATGACAGGCTTCTGAACTACAGAAAAGTTAATGAAAGAATGGATGTTTTTAAACTCATAAGTTCATGGTAATTTGCTATGTAACAATACAAAACTAACATATCAACTCACTGTTGACACTAATCAATGTCAATCTATTAGTGAATGATTTGAAAGAGTGAGCTGATGGATGGGGGATGGTTAGAGATGGACAGGTGAGTGAATGAATGATGTTCTCAACAGCATGTTCTGAGAACCTCACCCAGTGCTGGGCATACAGTTGGCACTTCATATGTATTAATTGTCTTAGTGGGAAAATATGATAAGAATAAATTATAACAAGAATAAAGATGAGTGTGGTGCTCTGTGTCTTGACTACTGATCAGTAATCCCTTTCATAAACTGAGTCAGAGAATAAAATTGTAGAGAGGCAGAAAGTAATAGGAGATAATTAGAAAAAGATGCAGAGCCCCAAACACTAAAGTCTTCTACCTGATGCAAAGGAGTATTGACCCTTTATATATAAAAATGCAAGAATTCTTTATCTTAACTCTTTTAATATTTAATTTAAATATTTCCTCCCAGCATGTCTTACTTCTTTTTGGTTTAATTATTAGCAACTTTTATTATTGATAACTTGGTAAGTTTTTTAAAAAGTTGGTATATACTGAACTTTTTATGTTCTTTTATAATTTTATGTTTCTCTTTTCCTTACAAAGTAACAGATCTGGTAATTGTCCTTAGTTTTTTGGTAGTCTTGTGGTGTGTAGCAATGTCTTAGCTGGCACCTTTAGGACTAATGGTTGGTTATAAATTAGAAAAGTTGGTTAAAGTGGGAAATCATTAAAATTAATAAAGTATCTTAATTAATTTTTCTTGGGCATACGACTACTTCCTGTCTTTGAAAGTGAATCTGCTGATGAGTACTTCACCAGTCTTGCCCAAACCACTTCCTAAGGCACAGGTACGGTTCTCTCTTAGGGTTCTTTAAAGTAGCTGGAGAATCTATAAGCCATTTGTGTATAGACTCTTTCTAGTTTTATGATGTTCTCCCAGTCTTTTCATTATTGTCTCACCCACCCACGATCCAAATATTTGCGAATTAAGGATTCAACTGCCTTTTCTCACTTAGATAGCACTTAACAACTAAGGTGCCAACATTGACGAGTACAGTCACTTTTACAGATTTGGGAACAAACCATCTGACTCTTAGAAGACTTGTTCCACCACCAGTAGGTGCAGCAGGGCACAAGCAAAGAGCCTAGCTTGCCAGATTGAGCACTCAGCATGCCATGGCTCTCAGCCAAGGCATTTTACAGTTGGAAGGAAAAGTGTGGTTAACCCACTGAGATGGTCCAGTGAAGACCAGCAAAGACGGTTCTGCATTATACCCTCCGTGACTTTAGTCAGGTCATTTAATTCACATCTCAGTTTACTCATCTGTAAAATGCAAATTAAATTAGCACCCATGTTGATGGATTTTTTTTTTTTTTGGTGGTTAAATAATCAAAACGTAGGGAAATGCTTAAAAACATGTATGGTGCATAATAAGTGTCTGAAAATTAAAATAATGAAAATAAATATAAGTGAAAAATAAATGTATTAAAAATGGATATGATTATTTATAGAACTTTAAAATTATTTCACATCACAATGTAATATTAATATTGTTGTTGTCACTGTTATCACCATTACATAGTATAGATAACATTTATTGAACATTAACTGGCAAGACAATTACTTTATATGCATTATTTCCTTTTGTAACTAGTTCAACATTGCCAGTTATTAAGCAGTAGCACCAAGAGAGAAATTCATTTGCTTTTATTCCAGAATTTCTGCGACTTATTAGATTGTTTGTGCTGTTTCTTTTCTGAAAAGTATTTTATATTTGAGTTACAAAAAACGTATTGACTACAATAAGATGATATAAATTTAAAACAATCTTATGTTACCAATAAAAATTGAACTCCTTTTTTTGGGGGGGGGATACTGGGGACTGAACTCAGGAGCATTCGATCACTGAGCCACATCCCCAGCCTTATTTGGTATTTTATTTAGAGACAGGGTCTCACTGAGTTGCTTAGTACCTCACTATTGCTGAGGCTGGCTTTGAACTCATGATTCTCCTGCCTCAGCCTCCTGAGCCACTGGGATCACAGGAGTGTCCTGCCATGCCCAACTTGAACTCCTTTTAATACCTTGAAATATATAAGTTTTACATTTATATATGAAATTTTACACACATATACATATATGTATGTATATACCCACAGTTTCCTGCTTAATGGCAATTCCCAAATCTCATCACCATTGGTCTCTGGTCCAATCCAGAGACCCTCCTCAGCACCTTTAATAAGGCTGCTCTCCTGGAACGAGTCCCTTGGTCTTTGTCATCAGGAAGCATTTCCTCTCCTCCATGTTTGAAGCACAGTTTGGGCTGGGTGCCATCTTCAGTTCTAGGGGTTTGCTCCTTCAGTGTTTTGCATGCACCAGTCCACGTGTTCCTGGCCTGAAAGGTTTCTGGTGAGAAATCCACTGAGGGTCTAACGAAGATTCCCTTGTATATGATAAATCACTTTTCTCTCTTTCAAAATTCTCTGCTTTTAACTTTGATCATTTACCTGTAATGTAAACATCTTGGTGTTGACATCTTTAGTTCCAACTTATTTGGGATCCTTTAGGGGGTCACAGATTTGAGTGTCTGTTTCCCTCCTCAGGATTGGGAACTTTTCAGCCACTATTTCTTTAAACTCGCTTCACTCTGCATTCTTTCTCCTTCCCTTTGGAACCTCCATGAAGCCTACATTGATCTGCTGGATGCTGTCCCATGAGTCCTGCAGGTTTCCTTCATTCTGTGTCATTGTTTCTTCCTTCTCTTCCTCTGACTTGGTAATCTGAAATGAAATGTCTTTGAGCTTGCTGATTCTGCTTGATTGAATCTGCTGTCGAAGCTCCCTGTTGAATCATTCAGTTCATTCATTATATTTCTCAGCTCTTGGATTTTGGTTTGGTTCTTTTAAATGATTTCTATCTCTTGGTTGAACTTCTAATTTTGCCCTTGTACTGGTGTCTTTCTGATTTTATTTCATGGTCTATCTATATTGTCTAGTAGCTCAATGCTATTTTTCAAGAGTATTATTTAGAATTCTTTGTCAGGCAATTAGTAGATCCCCATTTCTATAGTGTAGGTAATTGAAACATTATTTCGGTCCTTTTATGGTGTCATGTTTCCTTGATTCTTCATGTTGTTTGTAGCCTTGCATTGGATATTTGTGCATTTAAAAAAGTAGTCACCTCTTCCAGTCTTTACAGACTGGCTTTAGCAAGGAAAGCCCTTCATCAGTATCTAGTGCAGAGATGCTTGACCAACTACCAGAGTGTTCCAAGGGGCTATGCTGCTGAAATGAACAGGCAGGCTCCCCCAGCGCTTGGGCCTTTTTATTTATCACTTATTTCATTTCACCACCCTTTCCAGAAGCCTCTCCTAAACACAACTTCACCTTGTGCTCTCTCAGCACGACCCTGGTGTGCACAGGTATCATCTGGCTCCTTCACTTTGCCATGTAGGAACTGGAGCTCAGAAATCTTAGGCAGGCCACTACGCTGGCTAATGCCATTCTGTGAGTGATAAGTTGTCCTTTGTCTCTGACCCAGGAATCTAACATCTTCTGCCAGCACTTTGGAGAGTGAAGAAGGCTGAGTCCTTCACTCATAGGTGGGGTGAAATCCCAGACAACTCTTCACAGTTCTCAAAAGGTGATGGTCTTTGTGTTAAGTGTGTGTAATGGAGATTCATGTGCTTTGAAAAAATTGTACTTCAATAAAGTTCAACCTTTAAAAATGCTAACAACACTTTGAATCCAATTATTGCCCTCTTTATTGGGAAATCTAGGATGCTCGTTCCAAGATCTCTTAAATAGATTCAGGGCCTACATTTACCACATTGAAGTCTGGATATTGGTGGCTTTCTTTGGTGCTCTGAAGCTTTTCTGACACTACCACATCTATAGAACAAAATGAAATATTGTGTGTACCTATATACACACATATCACACACATATATAAATTGTGTATGAATCAATTGATTCAACTCTGAAGTCTTTACAAAACTAAAGGGTCTATGCAACATTTCCTTTGGAGTAAATGAATACACAACTACAAACATATCACTGTACAAGTGAGGAAAATGTGTCAGTTTTTACATAAACAGTCAAGCTAGTAATAATATCATTTTCCTCTTGTCATCTACATGTTATTTAGGGAATTAAAATCCCACTAACATTTTCCTGTATTAGACTAATAATTTGAGAAGCTAAGCTAAAGGAAAAATTACTGTGGAATCATAATGGAAATAATAGTACCTTTCTTTGTAGATCAGATTAAGGCAGTTTGCAATGAAAAAAAAGCTGATATTGTTCACCAGAGAATATAGCATTAGGATTCCAATTTCATAATTTGAAAGCTTGGCTTACACAGATAAATCATTTTAAGCTTTTTGGCAGTGTTAAGTTTGTTGTCAAAATTAAAAAATTCCTGCTGACATTCTTAGGAAAGGGACGCAAGTGCAGCTCTGATTTGCCTTTGCCATCAGCTCCTTTCTTCTTGCTTTTCTGAAGTACACAGCACACAGTCGTCATCTAAGTCATGTGCTGGGTAATGGCTCCCAGGTCTTTGATCTCTATTCTATGGGTAACTTAGTGCCCACTGATGACTCTCTTTAAACACATGAACTCTTTTTAAAGCAGTACACATATGAAAATATAAAGATGGTGTTATTTCTCCCATAAAGACAAGCTTTCAGCAAGGTGCCACAGCCCTGCCTCTGCTGTCCCTCGTGGTCCAATCTGCAGCCCTGCCTATAGGCCCAGGCCTTTCAGGACATTGGTGCCCAAACAGACCCTTGCCCTTCAGATCCTGAGCACAGAGGTTTCTCTACCATTGCATACTGATCTCTGTGTGTCCAAAATTTTGTTAATCTTAATATTTAATCATACAAGTTTCACATGAGCAAATTCTTTTTGCAAAGAAAGGAAATGTTCCAAGCAAGGGTAAAGTCTCTTCAGTGCCTGTGTCTAGTCATAGACTGTCATCACCATCTGACCTGTGAGCATCCTTCAGGGCCATGTGCAGAGGTCAGAAACCAAGCTTCCCGGCATTTCTGGTCCGGGGCTGCCTGCTAAGGCCACCGCCAGCGCTGTCTTTGTCCCCACATCGGGGTGCTGCTGGGGCCCTTTCATGTGTTCACCATTTCACAGCCTGAACAGTGAAGTGAGTAGGTGAAGCCAGTACAGCAACATGATCCAACCTTGGGACTTTCACCTCTGTCATCAGCAATGAGACCGTGGTGCTGAGCCCGAGTAAGAAGTCCAATTACATCTTTGCCAATTACACCAATGTGACCTTTTCTTTATGCCTCAGGTTACTACCTAGAATCTGGGAAGGTCAGTCTGCTGAGCTGCCAGAGTTTGAGAATCGCAAACAGGAGGCATTTAGGGACAAGAGGCGTTTGCTTCTCCGTGAAAGAAGCCTGGGGGGAGCTTCTGCCAAGCACAAGGTTCTGAGTGCTGCTTTGCCAGCCTCAGC